>NC_079324.1:53188065-53809940 GCF_029931775.1 Euleptes europaea | reverse complement strand
AATCTTGCTATTTGTCTGTCACCGTGCCATTACACTGCTGATTGCTACCAGTATGTTTGCAATAAGGAAAACATAATTCTAAGCCAAATTAAAACTATACTAAGGCTCTAATAATATACACATAAGCACCACTGAACTCAATAGGGCTTATACCTGAGTAAACATGTGCAGGATTAGGAGGTAATCTCCATGTAGTCCCAGAGCTCATTAGGTCTTAGGGACAATCCTATCAATTTTTACTAAAAAAAACAAGGTAAACAGAGAGCTGATTCCCTAGGCCTAGAGGGATACAGTTGTCACAAAATGTCTATCTGTTGCATCACATTTTCATTCTGCCCAGCATGGTGCACATAGTTCCCCCCTCTTCCATTTTATCCTCACAGCAACCTTGTGAGGTAGGTTAGGCTGAGAGAGAAAGGGAGAGTAATTGGCCAGAGGTCACCCAATGAAATTCATGGCTGAGTGCAGGATTTGAATTCAGGTATCTCAAGTCACTTCTGGTTCTGGCCAGACATTGTAACGGCCACTAGGTTAGGTAGCTTTAAAGGGGGATTAGACAAATCTGTGGACAATATGGCTATCGGTAGCCACAACGGCTGAATATGGGGGGCACCTAGGGTTACCAGCTCCAGGTTGGGAAATATCTGGATACATTTGGGGTGGAGCTGGAGGAGGGTGGGGTTTGGGGAGGGGCTTCAATGCCATAGAGCCCAATTGCCAAAGCAGCCATTTTCTCCAGGGGAACTGATCTCTATCGGCTGGAGATCAGTTGTAATAGCAGGAGATCTCCAGCTAGTACCAGTACCTGGAGGTTGGCAACCCTAAGAGCATCTTTGAGTGATAGTAGCTTTGTGGGGCCAATGTGGGGGAAGGATGTTGCCTCCATCCCCTCTTTAGTGGTTTCCAGGGGAGATCTGATTGGGGGAGCAATGGGACACTTCCCAGCCTGGGCCCCCTGTTCCCCACTGCTTCTTAACAGGCCATCGAGGGGAAAACGGAGAGGGCTCCTTCGGCATCACACCTATGGATACTTCTGGTTTTGTACCAGAAGTGACATCATCCTGTTTCGAGGCAATGCCCTAGAGTTCTCCATGAATCCTAGAGCAGCCACCCAATGTGATGACATAACTTCCAGTTTTGCACTGGAAGGGAAGTCATGCATTGACACAACACCAAAGAGAATGTCCCTGGTCCCGTCCCCCCCGCGCCCCAAATTTTCCTGTCAGGTTGCCAGGTACGGCTGCCAATCCTAGATCTGGTTAGCCATTGGGAAACAGGTTGTTGGGTCAGAGGAAGGCCCCCCACACTTCTATCATTTCACAGAATGCGCAAAACAGAAATATAAAGGGGTGGGAACTGTGTATAATGTAGAGTCAACATGGTGTAGTGGTTAAGAGGGGCGGACTCTAATGTGGAGAACTGGATTTGATTCCCCATTCCTCCACATGAAGCCTGCTGGGTGACCTTGGGCGAGTCACAGTTCTCTCAAAACTTTCTCAGCCCACAGTGAGGCAGGCAATGGCAAGCCACCTCTAAACGTCTCTTGCCTTGAAAACCTGCAGGGTCGCCATAAGTCAGCTGTGACTTGACGGCACTTTCCACCGCATAATGGAACAGCTCAGGAGGGACTCTTTTGTAAGGGAATAGGATTGCAGTCTAATTCAATGTTTCTTGTACATACCACCTTCCTTTTACTGCATTGTCTTCTATCTTTGTAATTAATTATTTGCATTATGATGTGTCATGCCTTAGGTTTCCCAGTTTGCATCATTTTCCATCATCATTTCTATCCGCAAGCAGCGTTACATACTACTGCACTGTTTATTGGTTGTCTTGTGGTGTCGGATGGTTTTCTGTATTTTGTAATGTGCCTTGAGTTTCGGTGAGAAGGGGGGAGCTATAAAGAAAGTAAAATAAATACATTTGGTCTAAGCCAGTAGGACTCTTCTGGAGTTCAAGAAGCATTTGTTGTCCTAGACATCAGGAGAAGGAAAGTGGACAGCGAGAACCTCTTTCAAACACTAAATTTTGGGGGACTATGGGCAGTAGATGCAGGACAGCCGAGAAAATACTTCTCTGTGCAATGCACAACGTGAGCCAGCATGGAGTAGTGGGTAGAATGCTAGACGAGGATCTGGGAGACCCAGCTGCTAATCCTAGGGTTGCCAGGTCCCTCTTCACCACCGGTGGGAGGTTTCTGTGGGGGAGCCTAAGGAGGGCAGGGTTTGGGGAGGGACTGCATTATGTGATATACTTTGCTGACATCTTTTTGTAACCTGATTTATGCTTACCCTACATGGGATGGCATCAAGTTTGTGTATGACAGCACACGTTTTGGAAGCAATATTTGAAGGACTGAAGAAGGATTCCATATTATTGTGAATCTGAAACGGTCATATCCTATGGAAGATTGTGGCTTATGAAATTTTGTACACAGAAACTCCTGTGGAAGATTGTGGCCTCTTATGAAATTTTGTACACAGAAACTGGATTGCTACTGTTACTCTGTTGAGACTCCTGAAAATTATTGCGGCTCCTTGCTGTATATATTGTACATATTGATTGTTAGTTTGTTGATTATTGATTGTAAGTTTGTTGTGTGGTTACCTTGTTGAGTACAATATTGTACATGTTTTCACTTCAGTAGCTTATATAAATTGCACCTTTTGTACATGACTGTTGCCCCTGTACTGTTTTCCTAACCTATTAGGTATTAGTATAGAGGTGCCTTTTTCTTCTCCACTTCCTGGAGGTTGGCAACCCTAGCTAATCCCCACTCTGCCATGGAAGCTCCTTGGGTGCCTTTGGGCCAGTCACTTTATTTCAGCCTAACCTACCTTGAATCATAGCTGTGAGGGAGAGGACAAGCAACGTTGTAAGACGCTCTGGGGCTTCACTGGGGAAGAAAACTGGAGTATAAATACCAAAACAAAAATAATTATCTTATGGAATTCATTGCTACAAGCTGTGGTTAAGATCACTAGTTAAGAGGGCTTTAGGAGTAGATTAGTCATGCCTGTCAACTTATATGAATCATATTCCTGGCTAGTCTCATATCTGAATACCAGTTTCTAGCAGACCGCAGCAGGGATGGGCTATGACCTTCTTATGGGCTTTCCAATGGGCTTATATTTATTTATATGTTTATACCCCACTTTTCTCACTAATGGGTACCCAAAGCAGCTTACAACATCACTCTCCTGCCCTCTGTTTTATCATCACTAGAGTCACCTGGTGAGGTAGTTTAGGCTGCAGGGGAGTAAACTTCATGGCAGAGTGAGTGAGGATTTGAACCTGGGTCTTCAAGAGCGTAGTCAGACATGTTACCCACAACACCCTGCTCTTCTGGTGATCTGCCATGGGAAACAGGATGCTGGACCAGATGGACTTTTTGTCCGAGTCAGCAGGGCTCTTCTTACGAAGGTGGAAGGCGGGAGAAGATGTACAGGAGGAGGGCATGTGCGCATCTCTCCAAAGGCACGGTGGAATACCAGGAAGTTGTTTTATACTAAATCACACCAATGGTCCATCTAGCTCTGCATTGTCTCCTCTGGATCTCCAAGGTCTTTCCTTACCTTGCTAGCTGAGATCCTTTAATGGGATGGTCTTCAATTATTGAACCGGTGACCTTCTAAATGCAAAGCAGGTGCTCTACCGTTAACAGGTGGGCCTCTAAAGTGGCTAACTTTGGCTCCTGGAAGTATGTCCATTGAGTAGCCTCCTTGTGAGTCTTTAACTGGTTATGCTGGGTAGAAATGTTATTCATAAATAGAATGCGCCTCAGCATTTAGAGACACATGCATTTTTGTGCATTTATTTATTTATATCCCTGTTTCCTCCCCAGCAGCGACTCCAAGCGGCTTAGAACATCAGCATGGTGTAGTGGTTAAGAGCGGTGGCTTGGAGCAGTGGACTCCGATCTGGGTACCGGTTTTGATTCCCCACTCCTCCACATGAGTGGCAGAGGCTAATCTGGTGAACTGGATTTGTTTCCCCACTCCTACACAGGGAGCCAGCTGGGTGACCTTGGGCTAATCACAGCTCTCTCAGACCCACCTACCTCACAGGGTGTTTGTTGTGCGGAGGGGAAGGGATTGTAAGCCGGTTTGATTCTTCCTTAAGTGATGGAGAAAGTCGGCATATAAAAACCAACTCTTCTGCTGCTGCTTCATCATTCTCCCCTCCTCCATTTTATCACAACAACCACCCTGTGAGGTAGGCCAGGCTGAAAGTTTGTGGCAGGCCCAAGGTCACCTAGCGAGCTTCCGTGGTAAAAGTGAGGATTCGAACCCACATCTCCCAGCGTGCTACTCTGCTGCTCTATCCACTACACCACACTGACTATCAGGAGGGAGATGCGCAACTCCCCTTGACAGTTTGTCAAGCCTTTAACAAACAATAGTGAAGGCAGGTGTTTGCACAGCACATTTACAGTTGCCATATATTCTACTGGTACTGCTCCTGTGACAGTTAACCAGCAGACTGCCGATTCAGACAAGAAGGAGCTGAAGCTTCTCCTTCCTCATGGAAAAGCTTCACCTCCTTGGTATCTCTACCACATACCTTGTGAAGCAACTGTAACTGCTAATTAGTATAATTGGGACTGTAACAAGGAGGAATGGGATTCACACACAATAGCAGAATGGTTTATGAAATTAAGCCTGATGAGGGGAAAACAGAGAGGACTTTCCCCCTCCTCTCCCATTACACAAGATCTCAGGGGGGTCACCCAATGAAACTGATGGGTGATAGAGACAGGATAAACAAAATAAACTCCACACCGCACATCATTCGTTCGTTCCAGATGTATAGCTGTGTTAGTCTGTTGTAGCAAGATAAACACAAAAGTTGGGTAGCCTTTAAGGTGCTACCCGAAATCCTCCTGTATAATTAGGGTATGGAACTCACACCCACTAGATTTGATGGTCATGGGTTTAGGTAGTTTTAAAAACAGACTAGACTAATGAATATAAATTATAGTGGCTGTTAGCCTGCGCAGGTAAGCCATGGGTTTAAGAGGCAATGCTCCTCTGAATATCAGATGCTGCAAAGGGGGGGGCTTTTCTTAATACCCAGCTTGTGGGCTTCTCCGAATTCTCTGGTTAGTCACTCTGGGAGACAGGACGCTGGACTAAATGGGACTTTAATCTGATAAAGCAGGACTCTTCTTTCTTTCTTAAAGCTGCCTGCAACCTTATTTCAACAGCGTGACATTTTCAACCTGCCACAAAACATTTACTCGGCGCATGACATTTGCCTTTTTACAGTCTCCAAAAGACTATAATAAAGAACAAGATCCTCTCGGCTGGGGGCGCGTCACAGTTTTTTAAGACGGCCGAAAGCGATCGGAAAGAGGCATCTTTCCTCTGGCCTGTGCGCAAGTTAAATAGGTCCATCAGGTCTTTGGAACAACAGAAAAACCTGATCACCCTGCTTGACCAGAGGCAAAAGCGGATTCACACCAAGACTGGCTTCAAACTGCCTTCAACTCTCTGGAGGGGGAGTTACCGCCTTACTCTGTGATCAGTTGCAGGAATCATAGAGTTAGAAGGGACCACCAGGGTCATCTAGTCCAACCCCCTGGGAAATTCACAACTACTTCCCCCCCACACCCCCAGTGACCCCTACTCCATGCCCAGAAGATGGCCAAGGTACCTGCTCTCTCCTGATCTGCCTAAGATAATAGAATCTGCATTGCTGACAGATGGCCATCTAGCCTCTGCTTAAAAACCTCCAGGGAAGGAGAGCTCACCACCTCCCCAGGAAGCCTAATTCCACTGAGGAACCGCTCTAACTAAGAAAATTCTTCCTAATGTCCAGACGGAAACTCTTTTGATTTAATTTCAACCCGTTGGTTCTGGTCCGACCTTCTGGGGCAGCGGAAAACAATTCGGACTAACTAACTGCCCCGATTCCTCTTCCTCTCTTCTCCCACCCCCCAAATCGAGCTCCGACCTCCGAGCGTGCGAGGCATGTCAGATCGACTGCGGTCCGAGCCCCGGCAACTTAATTAAAAGGCGAACGGGGGCGGGAGCGCGAATGAGACATCAAAGAGGGGAAACCCACGCATCCCCCCCCCCCAAGTCTCCCCTCTTCTCTCCCCCCTTGGGAACAAAAAAAAAAGGCAAGCCAGGGACTCAAAGGGGAAGCTTCTTTCTCTCTCCCCCACCCCGCAAATTATAAACACCCCCTCTCGACGTGACATGACGCCTCCCACTTTCCGCCCCCCCCTTTTTTTAACACATGGGCGCAATTTGCAAATCAAAGCCTTCCCTTCTTTCTCCAAAACCCCTGGAAAAACAAAAACATCCTGGCATGTCTGGACACGCAGAGCCAGCCAAAACAACACCCCCTCCCCATTTTTTTATGTCTTTTCTCTCTCCACGCCCAAGCCCGGCAGGTACGGCCAGCCCCCCGGGAGCTGGGCTGGAGGGTCTCCCGGGGGGCAGCTGAGCTACAGGAGGGAGGACAGCGGGGGGGGGGGAGAAGAGATCCCACCCCAGTCCCTCGGTTACCTTTCCTTCTGCCCCCCAGAAGCAGACAGCCGCTGTCAACAGATGGAGCCAGCCGGGTCTCCTGGCCAACGGGAGAGTTTTGTCCATGCTGGGGTGGGGGGCGGGTGGTGGTTGCCGCTGCTGCAGCTCCCGGACTTTTTCCGCCCCCCCCCCCCAGCCGGGTGTTTTTGTGCGTTGGGAATGGGGAGCGGAGGCAGCTGTTGCCAATACCTTCCTCGCCCCGAGTCTGGCCCTCCTCTCCTTCGCCTTCCTTTTCCTCTCCCTTTCCCACCTCCTCCTCTTCCACTCACTCCTCCTGCTCTCCGTTCCCCCCCAATCCTATTTCTCTTCGCTCCCCCCCTCCTGTGGATCACCTGCTACGGAGGGGATGGAGAAGCAGAAAGGGGGGGGGTCTTTCTCAGTCCTCAGCCTGCCCCCAACCAGCTTTCTGCAACAGGGGGGTATTGCTAATGGGAGAAATGAATGCAATGTGGGATTTGTGTTTGGGGGGGGGGAAGAGCAAGATTGGAGTCCAGAAGCACCTGAAAGACCAAGATTTCCAGGGTATAGGGCTTCCGGAGCCAATGCTCCAGTGGTCAGACACAAGTAGGAATGGAGGTCCCTGAACCCAGATATCTCCCTTCCGCCTTCTGACTGGATTATCACATGAAGCCACCTTATACTGAATCAGTCCTTTGGTCCATCAAAGTCAGTATTGTCCTTAGTCCCTCAAAGTCTACTCAGACCAGCAGCGGCTCTCTCCAGGGTCTCAGGCAGAGGTCTTCCACATCACCTACTTGCCTAGTCCTTTTAACTGGAGATGCTGGAGATGGAACCTGGGACCTCCTGCATTTCAAGCAGATGTTCTATCACTGGGCCACGGCCCTCCCCAGCCATTTTGACAGGCACCACAGTACCCATGCCCACCACATGGGGGGGTCACTGGTGTACATTGTTCATCTGGCTCTTCCAGTTCACCACCAATGCATTCAGCAAATTCTCGCCACCACCCACTTCATTAAGCTTGTTGACGAATCTTGTTTCCATTTGCACTTGTGGGTCGCTGGGACTCCTGGGTTCACTTCACAACAATTCTCACCACAACCACATCTAATTGTACACATTTATTCTCCACTTTTATCAGCATGCCTATGATGAGACGGAATCTGGTTCATGAACGCGTATGCCACATTCGAAGTGTTAGTCTTTAAGGTGCCACAAAATTATTGGTTGTTTTGGCTGCCTTAGACCAACATAGCTACACGGCCACAATGTGATATTGGTAATCATCTACCTATCGAGTACATTTTTATCCGATGCTTCCTCCAGGGCAGTGTGAAAAACATGAACACATGAAGCTGCCTTCTACTGAATCAGACCCTGGGTCCATCAAAGTCAGCATTGTCTACTCAGACCGGCAACGGCTCTCTAGGGTCTCAGGCTGAGGTCTTTCACATCACCTACTTGCCTAGTCCCTTTAACTGGAGATGCCGGGGATTGAACCTGGGACCTTCTGCACACCAAGCAGATGCTGTACCACTGAGCCACAGCCCCTCCACGTGCATATGCCTATACTGAATCAGACTGTTGGTCTACCAAAGTCAGTCATTGCTTACTCTGGCAGTCTCTCTCCAGGGTCTTGTGTCAAGGTCTTTCACATCACTGCCTACCTGATCCTTTCTCAGCTGAAGATGCCTTGGACTGGATGTAGGACCTTCTCCATGTAAAGCAGATGCTCTAATGTTGAGCCACAGGCCCATGTCGAGACCCTCACATGAAGCTGCCTTACACTGAATCAGACCAATGGTCCTTCAAGGGCAGTATTGTCTACTCAGACTGGCAGCAGCTCCCCAGGGTCTCAGCTTGAGCCAGCGTGGTGTAGTGGTTAAGAGTGGTGGACTCTAATCTGGAGAACCGGGTTGGTTTCCCCACTCCTCCACGTGAAGCCAGCTGGGTGATCTTGGATTAGTCATTGTTCTCTGCGAGCTCTCTCAACCTCACAAGTTGTCTGTCGTGGGGAGAGGAAGGGAAGGAGATTGTAAGCCGGTTTGGTTCTCCTAAAAAGGTAGAGAAAATCAGCATATAAAAACCAACTCTTCTTCTTCAGGTAGAGGACTTTCACATCACCTGCCGCTTGGTCCTTTTTGCAGGAGATGCTGAGGATTGAACCTGGGATCTTCTAAACGCAAAGCAGATGCTCTGCCTCTGAGTCACAGCCCCTCCCTCCCATGGCCTCAGTTTGGATGAGTGTCTCACAGGCTTGGAAGGAGTTTAATCTTTTCATCCCCACATGGCTTTGCTTGTCAAACCACCCTGTTATTAGCCCTGAAACAAATAAGATGGACACTTGTCTTTTGCCCTTCTTTTTTATTTTAGGACTAATAACAGTGGCTGCTTCCAGATAGGGGAGCGGAAACACAAGTGAAGTGGAAACCGCTTTCACATACCTTGTTCTTCTGTGTCTTCCTCTGCTCCAGTCCCTGCAGCTTTTCTTTGTCATGCCTCCATATTGGGTATGTGGGGGGGGGGACAACCTGCAACAGCCCCCTGAAGAGGGCTTCTTTTCTATCTTTTCTCCAGCCACACAATGTGGCTCAGTAAGGAAATGACAAAAGCCCTTTAAAGAGCTGAAGGGTTGGGGGAGGAACTGCGGAACTTGGTTGTGCCATTTTGAAGGTGGAGTTTTGCTTTGCATATACCTGGCAGCGTGGTGTAGTGGTTAAGAGCAGTGGTTTGGAGCGGTGGACTTTGATCTGGAGAACCGGGTTTGATTCCCCACTCCTCCACATGAGCAGCGGGCACTAATCTGGTGAACTGAGTTGGTTTCCCTACTCCTACACATGACGCCAGCTGGGTGACCTTGGGATAGTCACAGCCCTCTCAGAGCTCTCTCAGCCCACACCTACCTCACAGGGTGTCTGTTGTGGGAAGGGGAAGGGAAGGTGATTGTAAGCTGGTTTGAGTCTCCCTTGAGTGGTAGAGAAAGTCGGCATATAAAAACCAACTCTTCTTCTTCTTCTCTGGGTAGGGTTGTCAACCTCCAGGTAGTGGCTGCAGATCTCCCGCTATTACAATTGATCTCCAGGCCACAGAGATCAGTTCACCTGAACAAAATGGCTGCTTTGGAGAGTGGACTCTAGACCCCCATTGAAGTCCCTCCCTTCCCCAAACCCTGCTCTCCTCAGGCTCTACTCCAAGGCCTTTATGTATTTCCCAACCCAGAGCTGGTGACCCTAGCTCTGGGGGAGTGTCCAGATGGACCCTCCGCCCTCAGCCCACCCTTTACTTTGGAGAAAATGAAGTTTATATTTTCTTCAGAGTAAAGGGGGAGAATCTGGAGCCACACAAGTCATGTCCAGATTGGGCACCCATGTCCTTTGGATGTTCCCCTTTACTATCCAGGGTGGATGATATCCAAGTGGAGCAAAGTGTGTGTGTCAGTTTCCATCAGTGAAAGCCATACCGGGGGTGGGGGGTGGAATTAGGGTTGCCAACCTCCAGGTACTTAGGATTCAAAAAAGGTTCCTCGTGCTTACAGTATGGAGTTTACAAACAATAAACAAGCACTGATGGCATAAATTCAAATATATTGAAATAACATAATAAACATGTAGTACAATGTAGCCCAAAAGTCCCGAAATATAACAAGATGCAGGACAGTGCAAAGAAGCCGGGTAGAGCAGAGCTCCGGCGTGAGCGTCTGCTGCCTGAGAACTCCAAGGGGTGGTTGTCTGGAAATTCCGGAAAGCAGCCGCTGGCCAGTGTAGACAGGCAGTCAAATATTTAGGGGTTCATAGGGGTGAACCTATTATCCCAAGATGGGAATCCGGTAAAACCCATTTCGCCGGAGCTTCAACCATTGGGAGAATTTTGAACAAACAGCAAGAGATGTACATCTATCTCACTATGCTGCAGAGCCCATAGCTTACAATTTAGTGGACAGCTTCTAGCTCTCATCACTTCTGTTAGCATTTCTAAAATGCTATGAGGATCCAGCAAATGGATCTCCCAGCATCATGTCTTTTTTGACTTATTGTCAAAAAAGGGAAGGGAAGGTGGTATGGTATATAGGCCAATCTTGGCCTTTTATGCTTGGCTGTTTCCCTCATGGTCACCCCTCCGATGACTTTGGGTCTTTGTTTTGATTATGCATGCCATTTCCGACTATTGGAGGCCGCCTCGCTCTCCCCCTGCATTTCCCCGCGTTTCGCCCGTGTTTTCAAATTCGAAATAAAACAGGTCTCTGAAAACGCAAGCAAAACACGAGGAAATGCAAGGGGGAAAGCGAGGCATTTGACGGTCGGAAATGGCACGCATAACCCAAACAAAGACCTGGAGTCATCGGAGGGGTGATGGAGAGGGAAACAGTCATGCATAAAAGGACCTTGTCAGATCTCAGAAGCTAAGATGGTCAGTAGAAGAAGAGTTGGTTTTTATATGCCGACTTTCTCTACCACTTAAGGGAGAATCAAACCGGCTTACAATCACCTTCCCTTCCCCTCCCCACAACAGACACCCTGCGAGGTAGGCGAAGCTGAGAGAGGTCTAAGAGAGCTGTGACTAGCCCAAGGTCACCCAGCAGGCTTCATGTGGAGGAGTGGGGAAACCAACCCGGTTCTCCAGATTAGAGTCCATCACTCCAAACCACTGCTCTTAACCACTACACCATGCTGGCTCTTTCAGTACTTGGAAGGGAGACCACCAAGGAAGACTCTGTGGGGGAAGGCAATGGCAAACCACCTCTGCTTCCTGCTTGCCTTGAAAGCCCTTTGCTGGGGTTGCCATAAATCAGTTGCAGTTTGATGGCACATATTTATGTAAAAAGCCCAATGGAGACCCTGTGCTTCCCCCTGCATTCGCATGAGGACTATCTGAATTAGGCCACTGGCTGTCATATCCACAGAAGATGCTTAAATGGCCCCCTCAATGAAACTCAGATCTTCCATGCAAAGTTTCCTTTCAAGGGCTGCCATTAAAAAAAATAATCTGATTGTAGTTTGGCTAAGTATTCCTGCTGCCTTGCTCAACAGACTGTTTCCGCCCGCCCCGTAATCTGCTCTTTGAAAGAGCAAATCTTCAGATGCACCACTTTCTTGGCTCTTTCTGTCAAATCCCACCAGGATTGTCAACATTAGGACAAGTTAAGCTCGGAAAAACATCTTTCTGACAAGGAATTCAAAAGGATAAAAGAGAGAGGGGAAACACAGAGAAAGTTTTAAACAAGAGTCCTAATCTGACAGAAGTAACGATTCTGTCTTGAGGTTCTCACTAGGGATTACATTTTGAGGAGGTAAACTGAGAGGAGCGTCTCAGACAAGCAAATAACGGGATTGAGGGGGGGGGGGAAACCTGCTGAGCTGAGAGCAAAACAGTGTAAAAGGGGAAAGTAAGCAGTTTGAAGAGTGTAGTTTTTTGAAGGGATTTTAAAGCCCTGTTAGCTGGATTCTTTTGCAGAGGTCATCTGAGTACAGGCACCCCTAATCCTTTCAAGAAAATGCCAATTCTGCTGCTGTTCCAAAACGGGGGATTTGCAGCGGTCACAGATCCAATCCATGCTGTTTTGTCCCGTAGCTTAAGCTGCCTTCAGACCTAGGTTCACATCTTTTCTCGGCAGTCATTCCTCCCATCTCCCCATTATTCCTCTCCAGTATTGTCAAGTATTCAAGGGGCGATCAGTCAAGGTCTTCAGCGCCTATTGTCTATAGCTAGGTATTTTTCCTAATGGGTAGTTCAACCCAGAAGATGCTGCTCTAAATCTGCTTTCAACAATCCTGACGAGAAATGTGTTTGGTTCTGAATCAGCAGTTAAACAAATGAAGATAAATACAAAACCAGCCTGCTTTTGGCAACTGTAGCCTGTCTTCCTGTTTACTGGAAGATTTAAGGTTACCTTTAGGGTTGCCAACATCCAGGTGGTGGCTGGAGTTCTCCAACTATGACAACTGATCTCCAGGCAACAGAGATCAGTTCCCCTGGAGAAAATGGCTGGTTTGAAAGGTGGACTCTATGGTATTATACCTCATCGAAGTCCCTCCCCTCCTCTAACCCCACCCTCCTCAGGCTCCGGCCCAAAACTGCCCACTGGTGGCGAAGAGGGACTTGGCAACCCTAGTTCAATGCCATAGAGTCCAATTGCCCAAGCAGCCATTTCCTCCAGGTGAACTGATCTCTATCAGCTTGAGATCAGTTGTAATAGCTGGAGATCTCCAGCGAGTACCTGGAGGTTGGCAACCCTAAGGGGAACTGATCTCTATTGTTGAGATCAGCTGTGACTAGAGTGTTGAATTAGGATCTGAGAGATACAGGTTTGAATACCCACTTTACCATAGAAGCTTGCTTGGGCCAGTCATTCTCGCTGGGCCTCAACTACCTCATGGGGCTGTTGTTGTAAGTATAAAATGATGCTTTGGGGACCCTTTTTGGGGGGGAAAGTAGGATATCAATAAAAGCCTTTTTAGGGTTTATTTTTTGTCATTCTTTCCCCCTATGTTATTTGACATTCATGAGCAAAAAAGAAAGCTTCTCGCGAATAAGTTGATCCATCAAATATAGCGAGTAGATATTTGCAGTTAAAGTTTAAATTTATTTAATCACATTCAAGCACATGCTAGAACACCACTGAGCAAAGATGATGGATAAATAGCACTGAAGTCAAGTCAAATACGGTAAGCAGGGGGAAAGTATTAATCTTGTGGAACCTTCAATAAAGACAGACAGATTTACTGTTATCATCTACCAAACAAGGGGCCAAATTAGATGATACAGTTGGCCATTAGTCATGCACAGCTGTTGGCACCCTGACTTATCTTAATTGCCCAAGTGCCATGGGGCCTGATTCAGACAGATACCATGTTGCTGGGGGAGGAGGCATGTCAGATTCCCCACCTGTGCCATTTTCCAGAGCAAAAGTAACATCCAAATAACTCAGGAGAGGAGTTATTTGCCCCCTTTGGGGGCTGCATGTGCAATATTCAGATTTCATTTGGTGTATGTCATTTATGAATATTGTATTCAGAGGCATGGAGCACCGTTTTAAAACAAAGTACTTTCCAGCTAAGGTAGGTTTTCATTTAAATTAAAAATGAAGGAACCAATTAGAGCATTTAGTGTAGTGGTTAAGAGTGGTAGTGGTTACAGTGGCGGTTTGGAGAAGTGGACTCTGATGTGGTGAACCAGGTTTGATTTCCCCACTCCTCCACATGAGTGGCAGATGCTAATCTGGTGAACTGGATTTGTTTCCCCACTCCTCCACATGAAGTCAGCTGGGTGACCTTGGCCTAGTCACACTCTCTCAGCCTCATATACCTCACAGGGTGTCTGTTGTGGGGAGGGGAAGGTGACTGTAAGCCGGTTTGATTCTTCCTTAAGTGGTGCAGAAAGTTAGCATATAAAAACCAACTCTTCTTTTTCTTCTTCTATTCTGCCTCGTCTTGCTAGACTCAAGGCAGTCAGTAAAGCAACAGAAGTTGCAAGGACACAAAAAACCAATCGGACACATGGATGGAAACAGAAAGCTGCCTTCTACTGAGTCAGACCATCAGTCTATCAAGGTCAGAATTATCTACTCTGACTGGCAGCAGCTCTCCAGGGTCTCAGGTTAAGGTCTTTCACATCACCTACTACCTGATTCTTTAAACTGGAGATGCTGGGGATTTAATTTGGGACCTTCTGCATATAAAACAAGTGCTCTACCGCTGAGCTATAGCCACACACACCCAAATAGTCCATCAACAAAATTAAACAGACACACTAGTTTAAACAATGCAGACAGATCAGTTCACACTTGGCCAACTGCCCTCTGAAATAAAATGGTGCCCTCCACACCCACTCTGTTAAGCCATTCCAGAGGAGTAGAACCACCACCAAAAAAAGCTATGACCTAACTGTCATAAAGAGAATCCTAGGATAAGGTACTACCAGGAGTAGGATGTCTGACTGACATGTGGGAGTATCGTGTGAAATCACAAAATTAGACCTTTGAAACATAGGATTGCAGGGCTGAAAATCTACTTCTTGTTGTAGACCCCAGAATTAAATGGCTCTCATACCAGACAGAAATGTACAAGTGAAAAATCAACATAAGAAGAGTTGGTTTTTATATGCCGATTTTCTCTACCTTTTAAGGAGAATCAAACCGGCTTACAATCTCCTTCCCTTCCTCTCCCCACAACGGACATCTTGTGAGGCAGGTGAGGCTGAGAGGGCTTTAAGAGAACGGTGACTAGTGCAAAGTCACGCTGCTGGCTTCATGTGTAGGAGTGGGGAAACCAATCTGGTTCACCAGATTAAAGACTGCCGCTGATTTGGAGGAGTGGGGAATCAAACCCGGTTCTCCAGATTAGAGTCCACCGCTCTTAACCACTACACCACACTGACTCTCTACACCAAGGCCAAGATGCTGAGCGCATCCAACTGGGCACAATCCATCCAAAGTTGTGTTTTACTCATGCACCCTGCTCTTACTCGAAACAGCCTCCCAGGCAGTCAGATTGCAGGGTCAGACCTACTTAGCTTCAATAGCAGAACCGCACTGTGAGTGAGCTGGTACAGTGTGATAGCGAAGACAATGTGTTCCAGAAAGGCCCCAGTTCAGATTTAATCTTTGCTGCCGCTAAGGCAGGGGTGGGGAACGTCAGGTCCGGGGGCCGTATACGGCCCTCGAAATCATTTGGTCTGGCCCTTCATAGGTCCTGGTAGATCTCTAGCTCAGAAGGATGCTGCCCTGCCTTAATGTCTTGGGCCCAGCTGGGGACAGCAGAGCTCAAAAGCAAGTCGCTCTATGTGGCAGACACCCGGAGCCGTCTCCGGTCGTGCCTCTTGGCTAAATGTCTGACCAAATATAGCAGGCTAATTTTTAAGTTGATAATTTTGTATGGCCCCCGAATGATGTTATAAATATCCAAATGGCCCTTGGCAGAAAAAAGGTTCCCCACCCCTGCGCTAAGGGCTGAGTCACATGACATAATCAAACAGTGCAGGCGGTTACCAGGTGTGTGAGGACTTGGGTTACCAACCTCCAGGTGGGGCCTGGAGTTCTCCCAGAATTACAACTCATCTCCAGAGATTAGTTCCCTGAATAAAGTGGCAGCTTCAGAGGGCGGACTCTGTGGTATACCATAGATTCTATGAGAACTGAAGCCCCTCCTCAGGTTTCACAAGCAAATCTCTAGACATTTCTCAAGCCAGCAACCCTAATGAGGATCCAGTTTTGGACAGGACTACAGTGTGCGGGGAAAGAAGATTTAAGCCTTATCCCTTGCTCCATTTGACAGAACTGAAACAGGGTCAGTGACCACAGGAATAGTATAGTAGAGGTTGGTAGTGTGTGTGTGGGGGGGAGAGAATCAGAGGAAATTGTTGCCCCTCTTAAAACTTAAAGGTACCTAAGTTTTCAGAATGTGGTTAGATATAGGCCAACCAACAATATAGGAATGCCAGCCTCCAGGTGGGACCTGGGGATCCCCCAGAATTACAGCTCATCTCCAGAGATCCATTCCCCTGGAGAAAATTGATGCTTTGGAGGGTGGACGCTATGGCATTGTACCTCATTGAGGTCCATGTCCTCCCCAGGCTCCATCCCCAAATCACCAGGAGTTTCCTAACCTGGATCTGGCAACCCTACCCCTCCATTCCCCCACCAGTGGCCAGCGGGGACCTGGCAACTCAATTATTATTCGGATCATTAAGCATTTCAGTCTCATTTACTTCACTGAAAAGGAGATATGCGTTACCCGTTCTGACACATGCTTACTCAGAAGCATGTGCTTAACTCTATTACTGGAATTAATGGGGCTAAAAAATGTTGAAATGTGGTTGGGCTGTCTCTGTTTAGAAGGCATTTTTTGGCACATACAGCATGAACTTAGTCCACAGCTGCTGATGTGGAAAGGCAGCCACCTACTGGCTCCATGAGGAGCACACAAGAATCCTTTTTACATCTGGCTGGACATAACATTCTCCAATCGGTTCTGAAGGAATAGTGCCCACAATTTTAAGCTACTAGGATAAACAGTTGTTTTAATTTTTAAAAAATCCTTTTTATGAGAAGAATTTGTGTTATACACATAATTAAGTTTATTTAGGGTGCTTCTACCTTGTCTTTTTCTATGGTACTTGATAGATCTACACTAGTTGTTAAGTCTGGAATTAATATTATTTTTCATTCCGTTTTAACAGAGAATCCAGGTGACATTGTTGGCAGCCTATGCCCTTACAGGGTTTTCTGTCTGTCTCTCCACTTTTTTCTAATTTGTGGCAATTTTTTGAAAGCTCAAAAATGCAATCTCATCACCTGGTTGTCCTGTCTGGGCAGTCAAGATGCTACTGAGGTTTCTTGGGGTTAGTATATTTTGAAATTTTCTTTCTTCCTTCTTGCTTACCTGCTCTTGTGGTTAATGGTGCTCTCAGGATTTGTTTAAAATTACCAGCTCTTAATTGGGTCGTGGTGGTAAGCCGTGTTTTTCACTTCATAGCCAGCCAAAGCTGTTACTTATTTTTAACTATATTTTATGATAGTAATTTCATTATCACACTATAACAATAATTATAGAACCAAACTTTATAAGTGGTGGCTTTAGTTGGCTACAAAGAGAAAAGTGGCACTGAAGCCCCCCCCCCCCATACCACCAGGGGAGAACTAAAATTTAACTATTGATTCATGAATGCCTTGAGAAAACAGGAAGAAATCAGTTGGGCTGAAAACAAGGGATCAAAAAGGAAACTGCAGGGAAAAGGGGACTTCTTGGTAGACATATAGTAAGATCTTACCTACTGGATTCATTTTTATGGAAATATAGTGCTATGTTAAGTTCAGTATGGAATCACTGTTTCAGTTCTGCTTGCAAGTGAAACTGGGAATGGTCTGTAGTATAAAATTACTGTAGTATGGAATCACCCCTTTTCCCTCAGAGCAGCAGCAATAACGATTCAGATTTTAAAAGTGAAAAAGTTATATATTATGGGCCAATTCACACATCCCCTAGGTGTGTTGCACAACCTTTTAGTATGTTGCAGCTGTTGCTGTATGAAAAGCTACCAACTGGCTGATAGGGTTGCCAACTGCCAGGTAGTAGCAGGAGATCTCCTGCTAATTCAATTGATCTCCAGCCAATAGAGATCAGATCACCTGGAGAAAAATGGCCGCTTTGGCAAATGAATTCTATGGCATTGAAGTCCCTCCCCCCAAAACCCTGCCCTCTTCAGGCTTTGCCCCCAAAATCTCCCTCCGGTTGCGAAGAGGGACCTGGCAACCCTACTGGCTGACATAGTCCAAATGAATTGTGCTGTAAAGACACCATTACAAATTCACATTTACACGCAATCTGTCCGTGGAAGTTACTTCACATAGACAGCAGGCACACATATACTAGTATTTAAAGTAGGTACCATAGGCCCAGCAGATGTGTAAAACTGCTGTAACAGTTCCCTCTTGGCTGACTGTGGAGATTTAAATAGGGAATAGGGACGGTGATGTTAAACTTTTTGAACCTTTTTACTAGTAAACTGGTTTGAAAAGAATTCCTGATCTCCAGTGCACTATCTGTGATTTGACCTAATCTAGATAGTGTTTCCAGGCGCAACACTATTATAGGAAAGGCCCCAAACATTCTAAAATCAGTTCTTTTCCTGACACTAGGTGGGTTACCGCACTTGTATTCCCAGCGATGTATTAAGAGTTTGAAAACGTTATAAAAAATGCTGTTCGCACTTTGTTTGGCCTCTTTAGCTGTGAAGACGCCTTCCAACCATTTATAAGCCGTGGTATCCAAAAACCCTTTTAAAGCGAGTTTTTTTTATAACATTTTCAAACTCTTAATACATCGCTGGGAATACAAAATGCAGTAACCCCCTAAATGCCCTCTAGTGGAAAAACTCTGGAAAGCAAAGTCTATCAGCACTGCTAAAGATAAACTGAGTCCAACTGAAAATTCTGTTTCTTACCTTTAAAGCCCAAAATGGCCTAGGATCATCAGAAGGACTTGCCTTCTCCTGTACTGTCCTGCCTACCAGTTAAGAACTTTATCACAATCTCTGCTCACAGTGCCTTCCTCTGCAGAAGAGAGCCAAGTGGGGACTAGGAACAGAGCTTTCTTAGTGGTGGCTCCCTGGTTGTGAAATACCCTTGAATACCCTTCATCTAGTGCTTACCTTGTTGACTTTTGGGTGCCAGGTGAAGATTTTTTTCTTAACCCAAGATTTGAGATAATTTTTTACCTACTTATTTATTTTCATTTATAGCCCTCCTTTCGCAATGGGACTGAAGGTGGAATACAAGTACGATAGAACTATTCAGTCAATCAATAAGCTGATTGCAAAATATAACATTTGAATGATAACAATATTTGAATCTAACAGGAAAGATTGATAGTAAAACAAAGCTTTTCAGTCTATCAGCAAGAGGATTACTGAGTAGGATAACATTTAAGTCTAACGGCAAAGATTCCCAGTCAAACAGCATAATTAAGTGGGGCTGGGATTGTAGAAGAAAAAAACACATAACCCCTACTAGAGGTCACCTCCCAAGTGGATCCATTACATCACAGCTCTACTCCTCTACAAGAATGCCCTCCTGAACAATTCTGTTTTGCACATTTTGCAAAACGATAGTGGTGTTGGGGTCTTCCTCATAGCCTCAGGCAGACCGTTCCATAAAGTGGGAGCCACCACAGAAAATGCGAGTGAACAGGCCGTTGCCAATGTTACCTGTTTGCAGGGTGCCACTTTTAGAAGGCTTTATTCTGATGAGAGAAGCTGTCACAGTGGAAGATAGCAGGAGAGGCAGGCCCATGGGTCCGAAGCTTTCTAGGTGATAGTTAGAGCCTTGAATTGAGCCTGGTATCTGATCAGTAAACTTTGGGTACAAAACCCTCTCTACAACCTGTCCTCTTTAAAAATGTTTCTACTGAGGATTTCAGTGATAACTTTACTGCTGATAATGTTATTGTTGGGGTTTTATTTGTTTTTTATTCCTTGTATTCTGGTTTTATTTCTGTTGTTTATTTCTCTTGGGCAAGGATTTTGGCTGGAAACGTTCTAAAGAAATAAATCATAAACATGGCATACTGCCCCAGGCAGGAAAATTTGGGATATCTATGGCTGGATTGTACACCTGCCAAAGAATGAGGTGGTGGAATGTTGAGGGGGTAGTATGGAATGTACCAATCTGGACTGCGAGTGACAGATTTGAGATCTGAACATTCCTTTGCATATAAAACTCAATGTAAGTCGAAAACTTACATGCTAGGAAAAGTTGAGGGCAGCAGGAAAAGAGGAAGACCCAACAAGAGATGGATTGACTCAATAAAGGAAGCCACGGCCTTCAATTTGCAGGATCTGAGCAGGGCTGTCAAAGATAGGACATTTTGGAGGACTTTCATTCATAGGGTCGCCATGAGTCGGAAGCGACTTGACGGCACTTAACACAGACACACAAGCCGAAAACTAGCACCGCAAGAAGGCATCACACAAAATCGCTGTGTTGTGAAAAGAAAGTGTTGGTGAGAACCACTGTGGGAGAAGGGGGGCAAGCAGTAGGCATTACCCCATATTCCTATTCTACGTCCTCAGGCTTCCTCTGTAATAGACATTATTCATTAACACAGCTTCACTGACCACTCACAACCTAAGCCATAACTAAATCAGTTTGGTCACTGCTACTTGAAGGTGTGTCATGAGCTTGTGGGGAGTTGAGTAAGTGCCTGGTTGTCCCATCTACTCACTCATGTTCCTGCTCTTAGGTTCAGAGGTGGGCATGTTCAAAACAACATCCATTTATTAGCCAGGAACTACAAGGAGGAAAGCAATTGGTTTCAAGGTAAGAGAGCCACTGCAGTCTATTCTAATTAATAGATTTAACCAGCAGAGACTCCATCCGATGAGACTAAAACAATACACACAAATATTAGAGGTGGGAACGGACTGTTCCATTGCAATGTGTACAATAAATCCACCACAGGAAGGCATCTGAGGAATATTTGTATACTTGCTGTTGTATTGTGAGAGCAGCAAAGAAGAAAGATACACCACATACGGGAAATGTAAAATTAAAATTAAATTGTTATAAAACGATATTGACATTTTCAGCATTAACTCATCCTTGTTTCTTGGAGGTCCCTTGTAAAGAGAGATTAATCTATCTGAAATCACAGGCATCTTGGAACTCTTCTCATACACAGGTTTTAAAGAGTTCATTGTATGGCTGACCATAAGTCTTCTTTAATTTATTATATTTACATTACACTCTTTTTTTAGAAATCTCAGAGGAACTTCGATGGATTCTCATCCAGGCACTGATCAGATCCACATCTGGCTGGTGTTCAACAATGCTCCACTATGGAGTGCCCCCATCTTGTTTGGTTGTGTAAATAAGTACTATTGACAGCTAATCCTTTGGTTGTGTAAATAAGTACTATTGACAGCTAATCCCTCAAAAGTGTATTCATTAAAAGGCACCAAATTGCTTCTGGTGGTTAGGTTTGTATTTTATACCTAACAGCAGCAGTGATAATGCATTCAGCTTCTGACTTGCAAGTTATTTTTGGCAAAAAGAAAACAGAGCATTCCAAATCAAGGTGAACATTAATTTATTGTTGCTGACTTTTTAAATTGTCTGCAAGCTTTTTGTATTTTATGATTTTAAATGGTTTTAAATCATTTTAAAAGTCTGGTGGCACCTTAAATACTAACATTCATTTCCACATGTTTTGAATATTTAATTCATTACCCTCTTTGGGTCTCAGTTATTTGGGAGACAGGTGAGCTTATAAGTGTGTGTGTGTTAAATGCCATCAAGTTGCTCCTGACTTATGGCGACACTGTGGGAGGGGCTGTGGCTCAGTGGTAGAGCATCTGCTTGGCATGCAGAAGGTCCTAGGTTCAATCCCTGGCATCTCCAGTTAAAGGGACTAGGCAAGTAGGTGATGTGAAAGACCTCAGCCTGAGACCCTGGATAGCCGCTGCTGGTCTGAGTAGACAATACTGACTTTGATAGACCAAGGGTCTGATTCAGTATAAAGCAGCTTCATGTGTTCATGTGAATTAATGAGCTCCAAAAAGTCCTATCATTAGAAGACGTGGCTTACTTTATACCAGTGGTTCCCAACCTTTTTTTGACCAGGGACCACTAGGACTTTTTTGTTCGGAGCAGGGACCCCAAGGTTCAAAATAAAAATCTCGAGAATTTGAAAATAAACTTTAATCATAACTGTCAGTTAAACGTTAAACTTAGAATAATATTTGAATATATATTTTTATAATAGAGAACTTTTAATTGAAAATATTAATTTGTTATGGGTTTATAACTTTGTTTTGCGGACCTTAATTTAGTTCTCGCGGACCCCTGGGGGTCCACGGACCCCCAGTTGGGAACCAGTGCTTTATACAGTCAACAATAGCCATGCAGATTAGCTGTGGATTTTACACATTAACAGATCACTTCAGGATACAATGGTTCCATATTAACATAACCCACCCTCATTAGCACATTATCTTGATACTTACAGGACAATGGTTAGCACGTTACCTTTGTTACTTTTTGCAGGACAATGCTTCAGCTCAAACCCTCCCTTTCTGACTATATATTACTCTTCCTACACACTTGACACTGAGAGACACCGTCCTTCAGTGTGACTCCTCCGAAGATGCCTGCCACAGCTGCGGGCGAAACATCAGGAAAGAAAATACCAAGACCACGGTCACACAGCCCGGATAACCTACGAGAACCGAGGAGACGATCGTTTCGAGTTCACAATGAACAGATCTTCACCAGTCCTTCAACGTCCTCTTGTACACTCATTCATTCAAATATTCTCCCATAACGGGTAAGATTTCAAAAAATGCCAAATCATTATTATTTCCCACGAAGGGTAAGAGACATCACTTCCCACATGGGGTAAGGATTATAGTGGAGAATATTGTCGAAGGCTTTCACGGTCAGAGTTCATTGGTTCTTGTAGGTTATCCGGGCTGTGTGACTGTGGTCTTGGTATTTTCTTTCCTGATGTTTCGCCCGCAGCTGTGGCCGGCATCTTCGGAGGAGTCACACTGAAGGACGGTGTCCATTGTTTTATCACCTGTACAGAGAGACAGTGTCCATTGTTTTATCACCTGTACAGAGAGACACTGTCCTTCAGTGTGACTCCTCTGAAGATGCTGGCCACAGCTGCTGGCGAAACGTCAGGAAAGAAAATACCAAGACCACGGTCACACAGCCCGGATAACCTACGAGAACCGAGGAGACGATCGTTTCGAGTTCACAATGAACAGATCTTCACCAGTCCTTCAACGTCCTCTTGTACACTCATTCATTCAAATATTCTCCCATAACGGGTAAGATTTCAAAAAATGCCAAATCATTATTATTTCCCACGAAGGGTAAGAGACATCACTTCCCACATGGGGTAAGGATTATAGTGGAGAATATTGTCGAAGGCTTTCACGGTCAGAGTTCATTGGTTCTTGTAGGTTATCCGGGCTGTGTGACTGTGGTCTTGGTATTTTCTTTCCTGATGTTTCGCCCGCAGCTGTGGCCGGCATCTTCGGAGGAGTCACACTGAAGGACGGTGTCCATTGTTTTATCACCTGTACAGAGAGACACCGTCCTTCAGTGTGACTCCTCTGAAGATGCCGGCCACAGCTGCTGGCGAAACGTCAGGAAAGAAAATACCAAGACCACGGTCACACAGCCCGGATAACCTACGAGAACCGAGGAGACGATCGTTTCGAGTTCACAATGAACAGATCTTCACCAGTCCTTCAACGTCCTCTTGTACATTCATTCATTCAAATATTCTCCCATAACGGGTAAGATTTCAAAAAATGCCAAATCATTATTATTTCCCACGAAGGGTAAGAGACATCACTTCCCACATGGGGTAAGGATTATAGTGGAGAAAATACCAAGACCACGGTCACACAGCCCGGATAACCTACGAGAACCAATGAACTCTGCCCGTGAAAGCCTTCGACAATATTTTCAAGCCTTAGTCCTCCTTCAACTCTCTTCTTTTCTGTTAAAAGTTGTGCTGATGCGTATGAATCTCAACGGCTTCTCGGCGCAACCTGCCAGAACGCACCGGCCTGAGTTTGAATACCAACTGTAACAAAGGGGAGGAGCCACGGGGTGACGTCCGAAAACAAACCAGCGCGGCCCCTCCCGGATGCTCCGGCTCCATAGGCCTTCCCCCTCAGGGAAGAAACGCAGCCCGCCTTTTGCGCCGTTCCGCCGACCTGCCGCTCTCACGTCCCCCCCCCCGACGTCGATGTGGGGCGACCTCTGAGGTAGGGAAAAGGGACCCCCCTCCCCCTCGCTTGCCCAACCGCCAGGACCACTCCTGGGGCCAAACCCGGGAGGCGTTTCCGGGGGAGGGGGGGAAGACAAAAGAGGTCGCACCGCCTCCCTGGGGCCGAGGGAGCAGCCCCGGTAGCGCCACGTCTCGGGCAGGAGGGAGGGAGGGAAGGCAGGAAGGAGATGCAGGCGCAGGCAGGTCAGTGGCGAGGGGAAGGGGCCCAGCTGGGCGGGTTGGGGGTCCGAGTAGTTGCCTGGGGGGCTGACAGGGGGGGTGGAGGGAGGGCAGTGGCCGGAGCTGGCGTTTGTTTTGGTTGCGCGTGTGGGGAATCAGCTCAGGGAGGGAGGGAGGCTGGAGCTTCCTAAAATTGTTCTTTTATGTGTACCCCCTGGTTTTAGTGGCTGGTCCTCTGAACCCGCCGGTGCTTCATGGGGGGAGAGAGACCTGAGCTCGACATTTCCAGAGAACAGTTTATTTGCAGCTGCTGACTCAGAGGCCCTAATGGGCAGAAATCTCTGAGCCCCGATCATACTGAGGAAGGGATATTTATCCAAATCCAGGATAGGACAACCCATCAACATTCAGGGTAGCGTTGATAACACTCCAGACGTAGAGGCGGCGCAGTACAGTTCAGTTCTATCCAGTTCTTGTTATGGTTTACTGTAACCCTCCATGACTCTTGCCCCAGTTACTAGCTCGCAGACACACAGGGAGATTCTGCCCAGCAACAAGCTATTCCCTGGCTGTCCTAATACATTTCAATACACTTGCAGAAAGGGAAAGAGATTATTACAAATTGGTAAATCAGTGGATCTTCCATAGTCAGGGGAAGTCTACCTGCTGTCACAATTTCTTTTCTGCTAAAGCTGAGAATCCCCCCCCCCACACACACACACATACAACAAAGGTAATTCACAGTGGGTCGCCGTGTTAGTCTGTCTGCAGTAGTAGAGAAGGGCAAGAGTCCAGTAGCGCCTTAAAGACTAACAAGAATATTTTCTGGCAGGGTTATGAGCTTTCGTGAGCCACGGCTCACTTCTTCCGATACAGCTAGAACGTGAATCCATCTGTCACAAGGTTGATGGATTTCCATTCTGTACGGCCTTCCATGAAGATAATTCACAGTGGGTAGCCGTGTTAGTCTGTCTGCAATAGTAGAGAAGGGTAAGAGTCCAGTAGCACCTTAAAGACTAACAAGAATATTTTCTGGTAGGGTATGAGCTTTCGTGAGCCACAGCTCACTTCTACCAGAAAATATTTTTGTTAGTCTTTAAGGTGCCACTGGACTCTTGCCCTTTTCTACTACTCACAACAAAGGCTCTGCCTAGGGTGATCTTTCTCCTTTGAACCCAGTTCAGATCTTTATCTCCCCAGAGACCCCCATACCTTCACCTTCCCCAAACATAAATCAAACCCTGTTCCCCTCTACAGTATCGAAGTAGTCTTGCGTATATATAACTCTCCTGACTTCAGTAACCAACACAGTTCACAAAATGGGCATGCAAGTTTTCCCTGATGCTCAGTCCTCCCTCTGTTAAAACACACACACCCCAAACACGTATACATACATGCCTTGGCTCCAAATCCAAATTCAGATCTTCACAGTTGCCTCTGTGTGATGTGAAAAAGCAGAGCCCTGGGGAACTTGCATTGAGGAAGCCTGTCCCCCTTGAAAACAAGGGAGGACCCTGTCCATGGAGAGATTTTAAATGCCGTTTCCTTTGCATGTGACATCCAGCTTGGGCTTTGTCTTGTCCTCATTGGAGGCTATACGTTTTTGCACATTATTGATCCTGCAATAAGGTGTATATAACGTATGCCTGATATAAGTGCCTTGCACCCGTTCAGTCTTCCCAGCATTTCTGTCAGGTAGATTAAGTTGTGATATAGTGACTGGCCCAGAATCATCCAGTGAACACTTGTGTGCTGGACCAAGTTCAGCCACTGCGCCTCACTGGTTTTCAAATCATTTTGAGAAGCATGGGAGAGAGGATGCAACATGCTTATTGTTGGTCAGGCTCTCAAATCCCCTTGAAATGCTTCTTACCACTCTAAAGATCAGTTAGATTTGTGTTGTGTTAACTCTTCCAGCTGATGTTTTCTTCTTATTTTATTGTTTCCGTCGGTCTCTGAGGTCTGGCTTAATGATACAATTACATGTTTCTGTTTTGCTTTACCTCACCCTACCAGTATCTTTCTCTGTGTAAAGGATGCTGCTCCCCCCCACAAAGAATGATGATAAAAGTTATCTCTCTCCGCCTTGTTGAACCAATGATATCTTTTGGCATTTTGTTTTTATTATTTTTATTTTGTAAGCCACCTTGGGCAGGTTCCTGGAGAGGCAGCATAAAAAATGTGCTAAATAAATAAAATTTATCTTGGACTATACACGTTTTGAGTTCCTATACTTGTCTTATGATACATGGCTGAAAATGTTGAAGTCAGATGCCATAATAGTACTTTATTAACTTTCAGACAGGATTCTTATTTTCTGTATAATATTACTATTATGAGCTGGTGCCCCCCCTTTAGAAAAGACTTGCATAAACTTTCAGCTAATTCTGTGAAGTTTTGTTTTTCATTACTATTATTACCTACTTAAATTTAGGATATTTAATTATCAGATAGATGGTTTTTCTAGGGGTGGTAGGAGCACTTACTTGAATGTATATGTTTCTTGTGAGTCATGATTTCAGTACACTGTAAGGGACAGATCTAGTGACTTTGTGTGGTGATGATCTTTATTCTTTTATTGTAGAACCTACGTAGAGTCACTGGGAGAACTGGTGTGGCAAATTGGTTAAGGGATTGGGCTGTGATGCCCCTGGTTCACACTTTACCTCTGCCACAAAGTCACCGGGTAGCAAACTACCCCTTCTCCATTGCTGGTCTACCTTAAAAGGCTGTTGTAAGGATTAGTGAAGTAATGTGAGTGAAGTGCTATGAATGCGCTGAGTAAGTGTTATTATTACTGGATTCTGACCTAGATCCTGTGTATGGTTTAGTTGTTATGCAAGTGGTGTAGCTGCTCAGCCAATAAGACAAATGGCTTCCTAATGTTACATTCTTATCCGTAGGATACAACCAACGAGCTATGGCAGTGTTTTTTAAATGGTGTTTTTTGGGGGGTGAACGCTGGAATTCCTTGGAAGCTTATCAGGTATTCTCTCATTGAGAAGAACACTTCCAGCATCCTTTTCGGCTTCCACCGGGTCTTCGGCAGACTGGAATATTAAAAACCGTTGGCCCCTGGGGGTGCATTTGGTTTTAGTGGCTCTTTTTAAAGTGAACTTTAAGAAAGTTTTTCTATAATCTTCCCCTGCCAGCAGCCCAGCTTTGTCTGGCAGGGAACCTTCATCGTACTGTGCCCAGACTTGTAGCAATTCACTCATCTGCAAAATGATATATGATGGTCTCAGTGCTGGATGCATGGATTCAGTAAACAAAGGTGTTGCTCTATCAGAGAAATTGACTGAACCTAAATGGATAAAGTAGTGTAGCCCTCAGCTAGGGATGGTGAAAATAAAACGCATCTGGCAGTATGAATTAGGAATGAAAATGTATTCCCTGTAGCAGTGATCCAGTTAATGCAATCAGTGTGCAAGAACAGGCTTCAAAATCAGTAATCCTGTAAGCTTGTGGAATTCTTTAGGTTTGCAACTAATAAAGGGGGGGGGGGTTCCTCCTCTGGGTTCCTTGCTTCCCCTCCTTCCACCAACTCTCCTCCAGTTCTGTGCCTCAGTTTCTAATCTGCAGTGGCTACACACATTCCCTGCTCTCCGTGGTTCAGAGGATTTCTGAGAGTCCTGGAGCATTATTTTGGCACCCACTATCCCCCTGTCCCACTTTTAACCATCCATTCCTCCAAGGATTTTAGAGCAGGCACACTTGGTTATTTCTTCCTCCATTTTATCTTCACAAGAACCCTGTGAGGTAGGCTAGGCTGAACACAGTGAGTCTTGTGGCTGAGTAGGGATTTGAACCCAGATCTCTTCCGATCCTTGTATGACATTCTTAACTGCTATATTGTACCAGCTCTGTAACTCTTGAATATCTACTTTCAGTCAAGCCATGTTAATTGGAAAATGTTAATTATATGACCAATTGTATTTCCTAAATTATCCAGATTGTTGACATGGCTTACTGATTTATTTGTGTGTGTATATGTTAAGTGCCGTCAAGTTGCTTTGATCCCAACGGAAGTTGGTTTCAGGTAGCCGGCTCAAGGTCGACTCAGCCTTCCATCCTTCCGAGGTCGGTAAAATGAGTTCCCAGCTTGCTGGGGGTAAAGGAATGATGACTGGGGAAGGCACTGGCAAACCACCCCGTAGACATAGTCTGCCTAGTAAACGTCAGGATGTGACGTCAACCCATGGGTCAGGAATGACCCGGTGCTTGCACAGGGGACCTTTACCTTTTAGGAATTAATGACCTATTTTCTAGTGACTCTTGTCTTCTCATGTAACCAAAGTATGACAGTCTTAGTTTAGTCATTTTAGCTTCTAGGGATTTATATGTACAGTTTGTTTGTTTTTCTTATTTAATATTTCTTTGCTTCTGTATGCACAGCATAATGATAGACTCTTCTTAATATGGCATATTCATTGATTGCTTTTATTCAGCCCCTCCTCCAAGGAGCTCAGGGTGGCATTCATGATCCCCTCTCCCAATTTTATCTTCCCAACAACCCTGTGAGATGATTAGACTGGGAGGTGGTGACTGACTCATAGTCATCCTGTTAGTGCTTGGATGGGAGATCACCAAGGAAGTCCAGGGTTGCTATGATGAGGCGAGCAATAGCAAACCACCTCTGAACATCTCCCTTGCCTTGAAAATCCTACGGGGTCACCATAAGTTGTCTGTGACTTGGTGGCACTTTCCACCAGCAACTCTTTTTAGGATTGCACTGTGAGTTGACTCTGTTGAGGCCAAAAATCAACCAGCAAGAGAGCCAGCATGGTGTAGTGGTTAAGAGCGGTGGTTGGGAGCGGTGGGCTCTGATCTGGAGAACCGGGTTTGATTCCCCACTCCTCCACATGAGCGGCGGAGGCTAATCTGGTGAACTGGATTTGTTTCCCCACTCCTACACATGAAACCAGCTGGGTGAGCTTGGGCTAGTCATGCTCTCTCAGCCCCACCTACCTCATAGGGCAGTGATGGCGAACCTTTTAAAGACCAAGTGCCCAAACTGCAACCCAAAACCCACTTATTTATCGCAAAGTGCCAACACAGCTAGAAGTCCACATGGGGCTAGGGGTTGCCAGGTCCCTCTTTGCCACCTGAGGGAGGTTTTTGGGGCAGAGCCTGAGGATGGTGGGGTTTGGGGAGAGACCATAGAGTCCAATTGCCAAAGCTTCCATTTTCTCCAGGTGAATTAAAATAGCAGATCTCCTGCTACTACCTGGAGGTTGGCAACCTCTGCATGGGTGGCCGAGCGGGGGAAGGAAAGCAGCTGGAGAATAGCCCCCACCCCTTCAGTTTGGTTCTTTTTCCAACTGTTATCTTCATACGAATTTAAAAAGACTGTTATGCGGGGGGGGGGGCTGACGGTGGGGACAGCCCTCTGCACATGCTCAGAGGCACCTTCGGTTGCAAGAATGAGCAGAGTGGAAACCCAAGCCAAGCGAAGGGCTTGGCTCCAGCACAAACACCAGGCGGGCCCCCGTTCGGCCCTCACTGCCAAGCCCCTGCGCTGCATTCACCAACCAGCCCGCTGCAGACGGCCGCCCAGGCATCCCACTCCCGGTCCAGCCCCGTCCCGGCTCCTCCTCTTCCACTCCTCAGCAGAAGGCTCGTCACTGTCTTCACTTCCGGAGCGCTGTGCTGGGGCGACGGCTCGCGTGCCCACAGAGGGCTCCGAGGGCCACCTCTGGTTAGCCACCACTGTCATAGGGTGTCTGTTGTGGGGAGGGGAAGGATTGTAAGCCGGTTTGAGTCTCCCTTAAATGGTAGAGAAAGTTGGCATATAAAAACCAACCCTTCTTCTTCTGGTGGTCCCAGTTTTTGAGAATTGGGGCTGTTCCTACATACGTAGGCCCACCCTTTCATTTGCCTAAGCCCATCCAAGCTTCTTTTCTTGGTCACGCTGCAAAGGAATGTCAGGCTGGCTTTTATATATGATAGATTTGATCGATCTGTAAAACAGCTTCTAAAAATAAATGTCTCTAATATCTGGAAAGAGATGCATCTTGGTGATTACTTTCTCCCCTGTCCCCCCTACAGACTACTTTAATAATCTCCTGGAATTTCTGAGTTGCCTGTGGGCTGTGCTGGACTGAGCTGCCTGCTCTAAAACAACTGATGAAAAGCGGTTAGCGCTGTGTGCCTGTCGGTAGCCGCGCCTCCAATGGAGAGAAAAAGGACTCTGTAATTTACTTGGAAGAGAGTTATTCGGCTGATGAGAGAATTCCCACGCCTTTGCCATGGACTCCTCTGGTCTCCTGCTGGAGAAGCAAACCAGCAATGGAGCCCCCTGCAGTTCCGAACAGCTTGCGGACCTCGAGGCCAAGTTGGATTCACCCACAGAAGGAGATAGCGCCGAGAGTAAGCAATTTATTTTGGTCGGGTGTTTTAAAACATGTAAACAGACCAATGGTCTGTGGAGTGGCATCAGATATCCCCCAGTGGCCAATCAAATGCCCTGGAAGGTCCGTAGATCAGTGGCAGAGCATCTGCTCGGTATGCAGAAGCCCCCAGGTTCAGTCCCTGGCATTTCCAGGTAAAGGGACTAGGCGAGTAGGTGATGTGAAAGACCTCTGCCTGAGACCCTGGAGAGCCGCTGCCAGTCTGAGTAGGCAATACTGACTTTGATGGACCAAGGGTCTGATTCAGTAGAAGGCAGCTTCATGTGTTCATGTGTGTTCATGTGACCATAAGACAGGTCAAAACCTCTCCCGTCATTTCTTACCAGCAACTGGTATACTTCCTCTGAACATGGAGGTACTGTTTAGCCATCATATAGTGGACCTATCCTCCAGGAATTTGTCTTCTCCCCCATTTCAATGCCATTTAAACTTAAATCTTGCTAGGTAGATTTTGTAATTTTTTTGTCTGTCCTGAATCTACTATAAAATACGTTCCTTGTTTGTTTGTTCGTTTGTTCATTCATTAGATTTGTACCCCACTTTCCCCAGCACAGCTGGGCTCAGGGTGGCTTCAAGCAACAATAAATACAGTATACAATAAACAGTATCATTGAAATATTTATTTATTTATTCGTTCATTCATTGGATTTGTACCCTGCCATCCCCAGCACAGTTGGGCTCAGGACAGCTTCCAAAAACAATAAAAACAGTATATAATATATAATATCATTTAAATATTTATTTATTTAATTTATATCCTGCTCTTCTCCTACTGAGGCTCCAGCGTCTTGATTTGCGGGTCATTTCCTTGCATCATCTGGGTAGGCAGGACTAAGATCTTTTGAACTTCCTGTCTTCCCCTTGGCGGGAAATAGCTTGCAAAATCCCAGTTCCATCCTACCTCCGAAGGGTTTGCAGGTCGTAAGCACAGCTCTGTGCTTACTTGGAATAGGTTTTCCTACCAATCGTTTTTTCAGCTCCTCTGTCTTGTGTCCGTAACTATCTCCTATCCTGTGTTGTTTTTTCCCTTTTATTCGTTGTCTAGTGTGTGATGAGTGTTAAGCTGCAGTACTGCAGTCAAAAGCTCTGCTCACGACCTGAGTTCGATCCCAACGGAAGTTGGTTTCAGGTAGCCGGCTCAAGGTCGACTCAGCCTTCCATCCTTCCGAGGTTGGTAAAATGAGTTCCCAGCTTGCTGGGGGTAAAGGAATGATGACTGGGGAAGGCACTGGCAAACCACCCCGCAAACAAAGTCTGCCTTGGAAACGTCGGGATGTGACGTCACCCCATGGGTCAAGAATGACCCGGTGCTTGCACAGGGGACCTTTACCTTTACCTTTTAGTGTGTGATTGATAGTTTTTTCGGCTCTTTGATCCCCCGGGCTAAATTCCCCTGGAGAATCAAAATGGCAGATGCAGCGACTGAGAGGGAGGACGACTTCCTCTCGGTGACTGATTACCACTTTATTATTCACTTTGGAGCAGCAGCATTTCTGAGTTCTAGAGCTCCTTTTTGTCCTTACTTTTCCAGGCCTTGACATCTCTTTTTGTCCGTACTTTTCCAGGCCTTGACATCTCCATCCGTGCCATTCACCAGTCATGCTTCTGACATCACGTTAGCATAAAGCAATGCAATATTATTGTCTTTTTCCCCCCCAGCTGCTTGCGCAAGTGACAGCAAAGCTCCACCTGAAGGAGAGGGTCTGGCACCAAACAACGAGGAAAGCCCTTTCCAGAATGGACCAGGATCTCCCTTTCCTGACCTCCCTGTGTCTTTTGATCTCGCCAGCAGTCCATGTGGGGAAAAGCCAGCTCCAGGTGTGCCTGGTTTCCATGCCAACCTAAAGTCGTCTCAGGGAGCTAGTGCTGAGGGCATAGTTCTTAGGAAAGAAGCGTTGCAGTCCCTCAAACTAAGCCTTCCCATGCAAGAAACGGAATTGTGTAAGCATCTCTCCGTGGCAGAGCCCATGCTTCCTCTTGCTCCATAAAAAGCTTTCTCCATTTCTCTCCGGAGAGGGGGGTCTCTGCAGAATCCCTCTCCAAATATGGCTTCAAGCTTCAGTTAACAGTGAATTGTGCTCTGTGGCCTCTGAAGCATGCGACTCTGCAAAAGTTAACAATACTTTGCTTACCAGTGCAGGTTGGATAGGTGCTGGCATTCTTTTCTTCTCCCAGTTTTATTTCTTTTCATTTCTTTTTCGTCCTTCCTTTCTCCCCCCCTTTTGTTTACAGTTCTGTTAACAAAAAACTAGAAAGCTTAGTGCCTAACGTTTCATTCCTTTTTGTTGGCCTTTTTGGATTTTTCCCCTTTGTAGAATAACATGGCTGCCTGCCAGTTTTGTTGGCTTGGGGTTGTTATTACAGGCCTAAGCTCTATTCTCGTCTCACAAAGAAATCAGAGTTTATTTGTAGTGAGCACAAACATGGCTTGTTCTTCAGCTCACACGCTCCTCCTCATGCATGGAGCATCAGCTGAAGATTTCCTGGTTTTAAGAAGTATTCAGTCTAAAGACAATGTGCTGCAATGACCAAATTTGTTTCATTTTTAGCAACTGGGATTCTATGCCAGGAATGAACCATGGTTTAGAATGCTGGCTGCTGGGAAAGGAAGGCACTGCAGTTGGTTAAGGTGCCTAGATTTGGCTGTCCTAGCAGCTTGATCAAACCAGAAAGTCTTCAGTCACAGCTGTGCACATGATGGGATCGGGAAGAAGGGAGACAGGAAAATAAAGCAAGTTTGTCCTCACTGCAAATGAGCCCCAGTTTGTTTGTGACCTCTGAATGCAGCCAACTGTATGCAAAAGACAAAGGAAGAACATTTTGTTTAGTGCATTGTACCTATGAGGTCAAACTACGCCAGGTTCAGCCCCGGCATGGTATTAATTTCTAATCCTGATAGGGTCCAACTATGACAGTGACGTATTTATTTATTTGGACTATTTCCACTCCACCTCTCCACAGAGCCTGCTCAAAGTCTCTTACAAATTAAAACCTAAAATGTAACACCATTAAAGTTTTCGGTTGATTTATCCCATGGTTATCCTTCCCTTGTGCTAAGTAGGTGACTAGGGTTCTCGAAGCAGGCAGTGCCTGTAACACGGAGGGCACTCTTACATGTCACTTGAAAGTGCCGTGACTCTTAACCTTCAGAGGAAGTGAATGGTGCTTTTGATAGCAATGCTTACACAATGGTACTGGGGTTTTTGGTGTGCTGGTGCGGCAACTCCTTTTGCTGTGCGAAAGAGAGTCAGCGTGGTGTAGTGGTTATGAGCGGAGGTTTGGAGCAGTGGACTCTGATCTGGAGAACTGGGTTTGATTCCCCACTCCTCCACGTGAGCGGCGGAGGCTAATCTGGTGAATTGAATTTGTTTCCCCACTGCTACACACGAAGCCAGCTGGGTGACCTTCGGCTAGTCACTCTCTCTGCCCACCTACCTCACAGGGTGTCTATTGTGGGGAAGGGAAGGCGATTGAAAGCCGGTTTGATTCTTCCTTCAGTGGTAGAGAAAATCGGCATATAAAAACCAACACTTCTTCTTCTGCGTGTTAGTAAGTGCATCTTACGAATGTTGCATGTTTTACTTTCATGCATGAATTTGGGGGGTGGCATCACCCCTCTTAATCCTACCTGGCTGGAAGGCATTGAGCTGGCAGCCAAGAGCCAGAAAATCTGTATTAGAATCTCTGCTTACTGCTGGACTTGGTGGGTAGCCTGTTGACACCTCTGTCTATCTGTCTGTCTCCATGTTCTAATGTTCTGCCTCCCAGGGCGGTGGTTGCAAAGACGAACAAAGGAGACTATTACATTTCTTTTCATACCAACAGTGCTATATAAAACGAACGTTTTCAGATTTGCTCGTAAAAGTGTGGCCTATTGGCTAGTCAAACTGCTTTGTTAGAACTGAAGCAGTCATCTTCTTTAGGAAGAATTTTCTAACAAAGCGGTTCCTCAGTGGGACAGGCTTCCTCGGGAGGTGGTAAGTGCTCCTTCCCTGGAGGTTTTTTAAGCAGAGGCTAGATGGCCATCTGTCAGCAATGTTGATTCTACGAACTTAGGCAGATCATGAGATGGAGGGCATCTTGGCCATCTTCTGGGCATGGAGTAGGGGTCACTGGGGTGTGTGTGTGGGGTGGGGAGGTAGCTGTGAATTTCCTGCATTGTGCAGGAAATTGTGCAGGTTGGACTAGATGACCTTGGTGGTCCCTTCCAACTCTATGAGATAGATAGATAGATAGATAGATAGATAGATAGATAGATAATTTATTTACGCCCCTTAGCCAGATAAAACAAGATAAAACAGGAAACATGGACTAAGCAAAGCAGGACTAAGCTTGTACAGAAGTACAAGCAAAGAATTACAGTCTGAGTCTTATAACACCTAAAAAGAAAATTACAGCCGTGACACATCTGTCAATTGCGCTAAGAGGCTGTTCTATGGCATTGAATTTTCATTGCTGCCATGCAAAATTTCAAAACCTGAAGAGTGACTGAGGGATTATCCCCTTGTAAGACCATCACAATCCTTTCTCCTGCCCTGTCAGGTCCCATTCTCAATAAGAGAGGCTCAATAAACTTTGAACGGGGTAATGTATAAAAATTGCAGTTCAGGAGGGCACACTCAATAGTTTCTAAGTCCCCTGATTTGCAGGGGCAGAACTCTGTGATTCTATGACTTATGTTCTTTCCTGCTGACTGTTGGCAGTCTGGCAGGGATCCCCTTGGCCTACCGGTGCCTTCGGGCTGCTGCACCCAATCTTGAATAGGCTCAGAGGGCAGTTTGGCAAGCGTGCAGTGTGGCTTTACCCTCCTTTCAGTGACTGACCAAAGCAGCTTTGTTGAAACAACGTTCGTCTCACCAGTCTCCGGCCTTTGTTCTCTTTTTTTACCTCCTCCCTCACTTCTTGTTCTTTCATAGTAAAATAATAATTACAAAAGAAAATACGCTGAGCCATGTGATTGACGCATGCAGAGTCCACCCACATAACAAATATCGGAAGCTTATCTTTTCACAATGCAGGTTCCTCTGACTCTTCTCTCCCGCTGGAGAGGGAAGAACAGATCAGACTTCAGGCAAGGAGGCGCCTGGAAGAGCAGCTGAAACAGTACCGTGTGAAAAGGCATCAGGAGAGAGTAAGAAACTTGGGGGCTGGATTTTCTGTTTTGCTTTTTATTGCGACTATTCTAATGAGTTCCTTGGGTGAGAGACCACCAAGGAAGTCCAGGGTTGCTACACAGAGGCAGGCAATGGCGAACCACCTCTGTTAGTCTCTTGTCTTGAAAACCCTAAAAGGTAAAGGTAGTCCCCTATGCAAGCACCGGGTCATTACTGACCCATGGGGTGACATCACGTCCTGATGTTTACTAGACGGACTATGTTGACGGGGTAGTTTGCCAGTGCCTTCCCCAGTCATCTGCACTTTACCCCCAGCCAGCTGGGTACTCATTTCACCGACCTCAGAAGGATGGGAGGCTGGGTCAGCCTTGAGCCGGCTGCCTGAAACCGACTCCCGTTGGGATCGAACTCAGGTTGCGAGCAGAGCTTTTGACTGCAGTACAGCAACTCACCACTCTGTGCTATGGTGCTAAGTCAGCTATGACTTGACAGTACTTTACACACATTCTAATGAGTTCAGCGAGCAGATCAGTGGACTTAAGTCTATGACATAGGGTGAGGGACCACAGTACAGTGGCAGAGGGTATGCAGAAGGTCCAAGGAATAGTCACAGCATCTCCAGTTAAAAGGATCTTGGGTAGCACCTTTGGGATTGGCTTTTCCTTGCCTGAGACCAATGGCAGAGGACCAATGGCCTGAACTGGTGTAAGGCTTGTGATCTTCAAATCAGGCTGCAGCAGGAGCTCAGCTTGTAGAAGGGCCACAGAATTTCTGCTGTGGCTCAGCCCTTGGCATGGGCAGGAGCCTTAGAAGCTGTGCAAACTATACAACCTATGCGTGACCATTGCAACATCGCCGACAGAAACTGATAGCCTAAAGGATGCCGCTTTACGTGCAATTCTTGCAGCTCTTCAGCAATATGCTCTTGTGTAATAAAAGCTGAAGATAGGACCACACTCTGTACAGTTTTGAACAACTGATGTCTCACTGTGATGCCATACAATTCTATCCATAAAGCTTGCTGAATTCATGAGGGATATGCCTGATTTATTAGTGCAGTGGTGTCAGTTTAATGGGCTACGAGGTTGTTGAGAAATTGCTCATGGGTCTCGAACTTGTTTATTTTATGGAACCATACTGGTTTTGGTTTGCTGCAATCCCCGGATTAACACAAAACCTGTCTTTGCCTCCTAACAACAAGCAAATACTTCTATTTGTTGTTAAAGTTTTCACACTGAAAAAGGAAACCGTCTCCTCTCTTCAGCAGCTTTAAAAAGGCAGCCTTGTGGCCTTTTATGATAGCTTAGCAAAACATCTTTATTGTCAGTTAAAAGCCCAGGCAATTAATTAATTGGCAGGGCCATTCAGTACAGAGTCACTCCATTGAAATTAGTGGCCTTATACCGGCGTAAGCCTACATAGCATAGCACTGTAAAAGATTTTTAATTGGTTCCCGGCCTAATTTAAATGATCTAGAATTGTATTCTCTTATTTTGCTCTTCTGTAGAAGCAATCTACATCTAAAACCCGTCCCTCAAGTACCCTCGACCCTGAACTAATGTTCAACCCAGAGATCTTGCCAAGGGCCAGCACTGTAGCTATGACAACAGAATACTCCTTCTTGCGGACCAGTGTCCCACGGGGACCTAAACTGGGAAGCCTGGGCCTTCCAGTGCAGTCTAAAGAGAGGAAAAGTTCCAAACCTTCGCGGTCAAGTAAGATCCGATCCCTGGCTGACTACAGAACCGATGATGCAGAGGAAAACACAGGGGGGACCATTACAGCTGCTGATTCACCCAGTGCTTCTCTAAGACAAAACAGAAACAGCCTGACTTCAGTCGTGTCTGAGATCAGACTGACCCCCGACCCAGACGACCACCTGGAAAATTCCTCCTTGGCGGAAGACAGCGTGTCGGAAATTGACGGAAGCGACATGGGCCTGAGGCTGGACGGCAACGAGAGCGACAGCTCCACCTACAGCAGCGTCTCCGGCAGAGGTCTGCACAGCACTTTACTGGGCGTGGAAAGCAAGCAGGGTATTTCAATCACTGTGAACGGCCAGGAGATTCCTTTGGATGCCGCCGGACAGTTTCCTTCCATCAGGGAAGTGTTGCAGGCCGCTGCGACGGAGCATCACAGCCAGGAACAGGAGCTGAATGGCGAGGTGAGGAGTCGGAGAGACAGCCTCTCCAGCAGGTAAGAATGCCGTGCGATGACTCTCTTATACTGTGCCCCTTGTCGTTGGCAGGAGCCTTTCTGCATTGACTTGTCTGCCGCCTCCATGTGTACTGTAGTAGTCCTGTGGATTGTGGAAGTTTTGTTTGGGGACATGATCACTGGGTGCGCAGTTGGTTTGTGTGGTGTGCCGGCAAACTCTCATTGCTGTTCAGCCTACTGAGCAAGAGAACGCACTCCTGCGTTTGCCTGTAGCAAGGAAATGTTGGCAGTAGCAGGCGAATTTTTGTTGAAGGCAGATTGCCTGCTGTTGCTGACCTCGTTGAGATATCCCCCTGTAAGGGTCTAAGTGAGTCAGCGTGGTGTAGTGGTTAAGAGCGGTGGTTTGGAGCGGTGGAATCTGATCTGGAGAACTGGGTTTGATTCCCCACTCCTCCCCATGAGTGGAGGAGGTTAATCTGGTGAACCGGATTTATTTCCCCACTCCTACACACGAAGCCAGCTGGGTGACCTTGGGCCAGTCACGCTCTTTCAGCCTCACCTACCTCACAGGGTGTCTGTTGTGGGGAGAAGAAGGAAAGGTGATTGTAAGCCAGTTTGATTCTGCCTTAAGTGGTGGAGAAAGTCGGCATATAAAAACCAGCTCTTCTTCTTCTAAGGAAGCCCGAGGATTTCCAGAATGCAGTTTGCGACCACTGCTGCACTGAAATGAATAGGCCCAGGCTCTGCGGAGAGGGAAGTTCCTCTCTAGCAGTTCTTCATACATGGAAGAATCAGGGTTCCTAAGGATCTGGCTGGTTTTGAGCAGCTTGTGGCTCTCATAATTGTGGCGATGTCCATCAGAAGGCAAGGGTAGTGGCTGCCTTGGAGCTTTAAAATAAAAATTAAGAAACTGAAGAGACGTCTTTGTTTTCAGACTAAGGATTACTTATCCTAAATGGTTTCAGGTAGTTAGCTGGATTGGTCTGCATTAGATGAGCAAAATTTGAGTCCTGTAGTGGCTTAAAAACAGACAAGATTTCCAGGGTATAAGCTGTCACATTGTAGATGGCTGAGCTTGAATTCATTCACAAGTTCATAACAATGGGCACCCCCACCCCCAGGCTGAATAGGGACATAGGATTCTTTTCTCACTACCTAAGCGTTGCTTCCCTGCTTGAATCAAGCGGATTACATTTTACATCAGGGGTGGGGAACCTTTTTTCCGCCAAGGGCCATTGGGATATTTATAACATCATTATCAACTTAAAAATTAGCCGACCAAGGCCTAGGCAGGCAGCTGCCCCAGATTACCCCCCCTACTGGCATGGGCAAGCAGGCAGGCATCCAACCGGTGGCGCACTCTCCCACCTGGTGGCACAGGATGGTCTGTTGCACCAGCTGGGCGGGCGTAGCATTCCAGCCACACGCTGGAGTTGCTCCTGCTCCGCATGGTCAGGGCCGGATTGTACAGCTGGCTCCTTCTACCTCCCCCTGCAGGGATGAAATGAGGACACACTGGCTAAGAACTCGCTCCCCCTGCGTGCATTCTGGCCCTGCTCCCTTCAACCCCTCTATTGTTGCCACTTCCACCCCCAGCCCTCTTGTAGTACAGAGGGAATACGTTTCTCCACGGCCCGGGTGGGAAAGGGTTAACAAAGTTTGTTGGGCAGTCCTAGCTAATGACTCTTCTGCAAGGGGGGAAAATGCTCCTTTTCTCAGCAAAACAAACTCATATCAGTCTTGAATAGAGGCTATTCCTGTCTGCGGGATGGGGCGGATCGCCAGTCTTAGATCCTCCTGAGCTAGAGATCTGCCAGGACCCACGAAGGGCCGGACCAAATGACTTTGTGGGCCTTAAACAGCCCCGGGCCTGACATTTCCCACCCCTGTTTTTCATTGTACCTTTGCCTCCTGACCCCCTTCCGTTAAACACCTTCTGACTGGGATATCAGGGCTCAGAAATCTCTGCTCCTACCAGTATGTGCTGAAGGTTTGACTCCTGAAAGCTTATACCTTGGAAATTTCATTGGTCCTTAAGATGCTACTGGACTCAAATCTTATCCTAAATGTGGATGGTTGTATGTTGTGCACTGTTTTATCCCAAGAGCTCCGATCAGCTTATATGTGTGTTTTCCTGGCAGTGCTCAGCACTGAGGCTGCTTAATTCCAGCAGCAGAACCGTGTACCACATGCATTCATTCTTCGAGGAGACTGCGCTCAGGGTCAACCCACTCAATGGGCTGGATGATACACTGGGTTGTCCAATGTTATATTTATGGGGCCATTACAGAAATTCTACTTCCTGTCTTTAGATCTTCAGTTGTCCTCTTCATACCTGTTAAGTATTTAATGTAGAAATCTCTCCAGCACGTTGCACTTAACTAAGATTTGAGGGTTCTTCCCCCAGACACTCTTATCCACTTCAGCCCTTTAAAAACGCAATTACTCTTCGTTTCTCAGAAGCTTGTTTGTCTCAGAAGCTTGTTTGTCTTCTATATTGTAGTGATGCCTGCATGCCTGTCTTTTTCAAATCAAGTGTTAATTAGCAGGTGGGTAATTAGTCAATAACACAAATGAGACACTGTCCTTCAGTGTTACTTCTCTGAAGATGCCTGCCACAGCTGCTGGCGAAACGTCAGGAAAGAAAATACCAAGACCATGGTCACACAGCCCGGATAACCTACAAGAACCGACAAAGCTGTTGTTTCTCTTCTAATTTAATGTTATTGGCTTGGGAGTGATCTGAATGGAGTATGAAATTTTTTTCATCCCTTTTGTAAAAGTGGAGAGTAAGTGATAGCTCTTTAGAAACTGCGTCTCTGTTGCACTTAGAAGTGGCATAAACCACATGCAGAGAAAAGGGTTTATTGAGTTTCTTTTGGTGATGGTGGTGATGGCCTGGCCTAGCTGTAGAAGAAGAGGAGGAGTTGGTTTTTATACCCCAATTTTCTCTCCTTTAAGGAGTCTTAAATAGACTTACATTCATCTTCCCCTCCTCACAACAGACACCTTGTGAGGTGGGTGGGGCTGAGTGAGTTCAGCGAGAACTGCAACTTGCCCAAGGTCACCCAGCAGGCTTCATGTGTAGGAATGGGGAATCAAACCCAGTTCTCCAGATTAGAGTCCGTTGCTCTTAACCACTACACCACGCTGGCCTTATCCACATCATACTGGGACCATTTACGTGTTATCAGTCCACAGAAGTTCCACATCAAGGAGTGTTGAGCTGCCAACTTTAGTTACACACAGCATTGTGCCTTTGGCCTGCCTCCTTGGGCACAGTTTTGTTGTTTGGTATAACTGCTGATTTTTGGAAGCGAGTTCTGCTTTTTATTTTTTATGATGGTGTCACTGCAGAGTAGGGTGTGGTTGCAGCTGCGTTGCCTTGATGTAGCTTTGCTGCCTATACCAGGATATCAGTCTGTGTTGGAAATATATCATGAGCTGGCGATGGATATATTGCTTCTGTTATAAGCATGCGGTGTGCATAAATAGCACCACATACACACTGAAGTCGTGTGCATGGCCCTGTGCTTTGTCTCTCCCCAGTATATCGATGGAAAGCTCCATTGCGGGCACACATGATGAAATTATGCAGGTCCTCAAAGAGAAGATGAGGCTGGAAGGGCAACTAGAAGCACTGTCGTTAGAAGCCAACGAGGTACAGACTTTTCTTTTTTAAAGCATTGAGGTGTATCAAAAGATCCCCTTGAACAATGATACAGAGATTGAGATTTAAAGAATTTTACAGCTAAGCCTGGATAACCAAGGAGAGTCTGTCTATAAATATAAATATTTATATAAATAAATATATTATATTTATATCTATAAATCTATTATATTTGTATCTATAAGTACAAATATATTTATAAAAATATATATTTATAAAAATATAAATATATACTTATTCTGTCCTTTCTCTGTGGTTTTCATTCTGTTTTGATACTTCATTTCATCATGAATCACTTTTTTTTTGCCTAGTGACAAATTGCCAACATTCCTCAATTGTTTCCACTGCCTGTGAAGGTACTTGTGTCTTGTATACCAGGGCTTGTAACAATCAAACAATTTATTTTGTGTATAAAACAAAGTTGGCACTTAACCAAATTGACAGTCTTGTTTTGCTTCCATTTTGGAGGTTTTTTTTCATTAATGCGCTTCTCCACTTTCCTTTAAAAGTAACGTTTTATTCTTGAAAAAATAGGCCAGATGGCAAATTCATGAATAGAGGTCTCCTTATGAATCAGATCTTTCCCACCCCTCCTTTCCCTCTGAGCTTCCCAGAAAGAGTCTTTTGTTCCCTCATCACTACCATTCTGATTCCTACTTAGATTCACATAACATTTAAAACTGAGAAATAATATCCACCATTCTTTATGATAAAGTTGTCTCTAACTTTTCTATAAAGTTGTCTCTAACTTTTCTATAAAGTTTTCTATAACTTTTCTATAAACACTTCTGCGATTCTAACTCTTCAGTCTTTACTGGGGTTTGTTTGCTTCTTGCTTACAAACCATGGTTTGTTGCAAACTGTAGTTCATTGCAAATCAGAACGACCTTTCAGTTACCAAGCTGCATATGAGAGAAAACTGGAGGGAACACATGGACAACCATGGCTTGTTCTTATGTTTGAATGCTGCCAAAAGCTTTGTTGAGGTTGGGGGTTGAAGAATGAGAGGTTAATAAAGCATTACGTGGGAAAGTAGAGTTTAAGGAGGACTCTGAGGAAGGGACATCTGATCTGAAACGTCTAAACCAACTTGGATTTTTCATGTCCTCTGGAACTGTCATTTTTTAAAAAATGGTTTTCTCAGGCTCTTAAAGAAAAGACAGAACTGCAGACCCAGCTTGCCGCATTGAGCATGAAGCTTCAGACCCAGATGGAACACAGTCAAAGCAGCCAAAAGAAACAGGATTCCCTGAACTCGGAGGTGGCCACCTTGAAGCAGTCTTGCTGGGACCTGGAGCGAGCCATGGCGGAGCTGCAGACCGCCTTGGAGGTCAAGAACGCCAGCCTGGCTGCTTCTAATAATGATTTGCGTGTGGCAGAGGAACAGTACCAAAGACTCATGGGGAAAGTGGAGGACATGCAGAAGAGTGTCCTTAGCAAGGATAGTGCAGGTAGGTGCCTGCGTGTTTTTCTCTTCAATATTTTTTTAAAATAAGTTTTATTGTTAGAAAGTGCAAAAAAAAAACCCACAGGAACATCAGAAATAAATAAAGAAAAAAAAAAAACACTGCATAGATACAAAGACTGCAAGAAAAAAAACCCATCACAAAAATTACATTGAACAAGAAAAAGACCATTCTTGAACTTCATTTGCAAACCCCAATGGGAGCATTAATACATTCCACTAATTCTCTGCTCATTAAGACATAAAATATTGGTTTACGTAATTAAATTACTTATATTACAGTCCGAGGTTTTACCGAAATAAAGTAACAAATTACCCCACACCTTATTAAATTCTTCCCCCACCTTATATCCTTGACTTATTCTGGTATTAAAAGTAAATTTTTCCAAAATCATGAACATTTTTATTTTTTGTCGCCAGCTATCTCTTCAATATTTTTAATGCTGTCTCTTCCTGTCACACAGCTCTTGGGGTAGTTCATGGCATAATGACAATCATCATCAAAGAAATAAAGCATAGTAGCAGAAAACGGTAATAAATCATGGCATCAATAAAAAACACTGATTAAAATATAACAGCAGCAGCCAAAAAGAGATTTAATTCCAATGGAGTTTTACTGCGTTCAGGCTAAATGTGTGTATATATAAGCTATCTTGAGACTCTTAAAGGTCATTCAGGATATCCAGATCTCACTGGGATATGGTTCTTAGACTAATTAATGAAATGAAATAATCTTTTACCATCAGACCATATGATAATTCTTTTATGTTATTGGCTCAGACTATGGTTTGCAACAAACTGGTTTGTAAGCAAGAGGCAAACAAACCATAGTTTGTGGCTGAGGTGTACAGTATTTACTCACATGCAAGAAATATGTGTTAATCTCTTCATTCAGGAGCCAAATGCGAACTTTCCAGGGGGAGCTCATGCTTTCTTAAGGCACATCATCTTTGCCACAGATAGTTTTGTTTACCCTGACCGCACCCTTTTAATTTCTCTCCCCCCCCCCCTGGGTTCTTTAGTTCATGACCTCCGGCAGCAGCTTTCGTCTTTGCAAAGCCAGCTTCAGCAGGTGCAGCTGGACCGCACGACGTTGACCAACAAGCTGAAATCGTCTCAAGCGGAGATCGCTTCGCTGCAGAAAGTTCGGCAGTGGTACCAGCAGCAGCTGGCTGTGGCACAGGAGGCCAGGGTTAGGCTGCAAAGCGAGATGGCAAACATACAGGTCAATACGATTTTCCTTTTCTTCCTTACTAATTGTTCAACTGCAGTGCTGTGGCGCTTTGCGCCATAGGAAGAAAAAGGGGGCCACCCCAAAACACAACAAAAGCGAAGAAATAATTGGTGCAAGGGAAATAATATTTTAATAAGTTCTGTAACCCCAATGCGTTTCGCGTAAGCTTCTTCGGGGGGAATCTTTTTCTACTTTAGCGTCCCATGCAAGCTGAAGTAAAAAAAGATTCCCCCTGAAGAAGCTTATGCGAAACGCATTGGGGTTACAGAACTTATTAAAATATTATTTCCCTTTCACAAATTGTTTCTTCGCCTTCACTTTGCAGAATACACTGGCCCTCTCCCTTAACCCCTGTTACTGTCTTGTGAATGTGAGGATAAGAGTCGCCCGAGACTAGCTTTGAAGCTTCGTGGCTGACAAGGAACATGTACAAGAGCATCCCAGATCCAAATCCTTCTAAAACCCTCCCCTTTCCCCTTTATCTCTAAACCTTTAGACAGGGATCTCGGAAACCACTATATACATAAATGTATGTGTAGTTGTATGTTTGTGTATATACACACTTTTACCCCCACACACAGGCATAAAGCCAGTTGGTTCTGAGGCATCAAAATTGTTAGGGTACTTCCACATCACTTAGAAAGCTGAAATACAGCACACGCAAAGGCTCAGGTCAGACATCACACCAAAGCTTGGTTTGTGTTAATGATAGTTTAGAACCCTAAACCTTGGTTTGCGTTTCCAAATGAACAAGCAAGCCATGGGTTAAAGCTGCATAGCTCTTTTCATTTCACACCTGCTCATTAATTCATTCCCTTGGTACAGTGACCTCTGGAGGTGGAGCAGCAGCCACAATTGTGGTTTGTCAGTTTAGATACCACATGAAACCATAGTTAGTATGAATGACTGTTTCAAGTGTGGTGTAGTGGTTAGAGTGCCAGACTAGGATCCGGGAGACCCAGGTTCAGATCCCCAGTCTACCATGGAATCATGCTGGGTGACCTTGGGCAAGTCACACACTCTTGGCCTAGCCCTACCTTGCAGAGGTGTTGTGAGGATAAAAACGGAGGAGAGGAGGAGGATGTAAACCTCTTTGGGGTCTCCACTGGGGAGAAAAGCGGGTTATATACGAAGTAAATAAAGCCCACTTCATACCATGGTTTGCCAAACAATTGTGAACCATGGTTTGTCAATTCAGGCATGATACCAAAACATAAGCTTCTTTAAATATGGTTTGCCATGATGTTTAAACTAAACCGTAGTTTGACATCACAAAATGGGCTGTTTGTGCATCTTTCCTTCAAGATGGGGGACACACAAAATGTACACCCAAATAGTTTGAGTACCCCCTCCCCCCTTTTTATTACTGTAAAAGAACATCTAAGATGCTTAGAATATAGCTACTTTTGTTTTTTGTCTCCCAAAGGCTGGGCAGATGACCCAAGTAGGCCTCCTGGAACACCTTAAGTTAGAGAATGTAACGCTCTCTCATCAGTTAACGGAGACTCAACACAGATCCATCAAAGAGAAGGAACGGATAGCCTCACAGCTGCAAAACATTGAGGTGAGGTTCGCAGGGATGCTCTCTCGACCAGTTGTAAATGTTTTCCAACATTTATGTGGAGGCACAGGTCTTAAAAAGTGCATAATCCTAAATATGCTTGTTTAGAAGTAAGACACCCTTCACCCATTTGGTTGTGTGTACATGTATGCATGTGAAGAAAATGCCTGTTTGCAAATATTTTACATATAGGCCATTTATGCAGGATCAATTTTGATGCTTGCTCAAAGCTCTTTTTTTAAATGCGACCTTTAAAATGCCTATTCACGGGGTCCCAACGCAAAAGGAAAAATTCCACCACCCCCACTTGCCTGCTCCTTCGTTTCTTCTATTAGCAACTGCTGTTTGCATAGCTAACGTGCGGCTGTGATTTTGCATGCTTCCTTGAAGGGATTCTTTGAGGGGATTCTTTGAGGCGGGGGTGGAGCAAACACAATAGGTCGTGTTAAAGGGGCTCTTAAGAAATGCGAAGCAGGTATGCACCAGCTTCACAGTCACTTCCTGAATGACGGTTCAGTGTGAAAAACAGCCTGGAACGCACTGCTAATTACCAAGCATCAATGGCCACAGAGACATTTGCTGCCATGGAATTTGTGGAGACCTTCATTTCCACTGAAATCAAAAGAATTTGGAATGCAATGAAGAAGAAGGTGCAGTCAAGTTGCAAATGACTCATGGAGCTGCCAACCATGGGGCATTCAAGGCAACAGAGGAGCAGGGGGGCTTGCCATTGCCTTCCTCCATGTGGCAATCCCAGTCTTACCTGGTGGTCTCCCATCCAAGTACTGATGTGGCTGACCCTGCTTAGCTCCCGTGCTCTGATGGGCTCGGGCTAAGCTGGGCTTATCGGGCTGCTTTGGAATGTGGTAGCATCTCCTAAAAGTGACAGCTGTTTCCTCATATTTGACAAATGTTACAGAAGCCCCGCTACCTGGTGGGAAAAAGTATAATCAGAAAGTGGATACTTAATGGAAACTTGGTATTTCATTTCATTCTATTGTAGTCTGACTGTATAGTAGGGTAACTGTGCACAGGGGAGTTGTGATTCTCTAATTGGCATTTAATAAGTTGCTTGCCTCCTCTGCAAAATGAAACACTTTTGAAAGGAAATACACAAGGAACTTTTCTTTGTGTTTGAACACCTTCTGACATTTTGATCATCAATGCTGCAGGTGGAGCACCGGTGTTAAAAAAAATAACCTTGTGATCTCTCGTGCTTAAAATAGCCTTCTGCGAGGGTAGTGCAGACACCGAAGAGTACTTGTCTTCTTCCACCAGTGAATATGGATAATATTTCTTTCACTTTAAAGGAGCCAGCATGATGTAGTGGTTAAGAGTGGTGGTTCGGAGAGGTGGAATCTGATCTGGAGAACCGGGTTTGATTCCCTGCTCCTCCACATGAGTGGCAGAGGCTAATCTGGTGAACTGAATTGGTTTCCCCACTCCTACACATGAAGCCAGCTGGGTGACCTTGGGCAAGTCACTCTCTCTCAGCCCCACCCACCTCACAGGGTGTCTGTTGTGGGGAAGGGAAGGGAAGGTGATTGTAAGCCAGTTTGATTCTTCCTTAAGTGGTAGAGAAAGTCGGCGTATAAAAACCAACTCTTCTTCTACTTCTTCTTTTTCTTCTACTTCTTCTTCTACTACTACTACTAGAGATACCATTTGAAAAGTTCTCCATATTAACTAATGGGAAAAGATAGGTACTCTTTTCTGTGTGTGCTTGGTTTTCATATTTAAAACCATCTAGCTTGATCGTGCATGGTGTTCTATACTAGGAAGCAAGTGTAGCTCAACGGGAATTACTCCCAAGTATGTGTATTTAGGATTGCATCCTAAGAGCAACAAGTGGGAGATCACCATTTATAACCTGAGATCAACACTGGCCATTCTAAAGAAGTATTATTTTCAAAGCTCAGCAACTTTGATTAGAGACGGATCTCTTAGGAAAGCAGAGGACCAAACTGGAGTCAATCCATTTTTAAAATTTCCCATCTGCTGTTTATTAGCACCGATATCGAAGTTTTTCCATGCCAGAGCTCACGGCTTCTTTTTTTCAAACAGGCTGACATGTTAGACCAGGAATCAGCTTTTCTGCAGATCCAAGAGGCCAAGAGCATGGTGGAAGAGGACCTGCAGAGGAAACTTGAGGAGTTTGAGGAGGAGAAGGGACAGCTGCGGAAAATGGCTGATTCTGCAGCAACGTTGGAGCAGGATCTAGAGCAGGTGGACATGACTAGAAGATCCCGGGGGCTCTTTGAAAGGCAATCGAGTGTAGAAAGCTTGACTTCATAATTTGCATCTTAGGCTTGAAATAGTGAGGGCAGGGAATATACAGATATAAGCAAGGGATGCAAGCCCCCTTAACACATCTTTCAAAAATGCTGGTGGGCAGTGGCAGCTCAGGTTGTCCCCCACCCCCCTTCATACCTCGCTGCTGCCACCACCCCTGCATAGGAGTCAGAGGCCCTGTTTACCTTTTATCTGCTCCCTTAAAAACAAACTGTAATTAATCAGCAACAATAAAACAGCTCAGTTCATTAAGTGGAAACAAAAGTTGACGGGAAGGTATCACCACAGTTTCTGTTTTCCAAGTACCCATGACAAAGCTTTGGAATTTAAATAAGATTGCAATATACCTCCTCCAGAAGTTCATTCTAGAGCAGGGGTGTCAAACATATGGCCCGGGGGGCAGATTCGGCCCCTTGGGAACTCTTAATCCGGCCTGCGAGTCAGCTAAGGCAGCCACCTCCCCCTCGATCTGGGCTTATTGGGTCGCCAACCCAGTCAGCTACCACCACCCACTCCCGATCTGGGCTGGCGAGTCATGGCCTGGCCTGGCCCGACCAAGTGTCATTTATGTCATATCCAGCCCTTGTAACAAATGAGTTCAACACCTCTGTTCTAGAGCTTCAGGGGCCACCCCAGGAAAAGCCCTGTTCCTTTCCTCCTCCTCGTGCCCAGTCTACATAGGTAATGGTGCTTGGGGCAGAGCCCTGCTTCTAGATCTTAATTGCCTGATAGGGGTGGGCTCGTGCCAGGGAGAGAATCCTAACAGGTTTTGCCCCACTCAGGTGAAATTGACGCTGAATCAGCGAGATCTTCAGGTGGAAGCTTTGCAACAGGAGCAGCTGGACCTCATGAAGCAGCTGACTTCCACTCAAGAGATGCTGCAAACCCGCGAGGAGTCCTTGAGCGACCTTCAGACGCGTTATGATGACGTGGAGTCCCGGCTGGCGGAACTGCAGGGGGAGGCCACCGCCAAGGATGAGACCATCCAATTTTTGCAGAACGAGAAGATCGTCTTGGAGGTGGCCCTGCAGGTAGCAAAAGCAGGGAAAGAAGGCCTCAATGAAGGAGTCAGGCATTTGGGAGAAGGCGCCGAGGCAGCGTCGGACACATTGGAGCAACTGAAGCAGGAAATAGCGATAAAATCAAGTCAGGTAATAAGCTCTTCCTCCATTCACCCTTCTTTCCTTTAAAAAAATTAGAATCAAAACATGTGTTGACAAGTCCTTCCTGTACTGTGAATGCTTATGACGCTTCAGTAACATCACAGCAAGCTCAGCCAGTGTCAGGCCAACAAAATATTTACATGTCCCCCAAGTCCCAACTGCAGCACAGTGTCCAGGTTAATGGGAAATACCATGTAGCTTATCTGGCTTATACATTTCTATATCCCACATTCTAGTAGAACCCTTCCAGGAATTTGTCTTGTTGGTGGTAGGTTTAACATCTGCTGTTACTAGTGTTCCCCCTGTTGGGTTGTGCACAAGTGATTTCAATGTTTAATCGTTGGAAATGAATGAGACAGGTGTCATGCAGCAGCTAAGAAAATGAGGTGTGCGCAGTCTGTGTCAAGATAATAAGGGTTTATCAGGAGCAGAATTAGGTGGTAGGATTGGCTCTGAAGTCCTTCTGTGAATGCCACGGCATCTTCCTACTTGCAAACAGAAACGTTAAAGAGCAAGCGAAGCTGTGGTTTTCTGATTTTCTCTAATGAGTTCACACGCTAAACGAAGTCCATGGAGAATAATGGTGTAAAGAATTTGGCCGGTAGAAAGAATATTAACATTTATTAGCTTGAAAGAGAAGAGTTTCAGCAGCTCCTTTTCTCCCTAAGCCCTAAGAACCTCTAGCATCCCTCTGGGAGTTTAAAAAAAAATCTGAAGGCTCAAGAACTATTTTTTCATTTTTAGTCCATATCCAGTTGTAATCGGCGGTGTAGTGGTTAAGAACGGTGGTTTGACACGGTGGACTCTAATCTGGAGAACTGGGTTTGATTCCCAACTCCTCCACATGAGCGGCGGAGGCTAATCTGGTGAACTGGATTTGTTTCCCCACTCCACCTGAAGCCAGCTGGGTGATCTTGGGCTAGTCACACTCTCTCAGCTCCACCTACCTCCCAGGGTGTCTGTTGTGGAGAGGGGAAGGGAAGGTAATTGTAAGCCGGTTTGTTTCTTCCTTAAGTGGTAGAGAAAGTCGGCATATAAAAACTAACTCTTCTTCAATAGGTGGAGAATCTGCAGCATGAAAGTGCAAGTCTCAAGAAGCAGTTGCAGAAGGTGAAAGAGCAGTTCCTTCAGCAAAAGGTGTGTATGTGTGTCCTTTTCTAAAATCCCTCCATTTCAAATTAATGTTTTGATTTCACCTCTTTCAGGGCCCATGCAGCCAGCGTGATGTAGTAGGGCGGTGTGGTGGTTAGAGTTCCAGGCTGGAAGCATAGAATCACAGAGTTGGAAGGGGCCATACAGGCCATCTAGTCCAACCCCCCTGCTCAATGCAGGATCAGCCTAGAGCATCCCTGACAAGTGCTTGTCCAGCCTCTGCTTGAAGACTGCCAGGGAGGGGGAGCTCACCACCTCCCTAGCTAGCTGATTCCACTGTCGAACAACTCTTAACTGTACATTTCCCCTCCTAATATCCAGCCGGTACCTTTCCGCCTGCAATTTAAACCCATTATTGCAAGTCCTATCCTCTGCTGACAACAGGAACAGCTCCCTGCCCTCCTATGAGTGACAGCCCTTCAAATACTTAAAGAGAGCAATCATGTCTCCCCTCAACCTCCTCTTCTCTAGACTAAACATTCCCAACTCCCTCAGCTAGGATCTGGGAGGGCCAGGTTTGAATTCCCACTCTGCCATGGAAGCTCGCTGGGTGACCCGGTCGCACACTTTCAGTCTACCTCACAGGCTTGTTGTGAGGATAAAATGGAGGCGAGGAGAATGATGTGGGCCACTTGGTGTTTGGTGTCCACGTGGAGAGAAAGGTGGGGGATAAATGAAGTAAATAGAATACATAATGATCCTTGCTTATCCATAACCAACCGATTGGGTGCCAAACAAGGGGAGGTGTCCTCCCTTCATAGATAGAATCCTTCTTGGCAGGGAATGCGAGGAAGGGAAGCATGATTTGGATCCAGACTAGATATTTCTGTGGGCATTGGGATTTCCACCCAGGGAGCATGATTGCCCCCCCCTTCTGTCATGCGGCAGCTTAAAAGTCCTCCCAAAATGTTGTTCTTGGGGAGGGGCTGCGGCTCAGTGGTAGAGCATCTGCTTAGCATGCAGAAGGTCCCAGGTTCAATCCCCGGCATCTCCAGTTAAAGGGACTAGGCAAGTAGGTGATGTGAAAGATCCCTGCCGGAGACTCTGGAGAGCCGCTGCTGGTCTGAGTACACAATACTTTGATGGACCAAGAGTCTGATTCAGTATAAGGCAGCTTCATGTGTGTTGATGTGTCTCTTCTCCCCTGGGAACAGGATTTCAGGTGGAATTTTGGGCTGCTGGAGAAGGGGGGTGGGAATTGCACTTTGTATGTGTAAATTCTCTTGCCCAGGGAAATATTAGTCTGGTGGCAACCCCTTGATTCCACAGTCCCAATTGTGAACTCTTGGCCGTGGTTAAGAGAGAGCCTCTTTACATTTCCACTGGCCTGGAATGACGTTGCTATGCAGCTGCATGCTTTATTGGCTTATTTATTTGTGCAAATCAAAACCAATTTATTTATTCAGTTGAAAATTAAGTTGAAAATTATTCAGTTGAAAATTAATAAAAATATTATAATAAAATTTATTTATTCAGAAAAATAACAATTAGCTTATATAACTGTAGGATGGACTCGCTTGAGTCCACTTTGCTTAGTATGGATGAATCTCACAGATGTAGCCTTTAGTCTTTTATGCTGTAATGACTTTTAAAAAACTAGTATCTCAAACTCTCATTTGCCATCTAGGTGATGGTGGAAGCTTACCGAAGAGATGCCAGCTCGAAAGATCAATTAATCAGCGAACTGAAAGCGACGAAGAAGAGACTGGACTCTGAAATGAAGGCATTGAAACGCGAGCTCCTGCAGCTTCAGGGGGAGAAGAAATCTGTGGAGGTGGAAAAATCACGGCTGGAGAAGGAAGTGTCTCAGGTTCGGCAGCAGATGGAAGAGTTGGAAAGCCATCTGCAAGCAGCGCAGAGGGAACGAGACAACATGGAAACCCAGCTGCAGGTGTGGAGGAACACTAGCCCATCCTTTTAGCCCTCCAGATAAATATAGAATATCAGTTCAGACTTAACATGAAACCATGGTTTATTTATTTTAACCGTGGTTAGTGTGTGATGCCCTGACCTAGATAGCCCAGGCTAGCCCTATCTCATCAGATCTTGGAAGCTAAGAGGGTTCACCCTGGCTAGTATTTGGATGGGAATCCTCCAAGGAATACCAGGGTCATGACATGGAGGCAGGCAATAGCAAACCCCCTTTGTTCGTCTCTTGCCTTGAAACCCTACAGGGTCGCCATAAGTCAGCTGTGACTTGATGGCACTTTCCTCCACCAGTTTGTGATACTAGGATTCAACTTGCAGACGATGGTTCACATCATGCTGTTTCTTCAAAAGTTGGTTTCATTGGTGGGGGAGATGGCTAGCAAGAGATGGTGAAAGGCTTTGCTTTTGAGCCACTCTGGCCAGCTTTCTCTGTAGCCTAAGGAAGTCAGTGCTAGGGAACGCTAAGGATTTCCATGTTCATCATCATCATTGTGTGCTGTCAAGTTCCAACCGAATCATGGTGACCCCAGGGCCATGGGGTTTTCAAGGCAAGAGATGAGCAAAAGCTGTTTGCCATTGCCTTCCTCTGAATAGCAACTCATTTTCCTTGGCGGCCTCCCATCCAAGTACTAATCATGGCAGACCCTACTTAGCTTCCAAGCTCTGTTGAGCCACTCAGACTAGTCAGTGCTATTCAGGTGGCTATTTTTTGTCTTCATGTCACTCAAAACCAAATTGTGGTGTCAGATCTTGGTTTTGAGGTGCCCTAATTAATGGTAGTGGACTGGCCAACATTCAGACTTTTCACACTAGCCATAAGTAGTTTAATTAAACCATACGTCTGAAACAAGCGTTTGTCTCAGTCTGTTGGTGTGTGTCACTTGGAGTGGCTAAATGGCTTTTGGGTCAGAAATGCCGGGGAAGGAGCACCAAGTATCTGGGATACATGGATGCACTAATGTTGTAGCATCGATTTATGGTTACAGGATGGTGGTAGAGAGCTGGCGAGGACACTGTGTGTGGGTCATTTCGCTTGAGTTTATTCATTGGCCATACCTTGGTTGACACACACAAATCCTTTGGGGTGTGAAACGTGTCGCTTATGCTCGTCTTTTGTGTTTTAGTCCTTGCAGTTTGACAGAGAACAAATGGCTGCTCTTGCCGAGATGAATGAAGCACTAAAGCAGCAGGTAGATGAAATGCAACAGGAAGCCAAGATGTGAGTATAGCCGAGTGCCTAGCCATGCCATGCGGAATAATTTCTTTACATCTTTGTTCACCTTCCAGTGCCTGCATGCACACACAACCATGTCAGCAAGCTTATTGTATAATACGGCCTCATTTCTGTGGATTTCTCATATCTGTCTGGGTGGTCTGTAGAACTGAAACGGTTGCATCCTCTAACAGGCTAATCCAGTGAGAGCTCAGCAGCTGTCCCTCTTTACTTGTGAACATGCATCCGTCTATGTTCACCGCCCTAAGTGGTGTTTCCATTGCCCTTTTAGTTTAGACTGGAAGGGATAGGACAGAACTGAGGAAAAGGTTCAAGAACCCAAAGAGTGGAGAGCAGCCAAGGCTTCCGTCAAAACCAGAGCACAAGTCTGAAATTAGAGTAAGAAATGGACTCGGAGTGAAACGTGAAAAGAGGATCTGGTTTTCTCACAGGTGCCAGTGCACAAGTCAAACAGCATGACCAATGCCAGAGAGAAGAGTCTATAGTAGGGGTGTCAAACTTACTGCCCGGGAGTCGGAGCCAGCCCCCTGAGAGCTCTTATCCGGCCCGGGAGCCAGCTGAGGCAGCCCCCCCCCCCCAATCCTGATCTGGGCTGGCAAGCCCACTACAGGCTCTGCCGCCAAGGCAGCCGCCCCCCTACTCTCGATCTGGGCTGGCGAGGCATGGCCCGGCCCAATCAAGTGACATTTATGTCATATCTGGCCCTTGTAACAAATGAGTTTGACACCCCTGGTCTATAGCACCTGAAGCCAGGAGTTGCAAGGTCAAATTTCTCTCCTGTGGCAAACTAGGGAAGCTTTGTGGACATTTTTTGGACTGTTTCTGAAGCCATGTAGATGAATGATTGCTATCTCAAGCACTTCCAAACCCGTATCAGACTTTGCCTACCCACTGATGATGGGTTAGCTACATATACCGCACCAAGAATATCACACAGTCAGTAGCTGCACAATAGCTACTCCACATACTACTATTTATTTGGCAGCCTTTAGTTCTGTTGCTTATTCGATTATTGCTGTCGTACTCATCAATGATGGTTTTTTTCTACGAGCGTTGTGTTAATGAAAGTCATAAACACACAAATCTGCCTTATACCGAATCAGACCTTTGGTTCACCAAGGTCAGTATTGTCTACTCAGACCGGCACAAATCTGCCTTATACAGAATCAGACCTTTGGTCCACCAAGGTCAGTACTGTCTACTCAGACTGGCAGCGGCTCTCCAGGGTCTCAGGCAGGGGTCTTTCACATTGCCTACTTGCCTGGTCCCTTTAACTGGAGATGCCGGGGGTTGAACCTGGGACCTTCTGGATGCCAAACAGATGCTCTACCACTGAACCACAGCCCCTCTCCAAGGCTCTCCAGGGTCTCAGGCAGAGGTCTTTCACATCACCTACTTGCCTGGTCCCTTTAACTGGAGATGCCGGGGGTTGAACCTGGGGCCTTCTGCATGCCAGGCAGACACTCTACCACGGAGCCACGGCCCTTCCCCAAAGCCACTTAAGTAATTTCAAAACAGATCAACGAGCTTTCTTGCTAATTTTGAGAACTGCACTGCTGCCCATGGGTAGTTAATGCGGATGGGTAGTTAATGTGGCCTCAAATTCTCTTAAAAGTAGCTTCCTTAGGCTAATGCGTCTGAATTATATGGCTTTAAGGGAACAGTGCTTTAAAAGAAGACGGGATTTGATTCTTACAATATGTTTGCCTCTTGTTTTGTGTGACTTGTTTAATTATTTGCCTGCGTGATGCGAGTTTTTGTTTGTTATCCCCTTTAGTATTTAATCCCAATTAGTATAAAAAAAATAGAGTGGGATTAATGAGTGTTTTGTTTTTTGGGATTGTTGCCAACATTCTGTTCATAGGGCCATTTGTTGAACAGCTCATGCTGCGCACTGTGGATGCGCTACTGATATTCTGGTCAAATTAACTTGAATTAAATGTTAATATTCATGCCATCTGAGCTCCAGCCCAGAGTTAAGTCGATTTCTTTTGTTCTGGGGGAAGGGGGAGGGAAGAGCTCTGTTCTCGCAAGCTTGAGGCAAGGTATGGCAGATGTTGCCAGTGATGGGTTTTGGGCATCATTAAAGGATCAGAATGTGGGGAGAGGGAACAATCAGATCTGATCTATGCAGCGTCCCCATAAGCTTTTCTGTGGAAGGGCCACTGAAATTAGTGGAAGCTGCTTCAGAATAGGGTAGCTCCTTTGAATGAAGAGGATACCTTGCTTTTCCCTACCTTTAAGGAGTGTCAAAGTGGCTCACGATCACCTACCCTTCCCTACAACAGACACCTTGTGAGGTAGGTGGGGCTGAGAGTGTTTGGAGAGAACTGTGACTAACCCAAGGTCCCCCAGCAGGCTTCATGTGGAGGAGTGGGGACTCAAACCCAGTTCTCCAGATTAGAGTCCACCACTCTTAACCACTACGCCACGGTGACACTTCCCAGCAATAGAGCCTCGTGTTAATTAGCAAGGAAGGAGGAGGTGTGCCAGTTGGCTTTCTTGGTGGTGACGCCCAAATGACTTGGTGGTGGATCCAGAGTTTGCAGAAGGACTCCTTGCGCGAACAGAAGATTCCTACATAAGTGGGGGTGGGAGGATAACCAGGGCAATATACGTAGCGTTTATAGTGCTCCTCCAGTGATACGGAGGATGTAAGAAATGTGGGGTACAAACAGACAAGTGTAGGAATGTTCAGGTATTACACAGTGTTTTTTGGAATGATACAGCCATTTTATTCAGAAAAAGATGCATGAGGGGGAGTATTCAAAGCAGGTGAGATAATTTGTGTGAGCAGTGCAAGAATGAGATACAGAACTGTGGGTTCATATGCAACTGTTTGAACCCCTGCCCCATGAAATAATATGGAATCCTCTAGATTCACCCCTTCACTCAGATTATAAAGCACCCCAACAAAGAACAAGGCATGGGGTTGTGGACTTTGAATGAAGACTGTTAGAATTTACCAGCATTTACTTCAATATGCAGCTCTTCACTGTACACCATTAGTGTCTTGGAAAAGTAATTTAATGGGTCTGCTTGTTCTGTTTGAAAATTAGGGCCATTACTGAGCAGAAGCACAAAATGAAGCGACTGGGGTCAGATCTGAACACGGCGCAGAAGGAGATGAAAGCAAAGCACAAAGCCTATGAGAATGCCGTCGGAATCCTAAGTCGGCGTCTGCAGGAAGCCCTCACTGCAAAAGAAGCGTCGGAAGCAGAGCTGAGCAAACTAAAGGCACAGATCACCGATGGAGACCATAGCCAGGCAGGCCAGGTAGGCAGATGTCCCATAGAGTTGCATTTCTCTAGGCAGAGCCATACCCCTCCCTCCCCGTTGCTGTCTGTAAGAGCCCTTAGTTGGGTTGGTGGCTGTTGTTGAATGAACTGGGATAGAAGAAGAAGAGTTGGTTTTTATATGCTGACTTTCTCTACCACTTAAGGGAGAATCAAACCGGCTTACAATCGCCTTCCCCTCCCCACAACAGACACCCTGTGAGGTAGGTGGGGCTGAGAGAGTTCTAACAGACCTGTGACTAGCCCAAGGTCACCCAGCTGGCTTAATGTGTAGGAGTGGGGAAACCAACCTGGTTCACCAGATTAGCCTTCGCCACTCATGTGGAGGAGTGGGAAATCAAACTCAGTTCTCCAGATCAGAGTCCACCGCTCCAAACCACCGCTCTTAACCACTACACCACTCTGGCTTTACGATGCATTGCATAGAATCAATGCAGAGCAGTAACTGCTAGAGTTTATATATGTTTTGTGCGTCTCTGATAAAAAGGGCTGTTGGCCAGCAAGGCCTGGAAAGTGGCTGAAGTCAGTAGACTGTACTGGGTTAGACAGGTGAAATCTAACTGTATCAGGCAGCTTCTTTATTTATTCAATTTATACCCTGCCTTTCTCCCCAGTGGGGACTCGAACTGGCATGTAATTCTCCTCTCCTCCTTTTTATCCGCACAACAATCCAGTGAGGTAGATTAGGCTGAGTGTGTCTGACTGGCCCAAGATCACTTGGCAAGCTTCCTTGGCAGAGTGGGGATTCGAACCAGGTCCTCCCAGAACCTAGTCTGATTCTATAACCACCAAACTACATGGGTTGAACCACACTAGCAGTGGCCCTCTGGTCCATATTTTTTTCACTTAGCTATTTAATAAGCTTGTTCTAAAAATCCAAGTAATGCTTAACTTTCTCCAGCACTGTCCTGTTAATTCCAGGGCCAAAAATGTACCAGATTAACATGTCCCTTTCTGCCGTTTGGCCCAAACTCATCCTCAGCTGCTTCAGTAACATATATCTAGGGTTATTACCCAATTAAAGGTATCTTTGTTGATTAATGGTATGAGTGTTTATTTTGATTGCTTGATCTGCATAAATTTGATAAAGAAATGCAAAAAAAATGCTAAAAAAATAAAGTACGGTATGCTACAAATAAAGTACAGTATGCCACAAATACTGGTTAGTCTAACTTGTGTTCTTGCCCTAGCGGTGGTTCTAAGGTGGCTTTATGGATCTTTGCCCCCAGGAAAGGATTCAGGCTCTGGAGATGGAATTGCAAGCTCTTGGCCACAGCAAGATGGTGCTAGAAAAGGAACTGCAAGAAGTGATCTCAGTCACCAGCCAGGAGCTGGAAGAATACAGAGAAAAAGTCCTTGAACTTGAAGATGAGGTAGTGTCTCTCTGTTCCTTTCAGAAGCCAACAAAATCATCTGGATATTTCCCATTACTCCCTACAGGCACACTGAGCCTTTCAAGTTTTGCCCCTACATGGTGTCGGCAGGTGCCATGACACCTGCCAAGCTTTTCAGAAAGTGGGTGGGTCCATTGTAAAGCTGGGCTTGTTATTGGCTGCCCTCTTTCAAATGAAAGGGTTTTCCACCGGAGGATCAAGAAGACTGGTAAGCCCCTGGGCTTCCCTTTGCTAGCTTGGAGCTCCATTTCCCCTTCAGCCTTTCCTTCTTCCCAGGAGGTGTAAGGAGGGAGGTATTCCATTTGGCTCCACCTCCTATGGCATCCATTTTGGGCTTGGCTCTGCCTGTGGCTGCCATTTTGGGGTGGGGTGGTGCTCACCACTCCCTCTCTAAAGTCCAAAGGTGCATAGGTTTTAAAAGACTTGGGACGTCTGGGTTAGACTTCAGCTTCATACCTCTGTCTCTTTCTTCCATCCTCTGTAAGGGGTTATGCCTATCTGGGAGAATGGGGCTGTTAGCCTTCTAAGTAAGGATGGGGCAGAAATAAAATCTTAGGGTTGGATCCGGACTAAATGTCCTGCTTACCTGCAATTCCCAACAATTCTCCCTTCCTGCTGCAGACCCCCCCTTATGTCATTCCTCAGGGCTCCCTCTCCCTTAGAAGCAGCATTTCATGGAGGCCAGTGGGCTGCTTTGGGAAGGGGATACAGGAAAATCCCATTCCACTGATGGAAAATTCAGTCTGGAGCCAACCCTTAGAAAGCCCTGCTGTAAAAAAAAATGCACATTTCTGCTACCTCTGGGTTGCTTACAATTCAGTAACCTAATGAACCTGTGTTATGGTAAACCTTTTGAAAGCAGTAACAATACATGTGGTTCTTCAGCTTCAAGAATCAAGGGGCTTCCGAAAGAAGATCAAGCGTCTGGAAGAAATAAACAAGAAGCTGTCGCTCGAACTTGAGCATGAACGCGGGAAACTGACTGGTCTCGGCCAGTCCAACGCGGCTCTACGGGAGCACAATCGCATCCTCGAAGCAGCGCTGGCCAAGAGGGAGGCGGATCTGGTGCAGCTGAATCTTCAGGTATGCCCAGCGTTTTCACTTGGTCAGCGATCGAGGATGATAACCATCTTCAAGCCCTTGAAGGGCTGTCACGTAGAGGAGGGTGCTGAGTTGTTTTCTGTCGCCCCAGAAGGTTGGACCAGAACCAGTGGGTTGAAATTAAATCAGAAGAGTTTCCATCTAGACATTAGGAAGAATTTTCTAACAGTTAGATCATTTCCTCAGTGGAACAGGCTTCCTCGGGAGGTGAGGCGCTCTCCTTCCCTGGAGGTAATTAAGAAGAGGTTAGATGGCCATCTGTCAGCAATGCTGTTTCTATGACCTTAGGCAGTTCATAAGAGGGAGGGCATCTTGGCCATCTTCTGGGCATGGAGTAGGGGCACTGGGGGTGTGGGGGGGAAGGTAGTTGTGAATTTCCTGCATTGTGCAGGGGGTTGGACTAGATGACCCAGGTGGTACCTTCCAACTCTATGCTTCTATGATTGTCGTATGCCTGGAAGCATGTTTTTATCTTATGGTTCTTTTAATTGGCTTTTAAAGAGCATCCTGTATTGGCTGTTGATCAGCATCCTATAATCCTCCTCCAAACACAGAGTATGTTTTACTACTTCGGTTATGGGTCAAGTAGATCCCAAAATAAGTAATAGAAACCAAAATCCTTGGAGATTGCACTGAGCTTGCCACCAGCCACCAGGGGGGAAAAGCAACCCTTTCTTCAGTATTCCCACTTGGCACCAGAAGAATAGAACAACAGCAACAGCAAGCAGAGACAAAAATAGCAATTAAGAAAAATATCATTTTGTGAATTTTGCCCTACATGCTAATTTGGGTTTCCCTTTAGATGCAGTTGTGGATAAAAATGACCCCCAACAGGGTATATATCTTGTAATTTACAAAAGGAAATAAAAAAGAATGGTAGGTCCTAGAAACATCACAGGGCAGTCGTCCTCAATAAAGTTAAAGAATATACTGGGTATGGAGTTGCAGAGGACAGAAAACAAAGGTGTTTTTAAAATCAATTTCCCCCAGTTATCTGGGTCAGTCTGACCCCATTTCCTCACTGTAGCGTGGTGCTTTTTGATTTTGGTTTTAAGTCTGTATTTGCGATTAGTGTTTACCTTTTCTTTCATCTTGTGGTTTTACTGTATTGTTTTTAGAGTTCTCATTGTAAGCTGCCTTGCAGAAATTTATGTGCAGAGGTGGGGTGTAAATATTTAAATAAATAAACAAATGCACTTTATGGACTGCAACTGGAGAACAGTCCCAGCACACTGCAGCATGAGGTTTGGTTTTACCCTGTTAACCTTCAGGGTTTTATTGATGCTCCAGGTTCAAGCAGTTCTGAAGCGCAAAGAGGAAGAGGATCAGCAAATGAAGCAGCTTGTTCAAGCCTTGCAGACAGCCCTGGAAAAAGAGAAGACGAAAGTGAATGACCTTAAAGAACAGGTATGGGCTTGGTTGAGGGCTTTCATTATAAGCGTTAAGGCTGACTGAGCCACTAGGTAAAAACCTTGGCATGAGTTGCAGGCATGGGAAAGTGCCGTCAAGTCACTGCCCACTTAGGGTGACCTGTAGGGTTTTCAGGAAAAGAGACAAGCAGAGATGGTTTGACATTTTCTGCCTCTACACAGCAACCCTGGACTTCCTTGGTGGTCTCCCATCCAAGTGCTAACCAGGGCCGAGCCTACTTAGCTTCTGAGATCTGACAAGATCAGGCTAGCCTTGGCCATCCAGGTCAGGGTGAGCTGCAGGCATGTATGTGAACTTTAAGCACTGAGAGCTGGAGTAGGGAATGGCCGGGAGTGTGAAATCCTCCCCGCTCCTGTTCAGCTTGTGCCTCAAGCTGTAGCCCCACCCATCAGTTGACCTTGTGTGTGTTAAGTGCCGTCAAGTCGCTTCCGACTCATGGGGACTCTATGAATCAATGTCCTCCAAAATGTCCTATCTTTAACAGCCTTGCTCAGATCTTGCAAATGGAGGGCTGTGGCTTCCTTTATTGAGTCAATCCATCTCTTGTTAGGTCTTCCTCTTTTCCTGCTGCCCTCAACTTTTCCTAGCATGACTGTCTTTTCCAGTGACGCTTGTCTTCTCATAATGTGACCAAAATACGATAGCCTCAGTTTAGTCATTTTAGCTTCTAGGGTCAGTTCAGGCTTGATTTGATCTAGAACCCACTGATTTGTTTTTTTGGCAGTCCAGGGTATCCGTCACACTCTCCTCCAACACCACATTTCAAAGGAATCTACTTTCTTCCTATCAGCTTTCTTCAATGTCCATCTTTCACACCCATACATAGTAATAGGGAATACAATGGTATGAATTAACTTAATCTTGGTGGCCAGTGACACATCTTTACACTTCAGAATCTTTTCTGTCTCCTTCATGGCTGCCCTTCACAGTCTCAATCTCCTTCTGATTTCTTGGCTGCAGTCTCCCTTTTGGTTGATGACCTTAGGCAAATAAATACCCCTTGGCCACCTCCTCCACCCAGTCTTTCTCCATGCAATGAAGGAAAAACAAATCTGAAGCTAGTGTGTAGTAGCCACAAACTTTCTCTTCCAAGTCGTAGGCCTACAAATACACACCCAAACTCCTAACATCCTGCATGTTACCTTTGTGATGGATTTGAATTGTTGTACGTCACTGTTGTATGGCACCAAGAGGCCATCAAATATATAAAGGTAAAGGTCGTCCCCTGTGCAAGCACCAGGTCATTTCTGACCCATGGGGAGCCATCACATCCCGACGTTTACTAGGCAGACTATGTTTACAGGGTGGTTTGCCAGTGCCTTCCCCAGTCTTTTACCGCCAGCAAGCTGGGTCCTCATTTTACCAACCTTGGAAGGATGGAAGGCTGAGTCAACCTTGAGCTGGCTACCTGAAACTGACTCCCGTCGGGGTCGAACTCAGGTTGTGAGCAGAGCTTTTGACTGCAGTACTGCAGCTTACCACTCTGCACCAGGGGCTCTATATATTCTATAAATATATAGAAGATCCTAAATAATGATTTTATAATGCAATCCCAAAATATCAGTGCACAACTCTATAAAAATTCTACTAAGGTTAACATTACAGATGCAATTCAAAAACACGTAGAATACTCCATGAATTCTTCATTTATATGATCAGTCTGATTCAAGTCCAATGAGCATGAAAAGACACTGGTTGAAATGATCCTGATTGAAAACTGGAGATGGAATTGAAGATGAAAGTCACAAGTTGAAGACGACTCATGGGGACTCTATGAATCAATGTCCTCCAAAATGGTATTCAGTCGTTCCGCTTAGCTTCCTCGGTTTCAACTGTGCCCTGTAGTAACAGTGTCACTTACAACATTGTATTGAATGTAATCAAATTCCATCTAATTAATTAATAACTGACTGTTCATATATTATAAGCACAAATCCAGCACACTAAGTACTATGTTTGAAAGCCAGTCAGGTGTAATGGCTAGTGGTTTGACTAGGACTGGGAGGACCCAGGTTGAAATCCCCATTCAGTTATGAAACTCCTTGGGTGGCTCTAGCCCAGTCTATGAGGCAGTTCTGTATTCTGAAGGCTCACATCTTCATGAGACTGCAATATAAATTTTAAAAGGAGCAAGCAAGGAGGCTAAGGATCCTGGAAGGATACTGCCCTCTGGATGACAGAGGGGCTTAAACATTTTGACGTCTGCCCTGTTCAGTAATAGTCGGTAAGGATGTTTAACTTCTCTGGTCATTGGTTTATTTACATACATATGCGTAATATACATAAAGGTAGACCCCTGTGCAAGCACTGGGTCATTACTGACCCATGGGGTGACATCACATAAGGACGTTTACTATGTTTGTTTACGGGGTGGCTTGCCATTGCCTTCCCCAGCCGTCTACGCTTTACCCCCAGCACGTTGGGTACTCATTTTACCGACTTTGGAAGGCTGAGTCAACCTTGAGCCGGCTACTTGAAACCGACTTTCTTCGGGATCGAACTCAGGTTGTGATCAGAGCTTTGACTGCACTACTGCAGCTTACTGCTCTGCACCACGGGGCTCCTTATAACGTACATGCATATGCCTAAAAGAGAAACTTGTACAGTGATTGGCTGGAATATACCAGTTACACTAATGCGGTTTTGCTGTTGTAGGTCGCAACCGCCAAAGCAGAGGCAGCCCATAATCGCCGTCATTATAAAGCGGCTGCCCTTGAGCTCAGCGAGGTGAAGCGAGAGCTGCTGGCCAAAGAAGCACTCATCCAAGCCCTTCAGGCTGAAGTGGACAAGCTTCAGTGAGTATCCTGATCAGACTGGAAGCACTGCGTTTCTCAGAAGGCTTGTAGCTGACTGACAAGATCGCAAGATTGCTTTTTATATTTCAGGAGGAACATCTGCACCTGGTTTGTTTCTAGGGCCTTCAGGGCCTCTCTCTATGAACCCAGCTCTGAATGAATGCCTGCCGGTTACTCTGTACATGTCTGCAGAAAGCCGTTGGGGTTCTGCTGCTTTGTGATTCTCTTGGTCTCATCATTTCTCCATCATGCTAGATGGTCTTCATCCCTCCATCTCCTCTCCCATCTTCCTCCCACCCCGAGCATATATGCATCTTGTCTGACAGTGTAATGAAATAACTCTTTGCCCAGTCCCTAGTGATACGCCATCTATCCTTCCGAAGCTGCGTAGAGAAATGTTACATTGGCAGGAAATGCTCTTCTTTCAGTATGTGAACGATCACTATTGTATACAGTATTTTGGGTAGAATTTGGTAACTGTTGCTGGAATAGGTGTTAGCCCAAGGTAGCGGCAGAGTTTGGTACCCATGAGTCACTGGAAAACAATCCTAATTTCCCCAGCTAATGTAGAACTGACCTTAATCCGGTTCTTAGTTTAGCCATTAACCCTTTGGGTGAGGTCTGTCAGTCAGAACACATACATTTTTGTCAGTTGCGCTAGTGAGCAACTACTAAAACACCAAGCATACTGGCGAATGTGCTTTACAGACAATTGTTTAAAGGGCGTGTGAAGTCCCACCTGAAGTTAAACCAACTTTTCCGATGAACAGGAACTTGTGTTTCGAGGCAGAGGGAGCTCAAGAGATATTTCAGATGGTCTTGAGTGTAAAATCCTCTGGAAGGGGGCAGGCAAAGCCATTTAAAAGTTGGCTTGTGACTTTTGTTGATGGATTGGCAGCTGATTGGCTGTGCACAGTAATGGCTGACTGGCATCATAGTCCCTCCTCTCCTCTTCCCAGAGCACTTTTTCAAGAGCACAGTTATTTAGCGGTTGGTCTCAAACAGAGCTGACTAATGCATTTATACCAAGCTTCCCCAAGGGGGGAAAATGTTTTAGTTTCCCTGAGAGTGATTAAGATCAGATTCAGATTTATTGATACAGCATAAGCCGGTAAAACACATATATCGTTTATGCAAAAGGTAAAAAAATTATAGCAGTTCAACCAAAAACATTCCTAATTAAAATTTCTAAATAATGTATGATAGACTAAAATTGACCAAATTATGATTTAATCTGATTGCAACTGCCCAACATTAGGCGTCAAACTTTATATGCAATTGCACAAAATGTGGCTACCAGTTTGGCCATCTGGGAGTGATTAAGAGCAAGTAACAACAGACTGCTTAGCAGCTGAGATTTACTTATACCTGGGTCCCTCAGGTGGGTAGATCCTTGAATTTTGGGAAGCTCTGAGCAGCGGGATTTTAAGAGTTCCTGAATTAGGGCCATCTTGGAAAATAATAACAAGCCTAAGCCAAACAGGGAGCAGTTCCAATAATTTTTCAGTAAGTCGACGAGATCTGCAGCCATCTCCATAGCACTAATGTCACAGATTAGCACTAAGCTTCCTGATCTAATCAACCTCTGCGATCCGACTGGACCATTCGAGGAATCAAGGGGTGAGTCTGGCCCTCTTCAGAGAGGCTTGTGGAGCTCTTTGAAAACGGTATCTGAATACGGGGTGTTGAGTCTTCCTTGTTGTTCTAGGGCCAATAACGGGAAGCACTCCGAGGAAGTGTCCCAGTTCCAGCAAGAGCTGGCAGAAGCCCGGTCCCAGCTTCAGCTTCTGCGGAAGCAACTGGACGAACAGCTCAGCAAGCAGCCTGTAGAAAATCAAGAGGTGAGAATTTTAAAGTGGTTCCTTCACTGTTCTCCGTCACAAAAAAACTGTTTTGCTGTGCCAGTAAGCGAATGTGTCTTCTGTTTCTTTTGCACTCCTGCGCAAACCCGTTGGCTGTTATATTCTCATTGGCTTCGATGGAATGTTACTGTGTGCAGGATGGAGGCCTTGAAATTTTGAGACTTGGTCGGGTTTTGACGTACTTCTACATGCAGGTTGAAGACCTGAAGTGGGAGGTAGATCAGAAGGAGCGAGAAGTCCAGGCCTTGAAGCAGCAGCTGGACCTGACAGAGCAGCGCAGCCACAAAGAGTTGGAAGGCATCCAGTCTGTGCTGCAGGTATCGAATCTGACCTTTCCCAAGGGAACTGACCCAGCTGGTTAGGATCAGGGAGGAGAGAGGCTCCTTAAGCAAACCATTTTTGTAGGGGGCTAGAGCAAGTGTCCCCAACCTTTTTTTGAGCCTGTGGGCACCTTTGAAATTTTGAGGGGTACCCTATAATGGCTGCCACGGGAGCCGGAGTTATCGTCTTTCATCCTCGTAGGCGATCAAGACAGAGTTGGAGATGGTTCGAGACGATCTGTCATTAACTCAGAAGGATAAGTTCATGCTTCAGGCGAAAGTGACGGAACTGAAGAACAGCATGAAGACTCTCCTCCAGCAGAACCAGCAGCTGAAGCTGGACTTGAAGCATGGGAAGACGAAGAAGGTATGTGGCAAAGGGGAAAGGAGGCGGTTTCTCCTGGAGTAAGTGTCAGATCGGAGCAGAAGGGAGTCCACTGGCACCTTGAAAATTTAATGATGCATAGTGACAAAAGCTCTTGAGGACTAGAACTCACTTATCCTCAGATAGCACATCACACACACATAAGTATGGGAGAAAATGGTAGCGGTTGGGGACCCCCCTGCTGTTTAAAAAGGTAAAGGTCCCCTGTGCTAGCACCGGGTCATTTCTGACCCATGGGGTGACGTCACATCCCGACGTTTCCTAGGCAGACTTTGTTTATAGGGTGGTTTGCCAGTGCCGTCCCCAGTCATCTTCCCTTTACCCCCAGCAAGCTGGGTACTCATTTTACCGACCTCGGAAGGATGGGAGGCTGAGTCAACCTTGAGCCGGCTACCTGAAACCGACTTCTGTCGGGATTGAACTCAGGTCGTGAGCTCCTCTCCTGCTGTTTACAACACTTTATTTCTCAGGGTATGTTTGTGTGCATGTCCATAAATCTGCAAACTTTATGCATTTCACAAAGTCGGCTTGGTTTCACAAAAGCCATTATAAATGTTTTAATTTTCAAGGTGGCACAAGATTGCCTTTTTGGATATTTTCTAACATAAGATGGGTCTTGACATGTTTAGCCAGGCCTGTGAATTTCTGCAAACACAAAGTATGTAGCAATGGTTTTGGGGCCTATTATTCATCCATTCATTTGTTCATTCATTCATTCAGCCTCTCCCTCTCTCTAAAAATAAAGGTCCTAAGCATTTATGGCTGTTAAGCCCTTTACAAGCCTGAAGCATCATTTCCAAATACAAAGCTTGGTATTTAAATGTGGGAAAGCAGATAACTTGGAGTTCTAACTACAGTTTGGCTAGGAAAACCAGAGTAACGCATGAAGTGAAATGTTAGCTCATGAGTTGGTTGCCAAATTTAAGTAGTCAATGCACAATAGGTCCCTTTGGCCTTTTGGCATTAGTTGTAATATCTGTGATCGATCTGTTTGATGCCAGGTAGAAACGTTGCCTCAGCAGCATTCCTGTTGCTCAGGTGTTTGCATAAAGGGCTTTCTCCTTTAAGGGTTCTGAGGCCAGCCTTCCTTCCCGGCAGTTTCAGACAGGTGCTGGGGAAAAGGGGCCCCCACAGTTGCCTCTTTTCAGACAGCTTCAAATTACAGGTAGTACCTCAGCCAGAAATCCCTGAAGCTCTCTTGGGCAGGCTTCTAATTGTCTCACCCCATCCCCCGGAGCAGTGGTTCCCACACTTTCTGAAGTGAGACTCACTTCTTATTGTATTGTACTCTTCGGGACCAACCTTCTTACCTTCCTGTAGATTTTGCAGATCCACTTGCAAAGTAACTCCACATCACTGCCCCCCTTTCCCGGCATAAAACAAAGGAACCTCGCATCATTGAACAAGTTTATATTCTGTTTTTCTTGCTTAGTGTTTCTAAAAATGTATGCAGCGTTACTGAGCAATAGGGTGCATTTTGCGGCTATTTTGCACATGATGTAGGAGCAAACCCAAACTTGTCATGAGCCTAACAGAGCATCCTCTGCCTACTAACCATATTGCCCACCCCCACTCCCTCCTGGCCTTGTGACCTCCTGACCAGCAATTGGAGAACTGTTGCCCTAGAGCACTGTATCCCAACTGGGGATCGGGATCCAAAAGTGGGACATGAAGCTTCTGACAGTGGGTCGTGGGGCAGCCTTTCCTAATGGCTACCCCCTGCCCTTTCCTTTGCTCTCTTTTGTATTTTGGAAACCAAGATCTGACCATGAAATCAGTATCTCCCATGTCATACATTAGTTGGTATTTTTTTCTTCACGGCATATACATGTCGATCAAGTAAAACGTGTCCTCGTGGTCACTAGAGTGAGTGAGAATCATGGGGGGGGATTAGAGGGAGTAATGGAGGAAGAGAACATGCAGGAAAAGTTATTTTATTTATGTAGAAAGTGTCTGTGTTGCCTCTCCAGAGGCCTGCTCGAGTTGGTTTGCAACTAAGAACGTTACTTGGCTTATTTCTGATGTGGTTTCCCCCCTCTGCACTTTCAAAGAGGAAAGAACTGAAGGGAGAGAAAAATTCTTCACATCCCGTGACTCCGGTGAAGATTCCTGACTGCCCTGTCCCAGCAGCTTTGCTGGAAGAGCTGTTGAAGCCTCTGACAGCTGTGAGTAAAGAGCCTTTAAAAAACCTCAACAGCTGCCTCCAGCAACTCAAGTGAGTAAATCTTGTTTAACTGCATGTCGCTAATGTTTAGCAATCCTACTCAAAGTTTTTGAGGGCTTTGGTTATATTTCAACCCAAACGTACGCTCAAATGGGGGTCATGAGAAACCAGAGCCACTTTGCAGTCTTGGGAACCAAAAGGGCATTTGGTGTTGCCTCCAGCTCTGAAGGCCATATCAAGGGTAGACTTACGACTGCTGGAACAGTCAGGATGCTGCTGCAGTCGTCCTGTTTGTGGGCTTTCTAGAGGCACCTGGTTGGCCACTGTGTGAGCAGACTGCTGGACTTGATGGGCCTTGGTCTGATCCAGCAGGGCTTTCCTTATGTTCTTATGACTGCTACCCATTGATGGGATGGCTGGCAATCCATTTACTCGCTCCATGAGAAAGTGTGGCTGAGAAGAGTTCTGACCCTGCCCTCTACCAGCTGAATTCTAAAAGTCTGGTTAAGATCATCAAACTGGTGTCATCTGGAGGCCAAAAATCCCCCCTCCGTGCTCCAGTTTTCGCCTTATGCATGACATTCTATTCTTGTTCTTTAATTTTGATCTTAGTGTGACACCATTCAGGGCCTGATTGGCCATATGAACAGTATCATTAAAGTAAGTAACTGTGTGAGGTAGGTTAGGCTGGAGAACGTGTGAGTGGCCTTAAGTCATCCAGCAAGCTCCCTTGAAAGAATAGGGATTCGACCTGGGTCTCTACTACTCTAACTACTACACCACACTGGCTGGTTATGACCCAACAGGCTTGTGTTCCAGGGGCTTTGTCAAATGCTGTTTATTAGGGGGAAACACGATTTGTTTGCTCAAGTATTTGAAATGTGACTCCATTCATTCATCCCTTACGTGAGATAACTGTTTAGTTCCAATTTTTATTATATACACTAAGCGTGCAAGTATACAACAATTACATAATATAGCGGTCAATCCTCTTCTAGTAATTATCATAGAAACCAACAAATATAAAACAAGCAAATGGTTATTTAACCAGTGCATTACAAATAATGCCAATTTTCCAATAAATTTGTTATAGTGCGGATTGGATTTTAATCTTCCATTAATATAGTGATTGGACATTAATGAACGATGCTGCCTTATACTGAACCAGACCCTTGGTCCATCAAAGTCAGTATTGTCTACTCAGACTGGCAGTGGCTCTCCAGGGTCGCAGGCAGAGAGGTCTTTCACATCACCTACTTGCCTAGTCCTTTTAACTGGAGATGCCGGGGATTGAACCTGGGACCTTCTGCATGCAAAGCAGAGGCTCTACCACTGAGCCAAAGCTGCTATTAAAAGGGGCGTACTGATTTGTTTTCCACTGTGGGGCAATACAAATACGAACCCTAATTATCAGACCCAAGATGAGTTCCAGGTCGTCATCTTGAATAATGTTTGTGAGAAAACCCAAGAACAGTGCTTTAGGTTCACATGGTGAGTTATAACCCTGCCTTGTCTGTGGTTGCATCCGTCCCTCACTACTGTTTTATCATCTGATTGATGGCTTCCCTCTCTCCCCCCAACCCTTGACTTTGCTTCCAAAGGCAGGAGATGGACAGCCTGCAGCGTCAAATGGAGGAGCACACAATCACGGTACACGAATCAATGTCTTCATGGACGCAGATAGAAGGGCAGTTAACGGACCTTACTACAACCTTCCCTGCTTCTGCGTCGGGCAGCCAAGAACTTCCTGATAGAGATCTAAAAGTGCATAATCCCAGTGCTGGCGGGAAAGAAGGAGTGATGCAGTGACCTCAGTCCTCCTTGCTTCACTTGATCACTTTTCTAAGTATGTAAAAAATCTTTATCGATTCATTTGTGTTTCTTTCAAGTTCTCCATCTTTCCTTTTAACAACAGAGAAATGAAAATAGGCAAAATGTTAACTGAAGGCAAAACTTTACTAATCTTTTTTTTAAAAATTCATCAACCTTATCTGAGAGAAAGTCATACTTTGGTAGGGAACTGTGACTTCAGTGCATCCAGAAGACTCCAAGAGAATTCCTTTCTCTTTCTCCCCGCCACCCTCAGGTCTGTAATGAACAGAGGCCGGATTTGGTCGCAAAGCAAATTGGGTTTCAAAACAGTAGGTTTTTTCAGAGGTTACTACACCCATACTTATCAGGAGTGTACGCTCTCTGTGATCTTCCAGGTACACTCGGAAAATCCAGGGGTTGTTTTGCATGCAGCAAAGATTTTTCCACTTGCAAAATATGCATACTACTCCATTCAGACAACTTTGTGACTGCATGTATTTGGAGAATCCATATGTGATTACCGGCCTCTCGGTATGCATGCACATAACATCTGAAAAGGGCTATTTTTGTGCCTCTTTTGAGCTGCTGGCAAATGTTGTCGATAATGACTTGGAATATGAGCAAGGTTGCTGCGCCTGGTGACTTCTGATGTTTCGCTTCAAACTGGTCTTTGTCAAGAGAGAGACCCTTGATTCGTTGCATTAACAGTAGCAGATGATTAGTATAAAGCATATTTTCTCTGTAACCATGAATGTTGAAGCCACATGCTCTGAAGCAGCCCCATTGCATCCACTGGGTCTGCTTCAGAGTAAATGGATTGAGCATCCACAACCAAAAGCCAGTAGAGAGCTTTGTTTTACTTTGGCAGATTTATTTGCACTTTTTGGGGTAGGGGGTAGGGATTAGGTAGACAACTCCTGTGCCAGGGTCCATATAAATACTTAACCCTGTTCTGTCCTGGAGTATTTGTTTTACGGGGCCTATATATTGTTGGTTACACATTGCCAGGGTTTGAGTTTTTGTTGTTATTTTTAATGTAATGACATCTTAAGTTTGGTATTTGGAAAATACTGTACATAAGGGGCTCAGGAAAGCTAGCCCTAAAATCAGAGCTTTTTAGCAGTATAATTAATTCACTTATAGAATCTTTCAAAGATGAATGTTATATATTGCCTATACACCTCTATTTGTTAGCTTTAACTCCCCCATCCTTCTAATGCCTGATTAGGAGCTTGGCGCTCATGTAGCCTTCTTTGCGGACACACCTGCTGATCTAACATTAGCAGGCTGAAACAACAGGCCTTAGACTTTTCTTCCGTCCCTGCCCCTCAGCTGACGATGCAAAGACTTCCTCCCATCTCACTAGATTCCAAAGCAAACAGACCTGGCTTTGCTTGCTTTGTACTCTGAGCTGCACTCTAGGATGTGCTAGTGAAAATTCCAACTAGGAGAATGAACGGGGATGCAGGATGTACCTTGGTAGAGGCTGGAAAGGCGTGGAAGTCTAGGCTGTAATGTTCAGCTCACGGAGCCTTTAACATTTGGATCATTCCCCTCTGCAACATCCAAAGCAACCATGGATATGTTGTACTAAATGTTATGGAGATGGGGGAACTGGGCACGCAGCTGCTGTTTTCAGCAGCAGCCGTGCATACGTTGTAATGTCCAGTTCCATCTATTCAGGGTAAAAATGAAAAATCCAGAGGAAGTTGCTTAAGGATTTCTGCCACGGAAAATGGCACGAAATGGCACATGGTTTGGAGGATAAGGTTTGCTTTACAGTGCCATCCTGAGCAAAGTTACACCATTCTAAGCCCATTGACTTCATTGGATATAGCTCCGCTTAGGATGGCCCTGTTAATGAGGGGGTGTTTCAGATGATCCTGTTCACATAACATCCAGCAATGCCGGCACAGTTTTGCTGTAGAGTTGGCCCAACTCAAACTTTCCTTCAAGAACAGGGAACTATATATATTTTTTCCATTTTGCTTTTTCAAAACTGACCGATTCTGACTTTTTTTAACTTGCGTTTTAAACACATCGAATAGCCTGCTGATGAAAATGACTGTTTTTTTTTAAGTCTGGTAAGATGTTTTAATTTTTGCATATAATATATGAAGGAAAGGTACTCATTTAAACGTCAAGTAGGGTTTTTGGGTTTTTTGCATTCGTGGGGAAGGAATCTTTGTGAACGTGATGTTAGCTATTTTGTAAGACTAATCAACTTATCAAGATGCAGAAAAACCCCTGAAAGCTTTATTGACTGATCCAGATAAACTGAAGGCTTATACTACTAAAGTCTGTTTTACAGAGTAAATAGTAATGTGTGATTTCTTTTTTTTTATTTTTTTGCTGCTGTCCTCCACCTTCTGGAAGTTTATATACCTGCTAACTTAAAAAAGGAAAAATATTATAGTGTTTAAACACCAAAGTTAATACTCTGTAATGGTTTAATATATATCCAGCTCCAAAATCTGCACCAATGAGATTTTCATGTTGCTTCTCAGCACACTGTATTATTTACAGGAAGGACCTGGTATATGTGTGTGTGTGTGTGTGTGTGTGTATATATATATATATATATTCACTTGGGTACCTTGAGTGCCCATAAAGGATTTATTAGCTGAAACAACATTCGCAGTTGTTTCCAGAATACTTAATTAGTTCTATGTAATTAGTTAAACTAGTTTTTCAAGGTTTCACCAATTCCCGACCAGCTTGCTAAAAGAAGCCAGACTGTATATTTATAAAGCAGTGTAGCCTTAAGCCCACGTTTTCCTTCTTGGAAGGAAAATGGCACATTATGTTGTATTTTAGCTGAAGGAAAAGAGAGTTCTCCTTTTTATTTACCCAGCCCGAAGACTTCCCTTTGCAAGACCACATTCTCCCCCCCCTCCCCTTCGTTACATCTGCCATCTCTTCTGGTTTTGACCGCTGAAGAAGCAAGACTTGACAGATCTAAAGTTGGACCCAAAGTTGCTCAAGCAGAACGCGCTTCTGCTTGCTCGCGGAGGTGTCTGTGGGTTTCTACGGATTTCCCTCCCATCCTTCAGCTGCAGCCCCTCCCCACACTACATCCCATGGTGTTCTCAAGGGAACTGCAACTGTCAGGGACAGCTTTTCTGGTGGCACAAAAAGGTGCAGAAGCCAGGCAGGTGGCATGGATGGACAGATCGGTTCCATGACCAGAATGCCAAATTACCCTTCTTTGGATCCAGCCCTTAAGCTTAGAAAAATACAAGTACCCTTCCAAATTTCTGTTACAGACCCAGGAAGTTAAGGAAATTAAGTTCATTGTGGATCTGTCCCTCTTTCTTTGGAGACCTAGCACACTCTCTATAATCTATGGCTGAGAAGAAGGTTCCCTCTGTAATGTCAGATTTCTTAGGTAGATCTCTACCAAGTAACTGAGTGGTGACTCAGTTAATATTTCAGGGTTTTGCGAAATCAGAGGGATAATACCTCACAGGGACCCATTCTGCAAATTGATTCATTTATTATTTTTTTGGAAGGTGCTTTCTACATGTCAGTTGATTCTTGGTGATGAATATTTCTCCACTGCCTTTATAATGGGAAAAAGAGATGGAGGGGGAAGGGTGGGAACAGACATGCACTGTCTGTGTATTGCAATGTGGTTAAAAAAAGAAAACAGACTTCAGTATTGTTTTGTGAATTTTGATGGAGGGTTGTTTGAGAGCATTCTTCAAGTGTCTGCTAGTGTTGGATAAAAAAACTTCTGTTTGGACAGATGTTTCTATAAGTTGCATACTCTATCTTCTGCAGTATGTTGTATGATAACTTGAGTGCCTTCCAAGTTATTTGGTAACTTTTGCATCCTGGTTACTCAGTTCTTTCTTTCCCTGGGATATAGTTGGAGACATCCTACACTTAGGCAATACCCCCCTTTAATCAGGAAAAAACTAATGTTTGAGGAAAGCAGGATAGTTTCTAGAATGACACCTGCGTGCTGATATATGATGTATCATTGCTATAATATATGTACTGTGGAAGGGAGCATTAAAACTAGATACCTTTCCACTTCTAAACCAAAACATGACTAATTGTCTTTTGGTATGACAGTTGGGGGGAAAAGAAAAGGGAGATGTTGCTTTAAGTGAGATAGTGAATTCCCTGCCACATCATACTTATTAAAAAAACAATATATTTTATGGATTCATTATTATTTTTTTCTCCTAAAAATCCCCTGCCCCAGCCTTGCCCTGAGTAGACCTGTGTAAATTTCTTGGAAACAACTTCTGAATGTTATCATGCAAATACTGCCTTTTTGTACATGTTTCCAACCAGTTGCTGAGTCAGATTGTATTGGTAAGGGGAGGGAATCACCTCTGTAACAATTTTAATTGAGAGACCCAACTGTGAGGGAACAGTTAAAGTTGTGTTTGACTCGGGATTAATGATTGTGACCTTTACAAGCATGTTAATTTAAAAAGGATTAAGATGTGCATAAACATTCTTGGAAGGTTTTGTGCAATAAACTATTTTTCATAAATGGTTGCTATTTTTTATGATGAATTTGGGCTGGGGGGCGGGGCGCTAGCTCAGGTCAAGCAGAGAAGCTGACAATCCCTGAAGCACGATAACTCGGAATTACAAATCTGTACTAGATTGCGCCTGGGCTAGGTTGTGGAGCAAAGCAGGCAGGTGCTGCAACTAAGCGGAGCTTTTAAATGGCAACGCAGGTGCAGACTGCTAGAGGTACCAGTTTGTTTAGCAGGAGATATATTTAGGGTGGCTGGTGGCAGTGGGGTTACCCGGTTTGTTTTTGGTACCCCTGGGAGCAAGGGGAAGGGCAGCCATGGGGAAACTTGGGATGGCCACAGGGTTTTTTCTGACCTCCTGGGGGCCAACTAGAAAGAACAAGGAAGGGCTTGCAAGTCCATTTCTTCAAACCATGAAGTTAACTGATCTCCAGGCGACAGAGATCAGTTCCCCTGGAGAAAATGGCTGCTTCCAAGGGTAGTCTCTATGGCATTATACTCTGCTGGGGTCCCTCTGCTCCCTAAACCCCAAGCTCCACTCCCAAATCTCCAGGAATTTCAGGACCTGGAGATGACAGCTCTGTTATCTCCAGGCAAATGGGCTCAAAGCATCAGAAACTCAACAATTGCTTGGTGCCAGCAGCAGCCTTTGTTGTCCTGGTTCCACTGTACTGCCGGAGTCAGAACTCTGTGGGTTTGGCTACACCCTCCCGGCCATGACCCATCTAGTCAATGATTCTCCTGTTGTGATAAGGAAGTTTTATGATGCATGAGCTGGAAATTACAAACTCTGCCTTTCTGCTTATTTTTCGCCCAAATGGCAGTTTTGGCCTGTCCTGCTTTGTAGTCCTAAAACTGCCATTCTCCTCTGGAGTAACTTGGGGGGAATCCCTTAGTTGCCTCTCATTCTATAAATACAATATTGTCATATGCCAGGTATATTTCTGCCTATTCTTTCACAGTAGGCTTTTAGTGTTATATTTAAACAGAGTTCTCAGCCATGACACATGCAGTAGGGCTGCCACTGGCAAAAGGTTTTTGGGGCATAGCCTGAGGAGGGCAGAGTTTGGGGAGGGGAGGGACTTCAATGCCATAGAGTCCAATGCCAAAGTGGCCATTTTCTCCAGGTGAACTGATCTCTATCAGCTGGAGATCAGTTGTAATAGCAGGAGAACTCCATCTAGTACCTGGAGATTGACCAACCTACACATGCAATGTTAGCAAGCCAGAGAGCCATACCCTGGATGGACAGGGTGCTGATGTTGCGGCCCTAGCAGGCTTGCACACGTAGCATCCTGCTTTATGTTAGCTGGTAAGCACCTTCAAGTTGCAAAGGTAAGTTGTATTCCCAACTAGCATCTTACTTAAATCAGGAGTGCAGCAGAAGGAAGGCCGACTCCTGTGGTATCGGTATGGACAGTACTTCTTGACAGTACAGACATGGAATTAAAATGTGCTTCTATCTCAAAAACTCCCTGCATATGGAAAACTAGCAGAAAGGCTGAATTATTTACTTGTTTTTCTCTTGCTGGGCAGATTTTTTTTTAACTTTCAAGAAGTCTTTGAGTAGGTACAGAATTCAAAAATAGCTTCCCTCGACCTCGCAGCCTGAAATGGTGCCCTTCATTCGACTACGTGCCTCCCACAGGAACAAGCCATGGCTGATGTAAGCCACTTGCAATGCTTGAAAGGGAGGCTTTGTATATATGCCGCTGAGTGCATCTGTGTAATGGACTGTGCCACTAGTGGGGTGGGGAATCACGTTCTGCTCTTCTTTTTAAAAATCCTCTCCATTATCAGAAAGTCTGTACAACAGGCGAAGTGCTGAATGAGACGTTTCACCCTTGCTATGATGGTTTTCTATTCCCCCCCCCTTCCAAAGTGCCGCACCTCTAGTCTGTAGTAGTATAGTCCATCCCCCCACTGCCATTACCTTGCATGAGCCAACCCAGCCAAGGGCTGCCTCATTGCAAAATAAAAAGCCACATGGCAAATCGAGATCCAGCATCACTTATACAAAGAAAAAGGGGGAAAGGATAGCGCACAGTAATCGCTTCCGGGTTTTTTTTGAACACTGCTATCTGCGGGGCAAAAGTATTTTCAATAGCCGTGGCCCGTTCTTATCCATCCCCCCTGCAAAAAACCTCTCACTGCTTTGTCCTTGTTCTTTGCGTTGGCTTGCTTTAGTCAACTAGGAACCAAAAATGGTGATGCAATGGGTGTGAAAGCTGGACATTGAAGAAAGCTGATAGGAAGAAAGTAGATTCCTTTGAAATGTGGTGCTGGAGGAGGGTGTTAACGGATACCGTGGACTGCCCAAAAAACAAATCAGTGGGTTATAGATCAAGTCAAGCCTGAACTGACCCTAGAAGCTAAAAGGACTAAACTGAGGCTGTCCTACTTTGGTCACATTATGAGCAGACAAGTCACTAGAAAAGACAGTCATGCTAGGAAAAGCTGAGGGCAGCAGGAAAAGAGGAAGACCCAACAAGAGAAGGATTGACTCAATAAAGGAAGCCACGGCCCTCAATTTGCAAGATCTGAGCAAGGCTGTCAAAGATTGGACATTTTGGAGGACATTGATTCTGTTGGAGTGAGAGCGACTCAGCATGCCTGGACATTGAGGGGCGCTAATTTACTCTAAGTGTGTCGGTGTTGTCTCTTGAATGGGATGCTCCTCTTTGTCTGGACCTGGGGACTCCCCCTCTGACCGCTCCTCCTTTTTCTCTTAGTAGCCATTGTCTCTCACCCTTTTCCACATGGACCTGCACAGAGGCAGACGTTTCTACAGGTCTCTCTTGCAGAAACAATATATCATACCTGCATGCACGTGATGCTGGATTAGGTAGCCACTTGTATAGGGAAAATGTATTCTTTAGATTAGGCTTTCTATTTCTTTTATCAACTGCAACAAGAACGTGAACAGAATCTACTTGAATAAATGTAAGTTACTTTTTTGCAATTTACTTCTTGGGAGGATTGATTTTTTTTTTTTACTGAACTCAGTATCTCGCTTCCATGACTGGGCAAACTCTGCTATATTAACCAAATATATATAAACCTAATAGATTCATAGGGTCACCATGAGTCGGTAGCGACTTGGCGGCACTTAACACAGGAGGCCAAAGTTGGTTCCTTATACCCAGTTCGTTCCCTATTCCCAGTTCCTTATTCCCATTTCCTAGTTCCTGAATGATTTTGAGGACAATTCACAAGCTTTGCACCCCAAAATATGGATTGGACCATTATTTTGGGGTGCAGTGTCTGTATGTGTATTGGTGGGGGGGCACCCCACTTGGGAGCTGCTGGCACAAGAACCGGACTTTGGACCAGGACCCAGCATGCGCCATCTGGAAGAGCACAGTCCCCTGAATGTGGGGGTGTATGATATGTGGTGGTCCAATCCATATTTCGGGGTGCAAAGCTTGTGAATTGTCCTCAAAATCATTGAGGAACTAGGAAATGTGAATAAGGAACTGGGAATAGGGAACGAACTGGGAATAAGGAACCAACTTCAGCCTCCTAAACACACGCAAGAGCTCCTTGAGCGCCATCCCTTGCCGTCCCCTGGACTTCCTCTGGGGGGGTGTTGCCACGGCAACCGGAGAACCTTCGCAGGCAGCGCGAGCCGCAGCTCCTCACCTACGCACGCAGACTCCTCCCCTCTTTGGGGAAAGGGGGCGTGGCCTCACAAGCGGCCGCGATCCCAGCTCCTGACCCGGCATTCCTTTCCCATCATGCAACACGGCACACACGCACACAAAAAAAAAACCCTGCGACGTTCCTCGCTGCTATTGGGCAGCACGTCGCGTAGCTACGAAGTGCTCTTCCGCCGTTCTTTTTTGTTTGTTTGTTTGCTAGGTCCCTGTCAGAAACCGCGAGGAGTATCCGGGAGGGAGAGGCCTTGGGGGGGGGGGCTTACTTCCTCGTGAGGAAGCGATTTGGCAAACCGCCTGTTCGTTTTGTATGACGGTTTCCGTCAGGCATAGGAATAGACAGCCTCAGATTTAGCGGGGGACGTGGTTCTAGTTCGTGGCACGGCCCTGTCAGGCGGCGGCTGTTAAGAGCGGCCTTGAAACAGTAATGCAAAGATTAATTGGGGGATAGGAAAGACATTTTCCTGAATTTCAGACAGGCAGTACACTAGACAACCCGGGGTGTGGTAGTGGCTGGAGAGGAGTTGAGGCGTCCCGAGTGGCGGTGAGGGGTCCTCTAGCTCGGGGAAGGGGTCGGCGCGCGTGCGCGAGAGGGAGGGGGGAAGAGGCGACGGAAGCCGGGAGGCCGCTCCTGAGGTACTTCTCCGGTCCCTAAAGGGCGTTCGGGTCCGGCTAGTCGGGCCGGCGTGTGGGGTCGAGGCATGGAGTGGTGGATGTCGTCGGCGGCCGCGGCGCTGGCGGGGTGGTCGGGCTGGGAACTGCTGACTGCCTGCGCCGTGATCGGCACCCTGGGCTTGCTGCTGCGCTTGCGGGACAGGAGAGCCGGTGGCCGCCGAGGCCCTGGAGCAGGGGCCGGCCCGGCCTGCCCGACTCCTGCGCCTGAGGAGAACCCCAGCAGCCGCGGGAGCCGCCAAGGTGAGAGAAAGGGAGGGAGGGGCGTCCTGCGGAGACGCGCTGAGGAAGGGGGAACAAAGACCACCTCCCTCCTGCAAACGCACCCCCTTCCCCCCCTCCGATAGAGCATTCATTCTTTTCCTAGAATCATAGAGTTGGAAGGGACCACCAGGGTCATCTAGTCCAACCCCCTGCACAATGCAGGAATTCACAGCTACCTCCCCCCACCCACCCAACCACCCACAAAAGCATCTCGCTATGTGGCTGCCCCTTTAAGGCATCTCCCTATGTGGCTGCCCCGTTGTTAGGAGAGGAGCTGTGGCTCAGTTTGTAGAGCATCTGCTTGGCATGCAGAAGGTCCCAGGTTCAATCCCCGGCGTCTCCAGTTAAAGGGACGAGGCAAGTAGGGGTGCTTTCACACATGCTGAATAATGCGCTTTCAATGCACTTTAACGATCGTTTGCAGGTGGGTTTTGTCATTTCGCACAGTAAAATCCTGCTGCAAAGTGCCTTGAAAGTGCATTATTTGGCGTGGGTGAAAGTGCTCCAGGTGATGTGAAAGACCCCTGCCTGAGACCCTGGAGAACCACTGCCGATCTGAGTAGACAGATACTGACTTTGATGGACCAAGGGTCTGATTCGGTATAAGCCAGCTTCATGTGTTCATGTGTTATCAAGCCTTCCCTCTGAAGAGGGCAAATTGCGTGCCTATCTTTTCCCTTACCACAGCCCTGTGAGGTAGGTGAGGCAACCAGAACGACCGTCTTATGGCCGGAGGTTGCTGGCAGAACGGAGTCTTAATAGACTTGGGCTGACTCTAACGACCACCCTATGATCGCAAATTTCGAACGGGTAGTCGGTGCTAGGCTGCTGAGATCAAAAAGATAAATAAAAAATAGGCAGGTGTTCTGTGGCACCTCAACACATTTTCATTCCAGCACAGACTGGAATTCATGTAGTGCTGGATGTCGTGCATAGGGGTGCCAGACTCCACATGGGGCCTGGGGATCTCCTGGAATTACATCTCATCTCTGGGGTGGGTGGGGGGTTCTGCTGCAAGAATCTAAAATGGATTCTGCAATGCAATTTTTTTCTGTTTCAAAGGGAAGGACGCCTGGGGTCTGGAGATATGGCGAAATGGACGTTTGTGTATGAAAGCTTATGTATGCTGGAATAAAACGACTGTGAGTGGGTTGTCCTAAAGTATACACCTGCTAGGGACCAAGTTCTATGTTTCTTAACAAATGCGGTTCCCTGAGTGGGAGTTAATTATTAGAAGATGGTCCGTTAATGGCTCTGTCACATAAGAAGTTGCAGAAGTTGGTCCCTCCAAGCAGCAGTTTGAGGCTGGAATAGACAAAGAGAGAAAGAGGCAGCTTTGTTTGCCTGAAATACCTCTGAGGTGCAGGAACTCTAAGTATCTGGTGTGGGGTAGTGGGTGTGGTCTCCCATCTGCCTCCATCTTCTCTACTTGTGTACTTACAAATAAAGCAAGTACAGAAACAACGTACCGGTAAGTCTCCAGTGCTTCCTCATCCAAAAGGAACCAGCACAGATAGCTCTGACTTTTCACAGTATAACAGTGTTTACTCTGAAGCACATTTCATTTTGTTGAATGGGACATGCTCCTAATGGTTCTGAAGCAAAAGCCCTCTTCATCTGAAATGACACACACATCTGCCACAGCAAGCATAATCTCCCATGGGAAAGAGAGGAAGGAATGCCTCTTCTTTGACAGTATTTGCCATCCGCAATTACTATCCAAAATATATATTTTTTAAAAACCTGCTGCCCTATTAGTCAGGGTACGTCTTTAATAGATAAAAAGGTTTCCAACCTATTTACCTCGTTGCAGCCTTAACTTAAATCAGTACATCGTGTTATGAGAAAAGACACACTCTTTAAAGGGGGGAACCAAGTGATTCTTGTAGCACCTTAAACCTTGATCAGATTTATTGAGGCAGACTCTTATATGGGTTTGAGCCTTTTGGTGCTGCAACATACTAATAAGGATACTCCTATGGAACATCCCGAAGGGGTGGTCTAGGTAGCAAGCTTCAGTATACCCACTAACCCAAAAACTGTCTTTTGTGTCACTTTAAATACTAGCACATTTCACAGCTATATGTGTAGGATTGTGAGTAAAATTTCTTTAATCAAATAATAGCCCTGTTGTTGATGCCTAAAGTTGCTGGATGCTGCTCAAAATTTTTAAAAAATCTTCTGCCTGGAGACTAGTTTGAGTGAGTATGAATAACAATTGCTTCTTTATTTTAGTACTTGTCAAGACACCAGTCCTGACTATCTTGTACTCACAATTAGGGACTCTTGTGCACAGAGTTGTATGAGATAAGGAAATCTAAGCAGGCCAGTTCTGTGCCTTTCTACTTGGTAGCAAGTCTCAGAGTTCAGTGGGATTTCCTCCCAAGCAAGTGCACTTAGATTTTCAGCACTAGACACGGTAACAAATTCTGTCAGCCAGCAGTATGACTTTTTTAAAGGAATCTCTGCTGCTGAACCCCTGTGCGTTGAAGAGGATTGGGCGGGGACGATGACGTTTTACAGCATACTCAGATTCAGGTATGGGTGGTGTTGGACTACAGGATTGCACAGAGTGAAATGAGAATGTGCCTTAGGATGCTTGGAAAAATTCCCACACAACTGTGCATTTTAGAGGGGAAATGGTAACTGTGTACAAGCTTCTGTTTGTGGAAAGTTGTCTGCTGTTAACAGTCTTCTTGTTAATGGCAGACATCTAAGGAGTCTTACATTTTTGTCTCCTTCACGAACCACCAGGCAACAATTGTGTTACTCTGATAGTTCCTTAAAAATAATTTTAAGCCGGATCCAGTTTGCTTAGTATATTAACACTGAATCTCAGCTGCTTGAAATCGCTCAGTTTGCTGGGAACATGGACCGTAAAATAGTGTTATAGTGTTCTAAAAACGGAGATAATTGGTTGAATTGTAGAATATACCTCATATTTTTATATTCTATTTTCATCTCGTTCGCATGCCCTGTTCCAGTTTCCCCCCCCCCCCCATGTCCTTTTATGGTTGGTTGATTGCGTCTGATTCATTCTATTTTTAAATAGGGAAGAAGAAGTAGATGCTCAAGCTTCTTGCCAGATGCTTCATGACTAAGATCTGAAATGACGCTCAGTATGCTTGCTGCTAACATTAGATGCTGTGCTAAATGGAGAGAGTTGGGGGCACTCTTGTTCGACTTATCTAATTTATTGTTTCATAGCCCTATAAATATTAAGTATTAGTGTTTTAGCTGTACCATACACAGCTTCTTTGCTTATCCAAGGAAGGGACTTAACCTTGTATCCACAAAACCAAGTTCCTTAATGCACTGAGCAAACAATGCAGTCTTCAAGAGTATTGACATTCATGCACCTCTTGTTATATATCAGGGGTCCCCAGTGTTGTGCCCAAGGGTGCCTAGGCGCCCACAGACACCTTTCCTGGTGCCTGCCAAGGGCTTTTAGAAGGTGCATGGGGCCAGGCGGGGCTTTTGCCTAAAAAGACTTCTGATTGGCCATTGGAGATTTGGTTGCCCGTGCAGGTTTTTTAAAATCCTGCTTTGGCAGCAGTTGCCACCGCATCGCAAAGATATTCACTTTGCGATTGAAGGAAAGCTGTAGCAGCCATTTTGTGGCTGTGCCCACCTCATTGTGTCAGAATTCCAAAGGTGCCTGCAGACTCCAAAAGGTTGGAGACCCCTGTTATATACTATGGGTTGTCTGCTTTATAGCTAGGGGAAACTGAATCAGAGTACAAAATGATAGATCTAGTTATAACAGTTTTTTAAAAACAAGTAGTTATGTACCATTTTGGAAATAATTATGTGAGCATCTTGTGGGACCTGCAGTGCAGTCCTAAACTGATTTATTCCCTTCTAAGCCTGTTGATTTCTGTGAACTTAGAAAGGTGTAAATCTGTTCAGGATTGCCCTGCTAGTATTTTATTCCAGAGTGACAGCCGCCGTTTCAGCCTGTTGCAACATGGCAACAGAATTGTGATATTTTAAGTGTTACAATGTTTATTGTGTGGTATAAGCGTTTGTCGGCTGGACCTCATGAAAATTCATACCACAATGAATTTGGTAGCTTTTAAGGTGCCTGCTTTACATTTTGGATAGGTGTAGAATATAACTATTGGGCATTTTCAAAAAAAGTATCTCTCTGAAAGATATTTAATGTGAAACACCCAGCTGGTCTTTAAGCTGCAAAGAATAAAACATTTATTTCATTAAAATATTTATGTGAATTTTTGCTTGCAGAGCAGAATTGTTAGTGCTCTAGGATGCTAAAAGGTAATTATTACATTTATGGAGCTACTATGAAGCCCTTATCCAAACTTTTAAGCATATTTCTTTGTTCTGAAAGAACAAATCTAATTTTCCCTCTGGCATAAGACGGCGCTAGAGATGGAACGTTAATTTGAGTATTAGAGATGGTGCTTAATGACTGGTTTTAAATTTATGCCGACCGCTGTGGAAGAAATTAACAGAGTTTAACACTAGGGGACTAAATCCTGTCTTGTCCCCCAGCCCCATGAGAGTGCTTGTAAGCACATCCTGCACTGTTCAGCTATGTAGGTGTCTTCTGTCAGAATTAAAAACACAAAGTAGAATTAACATTATTAAGAGAGTAGCCATAATATAGTATCCGATGCATAAAAACTGTCAACTGCAATAAGGAGCTAAAAGAACATAATGACCAAAGTCGTGTAAAAGTGAATGATGCAAATCAGAGATGGGGATTGAAAGTGCCAGTTGTTAGGAATGGAGTTCTAGTTGCTGTGTCTCAACGCTTGCTTTTTAAAATGGTTCAAATTCATGCTCTGATTGTCACAAACAAAATACAGGAGCTGTGAACATGGTGACCTGAAGCAGCCGGTTGCTGAAAGCTTCCTACCTGTTACGTGTGGCCATCTCTGTGTTGAACTACTGGATAAACAGGCATTGTTAGGTCTTTCTGTAAGAGCTCCCTATCCTGGCACCTGATTAAAAAATTTCCCTCATGACTTGCAGGTAGCAAAAAAAGTATTCTCAAGGGTTGTTTTCAGCAGTGCTGTCTTTATGCCTGGCTTTAATAAGATGCTTGAGCAGCTTGGTGAGAGCTTGTAGCACGTGTGCAGAGTTCTTAAAATGGGAGCAGAGCTTCCCAGAGAAGCACACACAAGTGTCGTGTGTCAAAGGGTCTTTTCTTGGAGACATTTTAGTTTTCTGTTCTTTCTGCTTTTGGAGGGGCTTAAAACTTGCCACAAGGTTGTATAATCTTAGTTGCCGCTTCACTCTTAACTATCTGTCCTGGGGTAAGACCAAACTTCCCATATTTAAGGAAGATCTTTAATACTCACCCTCAGTCTTCAAATACAGTGTTGGGACAGGCCTTGGTGTAGATTATTCACTTGGATTTTTTTCCCCAGTTCTAGGGGTAATAACAATGGACAACATATTGTCACAACTGAAGCAGCTAACTCCTGATGAACTCAGAGAAGAAATTGTCAAGGCTGGACAGAAATGTGGGCCTATTACACTAACCACTAGGTCAGTTTTTGAAAAAAGGTTGGCCCAATCACTATGGGAAGAGCAAGGAGAAGCCTCTGTTTCAAATGGTGTACCTGCAGCATCTGATAATAGCCAGTTAGAAACAAGCAAACCTCCAGTGAATCAAAATGGTCATGTAAGCTCCTCAGAAGATGCTGATTTTGGGTACAGTATGGGTTTGAACCCACCAGAAGAGGAAGCCCTAATGCACAAGATGGGTCCTGGATCCATTCGTGAAGCAACAGGAATGGCTTCTCCAACAAGTTCGCAGATTCTTTCTAAGGAACCCCAACAATACTATGGAGTATGTCCAGTTTATGATGATATATTGGCAAGAAATGGTAATTTATTTTTCATTTCTGGCAATGTAATGCGGGTAAACTTTAAAGGTAGTGCATGCGCTGAAGGAAAATCTGACAAGCTTTTGATGACTTAAGCTTCTTAGCATTTCTAACAAATACGGTCTGTGCTGTTGATGTAACTAATTCTTTTATTAATTTTCTCAAAATTAAAATGTATGACTTCTTTTAACAATATTAAATGCTTAGGATTTAGAAGGTAAGTGACTTACTGCTGACCTGGCATGAAGCCGGTGCGGTATAGAGGTTAGAGGGACGGGCTAGAATCTGGTGCAAATCTTTGCTCTTCCATGGAAGCTTTCTGGATGAACTTGGGCTAGTGCACACTTTCAACCTAGCCTACCTCACAGGGTTGTTGTGAAGATACAGTTGAGGAGAGAACAGTGTAAACTGGTTTGGGTCCTCATTTGGGAGAAAGGTGGGGCATAAATAAAGTAGGAAGTAAATGAAAGTAATTTCTGGAACCTTTTCAACGCATGCTGCGAAATTTATAATCATGAGAATAGGAAGCTACTTTTGCCCTTTCAAGATGTGGTGTCATGAAAAATAATCGCTGACAACAAAGGGTTAATAGCTCTTCAGGCAGACTCAGAATTGAGACTGATCACAGTTGTGGTGGTGGAAAGGGACAGCAAGTCACAGCTGATTTATGGGGGCCCCGTAGGGTTTTCACGGCAAGAGACGTTCAGAAGTGGTTTGCCATTGCCTGCCTCCACGTGGGCTGAGAGAGTTCTGAGAGAACTGTGACTGGCCCAAGGTCACCCAGCAGGCTTTATGTGGCAGAGTGAGAAATTGAACTCAGTTCTCCAGATTAGAGTCCGCCACTCATAACCACTACATCACACTGGCTCTTGATCACCCATTACTTTCTGTGGGGGATTACTTTTGAGGTGGTGGAAGTGGTGAATCCTTTTTAGATGATTTATTCTACAGTGTATAAATACATGTTGGAAAACCTCCGCAAGAATACCAAATGTGAATGTCTCAAAAGAATTCATGTCATTCTCCTTGATGAACTGTGAGTAATCTTTGGCTGAGGTGCTTTGAATGGGGATCGTTAGCCAAATTATTTCTCTATGGCTGTTTATCATCGCTTAATCCATCATTTTGTTCTGCCTGTTGTCGTCTCAGTTTTTATACTATGCTGGTGACTTGCCTTGACTCATGGTTGAAACTGATTTTTTTAGTCTCTGTATTTTTTGCATCGTTGGTAAGGGACCCTTTTTGGAAAAGTAGTAGTAGCTTCTGTACAAAAGATGGTTATGTCTGTGACCCCAATATATTATAGGAACCCAGCTAGACCAAAGTGTGAGAAGGCACAGATAACTATGTGAGTTCTAGGTCAAAAGACAGCCAGCTTATTCTGCCCTTTGCCTTGATTATCAGAGTTTGGACAAACTATTTTTGTGCTTTCATGAAGGTCCCTAAATTCTTCTATGCAGGCACTTGAAAGTAGGCCTATTTTGGTCTATCTCGTTTCCTGTTTCTTGATCGGGTTGCTCATTTCACTTTAGAGCATGGGCAAGCAGGAGAAATAATGTATTGTCAAAGTAAGCATCCATAAGCCGAATGTAGCTCAGGTGAAAGAAACTCCTCCGCATCTTGTTGGCGTCCCATTAAACGTAGCAGGGAGATGGCTCTCATCAGTATCAGCTGCCTTTTCCCCTCAGATGCCTGGCCTGAGAGCAACTGCAGGTTGCTAGAATTACTTGAGAATGAACTGTTGAGAAGATAGCCCTTTTTTGTGCAGGGACACGATAAATATTGTTCAGCGTGAAAACGGAAACTTGGTTTCTCAAGGTTCAGTGCTTATTTTTGGAGTAGATTGCATTGGCAGTTCTTGTACTAAAGAAACAGATTGCTATGTTTGGTATAAACAAATATATATATTGGTTCTTGTAGGTTATCCGGGCTGTGTAACCGTTGTCTTGGAATTTTCTTTCCTGACGTTTCGCCAAGTAATTCTAGCACATTATCTTGATACTTACAGGACAATGATTAGCACATTACTTTTGCAGGACAGTACTCAGCTCAAACCCAACCCCTTTCTGACTCTATATTACTCTTCCTACACACTTGACAGTGAGAGACACTGTCCTTCAGTGTTAATCCTCTGAAGATGCCTGCCACAGTTGCTGGCGAAACAGAGAGAGAGAGAGAAAATCTCTCTCTCTCCTCTCTCTCTCTCTCTCTCTCTCTCACAGATTGCTATGTTTGGTATGTGTGTGTCGGCCAAACCCCCCGGCAATACATCCCTCTACCCGCCGACCAGCTGAGGGTTGGGGGGGCAACCCGTCAGTTCCACTTTATAACCGGAAGTGCCGCATCGCAAGTGGCCCTTTTCCACTCACACTAAGCCAGCACGTCACTTCCACTTTACAACCGGAAGTGTCACTTCGCGAGGGGCCTTATACCACTCAAAACTAAGAGTTTATATATGTTTATATATGTGTGTTTATACCAAACATAGCAATATGTACTTATTTATTTATATATATACATATGTGTGTGTGTGTATATGTATATATATGTGTGTGTGTGTGTGTGTATAAATGTTATGGCATGATGGCTCTACTACAAAAAAAAGCAAACCTGTTCCAGTGGGCCAAAGTAGAGAGAGTATTTTATCTACATTCCTGATATAATGTACTATAGTTCTATGCTTCAGTCTCTGTTATGCTATCAAGATTATACTGAGTAATGTAAAAGTGAAATAATTTGGAATGCTTCAGAGACTTGCCCTTGGTCGCAGTGTGATTGCTTTCTTGCTGACGGGGAAAGGACAGGGGATTGCATCATTGCCTTGATGAGGATAATTCCTATCAAGCAAAGTTTTCTGTATCAAAGGAACAGAGTGCTCTGCAACTCTTGCGCTCTTTGGCCTCCTCCTAGCAGTAGACCCTGAAAAATTTGCAGAGATGTGACTATACAGTAAATCAAAACCAGGACTTGTTATTGTTCCTTAATTTCAGCCTCTTCCTGAGAGTAGGCCAGTTTGAAGGCTGGTTTGAGTGTCTTCTGTTGCAGATTGCTATGGTGTTAGGTAGTCAAGCTGAGTGTGGAAGCAAAGCTTACAAGGCCAGACCTATTGAAGTCGTGTGACCTTGACAACTGTAGTCATGGAGAGAAATTAATTTGATTTTCTTGTTTTCTGTTCCAGAGAAAGTGCATGTGTATGATGATAAAAAGGAAGCTTTGCAAGCTGTTAAAATGATAAAAGGCTCACGGTTTAAAGCTTTCTCAAACAGGGAAGATGCAGAGAAATTTGCTAAAGGAATATGTGATTATTTCCCATCTCCAACCAAGTCCTCTTTATCCTTGTCTCCTGTGAAGGTTTGCCCCGTTTTTAACAAAGGTAAGTGGAAGCTTAAATGTGGTCCAATTCTGGAGCCTGTTAAATGACTTCCAGGGTTGAGTCTGTTGCAATTACTGCCAGCTTTGCCTTCCATCTTTGAAAACAATTTTGAAAAGTTTGCTGATTTGGAGCATGTGAATCCCTAAGTGAATGGAAAGATCTTAAATATTCTTGAATGTTACATTAGTTCAACTTGAAGTGTCTAGTCTACTGATTTTTGTTTTGTTTGAAGAAAATGTGGTGGATTTTTATAATACATGTACCAGGTGAGGGACCTGGAAGAGGCCACATTTTGGAAGTGTCAGCCCTAATTCACCCCCTCTAGTATTCTTTCAGGGGGTTGAGCAAGCAGATTTTTTTCTCCCTCTGTTCTCAAGAATTCATCCCTTCTAGATCTTTTCCAGGCCTCAGCGTGCAGGGGTTTGAAAGCATTTTTTTCTTTTCATTAAGTTAGTCATATTTTTCATCATACGTGGAGTCCTGTAAGTAACTGGTGCTTATTTTTTTTCTGGGGTGGCCAGTTTTGCTGCTTTCATTATCTGCACTGTGGCCTGCCCCTTTCCTTTTATATACAGTGGGGTGGATCCAACCCTCCCCAAGGATCCTTTCTCCAGCCAATAGAGACTTCCTCCAACTTAAGTGTCTCTTCCTCTTAACGGAAGAGCAACTTCAGTTGAAGGAGGGATCTTTACACTGGAGTAAAGCTTCAGACTTTTCTCAGTGGAATGATACGATAGGGGTTGGATCCACCCCCATGAAAAGATTGTGGCTGAGAAGATTTGGCAGCCACCTCCTTTAGCAAGAATCCCTCAGCAATAAAATTCTATTTTTATTTTGATAGATGGGTTATGCTCTCCTGAGATGGAAACAGTTAGTAAAGAGAGAGCCAACAGTTTTAAAAGTCCCCGTACGCAGGATCTTACTGCCAAACTTCGGAAAGCTGTTGAAAAAGGAGATGAAACTGCATTCTTGGAACTTATCTGGAGTAATCCTCGCTATCTCATTGGTTCTGGTGACAACCCAACAATTGTCCAGGTAGAGCTATTGCCTGTCTTGCTTTTGCCGAAATGCAAATACAAGTATAATCCGTTTGCACCTTTTTTCTACTCTGCGTAACCAAGAGGAATGTTTTTAGAAATACAGCTATACTCTTTTTATGCCATTAAAGGGTTTTGACTTTGAAATACAGCTGAACAAGGAATGAATGGGCAAAATGTTAGCTCTAGAATACTTTTGTGCAGCTTTCTGAATCTCAAAAATGCTGAAAACCCCAGGTTTAATCTTTTTTAAAAGTATTCTCTGGGTTTGAAAATAACCTAAATTTAAAAAGAGGGATTTAAGTAAGGGGGGGAGAAGCTCTCATCAGTTGTTTTTCAGTGAGCCTAACCTGCAGTGGAAGTGACATGAGTGCATCCAAGGGTTTTGTTCATTTCTCATTTCATTGGTGAGACCTGCCGTGTAACTTAAAATTGAGGAGAGAAGGAAATGATCTCTAAGTCCACTTGTCACAAATGGTCCATCCTAGTGACTAGCAACAGGACAGTGCCTATTAAGTGGAGCGGTAAGACCACGGAACTAACTTTGGCTCCTTTTTCAGTGGCACAATAAATCTTGGCATTAGGGTGAGGGGCAATTACTTTATGGTGTTTGGGCCACAATTATGTATGCAAAAATTAAACTAACGTGCCTTTATATATAAAGGCCAGAAAGCAAGAAGTTGAAGTACAAAGCAGTCCTGTTGAAGCAAGAGCTTAATTTGCGTCATGATAAGTTGGTTCCTTCACCTCTTAAAAACCTACCCCTGAAGTGGGGGAATCCTCAGAAACACACTGAAGTGAAACACGGGGACTAAAGGAGGTATTGGTGGAAATTTCACACCCCCTCACTCTTTGGCAAATTCTTGCTCTGATCATGCAAGAGTGGGGGGAGGGGATTTCTACCAATTCCTACTACAGTCCCCTTTCCACATGCCACATTCCATACAGTGGAGTCCTTTTAAAGGATGGTTTTTGGGGGGAGGGAGTAGCAGGAAGAGTAAAGATCTTTTCTGTGACTTCTGCTTGAAGGTGTTTGGATCCAATTCACAATCTGTAGAAGCAGACAACTCCTTTCATCCTATGGTAGAATCATAGAAGTTGAATGCGTATCTGAAGGGAATGGTCATCCAATGATGGGGACTCCTTGAACAGCCAATAATAAAATGCAGCTTTTCTGGGACTAAAAGCATTTCCTGTAGGACTTGGTGAATCCCCCATAGCCTTGTTACTACAATTTTTCAGCTCTGGATAATGCTGGCAGGGTGAATGATTCATCTAACTGGATTTGCTCTTTTTACTGCAGTGACTCCTAACACCACCAGTTTGCTAGCTCAGAGATGTTAACTTGATGTCATGCTTTCTAATTGATCCTTTTCGTGACGGTTAAGCCTCATAGCCTTAGCACAGCATTTCGTTAGGTGACTATGCAGATTGTAAAACCAGTTCCATTGTGCAGTTTTGACATGCTCTCCTCAAATTAAAAAAAGACTTGTATATTTTTTGTCAAACAGGAAGCAAATTAGTTCTTGTAGGTTATCCGGGCTGTGTGACCATGGTCTTGGTATTTTCTTTCCTGACGTTTCGCCAGCAGCTGTGGCAGGCATCTTCAGAGGAGTAACACTGAAGAACAGTGTCTCTCCTTTGGCTTCTCTTCAGTGTTACTCCTCTGAAGATGCCTGCCACAGCTGCTGGTGAAATGTCAGGAAAGAAAATACCAAGACCACGGTCACACAGCCCTGATAACCTACAAGAACCAATGAACTCTGACCGTGAAAGCCTTCGACAATATTAGGAAGCAAATTGTTAGATTTCGTGTATGGTGAATATGTATCTCCCCCGCCCCCCTTTTAGGAAGGCTGCAGATACAATGTCATGCATGTGGCAGCCAAGGAGAATCAGCCTGGTATCTGCCGGTTGCTGCTGGACACTTTGGAAAATCCTGAATTTATGCGGACGATGTACCCGGATGATGATATGATCATGTTACAGAAACGTATCAAATACATTGTCGATCTCTATCTTAATACACCCGACAAAGTGGTAAGTTTTTAGTTTCCTGTTACAATAGCAAAAGCAGCTGTTCCTTTAACAAAGGGATGTGCTGCAGTGCACATTTTAGACTGTTCTGGGCATGCCCCCAATTGGGAGCCAAAGTAACTTACAACATCCTTCTCGCCACCTCCATTTTATCTTCCCCGTAGCAACCTTGTGAAGTCAAGACAGGCTGAGAGAGACTGGCCCAAGGTCAGCCAGTAAGCTTCCACTGAAGAGCAGGGATCCAAACCCGAGTTTCCCAGATGCTAGTCTGACACTTTAACCACTACACGATTCTGGCTCTCCATGCTGGTGTGGGATTGCAGCTTCTTTTTGTGTGAATCGGCATGTGGGAGTGCAGAATAAGCCTGCTGAAGGGGGAAATTCCATATATAATTTATTTGCTGATTATGTGGCTCCCAAGCTTCTAGCTGGTTCAGTCATTTACTTGTAATTGTAGGGATGGTGGGGTGGGGAGAGCCCAGGGTCTGCTTCCGATCTCATCCTGGATAGAATTTTTGAGATACAAACAGTTCACAGGAATTTTCAAGGCTCCAGAATATTAATACATAGGTTTGCTTCTTCTTTTTTCTTGTAGGGTTTTGACACACCTTTGCATTTTGCTTGCAAGTTTGGGAGCCTAGAGGTGGTTAGTGTGCTTACCTCGCACCCAGATATTGAAAAGCACCCGAAGAACAAGTATGAACAAATGCCAGCAGACGTAAGTTGTTCTTCAAATGTATTTGAGTTACTGGGTTTCATTAAAAAAAAAAAAAAGATCAACTACATGTAAGGAAATAACCCACTGGTTACAAATTCAAAGGTTTCTTGAGTAACACATGTAGCATACAGATTACAACCTGGCCGTTCACCACTGAAAGCATTAAATTCATTAATTTATTTTACTTCATTTATTCCCTGCCTTTCTCAGCTCAGAGCAGCTTACATTCTCTTTTCCAGCATTTTATTTTCCACAACAACTCTGCAAGGTAAAGAGAGGCTAATTGTGTGTGACAAGCCCACGGTTGCCTAGCAAGCTTCTCTGGCAAAGTGAGGGTTTGAAGCTGGATCTCCCAGATCCTAGTCTGACGCTGTAACCACTACATCACATTGGATCTCAAATGTAGCATTTAATAAAGCGCCTGATAACTGGTATCGCAAAGGCTAACAAAACTTATTTCAGCATATAAACCCTTGTGTGTCAGTAATTTTGAAGCCCTTCTGAAATTGTGCTTACTAGTGGACTGATCTAACCATGTTGACAGCAAAGTTACCATGAACAATGGCACCTAACTGTCATTCTTGGGGTTGGAATAAGGAACAGGCTGAGGTAAAAGTGTGGAAGAGAATGCGTTTGCTATGATGGAATGTATATGTGTGTGACGATGGGACATGGGGTGGGCTTTTTGTCTGCTTGGGTTGACAGCTGTCCATAGCTAGTGGGTCTTGAGAATCTGAGGCTATCATATTTTGGTCACATGAGAAGACAAGAGTCACCGGAAAAGACAGTCATGCTTGGAAAAGTTGAGGGCAGCAGGAAAAGTGGAAGACCCAACAAGAGATGGATTGACTCAATAAAGGAAGCCACAGCCCTCAATTTGCAGGATCTGAGCAAGGCTGTCAAAGATAGGACATTTTGGAGGACATTGATTCATAGGGTCGCCATGAGTCGGAGGCGACTTGACGGCACTTAACACACACACTTTAGAATCTGCTCTCAGTGGTGTGTCTGCAATGGCATCATCCACTTGGCACACTTAAGTGAAATTCTTTGGTTATATTATGCTTGTGTAGATGGCTGAGAATGTGCTTTCTGTTCCCTCCACCAAGGGCATACAGGAGTACAAAATGAGAGCTACCGTTAACTGGTGTATCACACTTTTTCCTACAGGTAATTTGCGAGAGGAGCAAAAATAAACCTGCGGAACTGAAAGAGAAAATCAGGGAATACTTGAAAGGTTTGTATTTAGAACTTTGATCTCGGGGGTATTTTTTGCAAGTTCTGCCAATGCAATGCCAAACAATTTTTCTAATTCTGTCATGTTTGTATTATGTAATGGCATGGTACGAGTTGTTTTGGTAAATGAGGCAAGACGATGTTGAAACTTGATGCCTATCTGTGTAGGACCATTAAGTGATCTGGTATCAAACTAATCATGCTTGTGCATACATTGTGGTTTCAAAACTTCCTGTTTGAAATTCGTGAGCAAACAGATGCAAACATTATTTAAGTATGTTACATTTACTTGTGTCTTAGGTCAGTATTATGTGCCGCTCTTTCGAGCAGAAGATAACGCCTCAGCACCTGTGATTGGAGCACCTTGGTCACCTGACCAGACAGAGGACAGCCCAAGTGCTTCTTTACCCAGATATGTTGGCAGCCCTAAAGATCCTGTGTTAACAGTGAGGGCTTATGCTGGCCCAATGAGCCCCTCCAAGGTAATGGAAATCATACGCAGATGTTGTCCATGTTTAGACCATGAATAAAAAAAGGTCACCGTGAAACTGGATGCAATTCCAGCTTTTCTTACCTGGCCTGGAGCGCCTGACTCCACAAACACAAAGTTATTTCTCAGATTTAGGTAAAGTTTGCTTAAAAGTCTAGAGCTCTTCCTAGAAATTGGGGCATTGGAAGTGGCCACGTTGTGGATCCCTCCCATGTGACTCAGGGTTTCTGAGGTGGATCATAAAGCGCTATGCCCAAAGGAAATATCAGAAGAGGCCCTAGGTTTGTTCTGTTTTTTTAAGTTAGGTTTTATATGATTTTTCTTAATGATTGAAGCTAGATACTTCTGGAGCTCTGGAAAGATAGTTTATTTCTTATTTTAAGAAGAGACAAGATTTCGTTATAATTACTGGTAAAGGTAAAGGTAGTCCCCTGTGCATGGGGGACGTCACATCCCGACATTTACTAGGCAGACTTTGTTTATGGGGTGGTTTGCCAGTGCCTTCCCCGGTCATCTTCCCTTTACCCCTAGCAAGCTGGGTACTCATTTTAGGGACCTCGGGAGGATGGAAGGCTGAGTCAACCTTGAGCCAGCTACCTGAAACCGCCTTCCGTCGGGATTGAACTCAGGTCGTGAGCAGAGCTTGGACTGCAATACTGCAGCTTACCACTGCGCCACGGGGCTCCTTATATAATTACTGGCAGCAGTGCTGAATAAATGTTTGTTGGTTTGTTTTAAAGGCAGAAGACTTTCGCAGGCTTTGGAAGACTCCGCCTCGAGAGAGAGCAGGATTTTTTCACAATCTTCGGAAATCTGATCTGGAAAGAGGGATTGAAAGAGTTGGAAGGTATGAAACAGCCTCACAGTATGAATCAATATAGTAGTAGGCAGAGTGGGGTGTGTGTGTGTGTGTGTATGCTCATCCTCTCATATCATGTGCCTGTGTGTTTTATACATACAAATATAAATAAAAAAACCAGCAGATTGGAAGATCATAATGACGAGTCACTTAAAGGAGGAGAACAACAATCTGTCTTATGGTTCTTCGGACTTTCCCTATAGGCGGAGGAAATAGTAAAAATCAGTCAGGTCTTATAGGTGCAGTGGAGATGACGCTGTGCCTTGTTAGTGGATTGGAAGAATTAACAGAGATCAGCTCCTTTTTACAGAAGCTTGGAGCCTCTTTTGAAAGATTTCAAAGGATGCAATAGGTCAGTTTCTTTCTCATTCACGCCCCCTTGCTCCTGGATCTGATTGCCTGCAAGCAATATCTGAAGGCCAATACACTTGCTCTTTTTAACTCATAACCTGAGAATGCTCAGTGAATGCTTGATAATGACCTATGCCTTTAGCAAGAAGATTGCAGGAACTTGTTATTCTCCCACCTGTTCGCTACCTCCCCTCTGCCACCCATCACTTGAATCCACCTTGATTCCTTCTCCTTGGCACTGGTTCCGTCATTGACAGCTACTTGTTATTGCAGTGAACCTAGCAACAAATTCTTGGTTACTAGCAAATTTGGTGCATACACCTATATACTGTACAGGTGCTTTTAAAAATAACATTACACGCTTTTCCAAAAAAAGTTCCATTAAAAGGATGTAGCATGTACACTTAAGTCTTTTACATTTAGAGCCTGTTTATATGTTTTTACCATATAGCGGTGTTATCTTTGGAGAAGGGAGCATTTCTTGAATTAAAAAGCACCATTTTCCCCCATGCTCATTTGTTTTGGCAACAGGACACTGGAAGTCCTGCCAAATTTTTTAATGTGAGAATTATATGTAATAATTAAGCTGAGTGTAAGCTTGTGATGGTACATAACTCAGTTGTGCTAAAAGAATTTCTTATCCAGTCTTTTGGGCTGGCTCGTTTTTAAAAGCATGTTCAGTAAACTTGTCTTGTTTGATGTTTTCACAAATGATTCATTCTATCTTATTTATTGCAGGGAGTTAGCTCATGAACTGGGGTTCCCGTGGGTTGAATACTGGGAATTTCTGGGCTGTTTTGTTGATCTGTCTTCCCAGGAGGGGTTAAGAACTCTAGAAGAATACCTGAACCAACGGGAAATGAGCGATAAAGCTCAGCAGGAAACGGGGGAGAATGAAACCCACAACAGGCACAAAACTACCCAACTTTCTGGTAAAGCAAAACATCTTTTAGAAATCTTTTGTGGCCTGGAGAAAAATGCTAAAGTTTGATAGGAATACAGACCACTTTTTTAGGACCTTCTAATAATTCCATTACTCGTTTGTTTGTCCGTTTGTTTTGCTCTTTCTTCAGAGAGCTCAGGGAACTATATGTAGCTCTCCCCTCCCCTGTTTTGTCCTCGCAACCAAAGAAGGTTAGGCTGAGAGAGCGTGACTAGTTTAAGATGACTCACTGAGCTCTATGGCAGAGCAAGTATAAATACCTGAGAATTCATCTCTCACAGCAAAAATTCTGCTTTGCAACACCTGAAAAAACTAACACATTTCTTGTGGCTTAAGCACCCTCTGAGCCAAAGTCCATTCTGCCATATTCATGAAGCCATGATCTTTACTAAACTGCAGAATGTGTTATCTCTCTGCATATCTGTGTTTTCAAAACGTTATTTGTATAGTTAATTTCAGAGCATAGCTGTGTTGGTCTGCAGTAGAGCAGCTATATTCAAGTCCAGCAGCACCTTGGAGACCGACCAGCAAGATTTGGGGGTGGGTGGGGGTTGAGCTTTTGATAGCCGAAGCTTCTCTGTCAAAAGGGAGCTTTGACTCTCGAAAGCTTATACCCCAAAAATCTTGTTGTTGTCTAAAGTGCTACGTGACTCTGATCTTGCTTGTATAGTTAAAACTCTCACTGGGACTCGGTTAATTACCGGACAAGTCGTGTGAGGCAAAGGTGCCACACAGCACAGATTAAGTGGTGTGCGAAAGCACAACTCTGTCACCCTAAGTGCATTTTTCCTCACCACAGAGTCAGCTCTGGGTGTGTGCCATCTGGTGCTGAGATAGGGCCGCTGATAGCTACGTGGGCTGAGGGGAAGGCTGAAATAGAGTATATAAGTGAAGACTGGCTCAGCTTCATTCATTCTGGCTGGGAGCTTCCCTAAGCCACAGCTAGAACAGACGGAATAGCCACCTCATCCGAAGGCTGGGTGGGCTCTCAGTCATGTGTTGCATGGGCTTTGCTCAGAAGCTGCACAGCTTCAAAATTGGAAAACAATGTTCCTGTCACTTGCCTATTGAGGGAAAGATGCCTGCTTCCTAAAAAGTCACATGCAATTCTCACTCATGCCTTGATTCAAGTAAGCATTGGTGCCCAAGCGTGTGAGTTCTGGCACTGCTGCTTACCTCCCAAGGCAGTTTCTTAGGAAATGAAGGATACCAGTAGAGAAAGAGGTTATATCACCCTACCCTCCGTGCTCAATCTGACATGGCAAGCAAGCAAGAAGACTAAGGGGCAACGTTTGGTTATGCAACTCTACAAGGGATAGTATGCTCCAAGCTGCCTGTAACCATGAGGAAAGATGGGGTATACATGTTTTAATTAGTTAATTAATGCCACTGTCTCTCCCTTACCTAACTTGGGTTCTGAGCTGTCAGGAGAATGGTGGGCACATAAATAATTTAAGCAAATTTAAAAAATATATAGTGTTATATATTTGATCCAAGCACCAGCTGGCAGTGCCAGTGTGAGTGGGCTTATTTCTTTTGCACTGCAAAATGTATGTTCACAGGAGGGGGATTCTTGCTTTTTTCCAGTCAGGCTAGGGGAGCCCTGTAGAGTAAAACACAATAGAAAGATTAAGCTACAAAACCAGTAAAATCTGTGTCAAATGGGCCATCGACTACTCATGTTCTTCTGTCTTATTTTCTAGGCAAAGGTAAAAAAAGCTGCAACTCCATTTCTGTTGGAGCTTTTTTAGACGACGATGACATGAGCTTGGAAGAAGTGAAGAACCGGCAGAATGCAGCTCGGAATTACAGCCGGGCAAACGTGTCCAGCGAACCAACAATCACTGACGTTGGTGGTTCGGAGCGTGACATCCTCTCCATTGCACACACGGGAGGGATAATACCAACGGCAGATGTCTCCAACGGGCACTATGAGAACGGGGGTCCGGCCAGTAAAAACGGATGCTGTAGCCCTGCAACGAGCGATAGGACAGTAAGCGCTCACAGGAGGCATTCCAGTCGAGGGGCAGAAGAGCGCCTTCTGTTGCCCGTCTCTAATTTATTGGAAGAATTTGATAAGCTGGCTTGTCAGGACCAGACAGTGGGAGACGAATGTTCAACAGGGAAGACAAGACAAGCCGTTACAGAAAGCGAGAACGAGAGATTTCAGAAGGAAAGTACGAGGCAGCCTAGGAAACACAGGGACCACCCGAGTAAGATGGGTGCCGTTGCTGGAAGGACGGAGGATACAAAGGTAAGGACAGGAGAGAAGACGCCGCTAGATGGAAGACCGTCAGCAGAAATCGATGTCTGGAGCACAGAGACAAAGCAGCTTTGCGATTCTGAACTGGAACCTGAGATGTCTGTAGGAAGCCTCTCAAGGACTCCACCCTCAGCTGAAAGAACCAAGAAGCTGTTTCTCTTAGGGTAAGCTGGCCCCTTCTTTTGTGTGCTCCATAATGTGTGTGTGTGTCTATGGGCATATGCATTTAAACATTTAATTTCACATTCTGGGGTGTTGGGAGTCACAGGTTTTTAACCTGAAGTATTGGGAATGGACTCTGCTTATTTGTAGTTCAATTCTTAAGCGTTTGCAGAAGACATAACATACACTAGCTTCCTTGGTTGAGCAGGCTCTGTTTTTTCGACCCAATTATCTACCTCAACCCAGTAACCTTAGGGATGGTTCCTCAGAGGCACTTTTTAAACTGTTGGTCAGCCAAATCTAGTTGTGCCATAACGTATCATATCATTAAGGTGTGAACAGATGTAAAAATGTTGCAGGATCCATTTGGAATAGTGGGGCAGTGAGCTGCTGCTAGGACTTTTTCCCCTGACCTAGTTCTTTCTTTTTAGTGAGAAGCCATCCAAGTTGGACAACGATGTGTTAACAGCTCTACATGGAGTAGAGATTGACCCACAAAGATACCCCACTATTTACAAGTGGACCATTTCCATACAGTCCTACTCTCCTTCTGACCGGCAAAGGTACGCTCAAGTTTATGGGTGCAAGTTGGTCAGCTGGGTGTTGCCATGTAGTGCTGTGTGGGCCCTCGAGGGCCAAGCCTCACCTATGCTGCATGAGTCCCACTGTTAGTGTGGTGTAAGGTGAGAAGGCAGAGCTAAAAAAGTAACACTGCATCTTTAGCTCAATACATTTCATTGCTCCTTTCCCAGGAGTTGGATCTTTCTTTCAGGGTAGCAACCACAGTTTGGAGAGCAGTTTGACTGCCTTCCTGGGTGGAGTATTTACTCATCTGTGACTGATTAGTGCATCAATCATCCTGCTTAAAAGGCCATAAACTTTCATGATGATATATCTTGGTACCCGAGCATCAGTACGTTAACCAGTCTCATGGCATTTTCAAAATATTTACTTGAAAGGAAGACAAGAAAGAGGCCATCTTAAATTCATGCACAAAACACAATTATGTATAGTAATAAAACTTTTATGTAACCTTTTTTAAAGGGGGATTGTTTTACATTCAGGGTTTTCTTCCTTTTGGGTAAATGTGGTAACTGGTGGCAGAAACGTTCATAAACTCAAGCCCATTTCATCTTTAAGGCATCACAAGCCACCACTCTATAATTTTTTTAAAACTAGTTTTGTGATCTTTGTCACTGAAGCAACTTTGGTAGTCAGCCAGGATTGCTGAGTATTAACAGGCCCATACAACTAAAAAAAATTCTTGGTTTCCAAATAAAAATGGCCTAGACAAGGTCTCCTTAAGACAACTTAATTACGTATTGTCTTCAGTGAAATGGGTGGCTGGCCGTTTGTTTTTTATTCCATTTGTCTGATCTCATAATGGGTGGGTGGTAAACCTCCAGCTGGAGTAGAATTCCCAGCTTAATTGCCAGGTAAAGGATCACAAGCAGAAGGTGTCGGGAAGACCTTTTCTCTGGCTGAGGTACTGTCAGAGTACAGTAGGCAGTATTGATCTAGCTCAGTGGTTCCCAAAATTTTCGGGCCACCGCCCCCTTGGTTCCACATACTCAACCCCAGCGCCCCCCTACCCTATAAAAAGCATTATTCAAAATAGGAGTTTGCATGACTCACTAAAAAAAATAATAACCATAAAATTTCAAAACAATAACAATTAATTACACATCTATTCAAAATCAAATTAACACTTTTAGGTTGAAATTTATTCAACAGAACTGCCAAAATTGATCCAGTGTTACCAGCTCTTCAGAGTCTGGAAAAAAAAAATCTGATAAGTTTCCACCAAATTTGCCAGCATGGTGCCATAGCTTGATCTATTGTAAATTAGTGAACCACACAGTTGAAGGGGCCTGCCTCTAGTGCCCCCCTGCTGCCTTCTTGCCTCTTCGTGCCCCCCTAGGTAATCCCACTGCCCCCCCAGGGGGTGATACTGCCCACTTTGGGAATCATGATGTTGTATCTTGGTACCTGAGCATCAGTACGTTAACCAGTCTCATGGCATTTTCAAAATATTTACTTGAAAGAGGTCCAACCTGGCTGCTTCCTACATTTAAACGTTTCTTCTTCTTTTGGGGCCATCTTAAAATATAAAAACTCTTGCTTTCCCCCCCCTCCAGTTGGTCAACTCCAGCACTGAAAAGTTGCTTCAAACGACAAACGGCTCCAAGCCCATCTGGCGGTCCACTACATTGTAGCCCAGGAAGGAACTCTCTGGTATTCAGTAGCCCTGGCAAGTACAGCACAGCCGCTGCCAATTTTTCTCCTGAATTTGTGAGCCCTGGAAGGTACAGCCCAGCATACGTGAACCACATTCTGTTATCCAAACTGCATCACTTTTCAGGAGCACCAACTCATTAGAATAGGACTCTTTTTATAACTAAAGTTGTTTTGTTTTTTTAAAACTGAAGGAAAAATTAAGGTGTTGAAACACTGATATGATATGTTTTTGTTCTCCTTGGAGGAACGGGCTGTTCACAGCATATGTCTTCATTCCATTTAGTAGATGGCTTATTGGTGACTTGTAGGTCAGTAATGTGTTAGTAGAGAGAGGGTCTCCTTCTGAACAATAGAACTAAAACATCCCTAAACATAATCCTGGCTAGAAAGGATGGCCTTTTCTAGAACAAGAAGAGCTTGTCACCAAGTCTGCTTCACCCCAACTTCTCCACATTCATAACCTTTTCATAGTAGCAGCTGTAGAGTACTGAGCACGCAAGATACCAAGTTGTATACTAAGAATAGTCTTCCAGTTGAGATGAGAGAGAGAGAAATGTTTTTTTCCGTCTTCTTGAAAATTGAACTGTTTCTCAGTGAACATAGTCATCCATAAATTTGTCTGTTTAATTAAAATTAGTGTTGGTTAAAAAAAGCAGACTATGATCACTTAAGTATCCAACGCTAAAACTTAAGAAAATCTAATGTTAGAAATTAATGGTGATGTTTAGGTTTTGCTTGAATAGATTCTCCTGCCCCCCCAATGCATCAGTCATAGGCAGACTTCGCAGTTCCCACATAAAAAATCAATATTAGCAATAACATTACAAAAATTTCCAAGCAATCTGTTGCGGTCTCGTTTATTATCATAGTATGGGAACAGATTCTTTTGGAACTGGTTTATTTGAAATGTCTAGAATAGGTAACAGAAGGGGGTCTCGCTAGAATACTTCCATAATTTCTCTGGGAGCTAAAGATCCGGCATTTTTAGGAATGAGCCCATATCTATTTTGGTTGTTGTACTGATGAGCCTTTCTTAGCAGCATAATTCTGTAACTGCACATAAATACCCATTGTTATATGTTCTCGAGAATATCTAGAAAGAGGTACTTTTTCCAGCAGAGTGCTTGAAGAGAAAGTGATGGAGGTTATACTGACCATTTTCTATAATGTTCCTAACTGTTGGCGGTTTTGGCACCAGAACTCCAGAACCGCACTTAAGGCTCTTCCAATTTTATTAGTGCCTTTTGTAACATATTTTTATGTTTAGTAACAAGTGCTATTCCCTTATGTGAGCACTTCGGTTAATTTTAACTTTCCAACACTTTTGGGTGAAGTGTTTTTAAGCTGTTTTTTTTTATTGTTTGGAGAAGCCGTAAACAGCTTTTTGGTACACAGTATATTTATTTTAAATCATAGGTTATATAGCTGGCCTAGATGTAAACTAATGAATGTATTTGCAGTTTGGGTGGCCCTTTTATTATGTATCATTTCTTAATTTTGAATAATTGAATATGGTGCAAGCGGCTTTAGTTTTTTTGGTTCTGTCCTAGATTTCCCTCTGAATTAGCAAGTCTCACGTTTTGCTCATTAAGTAGCAAAGCAGAGTGCAAGGGTGCTGTCGTTCACATAGACAAGCTAACTTTTAGGGATTTCATCTCTGCAATAATGTGAAAGGGAAGTTTCCCAAAGATTCCTGGGGGGGGGGGGCATTGCCAATGTTAGAATTCAGTTCCTAGAAATCCCTTATTGTGGTTTCAGCTAAGAAATCCAAGCTTGACTTGAGTAATTGGCTAGGAAGAACCATTCCCCACTTCACTTTGTATCTTTGACAAAGCTGAAAACCGGACGGTACTGCTCTTACCGTAGCTCTGTATGGCCAACCGCTAAGCACATTAATGAGTCCTCTTACAACTGTGTCAACAAATAGAAAGTGTTCACTTAGAACAAACTTAAACTGCCAGTGTTTTCTTTTCTTTGCCCTTGTGATATGTATGAATTTTTTTTTGTATTTAAGTGTAATTATCGGAGCACAAACTCTGTTAACACTTGTGTGTTGGTGGGGAGGGGTCCAAAGGGTTGGTGTTAGAGTAATATTAATGTGACTAGAATTCACACGAATCTTTTTTGTCAATGTGTTACATAACTTTTTAACCACCTTATTAAATTTGCTTATTTAAAACAAACCATTAGTAGTCAGTTTGTATATATGTCAGTCTTCACCAAAGCCCTGTTCTTTGGACTACTTCCACCCTGCCTCAACTGCAGCACTCGTCCAGCACGCTGGAGAGCCAGCATGGTGTAGTGGTTAAGAGCCGTGGATTCTAATCTGGTTTGATTCCCCACTCAACCACATGAGCAGCGGACTCTAATCTGGTGAACCGGGTTGGTTTCCCCACTCCTACACATGAAGCCTGCTGGGTGACCTTGGGCTAGTCACGGTTCTCTCCAAACTCAGCCCCACCTACCTCACACGGTGTCTACTGAGGGGAGAGGAAGGGAAGGAGATTGTAAGCCAGCTTGATTCTCCTTAAAAGGTAGAGAAAGTCAGCGTATAAAAACCAACTCTTTTCGGGGGGTAGTGGTGGATGGGACATCTGCCTGATGTTGTGCACATGATGGCAGCTGTTCCACACTCGGGGGAGGAGTGCAGACTTCACATCGGCGCTATGGACCAGCTCCAAGTTGCTGACTGTGCCCTGGTGGCAACCCAAGGAGTGGTAGTGAGTGGTGCAAGCAGTGTTAGGCAGTGTGGATGGGAAGCTAGTGGCCAACTACCACCAGGCGTTGCTTCACACACAGCAGGCAACCCTCTGCTGCCATCCAAAAGCAGCTACAGTAACTGTTAGGCCTTTGGTTTTCATACAGAACTCTGATATTGTCTCTTGTCTTGCAATTAATTGAAAATGTATATTCATTGGTAGATTCAGACCAAATACCAAAGAGAAGCTAAGACAGCTGTCTGTGGGGCCCAGGAAGCATCTCAATTCTTACCTCCACCGTAAACTTAACCAGAAAGTTTTAGGAGACGTACACCTTCCGTCATCTGGTGTGTAGGAATAATTCCAATCTTACAGGACTGATGTATGGACAAGAAAGTCAAGAATGACATTCAATGAGGACTGTTGCTTCAACGACTCTTAGGACAAAATTTTTATTTTTGTTCAGGCATTTTACAAAGTTATTCATAATTTTTTTTTGCATTGGTTAAAGACAGACCACCACCATTTTTCACAAGCACAGAAGAATCTTAATCCCACCCCCCTCAAACTGGTCCTGGGTCACATTTCTAAGTGTGCACCAAGTTGCGAGGCAAGAAGCTTCCCCAAGAACTGTGTCACCTACCTCAAGTCTGATTCAGAAGTATGCTGGATTGTGCTCTTAAGGGGGAAGAGGTTCACTCAATTATTTTTTAGTTTAATACAATAGCACCAAGTGGACTCAGATGTGCTCTCTAACCTAAGGTGACCGAACAATGCAAGTAGTCAGCCACAATGGTTGGGCCGGGCCTGGTGGAAGCTTTAGCCTAACGGTGACGGGACATGTGTAAGGCAAAAGGGCTCACCTGTTTAAAAGATTTCAGCTGTGGGGGGTGAGAGAGGAAAGGGCAGTGGCATTTTGTCTTTGATCACCTTTACCCAAAGTAGCACAGAAGAGTTAATCTTCCCAGACACCATTTAGTTTACATGAAGAGGTACAGGGGAGAGGAGACACTGCTGCCCCATAATCTTAGTTTCTTTTCTTTTATAATATTCTTACCAGATGCAGCTGATAGGTGCAGGAAGAGTTAGAGAGAGCAACAGCACACAAGTCCTAAAGCTATTAAAAGTTCAGCTACGCTTGGACGCAACGCCACTCCCCCCTCCCACAGGTCCAGCCTTAGTATTTACTTAAGACACCACAATCGTTTGTAATTTACTGATGGAATAAAGAATGGGTACTTGCTCTCCCAGCAGAGGGAGAAAGAATCCTCTGTGCACAGGAAAAAGCTTTGGTTAGAAGCCAGAGGAGTGCTCCTATTGCAGCAAAGCAAGGCTTACTCTCATGTCAGCTCCTAAGTAGGTAGATCCCTGTCTTTTTGTCTCCCTTTAGTCAAGCACTGGTGCAGCAGTTCCATTCACTTCAATGGAGCGGGAGAGTCCAGCAAGTTGACCAGAGGATGTCCAGCAGCGCTTGGCGGATTGCGTCAACAATGCCGTGTCTCCATGTGTGCCCTTTTCCATGCCGGAAGGAAGGCCTTCGCGCTGACGCGGAAGTGAGGCAGGGGGTAGCTGTTTTGTTAAGCAGAGTTTTGAAACGCAATATCCTACCAAGCCACAGCTTTCAGCCACAGCTGCATGTGTGCAGAGGTGGTCTCCAGGTGGCTCCAGAAAGATCATCCTTGCGCTCACTCAGGTGCGTGTGATTTTCTCTGGAGGCATAAACCCCGTGTCCCCGAGCATTCGAAGCGCCACTCTGCCGCTAGGACGGATCACCAAGTGAGTGATGCTGCCGTTGTTGAGAGACATCCGAAGCCAGCCTTCAGGAGGAAACTGTAACGCTCTACACATACGCACAGAGAGGGGGAAAAGCAGTTACTGTCATGATCTGAACTAATCCAGAGGTATTTATCAGGAAGCCAATAGTTCTGTTTGCACACATCAGACCAGGACAACTCTGTGAGAGAGCTTGAAAGTTGGTGTGCTGGTTAAATGCATCCACCACACACAAGCAGACACCCCACTGCTAATTTTGCATTTAACTTAACAGATGGGCATGATTACCGGGAAAGGATGTCAAGTAGTTTGTGGGTTTTCTCACATACAAGATAGAAGGCGCTAGTAAAAGCTAACAGATTTACATTTTACAGTACTGGACCTAATGCTTAAAATGATTTCCAACCTCTCTGTGTGGGGTGAGAGCCATGATCTGATGAGAGGTTACAGAAGAACAGTCCACTGCACAAAGGCCACGCTTCAAACCAAATCTGTACCTAAAAAGGGGCCACCTGTAGTAGACATTAGGTAACCTCTTGCCTTTGATTTCAGGTCTCATTTGAACACATTGCTAGGATAGGACTGAAGTTCAACTACCTGCCCACCTGCCTCTTCTCAACTTCTGTTAATTACTAAAAAAGGCAGGTGGGTGTTTTTGACACAAAGCATTTTCTGCCTCAAAAGGGGGCTGGAGTGAACATGCTGTTTAGTATAAAGTTACTGCTTCTAGGTGGCTCCTGCAATCACATCAAATATGGCATACTGAACACAATCTTAAATTCCTTTAACAAATGCATGAGCATGCTAGGTTCTGTGACTCAGTCTATTTGCAGAAGTGCTCCTCAACACATTTCCATTCTCCAGAGCTTCAATACAAGACCATTCAGAGCACACAGCATAACTACAGTTACCCCTGCACTGTTTTTGCCTCCTTAACCATTACAACAGCTCTCGCTGCTGTCCTTCCAACACAGGTAATTGTCTGTTTACACCTTCAGCATAGTTCCAAGAAGGCACAGATGTGCAGTTTTGCTGTGCTGCACGTGGCAGAGTGAACAGGAAACAATGCCAGGAACAGTCACTGCTTCGCAAAAGGTGTGTTGAGAAGCCAGGAGGGAAAGCCCATTTAGGAGCTAGAAGGTTTCTGAGCTGTATGATCAATAATTAATTCTTATCCTGTTTCAACTATGCTTTTTTGTATTGTTTAATGTGAGATGTTCTGGCTGTTCTAAAGAAATTTATTCTGACTCTCCAAGGCAGCAGGCACCTCCTGGACAGATCATTCAGAAAGTATGGGGGTCTAGAATGTTAATAATACAGGTTGAGTTTCTACCCTGTTAATAATACAGGTTGAGTATCCCTTATCTGGACATCTGATATCCAGACTGACCCGGCATGCAGGCGTTACGCACAGGCCCTCTGCACGCCAATTTAAAATATTGTTTATACACATAGCCTGAATGTAATTTTAAAGTGTATATAACACAAATATAAAACATAAATGAATTTTGTGTTTAGACTTGGGTCCCATCCCCAAGATATCTCATGTATATGCAAATATTCCAAAATATGGACCACTTCTGGTCCCAAGCAGTCCGGATAAAGGATACTCAGCCTGTACGGCACTGTACAGAATACCAGGAGACAACCTATTACTTTGGTAGATGATTTGGAACTTCTGCAAGCCAGAGCAAGAGGAGAAAGCTTTATGTCCTCATGCTTTTCCACTTTTAACATCAAAATTAATTTAGTATGGAAGGACTGTTATTTTGAAATCCCTACTCAAAAACAGGGATTAGAGCACAAGCTTAAAAATTAATCCGGCAATCATATGTTGTGTGGGCAGCTGTTCATACAATAGTGGGCACTGATCCTCGCCAAATACCTCAGACCTGCAAAATGCATCTGATTGCCCAGCGTTAATTGACTGCTGTGCAATGCCCTAACCCAATTGAAGAGCCACTCTCTCTGCAGGTACTCTTCCCACCCACCCCACCGATTATTTCAGTCCCATAATTACCTGCATACTATATACCGGATGACATTGGCGTGACAGACAAAGATTTCGTAGCTGTCCTCTTCCTGCTTCACGTCAGCTCTGTGAATGTAGTTTCGAAATGCAGCTTCGATGCGAGCCCCATCTTCATAATACTGCTGAGGGCAGACGGAAGGTCATTTGGCATGGATATATATATTTAAAGAGAATGTTTTTTTCATCTTCACCTTTCAAGGTGAGAGTCAGAGGCTGAAAAGTATTCGGTCTTTTCCGGTCAAACCCTAAGGACTATTGGCCACACTAAAAATTTCTGGACTGTGACAACGCAGTCCACAGGGAGCTGCCTCTCAAGACAGGAGGCTTCAGATGGTACTGAATGTAGTGACCCGCCTACTCACAGGGACTACAGGACTCTCAACATACTAGGTTTGCAGGTACTGAGGGCCCTCAATGACCTTCAGGAAGCAATTTCATACACAGAGACACTGTCCTTCAGTGCTAATCCTCTGAAGATGCCTGCCACAACTGCTGGCGAAACGTCAGGAAAGAAAATACCAAGACCACGGTCACACAGCCCGGATAACCTACAAGAACCAATTTCATACATACATCTTCTTTCCTTATATTCTTTGATTTACAAAGGTCACAGAAGAGCAAGACTTAAGGAGAGGGGCTATGGCTCAGTGGTAGAGCATCTGCTTGGCATGAAAAAGTTCCCAGGTTCAATCCCTGGCATCTCCAGTGAAAACGACCAGGCAAGTAAGGTGATGTGAAAGACCCCTGCCTGAGACCTTGGAGAGCCGGTCTGAGTAGACAACACTGACTTTGACGGACCAAGAGTCTGATTCAGTATAAGGCAGCTTCATGTGTGACCTTGACTGGTGTGGGCCCCATTCACTGGAATAAAAAGCTACTCAGCTTCCAACCCAGGCCAGATTAAGAGACAAATGGGATGTGATTTAAGGGAATCGGCGCTCCAGGAACACATGTTCAGTGGGTCCACACAAGACTGAGAAAATCTGCCTTAGCTATTTTGAAGAACTGCACAAGATTACAACGCTGCCGTAGCAATTAGTCATCCAAAACTCTTACCACAGCTTCCGGCTTCCAGTGAGAGATGGGAGGGTTTGGCTCAATAGGAGCTCCCTCACGCAGCAGGTCAGTGCTCACTTTCTTCACCCCTGAGGAGCAAAACACACGAGCGTTGCAAAGCAAGCCTCTGCGCCCAGACGTACATCGCAATTTCTGCAAGAGACTTTTTCAGCCTCTCTTCAGGTGCCACCCCCAACACAAAATCCTACAAAGGCCATGGGATTAGCAGACACGGTCTGTTGACGGGATCCTACCCTATCTTAGCCTATCATTGCCTTTCCACTCTGTCCTCCTACAGCTTCCAACACCACCTCTTCATTTTATTTAAAGCAGTTATATCTTGACATATAAGTCCACAAAGCCGCTTCTCACTCACCAATAAGCCACACTACATTCCCTAAGGTTTCTCTGTGGTTAAGAATATAGGAATATAATAAGAGCCCTGCTGGATCAGACTAGTGGTCCATCTAGTCCAGCATCCCATCTCATACAGTGGCCAACCAGTTCCTCTGGAGGTCCAACAATGGCACAGAGGCAGAGGCCTTCCCCTGAAGTTGCCTCCTGGCACTGGGATTCAGAGGTTAACTGCCTCTGAATGTGGAGATTCCTGTAATTTGAGCTTTCACAGGTTTGCTTTATCAAGCTTCTAGTGGTTTCATCAGTGTGGAGCCAGTGTGGAATAGTGGTTAAGAGCCGTGGTTTGGAGCAGCGGACTCTGATCTGGAGAACTGGATTTGATTCCCCACTCCTCCACAGGAGCGGCGGACGCTAATCTGGTGAACTGGATTTGTTTCCCCACTCCTACACACTAAGCCAGCTGGGTGACCTTGAGCTAGTCACAGCTCTCTTAGAGCGCTCTCAGCCCCACCTACCTCACAGGGTGTCTGTTGTGGGGAGGGGAAGGGAAGGTGATTGTAAACTGGTTTGATTCTTCCTTAAGTGGTAGAGAAAGTCGGCATATAAAAACCAATCCTCCTCCTCATGCATTTTTGACCATCACTAGCATCCACTCCTAAAGGCCCACAGACACTCCAGAGCAAACCTAAGGTGGAGCTCCTAACCTTTCTAGCCAAACCTGTAGGGCACATTGCTGTCACTACCTGGGATGACGTTATTATCTTCCTTCTCCAAGGCTTGACGTTCAGTGGTGTTTTGAAATCTTTCCTGTATGACAGCTGGTCCTTGTTTTGCCTCCCCACTACTGAGTGTGCTGTATTGCAGTCATTCTTTGTTCCTGAAAGCCATCCCAAGTGTGCACATATTTGTTTTAATGTACTCATGCTAGCTGTATGTCATGAAACCTTTCGAGTCCTTCATCAGAGCATGTCTTAAATGGGGACCTCCATCCTTCGAGCCTCTTGCCCCTTAAAGGGAGTTGTGCACTTTTAGAAGACATCTGTCACAGGAGATCACTAGCCCAATATCAAACTCCACCAATCAGTCTCATCGTCACCGACATTAGAGTTAGCCGACCTTTCAACGCTGGAGCCAATGTGCGTTTTGCCATAGGAAATTTCCACCAAGAACTGATTTTCAAACAACCTGGAACATGACAAGCTGCCCTCACTGATAATTGTGTTGTCTGCTCCACTATTAAAGTTACAGGAGCCACCGGAGTTACAAAGCTGGTGTCCTTGACCATATTTGTCACGACTACATGAAAATACAGTGAGGGAAATAAGTATTTGATCCCCTGCTGAATTTGCCCGTTTGCCCTCTGACGAAGAAATGACCAGTCCATAATTTTAATGGTAGGTCTATTGTAGCTGTGAGAGACAGAATAACAACAGAAAAACCCCCAGAAACCCAGAAGACAAAAGTCAGAGATTGATGTGCATTATAATGAGTGAAATAAGTATTTGATCCCTTTGCAAAAGATGACTTATTACTTGGTGGCAAAACCCTTGATGGCAATTACAGAGGTCAGTCGTTTCTTGTAGATGGCCACTAGGTTTGCTCACATCTCAGGAGGTATTTTGTCCCACTCCTCTTTGCAGATCCTCTCCAAGTCAGTAAGATTTCGAGGCTGATGTGTAGCTACTCGAACCTTCAGCTCCCTCCACAGATTTTCGATGGGATTAAGGGTCTGGAGACTGGCTAGGCCACTCCAGGACCTTAATGTGCTTCTTCTTGAGCCACTCCTTTGTTGTCTTGGCCGTGTGTTTTGGGTCATTGTCATGCTGGAATACCCATCTTCGACCCATTTTCAATGCCCTGGCTGAGGAAAGGAGGTGCTCACCCAAAATTTGACGATACATGGTCCCGTCCATCGTCCCTTCGATGCGGTGGTGTCCTGTCCCCTTAGCAGAAAAACACCCCCAAAGCATAGTATGTCCCCCTCCATGTTTGACGGTGGGGATGGTGTTCTTGGGGTCGTAGGCAGCATTCCTCCTCCTCCAATCACGGCGAGTTGAGTTGATGCCAAAGAACTCGATTTTGGTCTCATCTGACCACAACACTTTCACCCAGTACTCTTCTGGGTCATTCAGATGTGCATTGGCAAACTGCAGACGGGCCTGTACATGTGCTGTCTTGAGCAAGGGGACCTTGCGGGCTCTGCAAGATCTCAGTCCTTCACGGCGTAGTGTGTTACCAACTGTTTTCATGGTGACTATGGTCCCAGCTGCCCTGAGATCATTGACAAGTTCCCCCCGTGTAGTTCTGGGCTGCTCAATCACCGTTCTCATGATCACTGCAACTCCACGAGATGAGATCTTGCATGGAGCCCCAGACCGAGGGAGGTTGACAGTTAGGGTTAGGGTTGTCACCTTCTCACCAAGCTGCTTGGCAATAGTCTTGTAGCCCAGTCCAGCCTTGTGCAGGTCTACAATCTTGTCCCTGACATTCTTGGACAGCTCTCTGGTCTTGGTCATGGTAGCTAGTTTGGAATCTGATGGATTGATTGCTTCTGTTGACAGCAGAACCCTAACCTGGCTGGTTGATAGGGGATCAAATACTTATTTCACTCATTATAATGCACATCAATCTCTGACGTTTGTCTTCTGGGTTTCTGGGGGTTTTCCTGTTGTTATTCTGTCTCTCACAGCTACAATAAACTTACCATTAAAATTATGGACTGGTCATTTCTTCGTCAGAGGACAAATGGACAAATTTAGCAGGGGATCAAATACTTTTTCCCCTCACTGTAAGTCTAGTTATTGCTCTGGTTAAAGGACAGGGCAGGCCAAACAAACAGTACTTAACTGTTCCAGACTGAGCATGCAATCAGTTAGGACAAAACCATAATAAAGCTTAAGTGGGAGGATAAGAGTCCAAAAAGTGAACTAAGAACAACAACAAAAGAGTGCAGATAGGAACTTGCAGCCTTTTCCTTCATTTTCAGCTCACCTTTTTGGCCTTTGGAAAAGTTTATTATGTGACCAGGGTTTGTCACAAACGGGTTGGGTCTTCTACATGCAAAAGGGCTGTTTATGCCTTGCAATGTGCCATGAGAAAAAAACTTGATTCAAAGCTGTTCTTCCCCTTCCCCAAGCAGAAGCAAGATGCAGAACTGCACACATGCTTTGGTCCAGCGCTTTGTACAGCATCCAACCTGCTGGTTCTAGATTACAACTGGCTGAAAGGCATACAAGAAATTTAGCAGAAATTATACCCCGACAGGAGTCACTCACCAGGAAGATGCTTGCTGATGATGTCGGTTGTTTCAGATGCTCTGGTCATAGAGGAGTGTACAATTTTATCAAATTTCAGTCCCAAGCTTGCTAGCCTTTTTCCTGTCAGCTCCGCTTGCTCACGGCCTAAGGAGCAGGATTACGTATGAGTTGCTAATATTTTCAGCTATTTTGGCACTTTTCACAGAAAAACAACACTGGAATAGCATCTACCCCTTTTGTCTATACACAAAAATATGCAGCGTTTTCAGAATAAGAATTACCACTCTCACTGCTTGCATTCTTCATCCTCCTGGATAAAAGAAACTGTTACACCTATTCCCAAGCCTAAGCAAGATTTCATGCAAGTATGTTGTTTTTCTTGATACTTCTCTCACAACCCTTGTTAATTAATAAAGGGATTGCATCATCTACTACCAGTTGCAAGATATGGAGATTAGCATGAAGCTTGTTTTCCTAAAGGTATAGGGAAGGTTCCTTGCTCTTATTCCAAGAGTTCCCACTCTTAAAGATGATCATCCAGGCTTGACAATAATGAAACATTCAAAGAACAAGTCACCATTTCTCAAGGAGACAGAAAAGGCAAACAGTGGTGTGGGCCCACTGGGAGAAAAAACCAAAAGCAACAACAAAAACCTTTATTAGGACCAACTAAAACCTCACAGATAGGGAAGGCAGCATGGTATAGCCCGATCTCATCAGATCTTGGAAGCTAAGCTGTGTTGGTACTTGGAAGGGAGACCACCAAGAAGGAAGACTCTGCAGAGGAAGGCAATGCCAACCACCTCTGCTTCTCAGCTGCTTTAAAAGCCCTTGCTAGGGTTGCCATAAGTAAGCTGTGGCTTGATGGCAGTTTACGCACACACTGCCTCACCCATTTAGCACTGAGCTGGATGGTAGTAGCTGCATGCACTGCCTTGGCCCCTTCTCCAGCATTAAGAAAGCACATGGACTTTTATACTTTGGGGTGGAGCTCTGCGTTGACAATCTCTCCCACCACTACTCCTAACAGCTTTACTCAGCAATATGCTACACACAGAGCTGAACCATGGGATTTGCCTTTGTAACTAGTTCTGACCCCTAGTTTTAGAGGATAAGGGAAGAAGCTAGCACTGATCCAAGTGTTGTTTTATGTGCCCTACTAAACTGATCTTCTGTTGCTGAATACTGTTTTTATGTCTGCGATGGATTTAGTGTTTAGATCATTTTATTTTCACTTCGTGAACCACCTCATGCAGGTCTCTGGAGAGGTTGCCTAAAATTTTCTACGTAAAATAAACCACAATTAAGTGTCTGGGCATGCAGAGTGCAAGTGATTGCTCCCAGAGTAGTAGTTTACATGGCTTATCTACTATCACGCTTCAAATACCTAAATAACACAGGAACAGACTTTGTTTCTAACGTAGGTTCAAAGAATCTTCACAGGTTGTAACACAGATCCTATAGGTTCCGTTTGACAGCAAGCACAAGGTCTCTCCGGTATGAAGCATGCAAAATCCAGCAAAGTTCCAGACATACACACCCAAATGAGTCAGAGTTCTGTCTTTATCCACTTGCCCATCCAAGTTGTACTGTGAGTGGCGTATGAGGAATATGTGCCTAGTAGCTTTTGCTTTATAGTGGTTTAGGCGAGATGAGAGCTCCTGTTCCCCAGTCTCTTCATTCTTCTTCTTCAGATTAATAAGAGCCACAGGTTCTCTCCTGAAAGCAATTTTAAAAGTTATTGCCTTGTACCAATACACACTAGGGTGACTGAACACGCTCAGCTGTATTTGTTTTGGTGGTACGGGTTCTTGCAGCCAAGTACATGAGCTACAACTTGGACTACACCAACATCTCCAATCACCCTTCAGACAATTCTCAAGTGTCACTGGTCACTGGTGACCAAGGTCAAGATAATTCATACTACACTATTCCCCATTACTATACATGGCTGTGAAAGTTGGACAATGAAGAAAGCTGATTCGTTTGAAATGTGTTGGAGGAGGATTTTATGGATACCATGGACCACCAAAAAGATAAGTGGGTTCTAGATCAAATCTGAACTGTCCCTAGAAGCTAAAAATGACCCAATTGAGGCTATTGTACTTCGGTCACATTATGAGAAGACTCACTGGAGAAGACAATAATGGTAGGAAAAGCTGAAGGCAGCAAGAAAAGAGGAAGACCCAACATGAGAGGGACTGACTCAATCAAGGAAGCCATGGCCCTCAGTTTGCAAGACCTGAGCAAGGCTGTTAACAATATGCCATTTTAGAGGTAATTAATTCACAGGGTTGCCATAAGTCAGAAGTGACTTGACAACACTTAGCCCACAAACACCTCCATTAATTGGAGATGGGTTGATGGCAGAGCATCTGCTTGGCATGCAGAAGTTCCCATGTCCAATCCTCGGTATCTCCAGTTAGAAAAAAAGAAAAAGATAAAAATGAGGTACTAAATGATATGTAAGTCAACAAACTGAAGAGCTGCTGCCAGTCAGAGTAAATACTGACTAAGCTTGATAGACCAGTGGTCTGACTCAGCATATGGCATCTATATGCATTCAAGTCTAATCTCCAAGTTTTGAAAGAGAGGACAGAGAGGGACAAGCTGGCCTGGCAGTAGTTTGCAAGCCTGAAGAGAAAATAATAAACAAAAATAAACATGAGTATCATGGTGTCATTAGTGGTTTTAGAGGTAGGGTTCTCTGCCCTGTCACAGATCTCCAAAGAACTATTTGACTTAGAAATGCCCAAAGAGCTTTGGGTGCAACCAACCCAAGGGATTTTTGACCTTTGTCCAGCACCGTGCAATATCACAATAGGATTATGCATACCAATTATGCATACCAATTAAGACATACCAATTACAAACGTGTTTCGCCATTTAGGAGGAGTTGTGAGGAGAAGCTGTTGTGAAAGAACACAGGTATGGAACGAATGTTAAGCTTCCCAGTATCTGGAACTATTAGCTGATGCATATTCATTGGACCATTAATGCAACAATCTGGTTGCATTATCTTGTGCCTGATCTGTAGTAAAAAAAATAATAATCCAGACTGATAGTGCTAGAAGCTAAAACCTAAAGACCTTTAATCCCTCACTTTGCTTATACCAGCTCATTTTTCATTTCCCTTTGCTGTCTTGGCTTTTAGCAGTACAGCAAAGAGAGTTCTTGGCACTAAATTTCTTGGGTCTCAAAATTTTATTAAGCACACAAACAGATCTTATACGAGAACCACTAATCTCTTTAGTTTGCGGAATAGAATTAGGTGGCAGCCAAAAAGCCTACAACAAGGGATTTCCACCACGGTACATGCCCAATCTATATTTGAGGTTTGCTGGAAAGTAGTTCTATACTAGCACATCCATCTATTTATCTTCTACTTAGTATTCCACTATGTTGAAAAACTAAAATATAACAAAATATAAAATATAATCTGCCGCCAGCACAGCCATCCCACAGGGTTTTCCAGGAACAGAAAGCCTGCGTCGGCGTGGGGGGGGGGGGAGCATTCCTGGGGGTGGAGCTGCCTTTAGCCAGCTTCCACAGCCCTTTCGCCCTGGGAATGTCCCCATGAGTGGCAGCAGGGCTGTGCCACCTTTTTTGGTGGAGCAGCCTCGCTTTGTGGCATTTCCCCCCTTTTTTCTTTATTTTACTTTTTTTAATGCTTTTTTGGCTCCACGGTGAAGGGAAAGCCTCTGAGGAGGTGGTACAGCTCCGCTGCTCCCAGCTGCCATGGATCTACCCCCCCTTTCAGGATTGTACTTGAAATGTGCGAACATATAATATGATGGTTAGGATCTATCTTTCTTAATCCCCAAGGTGACATCATTGCAAATACACGCAGTTGCTATTTAACCCAGTCACATTTACCAAGAATATCTTATGTCCCAAGCCAAGCAGCGTCCTTCATATTTATAAGTATTCCTTTACACAAATTATAACAGACAGGCTGGAGATAAGAAAGCGTGGGCAGGCTTCCAAAACCATGCTTTTAAAAAAGTTACAAAATCAAAAGCATTTTGCCAGTTTTTCTAAATGGTTTGGCTTTGGGGGGTTTTTACACTGTGGAAAGCAATGAACAGCCTCAGAAGCTACTACATTGTGTTCAGTATGTCATGCCAGACTCTCTAGTACTATTTATAAAATTGTTTATCATGACAGTATAGAAGTGATTCATCTGTTATTTTTTTCCTCCCCCATTAATTCTTGCAGAGTAACTTCCCCTCCCTGGCTTTCGAGATCAAGCTAAACTTTTCTCCTCAAGCTAAGATGAGGGACTCTTCCATATTTCACAGATTAGTCACAGGGCATGTCTACTCCTTTTGGTACCTCAAAGACAAACAAATTTATCATGGGATTGGTTTTCCCATGAGCCAGAGCCATTTTGCTAGATGAAGTGTTACACTCAGCTAGCAGAGATTTATACCCAGAGCTACAAACAGCAGAAGGGTAGGGGAAGGGAATTACAAGGACAAAGTATGCTGTGTTACATTGCAGAACACAGGTTCAGAACAATGGACAAGTTCACAAGTTCAGAACAATGGACCTCCCGGGGCTGAATAGGGACATAGGATGAGATGCTGATTCTCAATAAAGACCTGGCCTACTGTGTGCAGTTCTGGAGGTCTCACTTCAAAAAGGACGAGGACAGAATGGAGCCGGTGCAGAGGAGAGTGACGAGGTTGATCAGGGGCTTGGAGACAAACCAATCTATCCAGTTTAGCCAGTGTAAGTGATAGAAAGGCATGGCCAAAACACAATACTATGAATCAAATGAGAGGAAATACAAGGGAATGAAACAACAATGGACCACTCCTTAGAAAAGCAAATTAGTCCCTGCAAGAAACCCCGGTGCTAAACTCGGTCTTCTCATATCCATCCAATAACATCACAGAACCCCTTAGCCATACTGCCAAGGTTCATCCACCTGCACATTATTTACACGCTACCATATGCCCACAATGCCCTTCTGTCATTTACATTGGCCAAAATGGACAGTTTCTCTGCAAAAGAACAAACAAAAATAATCAGAATTCACATTCTGCTGAATGAATGATGCAAAAAGTACTTTTTCCTACTCAAAAGTAGCATCCCTATAGAATTAGGCATATATTTAGTATAATTTGAAGCGGGAGACACATTCCCCCCCCCCCAGGAGGTTAGTTGGGAATCTATAGTGCTATGCCACAGAGAGGAATAACCAGGGTATCAAGATGTCACCACATAACTAGTCTGTAATAAGCCTATCACTTACATTCACCCACACTTCCCACAACAAGCCCCAGCCCCAGCCCGCTAGGAAATTAAAAGCCTGAAGGAATTTTGGTCATATTTAGTGTTATTAAACTGTGGAAATAATTTGCCTGCATATCTCCAGAGAGGAGCTTAATAAAAACCAAAGCTTAGACTTCCAATTTCCAAAACCTCAACGCAACCATGTTCTAAAGTTTATCCTACATCATTTTGAACACTTGGAAGACAAAGTCGTGCCATAAATTCAGTCCCCAACTCTGAAGGTGAACCCAAATGGCATCTCCAGAAACAAAGGAGCTAATACAGAAATCTATGCAAAGTTATTATTTGGGAGATGACAGTTATGACCATCATTCTTAAATCCTCAAGTAAAAAGTGCTCTCTCTATATATACAACCTATTACTGGGGATTCAAGGATCTAAAGAAATTAACAGCAGAGTTGTCAAAAAATGTATTAAATTAGAAATAAATTATGTTTGATGGGTTATATCTTAGAAGGATTGTTTTTAAGGACAGGGGTGTTTAAACCAAAATTGTAGGTCTACACTAATTTAAATTGCCTTGGATTTTAACTGAATGAATCCTCTTCCTACGGGAGATTATTAGTACACTGCCCAATTTCCATCCTCCACCCCAGGCACAACATCATTTCAACCACCAAGGCGCAAATGTAAACAGCAGCTCACACTTCATTAGGGCTCACTCATACTACAGTTGTGCCCTGAAGCAAGGACAAATTGCGGGGAGTAGCCATGTTCCTTCACAGCAGCAAACAGACAGAAAAACACAGTTGGGATTCCTAATATTAATTAGATGCGCTGTGTTTGCTGTATTTATTGTTTGCTGCAATATGAACAGATGTTTTGTTTTTGAAAAGTATTCTGTCATATACATGCAAGCCATCCTCCTGACTGTTTGCAAGCCCAAACCACAGACACACACTATACATGAGCTGTTTGGGGAGGGGTTTCAGTGGAAGATAATAAATTAAAAACTCATTTTATCCAGCAACTTGAATTACCGTACACAGATCTTTCATACAGATTCTAACTAGACCCATACCTCTTTAGCATCATGAGCCTTTCAACCATACCCTGGTGCTATGTACCACCCAGCAAATTAGATTCCAGCATGGTGAAGTGGGTAGAATGTTGGACTTATGACTAGAGAAAGACTCAGGTTCAAATCCCCACTCTGCCACAAAGTTTACTGGGAGACTTGACTAGTCATAATGTCTCAAGGTTGTTGCGAAGAAAGAAAAATTAGGAATCAGAGCCCTTTACAGGAAGAGATGGCATTAAAATGTAAATGCATATATTTTCAGGCACCCTGAGCCTGTGAGATAAACTGGAATACAAGTTACACAACTCATACCAAGGATCATATTCACACACACCCTGTTTTAATTATTTAAAGTGCAAAGGCAACCATGCAATGCCACACTAAGAAAAGCCAATGCAGATTAGAATCCACATTTCAACCATATGAGCAGTTGGAAGGATTAAGTAAATCCTGATTGTTAGTACCAGGTGATAAGGGTGCTATTTAACAGAGGCAGACAGTTGAATTAGATGATCTTGAACACACACTAAAAAACTTGCAGGAAAACACAGAAAAAGAATATGTGTGTGCCAAAGTTTTTCACTCATCTTTATAGACACTGCAATCATAATAATAGTTTGGTATCGTAAAGGGCTTAATTTAGAATGCCTGTTGATCCAGACACAGGCATAGCATATTATTTGACTAAAATTTCTTTAGCTGGCTGGGTAACAGCCATAACCCACCCAGAATAAATCACGGACATACCTCCAGAGTGGATAAAAATCAAATGCTTTTAAAAATAAAATGGATTTTTACAAAATTAAATGTAATTTTTAAAAATTACAAGTCTAGTTAATTATAGATATAGAGGAGCCCCGTGGCACAGAGTGGTAAGCTGCAGTACTGCAGTCAAACGCTCTGCTCATGATCTGAGTTCGATCCCGACGGAAGTCGGTTTCAGGTAGCCAGCTCAAGGTTGACTCAGCCTTCCATTCTTCCAAGGTCGGTAAAATGAGTACCCAGCTTGCTGGGGGTAAAGTGTAGACGACTGGGGAAGGCAATGGCAAACCATCCCGCAAACACAGTCTGCCTAGTAAACGTTGGGCTGTGACGTCACCTCATGGGTGAGGAATGACCCGAGCTACCTTTACCTTTTGATATTAGATATGCAAATCCTACACATGCAGTGCAACCCTATGCAGTGTCACACCCCTTTAAAACCATAGAAGTCAATGGGTTTAGAAGAGTGCAATTCCACTTAGAATCTGCAGTCTCTTAAAATTTAAGCAGTAGAACTCTTTCAAGCACAGTTAAATGCCACACTGCTATGTAATTAAAGAACCCTAAAAAAATATCCTTGAAGCGATACAGTGAGTATAGTCACCATAGACTATATTAGTGTAACCAGGCAATAATTAAAAGGAATCTCAGAACACACAAAGAACACATCCCCCCTTGCCACTCCAGAAGAAATTAAGAACATATGAATTTTCTTGCTGGATTAGACCAAGTTTCATTTAATCCAGCATCCTGCTTCACAAAGTACCCATCTAGCTGTCCCGCAAGGCCAACAGACAGGAGATAAAGATCAAGGCTTTCCACCAATGATGCTTCCTAGCACTGGTATTCAGAGGTTTACTGTCTCTGGCTGTGGAGGTTCCATTAAATCATCATGGCTAGTAGCCACTGACAGACATTTCCAACTGGCTTGCCATAGCAGGCCCACTATAAAGGGCAGGAAAGGTGAAACATGTTTGTAAGCCACCTTTTCATCTAGCCACCAATCACTTCAAAACCCCAGTACCAGTGCATTCGAAGCTGCTTATGAAGTTTCTTCTCTTTGGAAAGCAGGTAGCTTGAAACTGCACTTGTACCCAAGCGACTAATAGCCAGGCAAGCGAAATTAAAATGGGCATACGGGTTTTGGTCCTTGGCAAGGAAATTTTGAAAGGGGATTACACAGATTTTTGGAGGGGAGATCCATGCACGGCTAGTAGTCATACAGGTAGAGTATCCCTTATCCAGACATCCCATATCCAGACTGATCCGAAAACCAGACCCTTCAAGCCATCATGCCGGCAGATTCATGCTGCCTGCTTTCAATGTTTCCTCTCGCCTAAAAAAAATAAAATACAGGGTACACTGTATCTTAGGTGGAGACTGAAAGCCTGCTGTTGTTAGTCAGTTGCTGCTCTTGTTCAACAGCTGATACAGGTATTCTGGTGAGATAGTTACACCTTTGCTTTCTGATGGTTCACTGTACACGCAGTTATTAAAAAATATTGTTTAAAATTACACTCAAGCTATGTGTATAAAGTGTATATAAAACATAAATGAATTTGGGTCCCACCCCCAAGGTATCTCATTATGTAAAAGCAAAAAATCCAAAATATTCCAATATACCAGTGGTTCCCAGATTTGGCAGTACCACCCCCTGGGAGGCGGTAGGATTATCTACGGGGGCACTAAGAGGCAAGGGGGCAGCAGGGGGCTGCTAGAGGTGGGCCCCTTCAACTGTGTTGTTCACTAATTTACAATAGTGCATATGGCACCATGCTGGCAAATTTGGTGGAAGCTATCAAGGGGGCAGCAGGGGGGCACTAGAGGTGGGCCCCTTCAATTGTGTTGTTCACTAATTTACAGTGGTGCGTATGGCACTATGCCGGCAAATTTGGTGGCAGCTATCAGAATTTTTTTCCAGACTTTGAAGAGCTGGTACCACTGGATCAAGTTCATCAGTTCTGTTGAATGAATTTCAGCTAAAACGTTTTAGTTGGTTTTGAATAGATGAGCAATTGATTGTTACTGTTTTGAAATTGTATTGCTATTATCTTCTTTAGTGCATCACGCAAACCCTTGTTTTGAATAATGCTTTTTATAGGGTAGGGGGCACTGGGGTTGAGTTTGTGGAACCAAGGGGGCGGTGGCCCGAAAAGTTTGGGAACCACTGCAATACAAGAAAAGATCCGAAGTACGGACCACTTCTGGTCCCCAAGCTGTCTGGAGAAGTGATACTCAACCTGTACTAACAAAACAGAAACCAGATGTTTGATGCAAGTGGTTTTGTTTCTCCCACACCTTACCCAACGCTGCTTCCGCTTTGCCCTCAGGCAAGGGCGCAGACATCCGTAACTCGATAAACCATTTTAATGCACGTGTTTTGATTCTTCGCACATCAGAACCTAAGACACCGGCACTGAACACGGCATCCTGTTCTTGCCCCGCTCCCCGTAATTCAGGAGCCGTGCAGACGAGCATTTCAAGCCCCCTGTGTCTTCAGGAATGCACATCAAGGGCGGGTTGACGCTAGGGTTGCCAGGTCCCCCTTCACCACCGATGGGAGATTTTGGGGGTGGAGCCTGTGGAGAATGGGATTTGGGGAGGGACTTCAATGCCGTAGAGTCCAATGGCCAAAGCCGCCATTTTCTCCAGGGGGAACTGATCTCTTTTATATATATATATATATATATATAACATTTTTAATTGTTTTTTATAGTACAATAATTTCCATAATTCATTAACATAATTATATCATATAAACAATATATCGCTATTCTAGAAAACTAATTAATTCAAATATTTACACTGATTTCCCCTCTCACCTCCTCTATCTTATTGATAACTTTATTGTCACCTTTGCATTTAATTTCTAATTCAATACAGTACTTCATATATAGATCTGACTACAGTTCTTAAAATCTAAATCGTTAATCTTAACAATATTTCGACCTCGATCAATTGAATTAGAACAAAACATAACCTTCAATACTTCATATACAGATCTGACTACAGTTCTTAAAATCTAAATCGTTAATCTTAATATTATTTCGACCTCGATCAATTGAATTAGAACAAAACATAACCTTCAATACTTCATATATAGATCTGACTACAGTTCTTAAAATCTAAATCGTTAATCTTAATATTATTTCGACCTCGATCAATTGAATTAGAACAAAACATAATCTTCAATACTTCATATATAGATCTGACTACAGTTCTTAAAATCTAAATCGTTAATCTTAATATTATTTCGACCTCGATCAATTGAATCAGAACAAAACATAACCTTCAATACTTCATATATAGATCTGACTACAGTTCTTGAAATCTAAATCGTTAATCTTAATATTATTTCGACCTCGATCAATTGAATCAGAACAAAACATAACCTTCAATACTTCATATATAGATCTGACTACAGTTCTTGAAATCTAAATCGTTAATCTTAACAATATTTCGACCTCGATCAATTCAATTAGAACAAAACATAACCTTCAATACTTCCCAACGTAAATTCATTTGGACAATATATTGCCCATGCCTCCCATTCCCCCACAAATTCTCCCACAGGGGGAACTGAGCTCCCTCGGCTGGAGATCGGTTGCGACCGCGGGAGATCTCCAGCCGGCGCCTGGAGGCTGGCAACCCCCGCGTGACACGCGGCCGCAGGCGGCACGCGCGAACCCGGCCTCCCCCTCCGTACCTGTCCCAGTTGTTGTCCCAGTAGCCGCAGCCGTTGCTGCTCCTCTCCAGCCAGCCGGGGGCGGCGGGGCAAGAGGCGGCCGGCGAAGGCAGGAGCAGCAGCCCCGCGGGAGAAGCCGAGGCGGGAGAAGCCGAGGCGGGCTCCGCAGCGTCGCCGCCGGCCTTGCTCAACAGCGGCTGCGGCGGCGGCTGCTTCCCGATGGCGAGCGAGGAGAGGAGGACGGAGCCGCCCGCCAGCCCGCAGGCGGCGGCCGTCACCGCCACGACCCGCCGGAAGGCCATGGGGAGCGGGCGAGGGGAAGGCAGCGCCCGTCTGATCCGGCCGGCCGCCTCGTCACGCCCCCTCGCCGCGCCGCGCCGCCCTGCCGAGGCAGGCCCAGGCCAGGAGAGCGGGCCCGCTCCCGCCTTGGACGGAGCGCGGCGCGGGACAAGATTCCTCCGCGGCTCTGAGGGGGCGGGGGGCGGGGGGCGGGGCGGTTTTGAGCGCAGCTTCTCGAAGCCCGGGCGGGCGGAGTGGAAACGGCCCTAACGGTCTTTCAGGGCCCTAACGGTCGCCGAGTCCGGCCTGCGGGGTGTCCCTGGACGTTTGGAGCCTGTGGATACGGTTGCCAACCTCCAGGTACTAAGCGAATCCAAAACAAAGGGCGCCTCCGTGCCTGGACCGAAAAGGTTTGGAAATTAGCACGGGGATTTGGGTACAAAAATGCACATAAACAGGTTGCAAAACAGCAAATGCATCATAAGTGATGAAGCTAGAAAGGAGAAGACAAGTGTACAATATGAAAACTTAACAACTAAGTAGCTCAATATATACAAATTGACAGGTAAGTATGGAAAAGTCTTGTAGTATACATCTGGAGGTGAAAGTCCTCTTCTGGATTTCAAAGGTAATCAGTTCCACAGGATATCCAATATAGGTATAAATCCAAGAAAATGGGGGACGGCCGCTTCACATAAGTTTCTTCAGCCCCATAGTATATCCTACATTCAAATATATTATTTAAAATAGGACCAATAATTTAGCCACCAATACTCATGATATAATAAAAATATATACTTACATCCATCGCTTATTATACATTTGCTATTTTGCAACCTGTTTTTGTGCATTTTTGTACCAAATTCCCATGCTAACCTGCAGGTACTAGCTGGAAACCTCCCGCTATGACAGCTGACCTCCAGCCGATTGAGGTCGTCGGCTGGCAGGGAGGAAACGGCCGCCTTCGGCAACTGGACTCGATGGCGTTGTGAAGTGCCCTGGTTGTCTTATAGAGTCCAGTGAAGACAACTAGAAGGAGGTTAAAAAGAGCAACAGTTCTTTATTTAGCTAAACACAGACCCGGGGGTGAAATAACCCACAAATAAGATGTGCAGAGTTACTCACCCGAGAAACAAAGTAAAGTCGGTATCATTTATGCATTCGCATGGGGCAGGCCCATGGCTGCTGACAAGCAGATTGATACACAAAAGCACATTAAGTGTCTACTTCACTCTAATTAGCATAACCTATAGATATTGGCTGTTTCTAAGCAAGTTCTAGGTCTTGTGATCTTAGTAACTAGAAAACACATTCCTAAGGATGAAGGTAATTCAAAGCTCTCTACTGATGAAAGGCCGTACCAAGCACACAGAGCATGATTTGTTGGTTCATGGCTCCTGTAAAATATAAATGTAAAATATAAAGTAAATATTTATGCACACACACAGTGGAATGCAGCTGAATGTTAATTTTAAAAAAACCCAAGCAGCGCAAAAATTATTCCATGAAACAGAGGAGACCATTAAACTGATAAGATAAACCCCTAATTAAAAGCCTTGGTAAAGAGATATATTTTAGCCTTGTGCCTAAAAGAGAGTCAAGTAGGTGCCTGGTGAGCCTTGAGATGCTGCCACCGAAAAGATGGGGTGCTGCCAGAGAAAAGGCCCTGTCTCTCTCTCTTTTAAAATTGCATCTTGATTTCATTTGTGTTCGGAATCATAATGTAATTCACCAGTCTCTTAGATAAGGGGTCGGCAAACTCATTAGTCAAAAGAGCCAAATATCAACAGTACAATGATTGAGATTTCTTTTGAGAGCCAAATTTCTTAAACTATATAGGTAGGTACACTGTTTATTAACTTAATAAACTTTAATTAAAGTTTTAAGTCTTAATTAAACTATAGGTACACTGAATAAAACTTGATATCATACTTAATAGTGATCTTATTTATTGATAAAAATTAAATTGTAAGTCCCTGCCATTTTCCCCTCCCCATCTGGAGTCCTCGTCTGGAGGCCTGGTCTACCACCATAAAAGCCTATTGGTAGACCTGGCCTCCAGCTGAGTCCCATTGGGAGGCCAGGTCTATCCATTGGCTTTCTTGGCAGTAGACCTGGCCTCCGGAGGCCCATAGAAGCCAATTGGTGGACCTGGCCTCTGAAGGGGGACTTTTTCCCCTCCTTGGAGTCCAGGTCTACTGCCAAGAAAGCCAGTGGGTAGACATGGCCTCTGAGGAGGGAAAAAAGTAAGTAAGGTGTCCATAAAATTAAATCATGACAATGACTGACAAACACTTAATGTGAACAATGTGAGCAAACTTTTCTCTAGATTCACAGACGCAGTAAACACATGAGAACATAAGAAAGGCCGTGCTGGATCAGACCAAGGCCCTTCAAGTCCAGCAGTCTGTTCCCACAGTGGCCAACCAGGTGCCTCCAGGAAGCCCACCAGCAAGACTAGTGCAGCATCATTGTCCTGCCTGCGTTCCATAGCACCTGATATAATAGGTCTGCTCCTCTGATCCTGGAGAGAATAGGCATGCATCATGACTAGTATCCATTTTGATTAGTAGCCATGGATAGCCCTCTCCTCCATGAACAGGTCCACTCCCCTCTTAAAGCCCTCCAAGTTGGCAGCCATCACCACCTCCTGGGGCAGGGAGTCCCACCATTTAACCACGCGTTTTGTGAAAAAATACTTCCTTTTATCAGTTTTGAATCTCCCACCCTCCAGCTTCAGCAGACGACCCTGAGTTGTACCATTACGTGTGTCCCGGGTCGGGGGCCCCACCTCGCACCCCGGGGCTTTCCCGCCACCCTCCACTTACGGAGCTGCAGAAGACAGGGCACCACGGCCCAGCGCCGCTGCCGGGGACGTGCCACCAAAGGAAGCCCGCCCCGTCCAACAGCTGATGGGCGGAACCAAGAACCGCCGAGCCGCCCGCCCAGCAATCGCGCAGCTAGAGGGAAGGGGAGGCTTTAGCCGGGGACGCGCTGCCAAAGGAAGCCCGCCCCACCCAACAGCTGATAGGCAGGCGGGGCGTGCCAGGAACTGCCGAGCCGCCCGCCCAGCAATCGCGTGGCTAGAGGGGAGGGGAGGCTTTAGCCGGGGACGCACTGCCAAAGGAAGCCCACCCCGCCCAACAGCTGATAGGTGGCCGGGGCGGGCCAGGAACCGCCGAGCCGCCTGACCAGCAATCGCGCGGCTAGAGGGGAGGGGAGGCTTTAGTCAGGGACGCGCCGCCAAAGGAAGCCCGCCCCGCCCAACAGCTGATAGGCGGGCAGGGCGGGCTAGGAACCGCTGAGCCGCCCGCCCAGCAATCGCGCGGCTAGATTGAGGGCAAGGACAAGGGGGACCCGGCCATTCACCACGGTGGGGGGGGGGAGAGACAGCGCGCCCGCTCGCCTGCTCTCTCACGCTCTCTCTCTCTCTCTCTCTCTCTCTCTCTCAGGCGCGCCGGCTCCGCAGCCCGGCTGCCGGCGCGAGCGGGCGTTAAAGCAGGGGCTCCAAACCAAGTTCGGAGAGCCACACTCAACAGGCCAAAGAGCCGCATGCGGCTCGTGAGCCGCGGTTTGCCAACCCCTGTCTTAGATTCTTCGACTGTGTGGCTTCATCTTTCACACACACACACACACACACACACACACACACACACACACATACACACACACATGTTTCTTCTTTTTCTGTTTGTGATTATCAGAAGATGGGCCCTGTAAATGTGTTAAGCCTTTAAGGAGCCGCAAGACTGTTGTTTTGGCTTCAAATGGAGGGGCACGCCGAAACACAAGTATTAACTCACATCTCATCTAATAAACCTCTCCCTCAAATTGTCACCCTCTCTCCTTCCTCACTGGTATGCGTAGGACCCCAAAGCTTTTGGTGCTGGTGCAGCATCCAGAGTACAAGAATGGACATGAGATTCCCAGTTCAAATCTCATCTCTGCTAAGAACTCACTAGATAGCCAAGGTATTGTGCCTCAACCACACCAGCCCCAACTCTGTAATATGTTGACAGTAATACTGTTCCACCTTATATCATAGAATCATAGAGTTGGAAGGGACCACCAGGGTCTGTCGCGCCGCGTCTGGCCCCCAGTAGCCCCTGGGGTCTCTGCCCTGGAGAGGGGTGGAAGCGGAGGAGCCTTGCTGGCCTCAGACTCGTCCGAGGGGAAGTCAGCACTTTCTTCCTCCTCGGATGTTGCCAGGTTGCTGGCCAAAAACCTCCTTCGGCCTCACTGCAACCCTTCTCTGGCTTCCTCCCCGGCCCCGGCTCCCCTCTCGCTTCTTAACCTTCCCCGGCCAGAGAGTCCCCGCCCCTTCCCCGCTACCGCCCCCGTTCCTCCCCCCTCCCCCCTCCTCGCTGAGTAGCCGCCCCTGCCGGCTCTAACGAGCTCGCCTGCGGCTGCGGCGGCTCTCCCTCGGCCCGGCCGCGCCCTCCCGACCATCAGCTGGGGAGAGGGGCGGGGTTCGCCGGGCCGCGTCACTCCGGCTGCGTCGGGGCTGGCTGCTCCTGGCCGGGCCGCCTCTCTCCCGGGCCGTCGCGCCTCGTCCCGCTGGTTGCCTGGGGGAAGAAGGGAACCGGCGATGAGGCCCCCCCCGACTCCCCCCAAGGGCTCGGCCGCCTCAGCGCGCCTCCCCCGCCCATCCGGTGAGTGTCCCGGGGCCCGGGGGTTCTGCCTTGGGGAGGTAGCGGCCCGGGAGCTGGCCGGGAGGCCCGTCCCGGGACAGGGTCATCAAGTCCAACCCCCTGCACAATGCAGGAAATTCACAACTACCTCCCCCCCACACCTAGTGACCAGAAGATGGCTAAGATGCCCTCCCTCTCATCACCTGCCTAAGGTCACAGAATCAGCATTGTTGACAGATGGCCATCTAACCTCTTCTTAAAAACCTCCAGGGAAGGAGAGCTTACCACCTCCCGAGGAAGCCTGTTCCACTGAGGAACCGCTCTGTTAGAAAATTCTTCCTAATGTCTAGACGGAAACTCTTTTGGTTTAATTTCAACCCATTGGTTCTGGTCCAACCTTCTGGGGCAACAGAAAACAACTCGGCACCATCCTCAATGTGACAGCCCCTCAAGTACTTGAACATGGTTATCATATCCCCTCTCAGTCTTCTCCTCTTCAGGCTAAACATACCCAGCTCCTTCAACATTTCCTCATAGGATTTGGTCTCCAGACCCCTCACCATCTTTGTTGCCCTCCTCTGGACACGTTCCAGCTTGTCTACATCTTTTTAAAATTGTGATGCCCAAAACTGAACACAGTACTCTAGTTGAGGTCTAACTAGAGCGGAGTAAAGCGATACCATCACTTCGCGTGATCTGGACTATACTTCTGTTGATGCAGCCCAATATAAGGATGTTGGAAGCATTGGTGGTAGAAAGTGCCATCAAGTCACAGCAGACTTCTGGAGACCCTGTAGTGTTTCCAAGGCAAGAGGCGAACAGAGGTGGTTTGCCATTACCTACCTCTGCGTAGCAACGCTGCACTTCCTTGGTAGTCTCCAATCCAAGTACTAACCAGGGCGAACTCTGTTTAGCTTCTGAGATCTGATGAGATGAGGCTATCCTGGGCCATCCAGAGCAGGGCTGGGGAGGATTACACCAACATAATGTGTGTGAAGCGTGCTGAACACTAAAGGCACAATGCTGGGACTAAGGATCTTAAAAAGTACATTGGACAATGGGGTGTGATCTGTAGTCCAGAGCAAAGGACTGGAGACTAACAGTTTGCAGGGAAGGAATGTGTTCCTGTTTCCTTTCTTCTGTTGCCAGGGTTACAAGGCCACACAAAAAATGACGGAGAGAGCTGCATCAGTGTGATGTATATGTCTGTGCTAACTGTTACCAAAGGGGTGGGAGAAGAAGAGGTGAAGGTTGCACAGTTAGTGCCAAACATTGTGTGCTGAATGATGTAGATGAATCCAGGGAGGCATTCTTCAAACCCAAGGCTAAGGAGCCTGGGATTTTTTAGTGGCTGCAGTCGAATTCCTTTTGCTTTCAAGTTTTTTAAAAGAACAACACTGACCTCTAGAGGTTAGATATTTGTCAGGTACAAAAGAACTGGGTGTAGAATAAATAGTTGTTGAATAGTGTAAATTGTAAATTGTATTCCTGAGGGTGTCTTAAGAGCTGTCAAGTCCTTTCCAACTTATGGTGACCCTGTGAATTAATTACCTCCAAAAGGTCCTCTTGTTAACAGCCTTGCTCAGGTCTTGCAAACTGGGGGGCGTGGTTTTCTTCACTGAGTCAATCCATCTCATGTTGGGTCTTTCTCTTTTCCTGCTGCCTTCAGCTATTCCTGATTAGTTAAAACCGATTTGCTTTTGAATCTGGAGGACTCAGTGAACCTAAATCTCCCACATCCCATAGCTGAAAAGAAGGAACCTGTAAACCCAGAAGGGTACCTGTGTTAAGTCACAGCAAAATCAAACCGGACATTTTTGGAGACTAACACATCTTTTAATTCTAGCATAAGCTTTTGTTGGCCAAACCCCACTTTATCAGATGAGGTTATGAAAGAGGAAAGAGGTAGGGTCACAAAATTCAGAAAGCACAGAATGAGAGGTCATTGTGTAAAATTCAAATGTACCAGTAATCAAGAAAACGGTGACACCCCCAACCTCCCTAGTTTTGCTGAGCTGATAGATACTTGAAGCGGCTGAAGATTCCCAGGTCCTTCCTTGTTAAGTCTTTGGGAGATGGTATTAAACTTCTCAATGAATTCTAATGCAGCACTTTCACATTGGAGTCCCCCTTTGAACTTCTTGTGCAAGAGAATGGTCACTTTTAGCTCAGCAGCAGTGAAAGCTGCTTGCTTCCCTTTACTTCCCGAGCCTAGAGCTTGCGCCCTGCTCTCATGCTGCCAGAATTCTATGGAAGTACACAAGGGGCACATGAGGAAATTTAAACAGCCCCTTTTACTGGAGATGCCAGGGATTGAACCTGGGACCTTCTGCATGCCAAGCAGATGCTCTACCATTGAGCCACAGCCCTGTTGTGTGGCTTTTGTAATCCACTTGGGATATGCCTTGTTCACATAGCAAACCAGATCAGGACTGTGGCCCGTGGAAAGATTCCACATAAGTTTTCCTCCCATAGCAATTTCCTGACCTGAAATGGCCCTTGGGGAGTTGATATTTGCCACACTGAGGAAAATGACACATAGCCATCAGTACATGCGTATTTCCCCAATGGAGCATATAATGGCTTCTTGTGATGATTTCGGGCTGAGAAAATGATGGAGGAGGTGAAGCCCCTCTCCTCATGTGCTGCAATCATGATCCGAATCAGACCTGCACGCACCTAGGAGTTGAGTTTTCAGCATGGAATTAGGGTTGCCAACATCCAGGTAGTAGGTGGAGATCTCCTGCTATTACAACTGATCTCCAGCCGATAGAGATCAGTTCACCTGGAGAAAGTGGCCACTTTGGCAAATGGACTGTATGGCATTGAAGTCCCTCTCCACCCCAAACCCTGCCCTCCTCAGGCTCCACCCAAAAAACCTCCCGCCAGAGGCGAAGAGGGAACTGGCAACCCTACATGGCACTCATAAGGCATGACTGGTCAAAAGTCCTCGTGGCAGCCACATGGGGGATCCAAGGACTTTGTAACATGTGAATCATCTTTAAGTCTGGTCTACACATGATGCAAGATGCGTAGAATGGAGTGCATCTCTTCAGACTGCAGGGCCTAATGTTTCCCTAGTTGAAAAACGCCCTGCAAACAGGAAACCAGCAAAGCAGATGAATGGTTACCATGTTCTCACCCACCAGGAGGCAGTAGATAGTGGTCTCCAACCTCTCTTGATCCAGTACCCACTGAGCTTCAAGAATGAGACAGGAAGTCACGTGATATTGGAGTCGTGAGAAGAAAAGGGGGAGCCGTAGTTATTGAGACTGCTGAAATGTCTCAAAAGCCAGGATCATGGGCAGCAGATCAAAAGATCTGAGGAAGGGAGACACAATATTAATTTGTTTATTTCCTGCTTTTCTCCCCGAACCCAAAGTGGCTTACAACACCATTCTCCCCTCCTCCATTTTATCCCCACAACAACCCTGTGATGTAGGTTAGGCTGAGAGAGCATCACTGGCCCAAGGTCATCAAGCAAGCTTCTTCGCCAGACGCTAACCACTAGGTATACCGTAGTGAGGAACAAACCATGGGGTCAGAGCCGTGAAGAAATCCTCTCCGCTGCTGAGGGATCTTGCCTCACTGTCCTGCTGCTCTTCTCAGCACGTGTGCAAAGAGAGGCAGGGGACATAACCCCCCCTGCTGTCTAGTCAGTGAGCTCTTCCAAAAGGTAGCCAAAATATGCTTGCTACATAGGGATTGACATCCATCAGGACAGTCTGTGCAACCCACCCAAAAGTCCCTTCCCATGGGCTGAATACCACTGGTCTAAGGCACGGTCTATTCTAGCACCTGATTATCACCTCATTCTGGAACATGTATAAACTCAGCCTTACTTGTAGATGTGCTCTGGCCAGAACCAAATGAGATATTCTGGGACATCCAGTTGGTCAAACAAGAAGGGTTACACCTGCCACGCCATAGTACGGCCGCAATCTCATTTTTCGTCCCATTTGGCCCCCAGTAGTGGAGGAAAGACTCTCAGGATGCATTTCTTCTGAGCTCAAGAATGTTCTCTGGTGGGAGGCTGAAAGGTTTCTTACATTAGTTGAAGATAGGGGTGGGGAAACGTCAGGCCTGGGGGCTGTTTAAGGCCTGCGAAATAATGTGATCTGGCCCTTCGTGGGTCCTGGCAGATCTCTAGCTCAGAAGGATCTAAGACTGGCGATCTGCCCCCTCCCGCGGACAGGAATATCCTCTATTCAAGGCGGATGTGAGTTTGTTTTGCCGAGAAAAGAAACCTTTTTTCCCCCTTGCAGAAGAGTCGTTAGCTATGGAGCTGCTAGGACCACCCAAGAAATTGTGTTAACCCTTTCCCATCCGGGCCATGGAGAAACTTATTCCCTCTGTACTACAAAAGGGCTGGGGGCGGAAGTGGCGACAATAGAGAGGTTAAAGGGGGCAGGAGCAGAATACGCGCGGGGGGGGGCGAGTTCTTAGCCAGTGTGCCTCAATTTCATCCCTGCAGGCGGAGGTAGCAGAAGCCGGCTGTAGAATCCCGCCCCGACCATGCGGAGCAGGAGCAACTCCTGCATGTGGCTGGATGGCTACGCCCGGCTGGTGCAACAGACCATCCTGTGCCACCAGGTGGGCGAGTGTGCCACCGGTTGAATACCTGCCTGCTTGCCCATGCCAGGGGGGTCATCTGGGGCAGCTGCCTACTTGGGGCTTGGTCAGCTAACTTTTAAGTTGATAATTTTATATGGCCCACGAATGATGTTATAAATATCTAAATGGCCCTTGGCGGAAAAAAGGTTCCCCACCCCTGGCCTAAGATGTTGTAAAGCTGCCCTAGGGAGTCAGGAACATGCCCGAATCATATTGCAAATTTGTTAAAATTAAAAACATTCAAATAGTTTAAAGAGGTGTCATAAAACTCTCAGTCCACACTTAAATGCTTTGAATCATAGGATTAAGCTTTGGCTCATTTTGCTCTCTCTCTGCTGCAAGGACGAGCTAATCCCTGACCTTTTCAAACCACATGAGTTTTATATGTAATCAAATACAGAGAGTGTATTTTTTTTCCCCAAAAAGCAACCCTCTCACTTTCAGAAAAGCCATTCGGTTTCTCTGGCCTGCCTTAAAATGTTGAAACAGATTGAGGAACACTGCCAAGATATAATTCTCAGACACAAAATCATCTCAACCTTTTTATAATGGGTTCTGTTCCAACTCTGAAAGGTTTAGCATGAATGTATTGTATAAGGCTTACAATGGCGAGCCCGTCTGTTTCGCAGGCTCAGACAGTGTATAATTTGAGCGCTAGTTAAAAATAGATCCATCAAGCATGCAAAATCATTTACACTATTGGCAATTTATGAATATCTTGGGCCAAATTTTTTTTAATCTGACAATGATTGGCACTCAGCAGAACTAGATCATATTGTGTGTTATGCAAACATATTGTAGGGGAGGGGAATTATAGAGTGTAGAGAATGCAAGGGGGAGCAGAAATTAAGACAACAGACCCTGATTTTAAAAAACCAAAATATTCTGCAGGTTCTGTTTTTAATTAACACTTCTACATATGTTACATTTTCCAGCCTTTAAATCAAATGAGTTTCTAAACTAGCTCTATTAGTTTGCCATTGCCCAAATCCATGGTGGCCATAAGGCAGGGGTGGGGAACATCAGGCCCGGGGGCTGTTTAAGGCCCGCAAAATCATTTGGTCTGGCCCTTCATGGGTCCTGGCAGATCTCTAGCTCAGAAGGATCTAAGACTGGCGATCCACCCCCTCCTGCGGACAGGAATAGCCTCTATTCAAGGCAGATGTGAGTTTGTTTTGGTGAGAAAAGGAACCTTTTCCCCCCTTGCAGAAGAGTCGCTAGCTATGGAGCTGCTAGGACCGCCCAAGAAACTGTATTAACCCTTTCCCATCTGGGCCATGGAGAAACATATTCCCTCTGTACTACAAAAGGGCTGCGGGTGGAAGTGGAGACAATGGAGGGGGTTGAAAGAGGCAGGGCCAGAATGCACGTGCGGGGGGTGGTTCTTAGCCAGTGTGTTCTCATTTCATCCCTGCAGGCGGAGGTAGCAAGAGCCGGCTGTAGAATCTGACTCCTACCATGCGGAGCAGGAGCAACTCCGGCATGTGGCTGTACGGGTGCACCCTGCTGGTGCAACAGACTATCCTGTGCCACCAGGTGGGCGAGTGCGCCATCGCTTGGAAGCCTGCCTGCTTGCCCGTGCCGGGGTGTGTGTGTCATCTGGGGCAGCTGCCTGATTGGGGCTTGGTCAGCTAATTTTTAAGTTGATAATTTTGTATGCCCTGCGAATGATGTTATAAATATCCAAATGGCCCTTGGCGGAAAAAAGGTTCCCCACCCCTGCCATAAGGGAATTCTGAATGCTTATGAAATAGTAAGGGCAGTTTTTCACGCACAATCTAACTATGGCACTCTTCATAACATAACCTGTGATTCTCTCAACTCTACAAGGTTGAAAATGTGGAATCAGCCAAAGACATGGCACTGTATATAAAGGTGGGACTATCTGTGCATAGTCATGCAATGTGCAGCTCACCAGTCTTGTTTGTTGTACCCAAGAGTAGCCAGAATCATCTAGTGAAGGAGAACCAAGTGTGAATCCTATCCCACACCCGTTAGACTCTATAGGTGGGCTTGTGTAAGTGCTGTCAACCCCACAGGGTTTTCAAGGCAAATGATTAAGCAGAGGTGGTTTGCCATAGCCTTCCTTTGCGAAGTCTTCTTTGGTGTTCTCCCATCCGAGTACCAACCCTACTTAGATTCAGATCTGACGGGATCAGGCTATACTATATCATTCCACACCACTATAGGTGGTCTTACAATAAGTTTAACCTATCCTTTCTCCAGTAGGTCTAAAGTGGTAAACATCATCCCTTGCCCTTTATCTTCACAACAGTCCTGTGAGGCAGGTTCGGCTGAGAGACAGGGACTGGTTCACCACTAGCCAGTTGAGCTAGTTGTTGGCAAAGTTGTTCAGTAGTAACACCTAGGTTCAACCCCTGCTTCTCCAGTTAAAAGGCATCTGGTAGGAGGTGTTGGGGTAAGACCTTTCTCTGCCTGAGACCTTGGAGAGCTGCTGCCAGTCAGAGTAGGTGATACTCCACCACACTGTCAGAGTTCTAAAGGAGCCCATGGGCTCAAAAAGGCTGGAGGATCCCTGCCATACTGGATAGCAAATAGCAGAGTTAGCATGCTGGTTACCTATCTACCTTTGCTAGAATGGAGAGAGACTGTAGAGACCACACCTTGCCCTCATGATGGTCAGACAAATAAGGCAGGAAGAAGAGAGACGGGTCAGCTGGAAGGAAGTTTCCCTGAGAATTACCATCTAGGCAAACAAAGGGACAGGATCAGGGCAGACAACTGAAGGATACAGAATCCAGACCTATCGATCTTTCTAGTTCTATCGCCCCTCTGAAGTCCTGGTGTGGACTAGTACTAAGAGGCATTGCAAAGTCCATTCATTCCAACGCTAACAGCCCATTCCTGAGAATGGGGCTGAAAGTCGATAGGTGGTGGTGTGACCTTGCCGCCAGAGTAAATGCGTGTAATCACGTGATTACACGCATTCACGCCGGCGGCAAGGCCAGTCCCGCCAGCGGTCAAGCACCGTGGGACTGCGCCTCCACCAGCACGGCCTCTCCGTGGCGCCGGCAATGGCGTGGAGAGGCCACACCAGCACAGGGGGGGGGGGGCGTTCCGGGGGCGTTCCAGGGGGAGGAGCCACCGCTTGGTCGGCTTCCTACCCACTTTCGGCCACTTGCGCCAGCAGCCGGAATAGTGTTGCTGCACCTGCTATTTAGCAGGCACAGCCTCGGTCTTTTCAATGGGGCGAAAAGCCCCAGTTAAACCAAAAAAGCCCTAACCTGTATGGCCCAGGCTAGCCTGATCTCGTCAGATCTTAGAAGCTAAGCAGGGTCAGCCCTGTTTAGTATTTGGATGGGAGACCACCAAGGAATACCAGGGTTGCTGTGCAAAGGAAGGCACTGGCAAACCACCTCTGTTAGTCTCCTGCCATGAAAACCTCAAATGGGGTCGCCATAGGTCGGCTGTGACTTGACAGCACTTTACACACACAAACCCAAAAAAGCCGCAAAACGGCTTTTTTTGTTTTGTTAAACAGTGTCAGGGAAACGGCTTAGGAAGAGGCGCTGCTGTGCCTCTTCCCCGCTGTCCCCGTACGCCTCAGCTCAGGAATGGGCTGTAAGTACCTCTGAGCAGAGGGAAAGTGTTATGTAGAACTTCAGTGGTAAAAGTCCCAGGTTTTTTGAATATCCAGTTTTAAAATAATTTTAGCTGGACTGGCAAAGCCCTCTGCTCAAGATCCAAAGAGCAACCACCAGAATTAGCAATGATTCTAATTTTTACAAGCAAGATGTTTTTTAAAAAATGGAACTTACCTTGCTCACAATGTGCACTTTCTGTTAAATCAATGTCTGTCACATACAATGAGATTAATGATTTGTTCACAGCTTAAAATGAACACTATTTCTGATAGCTGTCTCTCTGCACGGGGTTGGGGTGTGTGGGGACAGTCAGCTTGGAGGCTGGCTGAGTACACCATGCTCAAAATTTGCTGTTTTGTTTGGACTGCATATAGGCCAGAGTTCTCGTAGGCAAGTAGCACATCATCTAATTGTCAACCACATTTCGAATATACTTCTTTTGTATGACAATTTCCCCCCTGTCATGTGGACTAGATGGGGAGGGGCTGTGGCTCAGTGGTAGAGCATCTGCTTGGCATGCAGAAGATCCCAGGTTCAATCCCTGGCATCTCCAGTTAAAGGGACTAGGCAGGTAGGTGATGTGAATAGACCTCTGCCTGAGAGCCTGGAGAGCCGCTGCCGGTCTGAGTAGACAATACTGGCTTGGGGGGACCAAGGGTCTGATTCAGTATAAGGCAGCTTAATGCGTTCATGTACAGAAGATAGGGGGAGAGGAACAGATACAGCTGTGGAAAACCAGTGTGAGAATGTTGCATGGGCAAAACATTTGCAAAAAAAAAAAAAATCATAACAATTTTGAGCATTCTATAATTGTTGAATGTTCAAGGGCACTCCTCATAATTCAGAGGAGTGTTCATTCATTACAATAGACAATTTGGCTAGATAGGCCACTGGTTTGTCCAAGTACAGTGCAGTTCCTTATATCGTACACCGTATGGCAATAATCTCTGCAGGGCAATTGCGCACTCTGTTTCCAGAGCCTCAAAACCCCTTAGCATGGTCACTAGAATGCAGAAATGGTCATTTGAAGCCATAACACCACAACTCGAAAAGCTGAAAAATATATACATATGTAATTGAGAGCTACAGAAATGAGAATTACAGAAGGAGCTCCACAAAGCCTGCACAGATACATTCCAAAAATTCAAGGTAGAACAGGTGAAATACAGACTGTTAAGATATCTCGACACAAGGTTCTCAAATCGTGCACTTAGTAGCAAGATTGCCTCCAGTCCATTCTTCCCGTGGTCTCTCTCTGCCTAGACTTGCTCGTAGACTGACTAAATCGAACATTGCGTGGCCACCACTAGGTCCCTTCTGCAGGCATGTGTGCGCATCCCCTGGAGAGGCTCCCTTAGAGTCCCAATAGCACAATAATCCTGGGCAAATATTTACACAACTCGGGGTTTGCTTTTTCAGCAAGCCATCTTTGCTGCATATCAGATTTTCAACATTAAAGCATACATCTGCATAGTTTTTTTTTTTTACAGTCAAGGTTACCTACCAAAAGAAGGATTATTTTATTTCACTTTTTATATACAAAGTAATAAAGGCCTTGGGAATCTCTGATACCTCTTGAAGACATCTCCGAAGCCTGATCCGCCATTCCCACAAAATGTACATCCCTAAGGAATTCTTTGTTGCCCTCCCGTAACACCGCGCAAAAAAAAAAAAAGCCCTTTGTCTTCCCTGTCTGCTTTTTTAGCATATCTGGGCAAATTCCAGCGTTACACCCAAGCAAAAAGGTGGCAGAACAGGAGTGTTTCTGAATCACTTCCCCCTCCATTGCTAAATCAGACAAAGAAGTAAAATATTAAGGCTTCAAGTTAAAAACAAACGAAAACAAAAGGAAATCCAGCCACCCTCCCATTTTGTTGCAAATATAAAAGGCATGGAATGCCAGAAATGTCAACCGTTCAACACACACCCATAGAGTGACTTCAAAGATATAAAACTGCAGCTCACCTAAGATGAAATGCATGGTGATACTAAAATGAAATGACAGCCCAGTCTGGATTTGTCATGCAGAACTCTTGCTGCTTCCTTAAACCGAATGTAGACTTCAGTGCAAAATCCACAATTAAATGTTAATGTTTGTTTGAACGGGCATGAGATCTTTTTAAGTGCACAGTCAACACAAGAGACAAAACATTAATTTGCCGCGGATCATTCATTCATTATGACGGGAGCAGGGCATTATTTTAATATGGAGAAGAACTGGGAGGGGGGCAGGTTGCAGTAACAATGTTCAGGCTAATCTGTAGTTGTTCTGTGATTCTCCCAAAAGACCTGCGTCTAATTTACCTGAGCAGAAACCAGGGAATGTAGTGAGCCCAGCCTTGTTTGTGTCACCCAAAAAGGACCTGCAAAAATTAACTGGGTAGGAGCTCTGCCAGCTTGAACTATATGGGGTGCTAGGGATGCCAGTAGGGTTGCCAACCTCCAGATACTAGCTGGAGATCTCCTGCTATTATAACTGATCTCCAGCTGATATAGATCAGTTCACCTGGAGAAAATGGCCGCTTTGGATATTGGACTCTATGGCACTGAAGTCCCTCCCCTCCCCAAACCCCGCCTTCTGCAGGCTCCGCCCCAAAAACCTCCCGCTGGTGGTGAAGAGGGACCTGGCAACCCTAGTCCTGATATGGTTCAGTACTACAGTCCAGGAAAAGTGGAGAGGCAAGGGGTATACTGGCCAGAGTGCAGGCACTTCAAGCCGAGAGATCTGTATTCAGATCTCCACTCAGCCACAGGCCAGTTACTAACTCGTAGCCTAACCTTCCTCACAGGGTTGTTAAGAGGACAAAATGGGGGAGAGGTGCACTGAATGCAGTGCCCTGAGCTCGTTTGAAGATCAGGATGAAAAATATGATAAAATAATTTTATTCGGCAATCTTGCCAAGTGCCACGGGTAGGTCGGTGTTATTTGTCCTGAATAGGGTTGCCAATCTCCAGATACTAGATGGAGATCTCCTACTATTACAGCTGATCTCTAGCCGACAGAGATCACTTCACCTGGAGAAAATGGCTGCTTTGGCAATTGGACTCTGTGGCATTGAAGTCCTTCACCTCCCCAAAGCCCGCCCTCCTCAGGCTCTGCCCCAAAAACCTGCCGCCAGTGGTGAAGAGGGACCTGGCAACCCTAGTCCTGAAACACATGACACTCAACATCAAGAAGAGGAATGCTACTAGCCATGGTGACAAAGAGGGAACCTCCCATGTTCCGAGTCAATAAATGTCTGAATACCAGGGCCAGGGGCAACATTGGGGAAAGGCCTTGGGGTGAGTTTCCTATCCCAGCTGCCCTTTTGTTAACAGCATGCATAGAGAAATGGTTGCACCACTGTGTCTTCTTAGGACACTGTAATCTGTACAGTAGGGGACAATGTCCCCAAAGTACAGCCAGTTACCACTTACAGTTTGCTTTCTGTAAACATAAAAGGTGCCTGAGTTATAAAACACTCTCAGAAACCCATGCATTTTGCCCATTGGGGTATTTGTTTTTACCCCAAGCCCATTTAACACATTGGGGTAAAAAATACCCCATGGGTTTATTAAGAAAACACTGATCCAGGGAACCATTTTAAGTACTCCAGAGAGATACAGTATTTTGTGACAACCTAATGCCCTTACCTGATAACTTGGAGAATATTTACCACACCACAGAGGGATATACTTATGATGTTGAAAAATTCTCCAAGATAACAAAAACATTAGAAATTATGAATTTTAGATGTTTTAGACGTTTTCCTTTATAAATCATGAATATTTGTGCTAATTGTCTAATAACTTAGGTTCCAAACATCGCATTTATTGTTCCAAATTTTTGAATAGTATAGCTTTGTAAAGGAACCATACTGGTGTGAGCTATTCAATATGCAAAAGGGGAGGGGTGAATCTACGCTGAAGAAATATGTCTCACACCCAAGTGTCTTTTCAAACTCTGGATATTTTAGTATTGTTAAACACCATGGTTTCTGCAACCATGCTTTTGTTGGAATTTTTCTACCCAATACAATTTTTCTACCCAATACCTTGGGGTATGTCTATAGCCCCGAATTTATGTTTTTTTAAAACAAAAACCTCCGTTGAATCCATTTAAACCAACTGTTTCCTTTTGCTTCTTCAAAGTGGAACAAAACAGTATTGCGAGAAGCCGTCAAATCGCCTTTGTCAGAAAAAAGCCCTTTGGATCAACAGCGAAGTTAGTACCCATGACCTATCATAAGATGCATCAGCCCTGTTTAAAAATGCACCAGTGTGCCAACTTATACTTCTGATGTCTGTGACCTGACAGTTTTCCCCAGCCTGCTGCAAACCTTAACCCATGTGCTATGCAGGATCGAAAGTTTAGGTTCCAATCCACAGCCAGGTTGTAACCCAGAAATTCTTGCCCTATATCTTGAAGTCTGAATCTGGAGATGAGACAACAGGGGTTTCCTCTGCCTGTCCACCTCCTTACTTCTGGGGGATTCCCAGGTCCCACCTGGAGGTTGGCATCCCTAGCACCTTGAACACACGAAATCTGCCTTATACTGAATCAGACCCTTGGTCCATCAAAGTCAGTATTGTCTACTCAGATCTGCAGCGGTTCTCTAGGGTCACAAGCAGAAGTCTTTCACATCACCTACTTGCCTAGTCCCTTTAACTGGAGATGCCGGGGATCGAACCTAGGGCCTTTTGCATGCAAAGCAGATGCTCTGCGACTGAACCACAGCCCCTCCCCTTCTGGTCCACTCCTTTCCCACCTTCTGGGGTGGGAGTCCCAGTTGCCCTGCCCACTCCCACAAGTCTCCTGATTCTATAGCTAATTACAAGCAGGAGACTCTGGTGTGCAATCTGGCAAACCCGTTTGTAAGTGCGCTCATATTAAAATTCTGCTGAAGTTGAATGGTTTTCCTTTCAAGTTAATGTATTTAGAATCAAGGCATTAGCAAGAAAGTAGATCTGAACTGGCTGCATCTGCCATTTTCGGTTATGGTAATCTCTCTACGTCAACTTCCAGGAAGATTTGAATAATTTACCGATGTCTCCAATCCAGTGGTGCTATTTTAAATGCAAACCTCAAAGAAAAAAAATATCTAGGGCTATCATAAGCCTATTAATATGAAATGTATCTCCTTATCCCAGAGGAGTCTTGTGTCTAGATTTAACAAGCTGCTGCCTGCAATTTATGTCTGTATGGATCCCTCTTACATCGTAACCTAATGAGATGCAACCCCAGGGCATTCATTTACATCATCATTTTCTTGTTACTTTCTCCATCACTTGCTTGATAGCTAATTCACCCTGGCAATAAATGGTTTGAAATAGAGGGGTTTTCCCACCCACATACAAATAAAAGATGGTGTTTTAAAGAATTAATGAGTCTGAGAAAGTATTTTATAGGTCTAGATGCTCTTCTCCTTTTCCCCTTCCTGACAGAAGCAAAGACTCAGTGCTTGCTCAGAATTTAGCCTTTATTTACTATTAGAGTCTTAGAATATAATGGTATCTAATTCAGGGCCCAAGCATTATTTCTCTGGGTCTGTAATATGCTCCCCCCCAAAAAAAAAAATCCTATCTCATACACATAACCTCATGATTTACGAAAGGGAGGGAAGTATTTTATTTCTGAAATGACAAAAATGGACCATATCCTAATAACGGGCTTGCAACCCTGGCTGGATCTCATTGGACAACTGAAGCCAGGGATGCCTACCAACACATCGAACACTGGCATAGCTTCACTTTCCCCATGCTTCTCCCCCTAATTACTTTTTATGTGTTCATCTGACTTGCTAATTTTTAAAACACCCTTTTTTGAAAGTGCAACACTACTTAAGGGATTGGGGGGAGGGGGGTTTCCTGGTGATATCATGGGAGGCCAGCACCAGGCTAAAAGCTTGCAGAATTGTTCCTCCCACCTTGCAGAATTTGACTCTAGAGCAGTGGCTCCCAAAGTGGGCACTACCACCACCTGGGGGGGGCGGTGGGATTACCTAGGGGGGCACTAAGAGGCAAGGGGGCAGCAGGGGAGCGCTAGAGGCGGGCCCGTTCATTAATTTACAATAGATCAAGCTATGGCACCATGCTGGCGAATTTGGTGGAAACTATCAGAATTTTTTCCCCAGACTATGAAGAGCTGGTACCACTGGATCAAGTTCATCAGTTTTGTTGGATAAATTTGAACTAAAATGTTTTAATTTGATTTTGAATAGACGTGCAATTAATTGTAACCGTTCTGAAATTTTATTGTTATTATCTTCTTTAGTGAGTCATGCAAACGCCTGTTTTGACTAATGCTTTTTATAGGATAGGGTAGGGGGCGCTGGGGTTGAGTTCGTTCAACCAAGGGGGCGGTGGCCCGAAATGTTTGGGAACCACTGCTCTAGAGAGTGGTAGATACATTTAGACTAAAGTGGAGCTACCATATCGGTCTCACCGCTCTGAACACATGACATCTGTCTTTCCCCTAAACGAGTTGTTTTAAGTACATTGACAATCCAAACATATGTGCAAGGATAAGCATAGGATCAGATATTAGGCTTCCAGCCCAGGGAAAGGGGGCAGTTCTGTCCCTCATTCCTGCACTGTTGCAGGCTACATGCCCTCTGAATTGGGGAGAAGCCCCCACCCACACTGGGGTAGCCCCTGCACCGAGTAGTTGTGTCACACACACACAGCATCATTTCAAAGCTCCTGTTGGAAAGGCCCCTGGTAATTTAACCAAAGCCACGTAAGATAGTTTCTAATTTTCTGTGCACTGTCAAGCCTGATCTACAGCTCAATTAATCTGAAATACCTGGAAGTCAACAACAGTGCTGCTGAAATCCCAATTATATTCCCCCTTAGATTGTGCTGGGGATACCCAGACCCAGGCTGTGATCCTAAGATGGAAGTAAGGGGCAATTCAGACTCCAGCCTGGAAATTCTGTGCACGCACGCACAAGATGTAATGCTTGATGCAGGCACGTGCATGAGCATCTGTCTCAGCACAGTTCTGCATTCCCCAAATCCTCAAATGGAAGGGTCATGGGAACTGCATGCCGCATATTACAGCTTGCTGCAGAAAGGCCATGTCTTCCTGATGCACATCCAGTACTTACACAAAAATGTTCCCACAGAGGGAGCCATTCCGACAACGTACCTGTACTTACCTGCAGATGTAGCGATAATTCACAAGAACGCTTCTGCCTCTTGAAATGGTAACATGGGAAATGACCCTATGATTGCAGTCTTTAACTGGATCCCCCGCCCCCCACAAGCCCGCAGTCTCTGTACACATAATATGGTCAGTACTATGGCACACCAAGATGACTTGAGGAAATAGATTAAAAAGCTGTGGGTGCTCAGTGATGTTTCTTTGCCACTAGGGTGTAAAATCTTATGACATTCCCATGCAACAGTTCACGGACTTCTCTGCAGCAGCAACTAGAATGCTTACGGCTTCCCCCTCTCCCCCCCTTAGGATCCTTAGCCGCTTTTGAATTCATTAACATTGGATGGAAACCCAAAGCATTTCCTTTTTTCCCCTTCAAAAGCGCCAGCAGGGAGCAATAAAGCTGAGACGCGAAGAAAGGAAAGTGACCTACAGTGCAATCCTAAATAGGGTTACACCTTCTAAACCCACTGACTTCAAGATACTTAGAAGCATGGAACTAGGGTTGCCAGGCCTCTCTTTGCCACTGGCTGGAGGCTTTTGGGGCGGAGCCTGTGGAGGGTGGGGTTTGAGGAAGGGAGGGACTTCAATGCCATAGAGTCCAGTTGCCAAAGCAGCCATTTTCTCCAGGTGAACTGATCTCTATCAGCTGGAGATCAGTTGTAATAGCAGGAGATCTCCAGCTAGTACCTGGAGGTTGCCAACCCTAGGTATAACTCTGTTTAGGATTAGAACTTGCATTGACAGAAGCATCCCACACTCTTGACAGGACGCTGTAGTGGTCAATCAGAGGAGCACAAAGTGTTCGGGGAAAGCACAGCTACTTCTTTTACCAGAACAAAGATCACAGGAAGCTTTGCTGGTGCATTAGAGAGGGGGAGGGGGAATCAAACAGTTACAGTGTAATACCTTTTCATTAGGACCAACCAACGTATCACAGACTAGAGAGACAACCTCCAAGTTCACAGAATTCTTCTTCCGTCTGTATTTGAACACTGAGCTTGAAGAAGAGTTCTGTGGAGGTCACTTGATACACGGTAATAATTTGGTTGGTCAGAGGTTGTTAGTTTGTTTGGAACTCACTGGCCAGAAGACCCCAGCAGCAAGTATGGAAAGCAAGCTACACCGACGGCCAAAGCTATTTCAATCGCTGCCAGCGCTGTGGACCTGCAAAGAATCAGTGGCTGCTGCCAGTGGTCTGGACTTGCAAGCGCTGAAATAAGACACTCGCTCAACCCCTGATATTAGAGCTGTCTGGATTAGAGCTGACATGAAACTCCACAAGAATTCTGCAATCCTAATTCAATTTTAGAAGACCTTGAACTTTTTCAAATTTCACTTTCAAAATTAAACCCAGAGGGATGCTTTTTTTAAAAAAAATATGCAAATCATAACTCTTTGTCAATGACATTTAAGGCAATAATGTGCGTATCAGTTTCCTTAAAAAAAATTTTTTTTATACATTGCTTTTCTCTATAATACCAAAAATCCAGCAGCACCCATGACCGAGAAAGTTGGGGGGGGGGGGGATACTGCTTAGTAAAACATTCTGAATTTTTGCAAGTAACTTGCTTGCGGATTTCTCGCCTCCATTTTCAAATCAGCTCTACTCTGGAGGAACTCCAGGTGCAATGAACATCAGCAATGGAAAATACATGCCTGCTGTCAACATATTTAGGGCTCATGAAAACTCACTGGTCATCAGGCAGGCAACAAGTTTGTATCTCTTACAGGCATGTGGTTGGCTGATAATCACACACAATCAGTCACACACACATACACACAGAGAAAATTTCAACAGACCATAATAACCTTGCACTGAGAAGATACACACTGCACCAGTGCGAGACAATACACCGTATTACAGCCTGTCTCCAGAAAAGCAAACAAGGAAGAACGGCTGTTTACCATAACGGATTACCAGCGGAATATTTGAGGGTTCCTTTTCTCTGATCACGATAGGCTTTTAAAAAAAATAATGATCCAAGGAGGAATGAAAGTTGCTTCTTTGTGTGACGGTTCTTTTACATGAAAGACAAACTCATATGGACACAGAATTTATTACACAGTGGCAAAGGGTAACGGGATACCTCAAAACCACTTTCTCTCCTTCCCTTGCTCAGAAGACACTCGTTAAAAGAGTGCATGGTGGTCAAAGGACCCGTGGCCCCCTTCAACTGAAGAGGAACACAACTGACGTGGCTTGGGCCCTGCTGACTCAGAAACCCATGCGTGCGCACATGTACGAGGATTCCTTGTTCGCAAGAGCTTTTCCCATTCATTCCAAAGGAGGGAACAGATCGGTATACCTTAAAGTGTGGTGTGGAGAAAGTGGACAGAGATCATTTGTCCACCCTCTTTCATAATACTGAAACTAATAGACAGCAGATTCAGGACAGACAAAAAGAAACGGCTGCTTCCTACAATGCATGATGAATTTGTGGAATTCATCGCCACAAGATGGCATGATGGCCTCTAGCTTACATAGTTTTAAAAAGGGATTACACACATTCGTGGAAGAGAGATCTATCAAAGGCTTAGCCGTAATGGCTACAGGGGATCTCCAAGTTCAGAGGCGATGTACCTCCATATACCTGTTGCTAGGGTAGGGGGTTGTCAGATAGCCTGACAGGGTGGCCATGGGCAACTGCAGAGGAGGGCTGTTGTGTTATCCCTTCTTGTGGGCTTTTTGAAAGCATCTGGCCAGCCATTATGGGAAACAGGATGCTGGTTTAGATAGATGTTTGGTCTGATCATCAGGCCTCTTCTCGTGTGCATGTAAACTAGGGTTCCCAATTGCCCGGTGAGGATGGGAAATTGCCCACCAACTCACTGGGCTGCCCGCTGGCCTTCTTCTGGCTGGTGGGTGGAAGTAGGCCAGCTGGGAGGGAGGGGGTGATCGGCATGCGCCGTGCGCACCGCACCACCAGCACTTCCGGGTTATCTCAGAAGTACTGGTGACGTTCTAGCAATCTCCCCTCTGAAAACTCTATGTTTTCTAGAGAGTTTTCAGAGGGAAATTGCTAGAGTGCCCCGCATGCACGCAGCACTTCCTGGGTAAACTGCTCCGAATGGCTGCATGGATTGGGCTCCCGCCAGAGCACAGGTAAGACCTGGCAACCCTTATGTGAAAACCCACATGAATCTATTTCCTCCTCTAAAATGAATCGGTGAAGAGTCCTGTGGCGCAGAGTGGTAAACTGCAGTACTGCAGTCCAAGCTCTGCTCCCGACCTAAGTTCGATCCCGACGGAAGTCGGTTTCAGGTAGCCGGCTCAAGGTTGACTCAGCCTTCAGTCCTTCCGAGGTCAGTAAAATGAGCACCCAGCTTGCTGGGGGTAAAGGGAAGATGACTGGGGAAGGCACTGGCAAACCACCCCGCAAACAAAGTCTGCCTAGGAAACGTCAGGATGTGACGTCACCCCATGGGTCAGGAATGACCCGGTGCTTGCACAGGGGACCTTTACCTTTTTAAAATGAAATGGCAGCCATTTTTATTTGCTGCTCTGGGACAATAGCAACCTCTTTCAAGAAATCTAGTATTCATAATTTATACGATGGGGAAAAAAGCTATTTAACTCTGTCTTTCTATCATATCGCTTGCCATCAAACTTGGAGGGACAGGACGGGAAGAGCCACTGAGCCCGATCAAACTGTTTTTAGATCACAGTACAACATCTACATGACAGGATTTGATGGACAGACAAACGCACAATGGCTTTTCCATTCTCTTCCACAAAAAGCAAGAGTAATCTCTGGCTCATGGTGCCGCGCATCTGTCGACTGGTTCGGCTGGTTCCCAACTGCCTGTCGGAGAGATTTTCCAATTAGCTGTACAAAGTTTTTTCTTCACAAATAAGGCTGCAGCTGGTTTTTGGCCAAATTCTTTTTAAAAAAGAAAAGTGGAGTCTTTTTAAATTTAAAAACAAAAACCAACCAACCCCACGAAACAAAACAGAAAGGACACCGTCAGCTGCTCCTCCTCTTCCTCTTCCTGTTGGCGTTATTATCTGAGTTTTCACAGTGCACCTAGCTTCACGGCTGGTTTTGCGGATGGCTCTTTATTTCGCGAATTCCTTTTTATACGGAAATTTCGTAGGTTGTTCCACCCACTCCAGACACTTTCTTAACATTTGAGTGTCTCGCAGGACTGACTGGGGGGCCCTGGGGGCTCGGCGTTGACCCTAGTCGACACTCCACCCTTGAAATTCCTTTCGGCTGTCCATTAATTTTACTGTGAGTTGTCTTCAACTGGATGTCCTCCCTGTATTGGAAGCAAAACAAGCAAGTCGGGAGTGAGCAGACAGGGATCAGCAGTCATCAGAAGTTCCACACAAACATTTTGGAAGCTGTTTATGTCCTGATTCTTCAAAGCACACAAGAATAAAACAAATAAAACATAACAATGCTGGAATTCCTTGGTGGTCTCCAATCCAAATACTCACTAGGGACAACGCCACTTAGCTTCTAAGATCGGACAAGATCAGGGCCCTCCAGGTCAGGGCAACCTTCTACATTGTGGGTAGGGTTGCCAATCTCCAAGTGGCTGGAGATCTCCTGGGATTACAACTGAGCTCCAGGCAACAGAGATCAGTTCACCTGGAGAAAATGGCCACTTTAGAAGGTGGACATGGTATTATACCCTACTGAAGTCCCTACGCAAACCCCACCCTCCTCAAGCTCCATCCCCCCAAATCTCCAGGTATTTCCCACCCAGAGTTGGCAACCCTAACTGCGGGTGTGCGTAAAGTGCTGTCAAGTGACAGCTGACTTAAGGTAGCCCAGTAGGGTTTTCTAGGCAAGAGAGTAACAGAGATGGTTTGCCATTGCCTTCCTCTGCATAGCAACTAGGGTTGCCAGGTCCCTCTTCGCCACCGTTGGGAGGTTTTTGGGGTGGAGCCTGAGTAGGGTGGGGTTTAGGGAAGGGAGGGACTTCAATGCCATAGAGTCCAATTGCCAAAGTGGCCATTTTCTCCAGGTGAACTGATCTCTATCAGCTGGAGATCAGTTGTAATAGCAGGAGATCTCCAGGTAGTACCTGGAGGTTGGCAACCCTAATAGCGACCCTGGTATTCCTTGGTGGTCTCCCATCCATGTACTGGCCAGGACTAACCCTGCTCAGGTTCTGATATCTGACGAGATCAGTCTCACTTGGGCCCTCCAGGTCAGGGCAACATCCTGCATTACTCATCCTTAAAGGTCAGGTCCTTAGTTTTATTTTTCAAATTTCGGACCGCCTCCTCCAGCCCGCCAGTCACTCCTTCCCGATTGCTTAAAAATTGCTACTTAATCTAATTGCGTTCCACAATACATTCTGGAATGTAATCGCTTTAACATGCTAAAATGTTTTCAAAGGTAACTTCACAATCAAACATCTCCGTTTCAAAAGCACATTTCCTTTTCGCCACAAGATGTATGATGCACTCAGCAATTTTAGCTAAGGGGTTCTCGAGAGTTTACCGGGGCAGGTTAGAAACAGAGGCCTTTCTCATTATTTCTTGTAGCATGTAGGATAATAGAGGTCCATTCCCATTGCGCTCCTTATTATTAACGACAGGAGATCAAAGCGACCCCCACCTCTCTCATCAAAGCCTGTTAGCATTAAGCAAACGAGTTAGCTACACCCTGGTGGTTAATAGCTGTTACGGCACTCAAAACACAAGATTGCATTACTCTGTCCCGTGATTGCTAAGGGGTGGGTTGGGAGCTACCTAAGAATTTCGGAGATCTTTCTCAAGCGCGTTGCCAGGCTGCCATCAGAGAATGTCCCAAGCACAAGTAAAATGGTTACAGAGATCTCATTTCCAGGCTGAAATTCTGAAATGTGCTTAAAATTGCCAACTCCAGGTGGGGAAATTCCTGGAGATCTGGGGGTAGGGTGGCCAGGTCTCTCTTTGCCACCAACGGGAGGTTTTGGGGGTGGAGCCATTTTCTCCAGGTGAACTGATCTCTAACAGCTGGAGATCAGTTGTCATAGCGGGGGATCTTCAGCTAGTACCTGTAGGTTGGCAACCCTATCTCGGGGTGAAGTAGGGTTGCCAGCTCCGGGTTGGGAAATACTTGGAGATTTTGGGGGTGGAGCCTGAGGACAGGGTTTGGGGAGGGGAGGGACTTTCATGGGGTACAATGCCATAGAGTCCACCTTCCAAAGCAGCCATTTTCTCCAGGTCAGAGGTTGCCTCGCTCTCCACCTTTGTTTCCCCACATTTTGCCCGCATTTCCAAACATGAGATAAAACAGGTCCCTGAAAACATGGGCAAAGCGCGGGGAAACTCAGGGGGAGAGTGAGGCGACCTCTGACGGTCAGAAACGACATGCATAATCAAAACAAAGACCCGAAGTCATTGGAGGGGTGACTGCGAGAGAAACAGCCACGCCTAAAAGGCTCCTCTCGCAGCCTAAACTACCTTGTAGGGTGGGTGCAAGGATAAAGGCACGATACTGAGCAACGTCATTCTGTAACCATCGAAATGTATTAGGAATGGTGGTTATCGGTGTTTACTGGAAGTTCAGCTTGTGGGTTAATACAGAATTTCTCCTCTCTGTGGTAAAATGTGATACTAATAATGTAGCTTTGGGACTACTGTCCACTGTGTAATGGATACTGTTCTATCCCCTTGTCTCCCTCCAACGCCCACCTTGCCAGACTGATCCAGCTGCCATTTTGACCCTATAGCAATCAGCACATGGATTGTCACACATGACAACTGGCTTTTACGTTGTGCCTTGCACAATGAGCATGCATGCACCATGAGTTTGCGTAACTGCATTTCTCCAGCAGCAGACTAGAAATAGATTACTTTTCATGGCTTTTCACCACTATTCACACTTCAGTATCCCTGGATACTAATCTGCATGTCGCTTTTCAATTTCCCAGAATTTAATAATACTTCCCCTGCAAAATAATAAAAATAAAATCCCTGAACATTAGAAGAAAAATATCTCTGCGAAGGAGGAAAAGAAGAAGAAGAAGAAGAGTTGGTTTTTATATGCCAACCTTCTGTACCACTCAAACCGGCTTACAATCACCTTCCCTTCCCCTCCCCACAACAGACACGCTGTGAGGTAGGTGGGGCTGAGAGAGTGTGACTAGCCCAAGGTCACCCAGTTGGCTTCAAGTGTAGGAGTGGGGAAACAAATACAGTTCACCAGATTAGCCTCCACCACTCATGTGGAGGAGAGGGGAATCAAACATGGTTCTCCAGATCAGACTCCACCACTCCAAACCATCGCACCACGCTGGATACTAATCTGCATGCCGCTTTTCAATTTCCCAAAATTTAATAATACTTCCCCTGCAAAAAAAAATAAAAAAATCCCTGAATGTTAGAAGAAAAATATCTCTGCAAAGGAGGAAAGGAAGAACACTACCACAGTTGAAAAACAACAGTAGTAAGGAAGCTGTGCATACCTTGGAGTCCCCATTGGTTGTGCCTCTGTTATTTCCACAGCGTTAACAAATGAGACAGCTTTTGGGCCATATGAGGGTGACCTGGATATCCCACTGGGGGACGATGGGACTTGGTGGCCCGGAGACTTGAAAGAGCCGTTGTTCACCCTGCCCTGCAATGCTTGATGGGCCTGGACATTGTTATTGGCTAGGTCAGCTTGTATTGAAGGAGTGGAAGTCCTTGATGTTCTGGTCATTGCACTGGAGAGGGACGTAACCGAGGCCTGCCGGACAGGGTTCCTCGCGCTAAAACTGCTTGCGGTCATCAGATTGTCTCTAGAGCCGTATCTCAAGACGATGCCGCGAGGGTCTTCCGCCAGCATGCTGACCTGCTGAAGGCTGTAAGAGCTCGGGGTGTCGTACACCCCCGAGTCTGCATACACGGAGTCTGGGTGAGAGTGGAGGAGCTTCTCCCTCTCCTCCATTTCTTTCCTCTCCTGAATGGACGCCATGATGGTTTTCGACAGGTTATCGTAGCGCACCGGCGAGGGGTCGCGTGGGTGCGAGGCCGGGCTGCCCAGCACGGGGCTGAAACTCTGCGGAGGCTGGCGCTGTAGCTCTCTGCCCCGCAGGTGGCACATTTTGGCAGACAAATATGGTGAGTGGTACCCGACGGACCCCACAGCAGAATGAGCTACGCACCTCCTCCCCGAAGGGGACATAGGGTTGAGCAAACTGTCGTAAGACAAACTTCCGTTCCTGTTCGACAAAGAATTGGGGGCAAAGATGCTCTTGTAAGGTGTGGAGGCAGCCCCTTCCAACTTCAGGTGGTGGAGGGGCACTTTGTCTATCCCTCGCCGGCTGGCAGATTTTAGGCTCAAAGACCTCGAGTTGACAGCAAAGGAGTCTATTTGGAGCGGAGATGACTGGTAGGTCTTGTGAAGGGAACTCTTCCGATAGCTGGGGATATCGATGCTCGGTTCTGACTGGTAATCAAGGCTGCCGTCATTCTCCTCCATGACGACTGCTTGCTTATGACCATCCTGTATAGAGATCTGAAAAAGAGGTATATAACAGAGAGATAAGGCAGCAGGGCCAGAGTAAGGGAGGTAGAATCCAGGCTGTGATACTCTTTGAACTTCTCTTTGCTAAATGGGCCCATTTCCCCCTTTTCTTTACAGTCAACATTAGAGTTGCCAGGTCATAGAAACGTGGAAGGGACCACCAGGGTCATCTAGTCCAACCCCCTGCACAATGCAGGACATTCAAAACTGCCTCCCCCACACAGCCCCAGTGACCCCATGCTCAGAAGATGGCCAAGGTGCCCACCTCCCGAGGAAGCCTGTTCCACTGAGGAACCACTCTACCTGTTAGAAAATTCTTCCTAATGTCTAGATGAAAACTCTTTTGATTTAATTTCAACCCATTTGTTCTGGTCCAACCTTCTGGAGCAACAGAAAACAACTCAGCACCATCCTCTATATGACAGCCCTTCAGGTACTTTAAGATGGTGATCATATCCCCTCTCAGTGTTCTCCTCTTCAGGCTAAACATACCCAGCTCCCGCCAATTAACAGGCCTGCCTGCTGCCCCTCAGCTGGCCAGTGGGGGAAACAGGCTAGCCAAAGGGGGAGACAATCCCCACAAGCATGCTGCGTGGTGTGGCACAATAATGTCCCTTCCAAGGTAAACCTGGAAGCCATAGGGATGCTCTAGCGAATCCCTCAAAAAAACCCTCTATGGAAACCATAGAGTTTTTGGAGGAATATGCTAGAGTGCCCCCATAACATTTGGGTTTGATGGAGATGCTCTAGCGTCTAGCGCATTTCTCCAAAAACTCCATAGTTTTGTTTAGGGATGCGCTACAGCAACCTCAGTGCTTCCAGGTTTACCCTGAAAGGGACATTATTGCATGCACACACTGAATGCTCACAAATCGGGGCCCCCCAAAGCTCCATTCCATTATGGAATGTGGTATACAAGTTGGATCTGGGTCCCCTCCCTGTGTCAGATGTATCACATTCACACTTGAGCTGTGGGCTCTCAATTCTTGTCTGTCCAGAATTTAATTAAGAGCAGAACCACAGTGTACACAGATAGGGGGCTTCAGCCTTCACTCCTGCACCATTTTCTCAACCTGAAACAGTCCCAATGGGCAGTATTTGGAGAAACCCATGCGTTCTCTGGGATATCCATGGGTTTCCCCAAGAGACCCAATAGCATTATCCTGGGACTGCTTCGGGGTGTGAAAACTGTGCAGGCAAGAAGGCCGAAGCCCCTTCTCGATATGTACTGCACTCCTGATCCTAACTGGCAACTTAAAAGGTTACACAGAGCCCTTTTTTATGCCAGCATTCTCTTCCATCCACCCAGTTCCCCAGACGGTACGATACCAACTGAAGCATGTATAAAAGTATAATATTTTGAACGAGAGGAGCACTGAAGCCATTTGTCAGGTAATAAGGTGAAGCTCTCGAGGTAATCTTTTCAGCTGCGGGCCGCTCGGCTCAGTAATAGCACACTGCGAGTCTGCCTTTCAAAAGCTCTCAGTCGGGCGACAAGATGGATGAGCCGTTACGGGGAAGAGTCCAACTAAAAAAAGCAACCTCTTGAAGCGGGATTTCTTGATGGGTGTCTGCCCCCGTTTTCAAAGTTAAAAGGGCAATCATCGAAGGCTTAGGTTTGGATCCCATATAAGGCTTCCACGTGCTTTTCCTTTGTCTGTTGTGGAGGTGGCCCTCCACTGTGGAGTATGTATTACTTAGGTCCCAGGCATTTTTCAGCTCATTGAAGGACATTGATGGTATATGCCTAGCATTGATGGTAAAAGCCTAGCACACAGAGAATGCCTGCTCCACAGCAGAGAACTGCCTCCATTATGAATTAAGGAAGCATGAGTGGAAACAAGGTATTGGATCCAAGACATATGTATTACTCCATGGAAGAAAAAAGATCCTCCAGCCAATCAGAAATAAAAGGCAAACTAAACATGATAGTGGTCACATATCCAAACCGTGTGCCTCCGGACACACCTGAAATTTCATGGAGGGCTTTCATCCCAAAAGGAGAACTTACCTGTAAGAAGGTCAGTGGACACTTATGAGGTTCTAGACCCTTAACAGTAACCCTCACTGAGATGCTTGAGATTGTACCCATGTCATACTCACAGAACGAGAGGCATAAATGGAGTAAAACCTTTTGATTACACATTACAATATATTTTATTATGAAGGTTATGTAAAGCCATGTGTTTCATTAAACAATTGTTTTACCGAATTAAACTGCACAATTAAAATTTTTAATAACAGGTAAGGATGATTTATATCTTATTTCTAGCAACCAGTGTACAAGCATAATGTCTCAACTATGTAATCTATTCGTATGAGCAGGGCAATATATGAGTATTTTTATGCAACATTTCATATTTTCATATTTCATGTTTTATGCAATATTTCATAATCTACTCTTATGAGCAGGGCAACATACGAGAAGGGTTTTATGCACTATTTCATATTCTTCCAAGAGCAAGAACTTCTGGTTTATGTGTGATGATCTTTCACAGAAGTTTTTTGTAGTATGGTATGTATTGAATTCCTGCTCCTAAAAGCTAGCCACACACTATATAAATGGTAAGTACTGGGATCTCTAAACTCCAGAGAGGTAGCTATGTCACTCTGTTGTAACCAGATCAACACAGGGTCTTCTGGCACCTTAAACTCTAAACAGATTTATCATGGAATAAGCTTTCATGAGCCAGAGCTCCCTTTGTTAGCCACATCATTAAAGTATGAGAGTGAGAAGAAGGAAGTTATGTTTGAATCGATTAGCCATGTAATTCCTGGGAATTAATCCCTGAGTAGAACCAAGGAGAAATCTTTGACACATCTCAAGGATTATGCTGAAAGTATTTATAGCCTTGCTTCCGTTACAATTCAAGGCTGTTTACAAACTAATTAAAGCAATAGAGCAAAGTGCTAAGAACATCCAAACAATAAATGATGTCATTTTTTTTAAAGCATGAGAGACAGATCTACCAATTAATCCACTCTTACTTACAATATGGCCCAGGTATTGAAATTTACCAGTTTGGCTATCAAAAGCTTGTCAAAATGAATAGACTGTGGTTACATGAATAACTGGTTCTAACAAGCTACCCACAGTATTTTCATACAGAAAGTCATCTTGAGGACACGAAATCCAGTTTCTCTCAAGCTAGTAATTACCACTTAAATCCACTCTGATTCATAACCAGTCAAATTTACAACTTTATTTTTCCTCCATAAATGTGGGTGTTTATATATGTCTGCCTTTTGAGGGTCAATGACATGCATCTGATGAATGGGTTGAAGCTCATGGCAGTTTACGCTGGAATAAAAAACTTGTTAGCTGCAAAAGATGCCGCAAGACCATGTCATTTGGGACATAGTTAAATTGTGAGACTCCCTGTCTCAGGATGTGGTGATGGCTGCCAACTTGGAAGGCTTTAAGAGGGGAGTGGACATATTCATGGAGGAGAGGAGTATCCATGGCTACTAGTCAAAATGGATACTAGTCATGATGCATACCTATTCTCTCCAGGATCAGAGGAACATGCCTTTTATATTAGGTGCTGTGGAACACAGGCAAGATGCTGCTGCTACAGTCGTCTTGTTTGTGGGCTTCCTAGAGGTACTTGGTTGGCCACTGTGTGAACAGACTGCTGGACTTGATGGGCCTTGGTCTGATCCAGCATGGCTTTTCTTATGTTCTTATGGGAGATACCTTTCTTAACCACTTTAAATAGTCTCACCTGTTCAGATGCTCCATGATAGTGTACTTTAGGATTGTTGCTGAAAGCTGGGCGATACTTGTACATTGCTGGTGTGGGAGGGCTGATCAGTTTGGGCGAAAGGCTGCTCTCTAGGGAAAGAAAGAAAAGAAAACACGCATGTCCATTTTCAAGATGAACTGAAATGGATGCATATGGATGTGCCACCACGAAATGCCTACCACATGAACACATGAAGCTGCCTTATACAGAGTCAGACCCTTGGTCCATCAAAGTCAGTATTGTCTACTCAGACATGCAGCTGCTCTCCAGCGTCTCAGGCAGAGGTCTTTCTCATCACCTACTTGCCTAGTCCCTTTAGCTGGAGATGCCGGGAATTGAACCTGGGACTTTCTGCATATCAAGCAGATGCTCTACCACTGAGCCACAGCCCCTACCATGGGGGATCATCTCCTTGCTATAGGGAAGAAATGGTGTTGGGTTTCACTTTCTCCAGAACGGGGAGGATGTGCACTCAGCATGGCCACAGTAAGAGATTTCAAAGCCCGGAGACATAAGAATATCTGTGTTTAAGGCCAAAGCAAGTATGCATGGCTATGATGCACCTGTCCAGGATGAGCTCAGCGCTTGGCCAATCAGTGAGCAGGTATTTGCTTCATTCATATCACTGTTCTCCCCAATGGGGAGTCAAAGCAGTTTACAACATTCTCCACTTCTCCATTTTATCCTCACAACGACCCTGCAAGGTAGGTTAGGCCGAAAGTGTGTGTGACTGGCCCAAGGTCACCCCAGCAAGCTTCCATGGCAGAGTGGGGATTTGAATCTGGTCTCCAAGATCCTAGGCCAACACTCTAAACACTACACCATGCTGGTAATTGCTAGGGTACTGTAATAATATACCATTCAGTGATTTTTATAAAGCCCTTCGGCAGCATGGCAGGGAAGAAATGCAGGGAAAATGGCAGCTAACGGTGGCAACTGTGTAGAAAATCCTCATGCGGATGCTCCAAGCCTTTGCCTTAACAGGGGCAACAAATGCAAAACGGAGAATCCTCACCAGTATTTTCTCTGGCTTCAAAAGTAAAGCCCCAATACCTTCGCTGCTCCCCAATTCACTGTATTTGCTGGAATCTCCTTTGGGTGGTAGAGGTGGTTGGATATCCAGGTTTTTGTCTTCCAGCCCTTCCAAGCTAATTTTAGACTGAAAAAATAACAAAAAAAAAGGAAATTAATATCCTCTCAAGGTCCAGAGGGCATTGCACATCTACTATAAGGCAGCAGAGCTCAAAAGTCAAGCAAACCCCTTCAAATTGAGGTTCTGACTTCTCATTGTGCATCCACGGAATAATATTATGGAATTACTTCCCAGCAGGGATGCATCTGAAAATATTTAGCCATGCGCACAATTTACCCGCGGACATCCTTATCAGCTGACTTCTTAATCTGATTCATGGGATTGCTCCGTACATCCCTGAATACTAGAGCTTCTTGATCTCTTTTCAACTATTTTCAACTATTTCAACTATATCAACGGCTGGATATTAGGAAAACTTTTTTTACAGTAAGAGTTGTTTGACAGTGGAATCAGCTACCTAGGGAGGTGGTGAGCTCCCCCTCACTGGCAGTCTTTAAGCTGGACAAACACTTGTCAGGGATGCTCTAGACCAGTGGTTCTCAACCTTTTTTGCTCCATTCCCCCCTTTCACCATTGTTCAGAATATCATTCCCCCTTCCCAAAATAGTCTAACTAAAAAAAAAAAACCCTACAATTTTACAGATTGTATATAATCGACAACACACTTTGCTGAATAGTGGTCCCAATTCCCCCCACTCACGGAACCCTAAAATTTCCCCCTGGGGGGGAATTCCCCCCTTGTTGAGAACCCCTGGTCTAGACTGATCCTGCATTAAGCAGGGGGTTGGACTAGATGGCCTGTATGGCCCCTTCCAACTCTATGATTCTATATCTCCATAACTCAGAGGTCTAGTAACCGAGTTCTCTGTTTAGGATTGCACTGTAATACATATCTGAGTCTCTGCTCTATGCTTCACTCCAGCAAGCCTTGGAAAGTGTGTGTGTGTCTCTGTGTGTGTGTGTGGGGGGGGACTCCACTTTTTAAATCTTGAAACATTAATGTTTAACGCAGTAAGTCTGTATTAATATTGTGTTAAAATGTAATTAATGCAATAAATATTATTAATATTAATGCATTGAGAATTAATGCATATTAATGGTTTCCTTGGCATATTCCAATCCCCTTTATTGTACTTACAACCAGGGCGGTTACATTTTTTTAACTTCCCTACACTTTCCCAGGCTTGCTCAATGTGCGGAGAGGGGAATTCTAATATGTACTGAATGAGCGATGTACTAAATAATTGTAATGCGGAATAGGCACCCTTAAAGATCCAAACGTTGGTCCAGATACCCTGGCTGTTATAGTCACCTGGACTTTTCCTGGTGGTCCAATGCCCCCCATCTGGGTTGGCCCAGCCCAGTGGCAGAGGGGCAATGTCTGGCCCACCCTCGTAAGGTGAGGAGGAAGCAGGCTGCCTCTGTTTCCCTCCATCCTTTAGATGGGTGGAGCTTAGGCCTTTTTCGAGGGCCACCCCCCCCCAGCTCCTGCAGGTATCAGATTCCAACTAGAAGTCCTCATCCAAAGAATTTTAAAATAAGGATGCAACTATGCTTTTTTGCATACCTCTTGATTATGCATGCCTCTTTATATCTTTTTAACAGAAAACTACCACTCAGGAAGAGGGGAGGATTAACTCTTTCCCCTCTTGCTGTCTTTTCCACTGAAAATCACCATTCCCAAGCAAGTGGAATGGTAATTTTCAGTGGGAAAACAGCACAAGAGGAAAGAGTTAAATTGCCTCTCTCCCGCATGCCGGTCTCCCCCTTTAAATCTCAGCCTCAGAGGCTGCATTCTCTTTAAAAGTTACCCCACCAGTAACATGTAGTTCTGTTCAAAGAGGCTTGACTTAAGCACAATTCTTGTTTTCCTCCAGAAACAGATTTGTTCCACTCATCTTCCAAAACTAGAAACTATCTTCTGTTTCAAAAATGTGTTTTCTGTCCTGGACTACAATCCACATGTTATTTACAGCAGAAGAATCCTAAAATGTATTGAGGCTCTTACAGAGCAAGCGTCTTGCAGACTACAAAGTGGATGTTAAGTCATGTATTGATTTGTTTAAAACAATTTGCTGGAACCTACCAGCTTTTCATCAACAAATGAGGCCAGAGGGACACCTTTTTATCACCCAAAGGCTATTCCAAGGATCACGGGACCGGCATGGGGAAAAGCCCCACAGAGTGGAGGGGGATCTGGAGATATTGAGTAGAAAAGTGGGTCAGATCCCACTCAGCTATGTCCTGTTTTTCAGCCCCGAGGGCTTTGGAGACAGATTCCAATCGTAAATTTAAAACATAGCAAATCATCACTGAGTTAAAAAAAAACACCTCAATCTAAAAGAGTGGCAAAAGAACAGCTTACAATTAAGAAAAAATCCTAAATGGAATGGGCAGTTATTTGTTTATTAAATTGATAGCCTGCTTTTGGGTCCTCAAAGTGACTTAAAACATCTCATTGGTTGTATCCAACCAGCTTTTTCACTCACCTAATTCCTTATAACAACTCTCAACTCACTGCAGGTCCCATGATCACCAGTATAGCCTTTTTGGTGGTCAAAGGGAAACCTTGTCTCCCATTTTCACCAGTTGGCTGAAAAGTTGGCTGGAACCAATCCATTATCTTTTTCTTCCCCCTCCCCCAATATAATATCCCCCACCACCTCTGCCTGAGATGTTGTTCAGTTGATGGTTTTGGAATATCAGAGGCTGGCTAGGGTATTCTCTGGCCCCTTCTTCCCAGGTCTGGAAGTTTTGAATGCCTTGGAGGCCAAGCAAGGAGGAGTCAGGTGCCCAAAACATCAAAAATGCCCTACCTTGCTCCGGTTGAGGTTGGCTTGAATGCCGTTGTCACTTATCTTGACCGTAATCTGCCGCTCTGTTAAATCTGGTCTCAGAAAAGGTGGTTTCACACTTACGGGCTGCTTCTTCTTTGGGTCAACAATGTACCTTAGGAATTATTTAAACATTTCTTCTTAAAAAAACAAGCAAAATACTCTTGGCAAACAGGCAAGAAGAAAAAATCCAACCTGCATTTTGTTTGCATAGCTGGAAGAAGCATTTCGAAATGGTCATTTCTGTTACACTGAGATTTTGAATGAGAGAACTGGATCCAGACTGCCCTGACAATTCCTACCGATTCCTCCTTTCCACCACAGACCCTCCCAGGTCATTCCTCAGAGTCCTCTATTACCCAGGAGCAGCATTTTCTGGAGATGGCCATTCTAATGCTTCTAGGAAGCCATCAAGAAAGGCATGAAGGTCCCCTGCCCACCCGCCTCTGAAGGAGAAAGCTGCAGTTAGCCATCATGGCTAATAGCCATTGATGCAAATCAACCTCACTGGAAGCAGGTCCAGCTGCAGGTAAAATGTGTTAGCATTTTGCAGTTGTAGCCCCGTGGCACAGAGTGGTAAGCTGCAGTACTGCAGTCCAAACTCTGCTCACAACCAGAGTTCAATCCCGACGGAAGTCGGTTTCAGGTAGCCGGCTCAAGGTTGACTCAGCCTTCCATCCTTCCGAGGTCAGTAAAATGAGTACCCAGCTTGCTGGGGGTAAAGGGAAGATGACTGGGGAAGGCACTGGCAAACCACCCCATAAAACAAAGTCTGCCTAGTAAATGTCGGGATGTGACGTCACCCCATGGGTCAGGAATGACCCGGTGCTTGCACAGAGGACCTTTACCTTTTTATCCTGCAGCTGACCACATCTAGCAGCCCCTCTTGCAAGCACATTTGTTACCAACAGGTCAGAGTGTGCGTGAAATGGCAACTCACTGTGGTGAGTGGATTCAGTGTGAAACAGACTTTGCATCTCAGCCACTCTGTGCAGATTCTGAGTATATCAGTGAGAGTACATTTTTAAAAAGAATCTATTCCATATCACATACACTTTTTTTTCTTTTTTTTTTGCCAAGTGGGAAATCGTACCTATTTCATAATACTGAAAACTGTCAAGGAGATTGAAAACCACCACTGCCTTCCACCCATTATAATGCTAAGGAGCAAAGAACTTCAGGGACGTTAATTTTGTTCTGACAGTGGATAGAATCTTGTGGAAAGGCAGACTGGTGTCACAGGAGAGGGAGAATCTTTGAGACCAGAAGAATAATTGCTGCAAAGATCACAGCTGATATGGATCTGCCTGGATACTGAATTTCATCAGATAAGCAATTCCTAGCCAGCAAAATCAATTAAAAGGGGACGGGGAGGAAATGTATTTGAGTACATGAGAGCTTGGGCTGATTTACACACATGGCAGAATGAGGTGGGAAGGAAGAGGAAAAATGCTGAAGTGGTAGGCTGGACCGTAACATTTCGACTTGCAGGTGGAAGGCCACAGAGGATCATGGAATACACCCTGATATTAAAAACTCTCTGCCACTAGAAAAGCAGCACAACTAGGGTTGCCAACTGTCTTGGGAAATTCCTGAAGATCTGGGTGCGGGGGACCGTGTGGGAAGGGCAGAGTGTGGGTTGGGGAGGAAGGTCACATGAACACATGAAGCTGCCTTATACTGAATCAGACCCTTGTTCCATCAAAGTCAGTATCGTCTACTCAGATTGGCCGCAGCTCTCCAGGGTCTCAGGTAGAGATCTTTCACATCACCTCTTTGCCTAGTCGCTTTAACTAGAGATGTTGGGGATTGAACCTAGGACCTTCTGCATGCCAAGCAGATGCTCTGCCACGGAGCCACAGCCCCTCCCCAAAAGTGGAGATGCTGGGGATTGAACCCAGGGCCTCATACATGTAAAGCATGCGCTCTACCACTGAGCTACATCCCCAGTGAGGATGTCCTACGTAGGTTTGCCAGGTCCCTCTTCACCATGGGTGGGAAGTTTTCGGTGCAGAGCCTGAGGAGGGTGGGGCTTGGGGAGGGGAGGGACTTCAATGCCATAGACTTCAGTTGCCAGAGGGGCCATTTTCTCCAGGTGAACTGATAGCTATTGGCTGGAGATCAGTTGTAATAGCAGGAGATCTCCAGCTAGGACCTGGAGGTTGGCAACCCTAGTACCACCATGGAGTCTACCCTCCACCATTTCCTCCAGGAAAGCTGGTCTCTGCGGTCTGGAGATCAGTAGTAATTCCAGGAGAACTCTTTGAAGTCGATAAAGCGAGACACAGCAAAGAAAGAGAGGAGACAAAACCTTTCTCCCTGCAGGGGGGACAAGAGAGGAATATGTTTTGAGCCATAGCACTGGGGGAGGAGAAGTTAACTCCCCCCCACTCTTTCCTAAATTGAAAAACCCTCCCCCTTTCCTGGCAGCTTTAGACAAAACAGGTACCTGTCCTTTCTCCCTAATGGGGCTTAATTAGTACTTACATCAGCCTGTCATAGGGTTGCCAGGTCCACCCTCCAAAGCATCTATTTTCTCCAGTGGAACTGATCTCTGTAGTCTGGAAATGAGCTGTAATTCTGGAGGAACCCCAGGTCCCACCTGGAGGCTGGCATCCCTACCTGCCTATCTGATACTAGTACAGAAACCAGCTATCCAATCCAGCCAAACTTTGGGATTACCACCTTCCCACTTTGAGGTGGGGCTGTGGCCATATGAAACCAGTTCTTCAGCGGTTATGATGTTGCAAATTAATATGTGAAGCAAGCAACATGTTAGCAGCAAACAATGGATTTGAACCCAGGTTCTTCAGGTCCAAGGCATCTGCCAAGCAATAGGGTCCCAGGACCCCTGGGACACAGCTTAGGTTAATAACTAGCTTTTATATTCCTCTCCTCCAAGTTTACCTGGGTGCCAGAGGACTGCAGAGAACATGTTCCACGTTACCGCAGCATCCTCGAGTGAAAGGGTTCACTCCTCCACGGAATTTACCTGTCACCTGCAATTACAATAACCATACGACTTTGAAAAGGTAAGAAAAGCTTCCATTAGGACATCTACAGAATGCCTGCTGATCTCTTGTTTTCAGTATCATAAAAAGAGCCCCGCCAGATAAAATCAAAAGGTCCATCTTCTCCAGTATCCACTTTCCAACAGTGGCCAACCAGATGTTCCTAAGGAAGCCCTCAAGTGCGGCATGAAAGCACATGAACACACATGAAGCTGGTCCATCAAAGTCAGTATTGGCCAATCAGACCGGCAGTGGCTGTCCAGGGTCTCAGGCAGAGGTCTTTCACATCACCTATTCACCTAGTCCCTTTAACTGTATATGCCGGTGATTGAACCTGGGACCTTCTGCATGCCTAGCAGATGCTTTACCACTGAGCCACAGCCCCTCTTCCAATAGCCCTTCCCAGCTGTTTGCCTTCCAGCAACTGGTATTCAGAGGCTTAAAGCCACTGAACATGGAAGTGACAGTGGATTGTAGAACAGGAATTTTTCTAGCATTTCAGATAGGGGTAGATTGGGAGGGAAACAGTGTTAAACCTTTAAGAACCTGAATGAAACATTTCATCCTGTCTCTGACCTTCTCCAAAAGGGTATAATTGTCTCTCTTACGCTCATACCCCAAATCTCTGCAGAGAACATAAAGAGACGAAGATACATGAAGTTGCCTTATACTGTCGGCCCACTGGGCCATCTTACAGTATTCTGATTGGCAGGTTAGATAAAAGTCTTCCCCAACACTTGCTAACCAAGACCTTTTGACTAGTGATATTAGAAACTGAGCCTGGAGCTTTCTGCACGAAAAGCATGTGCTCTAACATGGAGTCACGTCCCCAATGCTTAAACATATAAATTACCTCCTTACCTGTTCGTTGGTTGTGCGTCCACGGGCCACAAGAACAATATGGAAGCCTGTGAGGCCGATGACCGGAATAAAAAACAACCCAGCCACACACATGACAGCCATACTGTGTCCCCAATGTTAAGGAAAGTCTAGCATTTAAATTAGGACAGAAATGACTGGAAGAGAATGGAAAGCATGTCAGAGCCTTTCAGAAGGAGATCTGGAGAAACCTAACCTTTTCAGTTTCGGTGAAAACGATGAACTGTGCTAAACCGGGAAGCTCTAGAATTTTACAGAAATGGTTAACAATAACAGTAGGAGTCCATGTTCATGGTAGACCTTCATACAGACTATATTTTTATGGTGTCGGTGCCCGACACCAACCACACAAGCATGTCACCTTAACGTAGAGTAGGAGGCCCAGCAACCAGGGGGCACATGTGTGTGTGTGTGTGTGTGGACATTTTCTGGCGATTCCTAGAGAGGCATGGCATCTCTTCCTTTTTTCTGGAATTGATATCATACCGCTGCTGATGACATTAAAAAAGTTTTCCTGTTGGTTACTGGCATGCCGGCAGTCAACGCCCACTGGGGATGGGAGATTACCCACCCTCAGCAGGTCCAGGTTCTTCTGGTCCAAGGCATCTAGCAAGAGATAGGGTCCCAGGACCCCTGGGACACAGCTTAGGTTAGGGACACAGGTATATGGCAACCCTAATGTTGTGGTTTGATGTGCATTCCCAGATCCACCATCATGCATCCACCATACAAGGCTGGCATCAGGGGTTGGCATCCTATGGCTGCTGTCAAGGCCTGGAGCCTTGGGAGGTCCACCATCAATCCCTGACTCACCACGACACAGCAGCAGCATCCACCACTGCTTACGCTGCCGGTGCTTTGTGACATTGGCAGGACTGGCCCATCCCAGGGCAATTAGGACACCTCCAGTCCCGTTCAAACAAGGGAGAAGTGACGAGAACTTGGAGGAAGAACAGCAATTGCTGCCCCTTCCTTAGCGACTGTCTGGTGGTGACGTCAGCTGCTCTTAGCCACCATCACTGGCCCCTTGCCAGGCAAGTGATGGTGATAACAAGCAGCCAGGGCCAGATTAAGACCTTTTGAGGCCCTAAGCACTTAAAAGATTTTGGTGCCCCCATATATATGTAAAAAACCCAACAATTAATATTAAATTATTTATATGTGTGTGTGTGTGTGTGTGTGTGTGTGTGTGTATGTATGTATGTATGTGTATATATATTGAGCCTAGTGTGATTATTCTCAGTTTCCACTTTTTCTTCATCCTTATGTGTGTGTTTTTTTAAGGATAAGAGTAAAAATTTTTGATGCTGGTTGTTGTTTTTTTAGTCTTTGTATGCATGTAATTTTTTTCATTTATTGTGGGGGGCCCTTTTTGTGGACCCTGGTTCAGCTGCACCATTTGCAGTTTTGCACCATACTGTCCATGGTGAATCCAGCAATGGAAAATTTCTATGGCGCCCCCCTTCCCTAAGTGCCCTAAGCACCTGCTTATTTTGCTTAATGGCTAATCCACCCCTGCAAGCAGCCAACCACCTGCTTCCTGCCTCTGCCTGAATGAGGTAGGGACAACTGGAGTGGAGGAGAACAAGGTGGTGTTGGTGTGCTCGGGGACTGGCAGAAGGCATTTGGCTGAGGGCCTCACCTACACTGAAATGGTAGCCGCTGATTAGGTAGCCACATCCTCTGCAGAGGGCTTTGAGGAAGAACTTTCTCCATCGCCTCTACAGATGCATTTTTCAGGGGCAAGTTCTCTCTTTTCTTTTCATATGGCAGAACATCACGCGGCCATGTGAGCTCCCATCTGCCATCTCAGAGTTTAATGAGAAGTAGCAACAGGAGATTCATGGATTTTCCCCCTGCCGTTCTGTAAACTGCAAATAACTGCTGGGGAGGTGTGGAGGAAGAGTTTGGATCAGGACTGCCGGAGGCACTGAGATTAACTCTCTCACAGTATGCCATCTCTACCCCACACACCTGCAGAGTCCAGGTGCTTATATATTTCTGTCCCTGCACTGACCTGAATGGTCCAGGCTAACCTGATCTCATCAGTTCTGGGAAGCTAAGCAGGGTCGGCCCTGGTTAGTATTTGGATGGGAGACCACCAAAGCAGCCCAGGGTTGCTAGGCAGAAGCAGACAATGGCAAACTATCTCTGAATGTCTCTTGCCTTGAAAACCCTATAGGATTGCCATAAATCAGCTGCAATTTGATGACACTTTACACACACACACTCACACACAAGGCAAACAGAAGCCCCAGGGATGAAGAAGTGTTGCAAATGCAGAAAAAGACACAGAGGAAATGGTTAATCCTCCTTGCCCCAATTTGATCTGGAGCCCTGCTGCTGTTTGCAATTTAAAATATGGGGAGGGAGAATTGCTAAGGGAAAGAGAGCATTTGACCCCTTCCTCCCATCTCTCTTCTGCAAATTAAAAAGCAATCCTAAACAGAGTGACATCCCACCAATTTGAACGGGAAGTGTCGTCAAGTTGCAGCCGACTTGTGGCGACCCCTCAAAATGTTCAAGGCAAGAGGTGTTCAGAGGTGATTTGCCATTGCCGTCCTCTGAGTAATGACCCAATCCAATACTAACCAGGGCCAACCCTGCTTAGTTTCTAAGATCTGATGACATCTGACTAGCCTGGGCCATTCAGGTCAGTGCTCAATGCACTTAGAAGGGTGTAAAGCTGCTGAACATGGCACTACAAAGCTAAAAGGGCCTCTTGAAAGGAAATAAACACCTTCTTCCCTCAGCGTTCTTCAAAGTAGCTTTCTGGGGCTGCAAATAAGCATTTTTAAAAATCCACGGAAGACATGATCCACGGGTGTTTCACAGCGGGTCTGGTTTGGCCCTACAAAGAAGACCTACATTTGTGGGATGGTGTGAGACAAGCCACCTCAGAGAGAGAACTTGCCATAGGCCAGAGAGCAAGGGCTTCAGAGCGGGTAACAGAATAATACTGAAGGAAAGCAACTAAGCTTACACAATCCCAATGCAGCCCAGTACTTCTAGTGCAGCTGTGAACATCCCACGTGCCGAAAGAAGGATACGTGATGGCAGTGTGTACCGCCCCCAGTTTTTCCGCGTGGTTTAAAACGAAGATGAGCCCAAAAGTGAACACTCCAACCATGTGGGCGCTTAAGGACAGCAAGAAAAGGAAAAAATATCGGTAGTTCCTCCGTCCTATGCAGTTATTAACCCAAGGGCAGTGATGGTCAAAATCCTTGTAAAGAGAGGAGAGAATGAGACAAAAGTGTTAACATCCAAAAGAAGCAACGTGATCCAAAAGTTATACCCAATATGTAAGCAAGGGTAAGAACCAAAACAAACTAGTTGGTGAAATGGGCATTGGTCTGAGCATCTCAGCTCTGGAGATTATTTGGAAAGTAAGCTAAGTTTCTAGATCTCAAGCGTTTTGAAGAAAAGCGTAAAAATATGAAACAGTGACTGGTAAAGCCTTTGAAGCAATAATGGGTCTATCTCTGGCTTCCAGTTATCGGTTTTAAATTCAACACAGTGACTCCTTAATCCTTCCCCAATCTGATTTTCTGCCCTAGAAAAATCACTAATTTTATCTGTTTGTGTCGATTTTCTTGGGATCTTAATGCGGAGAACAGCATATAAACATACCAAATAAGTTACATTTTCTCTAACTTAACGCTCATCCATTTTATATCCACCACCTTTGCTATGGCAATAAAATAAATTCTAAACTCCGTCAAACGACGAACTGTTCTCTATTGTCTGGAGATCAGCTGTAATAGCAGGAGATCTCCAGCTAGTATCTGGAGGTTGGCAACCCTACTAAGTACCATGGCTCCCATTGGCAGAGTTCCTGGTTGGAGTCCCCTCCCTTACGAACACCATACACAGAATTTGTCAGAAGCTAAACCTTTAGTCATATCCATACCCCTGTAAGAATTGCTAACACATGTTCAGGATTTCCTAAATCATATATCGAAAACAAAAAGAGTCCTCGAGAGCACATAATTTCTAAAACTGCTTTGGTCGTATCGAGCGTAGCTCACAATTCTGCTCAGCCCAACGACTGTTTTTTTCTCCTTAAATCACTACCTCCCAGCAATCGCAAAATGTTTCCTTTTCTTCATTTTTTGTTGTAAAAACACTATACGCGTTGGAATGTTTTGTGAACAAAAAAAACCCCCAGCACTTTATCTCTTCCCTCTTGAATCATAAAAAATAACGAGGCAATCGGCAAAACACAACTGTTCCAAGAACAAAAGTAGTTATGTGCAGCTCTGGAAACTTTGGGAGTGAAACCTCATTCTTTAGGCCTTTTATTGAAAAAGGGAAATGGCAAGGGAATTCCTTTTTGGTCTGGCTGTGGTGCGCACAGGTGGAGTGGGGGAGACGCAATCAACTGCTCCGCAGTTCATAAAAACCCTCTGTGCATGGTGAGCCACTGTCTTTTCCCCGACTTCAGATAGAGACTGCAGTTAGCAGAGGTACAAAGTACAATCCAACCCCCCCCCAAAGCCATGTGATTACAACCAAGCGAAATAATACAAATCCAGATGTACGCTTAGGGCCAGATGGGAAGGGTGGTTGTTCCATGTTTACTTATCCACACTGCCATTTGTCCATATATAAAGAAGATGAATAATTGGTTTTTTATATGCCAACTTTCTCTACCACTTAAGGCAGAACCAAACCGGCTTGCAATCACCTTCCCTTCCCCTCCCCACAACAGATACCCTGTGAGGTAGGTGGGGCTGAGAGTGTGACTAGCCCAAGGTCACCCAGCTGGCTTCATGCGTAGGAGTTGGGAAACAAATCTAGTTCACCAGGTTAGCGTCCACCGCTCACGTGGGGGAGTGGGGAATCAAACCCAGTTCTCCAGATCAGAGTCCACCACTCCAAACCACCGCTCTTAACCACTGCACTACGCTGTCAGGAAATAGAGGGGTAATTTGTGTCAGAAGTTCTTTATTGCTGTCGTTGTTGTTATATTCAGTTATAGTCCACAGCTCTCACTGGCACTCAAGGCGTATTACATGTATGATCAAAACTTTTCAGTCATTCAGTCAGTGGATAACAATAAGATGATAACATCACTCGAATCTAACAGCAAATATTCCTAGTAAAAGAAAATAATGTGGTTCGTCTGGGAGTGTAGAACAGGGGGGGAAAGACAAATTACAAGACAAGCTAACATATGTGTTTAAAGCGGCAAGACCATCAGTGTAAGATAGGGTTGCCAACCCTGGGTTCGGAAATACCTGGAGATTTGAGGGTGGAGCCTGGGAGAGCAGGGTTTAGGGAGGGGAGGGACCTGGGTAGGGTATAATGCGATAGAGCTGACCCTCTTAAGCAGCCATTTTCTCCATGAGAAGTGCAGTAAATGTTTTAAACAAACAAATAAATAAGCAATTTATGTAGTCTGGAGATCAGTTGTAATTCCAGATCTCCAGCCCCTACCTGGAGGTTGGAAGGAAAAATACACCTATGCTACAGCTAAGCGGTTAGCAAGAAAAAACAGCACAAGGCTCTCTATATATTTCAAGTACAAAAACTATATTAAATAGATAATGCTAATTGACAATGTGACAAATGTGAATTACCACCCAAAGTGCAACAAAACAAATAGTATAGACAATACAAACATAAAAATTCTGTCAATATACATCAAAAAGTTATTTTTTCTTAATTGCACATATCAATGTTTCACAGTTTTCAAGTAGTGCATCAATTACAGTTTCATTCTTTTTGCCCATAAGGCTAAAAAGAAATTAAGTATAGCTTCTGAAGAAGTCTTCTCAGCCAGAAAGGAAAATGGGAACACCTTCTGAATTGTTCTGCAAGTTTTTGCCGCTAGGGGCTTAATCAGCGTGTCAACAGCACAAACGGCTCCTAATCGCCCCGCAGGGCTTGTCGTTTAGACTCTACCTCTCAGGGCCGGTTTGACTTGCAGATCGAAGAGTGTAGGAAAAATGTTATTCCCTAATAAAGGTCACCCAACCTCACTATGCTTGTAGGGATTCCAGCCTCCAGGTGGGAGCTGGGGATCCCCCGGAATTACAGCTAATCTCCAGACTACAGAGATCAGTTCTCCTGGAGAAAATGGTCATTTTGGAAGGTGGACTCTGTGGCATTGTATCCCACTGAGGTCCTGGCCTTCCCCGGGCTCCATCACTAAATCTCCAGGAGTTTCCCAACCTGGATCTGGCAACCCTACCTCCCATCCCCTGCCACTGGGATGGCAACTGAACATGCTTGACCTGACAGACAGGTGAATCAATGCACGTGGACTCCCCCCCTCCAGATCCCACAAATTCTCAGAGCCAAATTAAATACAACCTGTTTGTCATCGAATGCATGGCGGGGTTTAGGCTAGGCTTGTGTTATATATAGAACAGTTGTGTGAATTGGCCCCTAAATCAGGCTTGATTGTTTACTATTGTCTGGCAACAACAGAGCTGCGCTTTACAGCGTAATTGTGAAAATTTAGAACCACAATGCGAATGAAAGAGCTGAATAACAGCCCTTGGCGTACTGACAGCCTCTAAATGGGAACGCAATAGTAAGTACTTCATTGTGACCAAGTGTCTAGGTGGAAATGCAAAAGGTACAGCGGATATTCACACACACACACACACACAATGAAAGAAATCAATGAAGCAATGAAGTGTTTGAGGACACAGTTTATTGACTCAAGAGATATTAACGGCTGTGCCTGTAGGCAATCATAGCTTAATAATGTGGCAAGCCTGTCTGTTGTAGCCAATCAGGGATATAGTTTAATAATGTCGCAAGGTCATCCTGTTGGAACCAATCAGGGATATAGCTTAATAATGTGGCAATGCTGGCTTTTATAGCTAGTCAGGGATGGCAAGATGTGTACCTTCCTTTCCCCAAAGTAGCAATCAGCATTACCCTGGGCATGTAAGAAAGAGCTGCGAGAGCCAAGCAGATTGGCCCAGGGATCCTGGAGATTTTTTGCCTTCCTCTGGGCAGACAGTAGGGATCACTGGGGAAGTGTGTAGGGGTAGCTGTGAATTTTCTGCATTGTGCAGGGGTTGGACTAGATGACCCTTGGGGGTCCTGTCCAGCTCTATGTTTCTACTTTTCTATGGTGTTTTATGCATGGTTGCTTTAACCTCCTTTTTTCCCCGTTTCAGCCAGGATCAAATTTTTCAGTATGCACGATATTTAATTCCTTGGAAGCTCAACGCTGTTCGACGCAAAACGAACCCGGTTTTTCCCATTTCTCTTCTGGCCCTAATTAAACCGTTCATCCTGGATCATTCCGGAGTCACAGAGCATGCATACTCCGTTCTCAGGTTGAGCTTTCACACCCCACCCTTTTCCAACCCCCTCCTCAAAGCAGCATGCTGATGGTTAAACAGGGGGGGGGGGAGTAGATTGGCTTCTCTCACAGCCAATCACAAAGTAGTGGGTAAAGAGGCAGGGATTCAAGTGCTTCCTGCTTCCTGCTACTCGGAGCTCTTTCTGAGCAAAAGAAAGGCTTTTTTAAAATGAGGCTTGGATTTCTCCCCCCCTCCCCCCCGCTTCTTTCAGGTACCTCAATTTTTTGTTCTTAAAAGGCTTTTTTATGCAGCAGTTGGGTTTGGGGAGAAGGAAATCTTCTCTCACGGGGAGCACTGTGAAGTAAGCCAATTACAGAGCAGTATTTAAAGGGGTGGGACTTGATTTGAGCTTGGGAGACTGTTTTTCTGTATTCATGGTTCCATTAGCACACAGTTTCATCCCTGATCATTCAAGCCAATGCATAGTTTTCCCCAACCCGGGTTACTTTAATGTGCGATGAACCCAGGTCCAAGCAGGGAGATCCAACCCATGCATAAAAGACCAATGAATACTAGGCTATTCACCCATCTAAATATGGACAGGGACTTGGACCACATCCAATCCAAGTAGCTGCACCAACTGGCACTGGCCATAATGATCAAAAGAGGTGGTGTTTGTGTGGGGGGTGCACATTCTTACCTCCACACAGTTGTCACAGACGCTGCAATGCGAGCAGCGGGGAGGGCGATAGAAGTGGCAAGTGGCACACCATTTCATCCGTACTTGGATCCCTTTGATCTCCACGTTCTTGTACAGCGGAGCTCGGAAGTCGTCATCTTTATCCTCATCTTCATCTGCTGCTCAAGAGAGCACAGAAACAACAACAAAAAAACAACAACACCAGGACAGATTATTGACAGCGAAGTGAACCAGCAAAGGAGCAACGCGGCATGACCCAGTTCCATCCTCTGCCAATGTCCTATAAAGCACAGGCAAGAGAGACTGGACTGTTCATTTATGGTGGGGAATGGATGGGTGGGAGGGTGAGGGGAACTGCTTTACTGGCAGGGGTCTTGGAGACCCGCTGGGGCAAAAACAACTACAAGGGGTGGATAGGGGGAAGGTTCATCCCACCTCTCTAGCTTTATGGATTTCAAGGGAGGGGCTGTGGCTCAATGGAAGAACCTCTGCTTTGCATGCAGAAGGTCCCAGGTTCAATCCCAGGCATCTCCAGTTAAAAAGGACCAGGCAGTAGGTGGTGTGAAAGTCCTCTGCCTGGGGAGCCATTGCCAATCTGAGTAGACGGTACTAACCTTCATGGACCGATGGTCTGATTCATTATAAGGCAGCTTCAGATGTGTTCGTATTTCTTAGGAGAGGGGCCATGGCTCAGTGGAAGAGCATCTGCTTGGCATGGAGAAGGTCCCAGGTTTAATCCCAGGCATCTCCAGTTGAAACCATCAGGTAGTAGGTGATGGCCCTGACCTGGATGGCCCAGGCTAGATCCCATCAGATTTCAACAGCTAAGCAGGGTCGGCCCTAGTTAGTACTTGGATGGGAGACCACCAAGGAAGTCCAGGATGACTATGCAGAGGAAGGCAATGGAAAACCACCTCTTTTAGTTTCTAGCCTTGAAAACCCTACTGGGTTGCCATAAGTCGGCTGTGACTTGATGGCACCTTACCCACACAGTAGGTGATGTGAAATACCTCCACCTGAGAACCTAGAGAGTTGCTGCCAGTCTGAGTAGATGATACTGACCTGGATGGACCGATGGTCTGATTCAGTATATGGCAAATTCATGTGTATGTTCTAAGGTTCAACAGAATACCCAATTTTACCAAGGGTCTGCTCTCCCCACATCTAGTGTTAGTTCCTATATATAAAGCTTCTGCTCCTGGTCCAATTTGTTTCATTGTACATGAACTCTCAGGAAGCCTGTGTGACATATTGGTGTTTTTTTTTTCCTTTTTAAGTTGAAAAAGAAGAAAACTGGCATGTATCATATTAATAGCCAAGTACAGCACTCTCCGACGCAGATAAGAAAATCCACAAGGGAGAGCTGCCCAAGGCTAGGAGAGATGTTTCTGGAAATGTGCCGGAGGATGAAATAAAACAGAAAACGGTTTTAAATGCTGCATAGAATGTTTGCCCCTACCAGCTGCCCATCAAATGTGATCAAAACTGGCAACGTTGCACATGTTCAAACGTACACAGAGCTGTCAGAAGTCTTAGTCACTGTCCGCATGAAATAAACAATGAAGAATACAGAAATATGGTTTGTGTTAGGAATTCATCCTTATATAAGACAGCTAAACAGTGGCCAAAAGCAAGCCCGTAAATAGACGGATTAATCATTATTATTACTGCTGTTAATTAGGACTGCTACTTTTAGTCAGTTCATCAGTTGAAATGCTCAACCAATAACATTTTGATTGACTAAAAAGGGCCCCTAAACATCAGCTAGCAGTTTTTAAATTATTTTTCATTGTAGAACTTAGAAAAACTGTAGATGGCAACTGAGATCTGGAAAAGGCATTCCTTCTTTTGTGAGAGGGGAAATGCCTCTTCTTGGAGGATGGCACCACATGTCAAGATCTCCTAAAAACGAAAACATGGCTCTGTTTTCCTAAATAACCTGATGTTTCCTCATACCTCATAAGAATATTCATGAAGATTTACAGTACAATCCTAAAGAGAGTTAACTCCAGTCTAGGTCCATTCATTTCAATGGGATTAGACTGGAGTAACTCTGTTTAGGACTGCACTGTCAATCAGTTTAATCGTCTACAGTTCAGGATGCTCAGATTTGTTGAATCAGACAGCAGCCCCAATACTAGTAAAGCTACTGATGAAAAGACTGAGAGTAGGTGGAATTGTCCTTTAATCTACAGAGTCCAAAAGGATGAGTCTCTGTTGCAACGAGGTTACAGTTTAAAACTTAACTCAGGGAAAAAAGAAAAGGACAGGAAAGGCAGAAGATAAACAGGGAAAGAATATTTATTAATTCCCATTAGAGGTACTTCAGTTTAGCTGCACTATGCGAAGGGAACCATGCCAAGCACAGGGATCATGCTTCGTGGAATGGGTAGATTTTAAGAAGGGAACTGAAGGAAATAAGAGAGATGTCACCTTCTGGAAATAGATGGCATCTTCCAGACCCAACTCGCAAGAAAGGAGAAAAAGCCACACCCTTTGAGGGAGCAGGAGAGCTCTGGATAACTTGGGGAGAATTTGGTTGGTCACTATTTTCTTTTCATCCCTTCCTTCCTTCCTTCCCACACACACCCATTTACCTCGTGGAAAAACTCCCGGGTCCATGAATGTCGCCATGCTGAAGTTCGCAAGGACAAAAAGAAACACAAGTCCATTGTACAGAGGGATGGCTGGGGAGACGGCTCTTGTTAACCAGGGGCACCTGCACAGAGACACAAGAGAAAGAGCAGATGATTTGACACTTAAAACATGGTGTGCCTGTGTGTATAAATCCCAAGCCATGGTTTAAAAACCAATGGCAACGCAACATCCAAATTCAGGCGTAGCTTCGCCGAACATTTCCAGACAGGCTTCCTTGCCCTACAGCCAATCAGCCAAGAGGGTAGACAAAAGAATGACAAGCTAACCATGAAAACAACGAGTGGAGGTTCATTTACAGGTAATTAGCTACCCAGGGAGAACTTAATGGGATATTTGGTGATGGTAAATTGTCATCTCCACTGCTGCATAATGGAAGGAAACCTATAAGCATAAACAATTTTGTCAGTTTATTGCAGCCGCATATTTTAACAAGTCCGTAGGAGTTTAAATAAAGGACACAGTGAATCACCATACGCATCGGCCAGAGTTTCTGGTCTCCACCCTTTTGCTGTTCCTTGTATAATTTGTTTCCCGGAATTTATTTGACAGGGTATCAAGTACACTGCGAAAGATTAGAAGCTGCAAAAACTCTGAGAGATGCAGTTGCAGAAACAAAATTGCCAGGTTAAAAATAAAATAAAATAAGAGTATTAAACATATTCATTTCAAGCTCTTGAATATCATCCCTATTGCCAGAATTTTCTCTCAGCACCATACAGTTTCCTCGGATTTGTTTTATTTCCCTTCTTTTTGATATTTTTTCCCTCCACTATAGGGTGTTAACATACATAAATAAGAAGAATCTTGCTGGATCAGGTCCATCTATGCCAGCATCCTGTTTCCCAGTGACCAAAGGCTACGGAAGATTCACAAGTAGGACATAAAAGCCCCTGTTGTTGACCCCAAGCCCCCTGGAATTCAGAGGTACAGTATCTCTGAACATGGTGGTTCCATTTAGCCACCATGAAAAGTATAAAATTAATTTGTTCTTTGCATAAAACAAAATTATGTTTCATTTGCCTTAACACTTCTGAAAGGATAAAGCCACCCTTCCAATTATTATTTTTTGAATTGCGATTATTATTTCATATTAAATTAATTTAAAAAAATCAACCAGGAATGTATTGTGTTGGTTTGACAGGCAGTGACACAGGATTAAAGTGTACTACCAACTTGGTTAGGAGAAAATTTTCCTAGCATGCAATTTGCATAACATGCAAATTCACTTGGGGAACTGGGATATGCTAATCTTACCCTTTGTATAGCTTTTATCACACACACCCCACTCTCTCAACCCCTTTCCTCCAGGAACTGTCACATGCGGCTGCCTGTTAAAACCTGATTTCACCCTCACATTTGGCAGAGCGCGCTTCAAAAGGGAGCTCGCTCGCTCGCTCGCTGCACAGTCAAGGGCTTCTTTGTCTGTGTAATGTGTAGTGTGCTGGCACCTGGTTGGCCACTGGACCTTGGTCTGATCCAGCACGGCCTTTCTTATGTTCTTATGCTCCTTCAGCAACTGGCACAAACGAAAAGAAGAGAGGGATGCTCAGATTATTTCCCATATTTGCATTTCTGCCCTTTCTCCAGGGAGCTCAATATGGTGCCCATGAGCTTCTCTAGTCTTAACAGTATTTTTGCCCTTCATTTATACCCTGCCTTTTGTACTTCATTTATACCCTGCCTACATGGGGACCCAGAGTGGCTTACATCATTCTCCTCTCCTCCATTTTATCTTCACAACAACCCTGTGAGGTAGGTTAGGCCGAGAGAACATGACTGGCTTAAGGTCACCCAGCAAGCTTCCATGGCACAGCAGGGATCCAAACCTGGCTCCCCTAGATGTTAGTCGGACACTCTAACCACTACACCACGTTGGCTCTCTGTCTTCACTGCAATCCCGCAGGGTAAGTTAGGCAGAAATCAAATGGAAGAGTTTGATTGTTGAGCTTAAGCCATGGGTGGACAAACTCTGGCGAGTGTGCAAAACAACTGTGTGCCAGTCCTGATCGTCTGGCACGCAGGGGCAGTTCTCTACCCAAGGGACGGCCTATCCAAGGCACTGGCAGTGCCACCGGAACTTGGGTCTCAGGCACACCATCGTTTTCACAGGTGGAAGTAGTCTTTTCTGGCCCCAAAGGCTGCCAACCGCTGCCTCAGGCCGTAACAGTCAACAAAGAATAAAACGAAACACATCCATAAAACTGGCTGTTTTGCTAAAGAATCCCCACGAAGTCAACAACATTAATGAGTCCTTTCTGAACAATCCTGCTTTCCCACCAAGAAGTAATTAGAGTCCTTGGGAGACAAACCAATAGAGGAGAGGACAGTGAAAAAGGGATTTAAAACCTCATACTTTCAAGAATCACATTACATTTTCCAGAATTATGGCAGTTTTACAGGAGTTCTGTATCATCGTAAGTCAGCATGAGAGAGGCTGCTGTCTATTGCGGCAAATGTGCCTTTTTCATATAAAGGACACCAAAAGAGGAGAGGCTGTGGCCCCTCTTATTCATTAAAATAAGGATTTTAGCAGAGACGTTGAGCCAGTAATACACTTTCAGACTGACCTACCGCCTAGGGATGTTGTGAGGGTAAAATGGAGGAGAACAATGTAAGCCAATCTGGAGACCTGGTGGGGAGAAATGTGGGGTACAAATGGGTAAATAAATATGTTGAGGATTCTCCATTTCACATCCATTGCTGCTGCAAAAGCAGAGGCGTTTCCCTCTATCAGCGGCCGTTTGCTATAGCATTACAGCACTACAGCATTATAGTGCTATAGCAATTACTGTTTTTTTTAAAGACCCCAAAAGACTTTCGGTGGCACAGCAGGAAAACAGTGTCTGAAAAGTGCCAGCGGAAGGAAGATGGCAGTATTATAGGTGGGATCTTTGAAAATGCGTACCTTCTCATCCAGACACGCATGGACAATTCTCCTTTCCAAAAAAAGACTGGAGAAAAGCAGATTTTGGAAAGAGCGTACCAGGAAAGGGGAAAGGATGACTGGAGCATGATAAGAGCATGATGCCATGTAGATTCTTCCCCCCCCCCCAAAAAAATGCTCCAGTTTAAAAACTGAAGCAGAGAAAAAACTTCCACATAGAAGCAGCCAAAGAATCACAGGTTTTATTTGCATAAGGGACAAATTATATAAAAATAGAGATTTTCTGAGGCAAAACGGTATGGCTTTGAGCTTTGTTAGGAGGGGGTGGGAAAGGAGAAACAAGGTATAAAGGAGAGTAGTTTATTTCACCTTCTTGGACCTCATTCCTCTTTCTCCCCTCCAACTTACCGGCGCAGCCTTATTTTCCTTCCCATTTGAACTCTGTCAACAATCCCCATTTGTCTGCCAACAACTGCCGCACTCAAACAGTTTGTCTTCCTACTTCGAAAAACAGATATGGATTCAGAATATTTCCCTCTGCATGTCAGAAAGCAGCTTAGGGGAAAGGATTCATTTCATTAGAAAAGCAGCTACAGGGGGGAGATTTTCGGTTGTTTCTTTCCCTCCACTGCTTCCCTGATCAAAGTTTGAGCACTTCCTGGCTCCATCCAAAAGAAAATAAATCTAAAAATTACAGTCAGGAAGGTTGTACCTGGAGCCGCAACCAAGGTACCTAATCACAAGGATAATGAGAGAGTTAGCCAGCAACCTTGGAGCGCTCAAAAGTTAACTGTCAGACAATTTGATTTTGAGTTCCTCGTACAGCCGCGGCTCACTTGGCATGCTAGACATTTGGAAGACTCCCCAAGTCCCACAGAGAAGATCTCATTTATTTACACTGCTATAAAAAATGAAGGTCCCCTGCATTAAAAATGCTAATTTCGCTCTCATAAAAACCAAAAGGTACGATGAGGCACACAGTAGTATGCCAAAAGCTGTTCCAGCTGGATTGTTGTTGAGATTCCAACCAGGCTAACAGTAATGCTCACAACCTAGAAGACGAGAGCATTATATTTTATAACTGTTATATATTCTCTTCACTGCAGGCTCATAGATATATATTTGAGTGCTGGGGAAACTGAAGAAGAGTTGGGCTTTATATGCTGACTTTCTCTACCTTTTAAGGAGAGTCAAACCAGCTTACAAAATCATTCCCTTCCTTTCCCCACAACAGACAGGTAGGTGGGGGTGAGAGAGTTCAGAGAGAACTGTGACTGGCCCAAGGTCACCCAGCAGGCTTCACGTGCAGGAGTGGAGAATCAAACCCGGTTCTCCAGATTAGAGTCATAAGAACATGAGAAAGGCCCTGCTGGATCAGACCAAGGCCCATCAAGTCCAGCAGTCTGTTCACACAGTGGCCAACCAGGTGCCTCCAGGAAGCCACAAACAAGAGTGAGTCCATCACTCATGTGGAAGAGTGGAGAATCAAACCCGGTTCTCCAGATTAGAGTCATAAGAACATAAGAAAGGCCCTGCTGGACCAGACCAAGGCCCATCAAGTCCACCAGTGTGTTCACACAGTGCATCACTCATGTGGAAGAGTGGAGAATCAAACCCGGTTCTCCAGATTAGAGTCCATTGCTCCTAACCACCACCCCACCATGTTGAGGGGTGGGGGGCTCACAGCAGGACAGGTTGCTTGATATGTTCATCAATATTAACATCATATCCTACTAAGTAGCCATTTTATTTTTAATGTACAAATAAGAAAGCTTGTTGCTTGCCAGTGTCAGACAGGAGCTGAAATTTATTTTTCTGTGAACAACGGGGTAGAATACTACCTCCATCTCTTTTCCTATATCTCTTCTTATATCTCTTTCCCCTCCTTATATTACAGTTAAATGGGCTAGATACTTTTTCTTTAAATGAAAACGAAATATTCAAGTAGGGTTGGGTCTTGTGAGAGGAGGGCCCCCCAGTTCTCCTAAGCCCCCTCAGGCCCCAACCTTTACTTTACTTAGGGTTTTCTTTTCTCTCAGGCCTTTGACCTCTACTCTTCATTTCCCCTGATTCCCACTGCTTTTCATGTACCAACTGGTCTGCTTTTTGGGTTTGTAAGCCTGAGGCAAAGTTTGTTCTTTTCAACACAATCGCTGTACAGCTCCTAGCGTTTGATGTGCTTTATAATCAAATAAATACCTGGACATGGGTTCAAAGCTTAGTTCTGCCACAGACTCATTATTTACCCTAGGGCAACTTTAAAAAAAAACCCAGAAAGTCACTTTGCCAGAGTAACTTTTGACGATACTGTCCTTTCTGAAAGTTGAAAGAAGAGCTCTGTTCCCCTAAGTTCTACGAACAGTGGATTTTTGGAAGGAAGGGAGTTTGGCTAGGCATAATTGGCACGGAGCGACCCCTCAAATACCACTTTGCTGCTTTGATTCAAGATGACCCATTTCCTTGTGTGCACCTTATTCCTGCCACCAGCCTTCATCACAGGATAACACAGCATTCAAGAGATTAGCAAATAGGATCTTACAGTTTGCAAGGACATGTCACAATAAATTTGTCAAATTTGAAGGTGCCACTTGTGGAATGCCCTTCCACTTGAGGCTCGCCTGGTACGTACATTTCTTTCTTTTAGGCCCCAGGCTAAAATGTTTCCCATATTTTTTCCCCCTCATAGAATCATAGAGTTGGAAGGGACCACCAGGGTCATCTAGTCCAACCCCCTGCACAATGCTGGAAATTCACAACTACCTCCCCCCCCCCATTGGCCAAAGTGCCCTCCCTCTCATGATCGGCCTAAAGTCATAGAATCAGCATTGCTGACAGATGGCCATCTAGCCTCTGCTTAAAAACCTCCAGGGAAGGAGAGCTTACCACCTCACGAGGAAGCCTGTTCCACTGAGGAACTGCTCTGACGGTTAGAAAATTCTTCCTAATTCTGCTCACCCAGGATTTTAATGGGGATGATTTTTAAACACTATTTTAGCCTGGGAACTGTTGTTTTAAGCTGTCGGTGCTCTTTTTATTATCTATGTTTTCATGTTGGGCTGGGGCTTTTTAAATGCTGAGTTTTAACTAATATCTTTCAGTATTAACCAAAATAACTCTATATTAACCCTTCTGCCACTATATCTGCTGGAAATGGGGATTTTTTTCATCCTGTCCCTCTACATATTTTTTTTCTACCCCCTCCCCCTTTTTGGCTTAACATCCACCCTGAAGAGGAGTTCTGTTAAACTCAAAAGCTTTCCCCCTTTTTGGTGTCACATAAACAGATCCTTATAAAGGTGTGGTGCTAATATTCATTTTGGAAAAACATGACACTTCTCCCAACCATGGCTAGGCTGCTTCTAAGGGAACCTTGCCATTTTATTTTAGCTGTGGCTAGGGTTGCCAGCTCCGGGTTGGGAAATACCTGGAGCTTTTGGGGGCGGAGCCTGAGGAGGGCAGGGTTTGGAGAGGGGAGGGACTTCAACGCCATAGAGTCCAATTGCCCAAGCGGCCATTTTCTCCAGGGGAACTGATCTCTATCGGCTGGAGATCAGTTGTAGTAGCAGGAGGTCTCCAGCCACCACCTGCAGGTTGGCAACCCTAGCTGTACCGCACACTCTTCGGCATCTCTGTCGTTTAGGTTCTACGTCTGCAAAATGGCCTAACAGCCTACTGAAACTCGAGGATGCGCTTGGGAGATAAATCTAATTAATGCAAAGCATAACACACTCTGGAGTGTTACTTGTAGTCTCAATTCCTTTTGAAGTTTTCACTTTATGTAAACACATTACCATATTTAGAACCAATTGCCCTAGAAAATGACAACGAGGGGGAAATGTCATGAGTCATAAAACAAGACTCATAAAAACAATAGGAAAGCCGCTTAATCTCTCGCTACCACATTTTGAGGGGGTTTTGTGTGTGTGTATGGAAACAGCAATTCCACAATTAACGCCTACCTTTGTACTGCTCAGGAAGCACAATCAGTACGTCGAACCAATTTGGCTTTCAAACAGGAAGTCGGAGCTCGGATTCGGGTTCTGTCGGGGCTGAACTCCAGTTCCAGGCAAAAACCGATTCAAGCTTTCCGCTTCGAATGAAAACTGCCCAGTGTCGACCCAGCTAATCATTGTGTTGCGAACGCCGCACGAATGAAATTTCTGTGCCTCACTATAATCGCTCCAACTGATAGTAAAGCAGCTGATCCCCCACCTAAGCCAGTCAGAAAAGACGCAGAATCAGCCCACCTTCAAACAAGGCAGGGGCCTCTAGTTACTCAGAGCCCCCCACATGAATATGTGCAATTGTGTAATTAACCAAAAGAAAGGGGGGAACTCCAAGAAACTGACTTGATGTAGTGTTGCCAACCTCCAGGTACTTAGTATTCAAAATAGGGCTACAAGTACAAAACAGGAGAGTAAGAAATCAAAAGTCTGCAATTGCTGTATATGTGCTTCATTGAGCTTTACACAAGTGCAGACTTTTGATTTCTTAACCTCCAGGTACTAGCTGGAGATCTCCCGCTATTACAACTGATCTCCAGCCGATAGAGATCAGTTCACCAGGAGAAAATGGCCGCTTTGGCCATTGGACTCTATGGCATTGAAGTCCCTCCCCTCCCCAAACCCCACCCTCCTCAGGCTCTGCCCCCAAAAGAAGAGGGACCTGGCAACCCTAGGTTTGATGAGAACTCAATATACCCCAAGAGCACAAAATGCTGAGAACACTTGCTGAGTCCTTGATACTGTTGTGTCCGTGAAAATCATAAGCACACACACACACTTCACTGTCTGGAAACAGACACAGAACCCACACACTCACATTCCACTGTCTGAAAGCACAAACAGCACACACACACAGCCCGATTAGAGTGTCTCTGCCCAAGGACAGAGTCCTCCCTCCCTCCCTCCTTGCCCGTTCGTGCGCACAAAGAACTCTCTGATTCCTATAGATTGCTTTGTTCTTCGATAGAGCGAAGGACTTGTTAGACGCGCTTGCGGAAGGGAAAGTGCTGACTTTGTATCTTTAATACTCAATGATGCTGCTAGAGACTTGTATGGTTGAATGTATCTTTTAATGGAATGTAACCACCATCAAGGTATAAAACATACTGTTTGCCCCTTGCTCGGGTGTGGCATTCTCCCGACTCGGTTTGGTTTGGAGTCTGTGCACCCGGTTCTATTGCTTTGGCCAAAATAAAGAGGTGTAGTTTTATCCAACCCCCTCCTTATTGTCTTCATTGGACCCTACGACCATTGGGGTCACAACAATACATGTGTGGCAAACTGGCTGAAGTGGAAGGTGGTTTGTTTCCAGTGACTCATAATGCTGTAAAACTGCAAGAAAGCAACTACTGGTAATAGGGCCACCTGCTCTGTCTCGCCCCTCCATCCTGTGGAAACTTAAAGGGAATCTGCCTCTTGGAAGGAAGGAAGAGCCTGGAGAGAGACATTTGTCCTCAAGGGCAGAGTTATTGCCCCCTGTTATGCTCCCTAACCCCCCTCATTACTCTATTGATGGCAGGTGGACTAGTTATGTAACCTGGGTCTAAATATTAGAATTATTATTATATTATTATTATTATATTATTATTATATCATCATCATCATCATTATTATTATTATTGGTTTTTATACCCCGCTTTTCTCTACTTTTTAAGGAGATTCAAACAGGCTTACAAGCACCTTCCTTTCCCCAAAACAGACATCTTGTGAGGTAGGTGGGGCTGAGAGTTCAGAGAGAACTGTGACTAGCCCAAGGTAATCCAGCAGACTTCATGTAAAGGAGTGGGGAAGCCAACCAGGTTCACCAGATTAGTGCCCGCCACTCATGTGTAGGAGCGGGGAATCAAACCCTGTTCTCCAGATTAGAATCTGCCACTCTTAACCACTACACCACACTGGCTCTTTCTGTTTTTTGGTACCGTAAACCACAAGGAGGCAAAGCAGGCTAAAGAATCCAAAATAAACAGACAAAAACAATCCAAAATAAAAAGACAAAATAATAGCATTGCTTGCCCAAACATTTCTGGCCGAGGTGGTCAAAGTGATTCAGTTGCCCTTCAAAGTTCAAAACAGCCCAGAGAATCAAAAGGCACTGCTCTGCAGGGGCGTTGCTACATGTTTGAGGGAAAATATGGGCTAGGGCTTTCCATACAGAAGCACTGAAGCCTTGGGGAGACTCATGAAAGCTCATATTGGAAATAAATGTTGTTAGTCTTTAAAGCGCCACTGGACTTTCGTTTTCTCTCTCTTGAGAGGCCCACGTTGCTCCATCTTCGAGGAGGTATCTTTGAAATGTTACAGACAGGAACATTAAGGGGCTCATACCTTATCCCTAGTTCAACATTCGGCCATTATCTCTCCATAACATTTTTATTCCACCCTTCCTCCTAGCAGCTCAGAACAGCATATATGATTCTTGGTTTCATCCTCACAACAACCCGGTGAAGAAGGTCAGGCTGAGACTTTCCTGGTGGCACTAATGGCCAATCTGCCAGAACTATTCTGCTGCTTCCTGGCCAATGGAAGAACCCCAACTGAGCCTTCAACTAATATTTTCCTGATCTCGTTTCCTCTTTGCAATCCCACCAATTGCTCTATTAAAAAATCGATCTTTCAAATGATTTCCCAGACATGCACAAACAGAGCTGAAAAATAACAATTATTCCATATCCTCAAGCAAAACCGCACAACGCTTATGAGTTCATGCTCTCCGTTCCCTGATATAAATCAGCAATTTAAACAAACATCTCCTAGTCTGCAGTTTCAGAGCATTTTAAAAATAAAGGGGGGTGGAGCTGAGCTGCAGGAAATTTTAAAACAGGGGTGGGGAACGTCCGGCCAGGGGGCCGTTTAAGGCCCGCAAAATCATTTGGTCTGGCCCTTTGTGGGTCCTGGCAGATCTCTAGCTCAGAAGTATCTAAGACTGGTGATCCGCCCCCTCCCGCGGACAGGAATAGCCTCTGTTCAAGGCGGATGTGAGTTTGTTTTGCCGAGAAAAGGAACTCCCCCACCCTGAGTGTGCCACTGGTTGGATGCCTGCCTGCTTGCCCATGCCGGGGGGGGGGTTCATCTGGGGCAGCTGCCTGCTTGGGGCTTGGTCGGCTAATTTTTAAGTTGATAATTTTGTATGGCCCACGAATGATGTTATAAACATCCAAATGGCCCTTGGCGGGAAAAAAGGTCCCCCACCCCTGTTTTAAAATGTCAGTGCAACCAGGAAATGGCAGGGCCTTCCCAACCGTGCCATCGACACAACTCCTTCCGCCAGTGCATCAATTGCACTTTGCCGTACGCTACAACCGCCGCCAGAATAGTTTTGGCGAGGAAATGAAAACAACCACTTCTCCCAGACATAGAAGAATGGAAAGAAAAATTGATGGAATGCGCCACTATGGCGAAAACGACCAACATGACAAATGCAAGTAATGAGATAAAACTATGAGCAGTTTTATGAACAGTGGAAATTATTTTACAAATATGTTGAGGTTTAATATTAACAATAAGCAGAACAAAAGTAGAGACTAATTGATGGTAATGATAACTAACTTGATTTCTGTGCCTAGATAACAAATTTGAATGCAGAGATACAAATGTAGAGAAATAACTTTGATGAGGTGATTGCTTTAGGTGGAGAAGGGAGAGCAGGAAAGACAAAGCTCAGATCTACTCCCCTGTCTGAACCTCCGGTTAGTGAAATCACTGCTTCTTCTTCTTCTTCTTTTTAATGTGCACAGTCCCCATCCACTGGCTTAGGAAGGGGAATCCTGTCTGCAGAAAGGACACGATTGGTACACACAGTTCCCCATCCAGCTGGGGGAACCCACTTCTTCATGTGAGTCTAGCCTTTTGCTGGATTGGGGAGACTTGTCAGTCACAGGAGACCAAGAATGCTATCCTTAAGGCTGTAAAGGTGGATACAGTGATAAGAACATATAAACATAAGAAAAGCCATACTGGATCAGACCAATGTCCATTAAGTCCAGCAGTCTGTTCACACAGTGGCCAACCAGGTGCCTCTAGGAAGCTCACAAACACCGTCCTGCCTGTGTTCCACAGCACCTAATATATTTGGCATGCTCCTCTGATCCTGGAGAGAATAGGTTTGCATCATGACTAGCATCCATTTTAACTAGTAGCCATGAATAGCCCTCACCTCCATGACCATGTCCACTCCCCTCTTAAAGCCTTCCAAGCTGGCATCCATCACTCCATCCTGGGGCAGGGAGTTCCACAATTTAACTATGCATTGTGTGAAGAAATACTTCCTTTTATTTGTTTTGAATCTCTCACCCTCCAGCTTCAGCAGATGACCTCACATTCTAGTATTATGAGAAGGAGAAAAGCTTCTCCCTGACCACTCTCTCCATGTCATGCATCATTGTATAGACCTCTATCATGCCTACCCTTAACCGCCTTCTTTCCAGGCTAAACAGCCCTAAGCGTTTTAACCACTCCTCATAGGGCTGTTGCTCTAGTCCCCTGATCATTTTGGTTGCAGCGCAGAAAGAGGAGGAACTCTAGGCAATGTCAAGGAGGGAAAACACAGTAGCCTGCTCAGCTCCACCAACCTCTGGCAGAAATCATGCTGGATGCAGCTCTCAGTTGTGTGTGCAAAGTGCCATCAGGTCACAGTTGACTTATGGTGACCCTAGCAAGGGGCTTTCAAGGCAAGTGAGAAGCAGAGGTGGCTCGCCATTGCCTTCCTCCGCAGAGTCTTCCTTGGTGGTCTCCCTTTCCAAGTACTGACACTGCTTAGCTTCCGAGATCAGACAAAATCAGGCTATACCACGCCGCCTTCCCTTACAGCTCTTCATTACTAGAGATTCTTTCTTTCTTTTCCGAAAGAAATTAGGTTGTGTAAGTCTCTTCTAGGAAAACCTGGCAAGAAGCCACCCTTCTGAGGTTCAAATCCATCTATCTGACTTAAACTTGTTTAATTATTCAAATCAAGTGCGCCGGGTAGAAATTCTCTGAGGTTTAATAAGATCTGATGGGTTGCAGTGAGCTTTCCATTACAACCTGGATGTGTTCCAAAACCTAGAGATGTACGCTTGGTAGATCAGGGAAAGGCAAATTGATTTATTTAAAAAAAAAACCACGCTTGACACAGAAGTGCCCCCAGTATGGAGCCTGATCAGCGTTCCACACCACAAACACAAAACAGTGCAACTCAAGCCAAAGAAGAATGCATTGGCGCATCATTTCTAAGTAGCCCATCCCAGTTTAGAGGCATGAAGTCCAGTTTGTATTAAGGAATACTGCACAAGGGATTTTAGTTCTTTTGCATTACCATTTGTTTGTGCATAGAAATGGATCTTACATTGCAGCCATTCTGGATCAGACCAATAGTCCATCTAGCATCTGGTTTCCAACAGTGTCCAAAATCAGGGCCCGCAGAAAGCAGCCTCAGCTCTTAATAGCTTCCCAGTATCTTATGGTTAAGAGCCCCGTGGCACAGAGTGGTAAGCTGCAGTACTGCAGTCCAAACTCCGCTCACAACCTGAGTTCAATCCCAACGGAAGTTGGTTTCAGGTAGCCGGCTCAAGGTTGACTCAGCCTTCCATCCTTCCGAGGTCGGTAAAATGAGTACCCAGCTTGCTGGGGGTAAAGGGAAGATGACTGGGGAAGGCACTGGCAAACCACCCCATAAACAAAGTCTGCCTAATAAACGTCGGGATGTGACGTCACCCCATGGGTCAGGAATGACCCGGTGCTTGCACAGGGGACCTTTACCTTTTATCTTATAGTTAGAAGCATTATACTTCTGGCCTTAAAATTCCAATCCAGCTATTGAGACCAGTATGGTGTAGTGGTTAAGAGCGATGGATTCTAATCTGGAGAACTGGGATTGATTCCCCACTTCTAATACTTGGCTGATAGCCAGCAACAGACCTATCTGTAAATTTGTACAACCAGCCCCCTTTTAATTCCATCAGTTCATCTTGTGGCAGTGAGTTCCACAAGCCAACTACCCATTCTGTAAAACAGTAGGGCTTTTAATCTGTCAGTTTCATACGCTGACCCCAAGTTCTACCATTAGAGGAGAGCAGGAAAAGTTTGTCTCTAGCCACATTCTCCGCACCATGCATATTTTTGTAGATTTCTATCATGTCACCCTTCTGTGGTTCTAAATGAAAAAGCCCCAGACCACAGAGTCGTAAATTCTGCCCATATGGACAGCATACTACCCTAATTGTACCTTTGGCCTGTGATCCTTCTGGTACCACACCTCAGTGAAAATTGGCTCTTCCATAGCCAAAGGGAGACTGAACAGTGTAAACAGCAGACTTAGGCCTTTTATACAGACACGTTTCCCCATAGTCACTGCTGACTGTTATACAGACACGTTTCCCCATAGTCACTGCTGACTGTTTTGGGGCATCCTTTTGATTATGCATGCCTTTTCTGCCCAGAGGTCGCCTCGCTCTCCCTACACGTTTTGCCCGTGTTTTCCAGATGCTGTTTTAGCCAGAATCTGGAAAATGTGGGCAAAATGCACAGGGAGAACGAGGCGACCTCTGACAGGCAGAAAAGGCATGTAGAATCAAAAGGAAACCCAAAGCAGTTGGCAGGGGTGACCGTGGGGCAACATCCCTGCATAAAAGGCCTTTGTGGGCTTCTTAGCTGCAGCGTGAATCTGTCTCACAACTTGCCTTCCGCACAGACATCTAAGGTTGCCAATTATGGGTTGGGAAATTCCTGGTCCCCAGAAATGACCCCACAGGTTTGTCTCCCTTACACCCTATAGGAGTTGAGCAAATCACAGCAGACACAACCCTACACCAATCAATACTGGTTCAATATCAATCTCTCCTGTCTTCTGTATCTCCCACTGGCTCAAGAGAGACGGAGCATGCATTTGAACGATAATAAGAACGTCTTATCACAAACTGGGGAGGAGGAAACCAGGCTACGCTGTCTCTTTGGGATTTTTTTGGGGGGGATATTCTAGAGAGAAGCAATTCTAATTACATGTGCTGATGATCACAGAGAACTCAAGAGCATCAAGAGATTGGATGACCTTGCAGAGCCAGTAGTGAAAGAGGTTAACACAGCTAAGCTAATCGCATTTCCTTTTGCTGTCTTTGTCCGTCCTGCCAAACTTCCATCCACCTCTCCCCTTTCCCCCATGATGGAACAGTATTTAGTCTTTGACAAGGCCAAATTCGCACTGAATACAATCATAACATTTTTCTAAGGTGGAACGTGAGAGGTAACAACAAAAAAGCATGCAGATATACCCTCGAACGTCTAAAGATCGGTACGTTTGGCCGCTCCTGTTCCAGTTATTTGTTCAGCACTGTTAATGTACAGAAAACTTCACAAAGTAAATTGTGAGCTGGAGAAGAACAGGTCCGTACCACACATACATGCAGGGTTGGGTTGCCAACCTCCAGGTACTAGCTGGAGATCTCCTGCTATTACAACTGATCTCCTGCCGATCGAGATCAGTTCACCTGGAGAAAATGGCCGCTTTGGCAATTGGACTCTATAGCACTGAAGTCCCTCCCCTCCCCAAACCCCGCCTTCCTCAGGCTCCGCCCCAAAAATCTCCCGCTGGTGGCGAAGAGGGACCAGGCAACCCTAATGCACGGTGGGACCGAGGTTTAAATCCCTGCTCAGACACAAAACTGACCGGGTGAAATTAGGCCAACCACTCTCTCAGCCTTATCTAACTCGCATGATTATTGTGAGGATAAAATGGAGGGATGCATACGCTGCCCAGATCACCTTGCAGAAAGGGGGGGATGTAGAGATAGAGCAATAAAATAGACACGTGAGCCACTATTAGGGTTGCTGTCCTTCAGCTGGGGCCTGGATAGGCTTGCCAACGGCCCAGTGATGCACGGAAAAGGGCCAGCGGAGGGGGGGCTACGATCAGTGTGTGCGTAGGGTTGCCAGGTCCCTCTTTGAAACCAGGTGTGCACGACCTGCTGATGTCTCTTCCGGGTTTACCCAGAAGTGATGCAGATGCTCTAGCAATGCTACTCTATGGAGTTTCAGAGGAGATTGCCAGTGCGGCCACATCGCTTCCGGGTATTGTGCGCGCCGATCACAGCCGCCAGCCGCTCTCCCGCAAAGTTCCCGCCAGTGGCGAGGAGCGACCTGGCAGCCCTGAACCTGGAGGACTTCCAGAATTACAAACAATCTCCAGACAACACAGATCGGTCCCCCTGGAGAAAATGTCTGCTTCAGAGGCTGGAACCTGTGGCATCACCTCCTTGCTGAGCTCCCTCCCTTCCTCAAACCTCACCCTCCCCAGGCTCCACTCCCCAAATCTACAGGAATTTCCCAGCCCAGAGCTGGCAAGCCTAGCTGCTATTTTCACAAAGGATGGCCCATTCTGGTGCGTGTCTGCATATCTCTTCCCTACCTTTGCAGCAGAGCCACGTAGAAGCAACGCAATGCCTTAAGGAGAACCCATGTCTCCTCCCGAGTGCTCTGCGCCACCGCTCACACACCCTTGCCCCGGCTAAGGGTCTCTATCGCTCCATTGTAGTAACCTGCTGGAACCAGATTTTTTTTTTTTTTTTGCAGCATAAACAGTGTGCAAGGAGTATTAATAAACAGGGAAATGGCAGGAAGAAGGGGGAGGGCAGCAGATCATTAAACGTAACACAGTCTGCGTCTTTGTTGGAAAAGCTGTTCCAGTTTATTAGCTGCACCTCTTGCCTTACGCGCTGCAGGGGGGAAAGGCATTAAAACCGAATAGAAGCCACCTTTCCCTGAAAGGCCCAGGGGAAATAATTAAATGTAACAGTAGCGGAGATGTACAATGTTTTGATTCATAGCGAAGAAGGGGGAAAAGTGCACCTGGTTGTACAACAGTAATGTGTAGACATTGTGTGATGGCTGTAGTTGTTATATTTTTGCTTGTTGTAGAATCACAAGGTCCAAAGAAGAGATATTGAAATGGGATATTTGCCGGCATACCGTCACTGTTGTGGTTTTGTGTAACATAATCAATGCTACTGTTTTTGCTCATTATAACTGTATTGCAATACAAAATTCACAATTTCACTGAACTTTTATAATAAATATTTTGTATATTTTTGAAGTTGTTGCAATTTGTTATACAAACGCCTTGCCACCTCAGGTGCTGTGCACTTTTTTTCTTCTTCTATCAGAGGTTTCTCCCCTTTCCTAAGGTTGCCAACCTCCAGGTAGTAGCTGGAGATCTCCCCCTATTACAACTGATCTCCAGCCAATAGAGATCAGTTCACCTGGAGAAAATGGATGCTTGGGCAACTGGACTCTATGGCACTGAAGACCTTCCCCTTCCCAAACCCCGCCCTCCTCAGGCTCCGCCCCTAAAAACCCACCGACTGCAAAGAGGGACCTGGCAACCCTATCATGGGGAGGGGCCATGGCTCAGCAGTAGAGCATCTGCTTGGCATGCAGAAGGTCCCAGGTTCGATCCCCGGCATATCTAGTTAAGGATCAGGAAGTAGGTGATGTGAAAGACCTCTGCCCAAGACCCCGGAGAGCTGCTGCCAGTCAGAGTAGACAATCCTGACCCTGATGGACCAAGGGTCTGATTCAGTAGAAGGCAGCATCACTTGTGTTCATGTATATTTGTGTGGATTTTGGGAAGGTCCGTGGATCAGTGGTAGAGCTTCTGCTTGGCATGCAGAAGGTCCCAGGTTCAATCCCCGGCATCTCCAGTTTAAAAGGATCAGGCAGTAGGTGTTATGAGAGTCCTCTGCCTGAGATCCTATGGAGCTGCTGCCAGTCTGCCTAGACAATACTGACTTTGATGGGCCAAGTGTCTGATTCAGTATAAGGCAGCTTTAGGAGTATTCACTCCTAAAGCCAGCTGGGTGACCTTGAGCAAGTTATAGCTCTGATACTCTCTCAGCCCCACCTACCCCACAGGGTGTTTGTTGTGGGGAGGGGGAGGGAAGGTGGAGAGGGGAAGAAGAAGAAGATTATATGCTGACTTTCTCTGCCACTTAAGGGAGAATCAAACCAACTTACACTCACCTTCCCTTCCTCTCCCCACAACAGACAACCTGTGAGGTAGGTGGGGCTGAGACAGTGTGACTCGCCCAAGGTAACTAATCTTTGTCACCTAGAGATCACTTCTAATTCTGGGAAATCTCCAGGTCCCACCTGAAGGTAGGCAACCCTGACCATTTAGGAGGCCTCATCTATCGATCATCTATTTTTACAAGAAAATTTTCCTGCTCCGAAAACATTCCTTAATAAGAAGCTGTACTGTCAAACACATTCTTCAGAGGGGCAAATCTGCACGCTGAGAGGGCCTATGTATTGCGGTCCACAATAACTACGGTGAGAAAACTTTGCTTTACGTTAAATTGGGCTCTTGATGCTAAAAGGTGCTTGCAGTACACAGGATGAAGAAGAGGAAGAAAAGGAAGAACAAGAATAAAAGGCCAACGTTGCCTACCTTTCCATGTTTACAGATAACAGACTCTTGAAAGAGAGTGGCACATCATTCTTTCATCCACAGAGCATTCCTTTCAGAGAATATAAGGGCAAGATTTGCCTGCTTTCACAGAAGCCCCTTCACACACCTCTGTGTGAGTCACGGGTGTGGGTGTCTTTCACATCACAAGTACCTGATCCTTTTTTAACTGGCAATGCTGAGGATTGAACCTGGGACCTTCTGTATGCCACCCAGAAGGTCTACCGCCGACAAAAAAAAACAGGCTGTGCTTTTCAGAGCCAAGTCTGTGTATGAAGATGAATGAGAAATGGATCTGGGTCCTTAGACTGTGGACTGGGCCAAGTATCTTGGTCAGGCTGGGTGAAGGTTGTAACCTCCAACTCCAAACCCAGGACCAATCATACAGTAGTGGTACAGCTATGGTCAGAAAGCTTGTTTAGGGGTTCAGAGCTCTACCTGATTGTGGAAATGTCTGAACTAGGTTTGCATGAGATAGGACTCATGCCTCTTAGGGATGCTAGCTTCCAGGTGAGACCTGGAGATCCTCCGCAATAACAGCTCATCTCCATACTACGGAGATAAGTTCCCCGGAGAAAATGGATGCTTTAGAGGGTGGAATCTATGGCACTGTACCCCACTGAGGTCCTTGTCCTCTACAGGCTCCATCCTCTAATCTCCGGGAGTTTCCCAACCTGGATCTGGCAACCCTACCCCCCATCCCCCACCAGAGGCCAGGGGGGAACTGTCAACCCAAGTGCCTCTTCCCAAGCAAGCGTCGTAAACCATGTGGAAAGGGGATTCAGCTGTTCCTGTGAATACATGCACAAGCCCTATCATGGAGCCCTGACCGCATGTAAGGGATTTTCAGCAATAACTCCGCCTCTGCAGCTGCATGAGACTGAATCAGCCCTGATCCTATGTTTTGCTCAGAACAACTTCCACTAAGTTAAATAGAACTTATTCAGCGGAAATTGCTTTTTATTGCACTATCTATGGTTTTAGCATGATTTAGGATTGTTTTATTGTTTTAATGGAATGAATTGTTATTATGTTTGTAGGTTGGTTTTAAATGTTGTTACCCGCTCTGAGCCCGGCTTCGGCTGGGGAGGGTGGGACATGTCAATCTAAAATAAAATAATAAATATGCATAGAACTGCAAACTCTTCTGGTCCTTTCCGCATGCTCGACTTACTCCTGATTTTCTTGGCAGACAATCCGCAAGCACTGGAATCGGTTTGAACACAGTTCTTCCTTATGTCTGCCCTCCCTCTGCATTTTCACAATTGTGGAGTCAGTTTATTTTCTCCACACATGCCTTAAATAACGAGGATTTCCAAACTCAACCATTTAATCATCAAAAAGAGGGCTGGAGGTAGGTGGGAGTGCGGGGGACAAAGAAAACCGACAGAAACATTATGCACCAGGAGAAAGCCGACTCAAAATAAGCTTTTCAAAAATCAAAATCGGGATAAACCAAAGCCATACGGGGCCAGAACCAACAGGAAAAAAAGCCATGCAGGAAAGCCCTCTGTGTGAAGCCAGGCACAACAACAGATCTCTTGCTGTTTCGTTCGTGTTTAAAATAATTGCTAATAGCAGCTGTGGAGGGAAGGCGGCATGGTATGGCTTAATCTCGTCAGATCTCAGAAGCTAAGCAGGGTCAGTGTTTAGATGGGGGAACGCCAAGGAAGACTCGGCAGAGGAAGGCAATGGCAAACCACCTCTGCTTCTCACTTACCTTGAAAACCTTTTGCTAGGGTCGCCATGAGTCGATTGAGAATTCCCAGCACTTACATATATATGTGAATAGCAGTTGCGAGGGAACCCAGTTCGGACTGTGACTGGGTTTTCATGATCTCAATCACTCTCCAAGGGCTATTTTCCCCAGGGAGAGAGTGGAAACTTCTATTTCTATGGGTTCCCCCCCACCCCGTGGAACCAACAGCAACCATGACTGATGGCAAATTGGCTACCCCCACCACCAATTTCTTTACAATTTCTTTGGGTATCAACAACTTGCTTATTTCCCCCATCAAGGATGCAAAACTGCTTACAATATCGTTCTCCCCTTCTTTATTTGTCTTTCCTTACAGAAAGATTGGGCCGAAAGAGAGCAACTGGTCCAACATCACTCAGTCAGCTTTCACAGCAAAGTGGGGATTTGAACCTGGGGCTCCCAGATCCTCGTCTGACACACTAACCTCTACACCATGAATCACTATCTGAATCAGAAAGCCCTGAAGCCACTATTTGCATTAAAAAATTACAGGTGGATAGGGTTGCCAACCTCTAGGTGTCTGGGGACCTGGGATTACAGCTGATCTCCAGACAACAGAGATCAGTTCATCTGGAGAAAATGGCCGCTTTGGAAGGTGAACTGTATGGCATTACTAGGGTTTCCAGGTCCCCCCCCCTTTCTACTGGTGGGAGCCTCTGGGGGCGGGGCTGGGGGTGGTGATCCCGCACACAGCACGATTACGTCACTCCCGGGTTTACCCCTGGAAGCGCCGCATCGCGTGGGATGCTTTAGCACTCAAACCCCCAAGCACTATGCGTTTTGAGTGCTATGGGTTTGAGTGCTAAAGTATCCCATGCGGTGCGGCGCTTCCAGGGGTAAACCCGGGAGTGACATAATCACGTCACATGCGGCTGAGCAGCTCCGAGCAGCCTGGTTGACTGGCGGGCAACTGCCCTCCAATACCTGCGATCCTGCAACCTTAGGCATTACACCTGATTGAAGTCCCTCCCCTCTTTAAACCCCACCCTCCTCAGACTCCACTCCCAAAATCTCCAGGTATTTCCCAACCTGGAGCTGGCAACCCTATGAGGGGGAGATCTGCTCATGGATCTCCCACCCTCATGGCTAGTTGAGCCCTTAATTCTTGTTTTTGGTAAGTAGATTCAATACATCTCAGAACGGAAAGCCAGTCTACATTATCTATCTACATGACAGTTTCAGGTGGAGAATTTTACCACAGCCCATCTTCCCTAGATTTCTGACTGGGCGTGGATGAGCTATAAGAACATAAGAAAATCCCTGCTGGATCAGACCAAGGCCCATCAAGTCCAGCAGTCTGTTCACACAGTGGCCAACCAGGTGCCTCTAGGAAGCCCACAAACAAGACTACAGCACCATCCTAGCTGTGTTCCACAGCACCTAATATATTCGGCATGCTCCTCTGATCCTGGAGAGAATAGGTCTGCATCAAGAAAAGACCCAATGCAGCACACTTCATGATCAGACACCCAGGAGACCGCATTTGACGGAAGAGCTTATCTGCATCGGCATATCTTCCTTAAGCGCACTGCCAGCCAGCTGATGCTTCTCTGCCGAGCATTAGCGAAAGACGCACACTTGCCTTGTCGCAATGTCACTTCAGTTCGTGTTTATTATGCAAACGGCATGTCTCTGTCAGGATGCTTTTCCACCGAAATCTCGTTTGCTCTTCCCTGTATCTTCCAAGTTCTCTTCCCCCCCTGCGCACACACCGCTCCCCAAATGTGAATGCTAATTGTGGCTTTCTGTGCTCTATTTCCTGTCACGGTTTCCTGCCACCCAGTCACTTGGTTAGTGAAACCAATCTGACTGCAGCGGGAATCTGACATTGCCGCAAGGCGAAAACTATGGATTCTTGTCGCCTCAACCATGCAACGGAACAGAGGTGTTCCCAATTAAGTCTCCAAACAACTGGCAGCAAGACTTGTGAGGGGTCAAGTGGTAGGGGGAAGATTCACATCAGAGGAGCAGCTACCGTTTCTGAGGACGCTAATGTTTGAAGCGTCTTTGCTAAAGAGACAGTCCATCTTGGGGTGTTGGGACAAAAGCCAATGTTTGCAAGACCCCTTGACAAGACATCGGGGAGCCTCCAGGAGATCATTCCTAAGCCCCTACAAACTCACCTGGCAAATCCAACGTTCTTGATCATGCAATCATAACGGTCCATTTACACATGAACATAAAACGCTTGCACTCTTAAGCGCTCAAGTTTTCAATAGTTAGTCACCTACTGCCTGGTCCTTTTTATCTGGGATGCCAGGGATCGAACTTGGGACCTTTTGCATACAAAGCAGGTGCTCTGTCATTGAGCTATGGCCCCACCCTGTTGTGTGTCCCATTGTGACTGTCAACATAGGCCTTTTATGCATAGCTGTTTCCCTTGCAGTCACCCCTCCGACGATTTTGGGTCTTTGTGTTGATTATGCATGCCGTTTCCGACTGTCAGAGGTCACCTCGCTCTCCCCCCACATTTCCTCGCATTTTGCTCGCATTTTCTAATTCGAGATAAAACACAGGCAAAATGTGGGGAACGCAGGGGGAGAGCGAGGCGACCTCTGACGGTTGGAAATAGCATGCATAATCAAAACAAAGACCTGAAGTCTTCGGAGGGGTGACCTCGAGGGAAACAGTCATGCATAAAAGGCCACAGTGACCCCAAGGTCCTTCTTGACCTCCAACATGTAGTAGTAGTAGTAGGAGTTGGATTTTATATGCTGACTTTCTCTACCACTTAAGGAAGAATCAAACCAACTTACAATCACTTTCCCTTCCCTCCCTACAACAGACACCTTGTGAGGCAGGTGGGGCTGAGAGAGTTCTGAGAGAACTGTGACTGGCCCAAGGTCACCCAGCAGGCTTCATGTGGAGGAGTGGGGAAACCAACCCAGCTCACCAGATTAGCATCCACCACTCATGTGAGGAGTGGGGAATCAAAACCGGTTCTCCAGATTAGAGTCCACAGCTTCCAACCACTACACCACGCTGGTTTAGGTGTTCTGGGTCTGAGCAAAACCCTTCCAGAATAAATCCACTCATCAGCCTGGACTGGTTGACACATGCATGGACTTCAGGTGATTTATTCTTCTTTGATACTGGGGGGTCAACGAGAGTCTTGCTTTCTAAAGTTGGTGGGAGGAAAGTGTGGTCAGTAGGGACTGAAAACGAAAAATAGTAGCCACCTCCTGTAAGGCTGTGTTACTGTGCAAGGGACAGGTTGGCTCTCTGGTTTCTGATCTGTCAACCCCCCCCCCCCAACACACACTAAACTGCCTCCTAGCTTTGCTTTACCAGCATCTCCACAGCTTCCCGGCTCTTCCTTTCCCATCCTTGCTGTTCTTCGATTTCTCCTTCTGTTCCTGCCCTGCTACGTCTAATTAGACTGAAAGGCACACACTGTGCCAAGCCTCTATTCTTTTTTTTATGATAGCGCTGGAAAATCTAGTCACAGACTGTTGCTTCCTAGAGAAGACGTAGCCAGAGACTTACTAGAGCAAAGCTTCTTAAACTGTGGGTCGCAACCCCATATGGGGTCCTGTAGCTAAATATCGTATTTTGGTCACATTATGAGAAGGCAAGAGTCACTAGAAAAGACAGTCATGCTAGGAAAAGTTGAGGGCAGCAGGAAAAGAGGAAGACCCAACAAGAGATGGGTTGACTCAATTTAGGAAGCCACAGCCCTCAGTTTGCAAGACCTGAGCAAGGCTGTCAAAGATAGGACATTTTGGAGGACACTGATTCATAGGGTCGCCATGAGTTGACGGCACTTAACACACACATACACAACTAAATGTAAGGGTCACAAAAATTTTGTTTTAAAATAAATTTCTTTATGATTTATTATCAGTAAATGTTTGATTTGTATAGCTATCTTATATACCAATATACCTGGGGTCGCATAAAAAATTCTCGGGAGAAAAGGGGTCACGAGTGGAAAAAGTTTAAGAAGCCCTGTACTAGAGTACCTAGTGGGACCCCTCAACACTTGGTGCTATCCATGGTTTGCGTTTAAGTCTGAGGCTGTTACCGCACTTGTATTCCCAGCGATGTATTAAGAATTTGAAAACGTTATAAAAAATACTGTTCGCACTTTCTATGTATTCCCACCAATGTATTAAGAGTTTGAAAACGTTATAAAAAATACGGTTCGCACTTTGTTTGGCCCCTTTAGCTGTGAAGATGTCTTCCAACCAATTTTTAGCCGTGGCATCCAAAAACCCTTTTAAAGCGATGTTTTTTATAACATTTTCAAACTCTTACTACATCGCTGGGAATACCTAGTGCGGTAACAGCCTGTGTAAAAAAATACCACCAGATAAAATGCATTGCTTGAACTGGTCATAACTTAGTGGCAGAGCATCTGCTTGGCATGCAGAGGGTCCCAGGTTCAGGCAGTGGCATCTCCCATTAAGAATCTCTGCCCAAGGCAGTGGAGAGCAGCTGCCTGGAAGGAGATAATTTGGGTTTAGATTGACCATTATCTTATGTTACATTTTGAGGTTCAGTGGTAGTGCTCAAGCTTTACATGCTGCAGGTCCCGAGTTCAATCTTTGAACACATGAAGGTGCCTAACTACTGAGTCAGACAATTGGTTTGTCAAGGTCAGTCTTGCCTGCTCCAACTGGAAGCAGCTCTCCAGGGTCTCAGGAAGATGTCTTTTACACCACTTACCACCTGATTTTTTTTTTAACTGGAGATGCTGAGGATTGAACCTGGGACCTTCTGCATACAAAGCAGACGCTCTACCCCTGAACCATTGCCTGACTCCAAACCTTTACCACTGCCAGTTAAAAGAATCCATTAGTAGGTGATGGGGGAAACTCCTACCTGCCTAAGGCCCAGGAAAGCCATAGCCAATCATAGCAGACAATACTGGGGCCAATGGCCTGACGGTATAAGACAACTATCTGATGGTTTTGCAGAGGGGCCATGGCTCAGTGGTAGAGCATCTGCTTGGCATGCAGAAGGTCCCAGGTTCAATTCCAAACATCTCCAGTTAAAGGGACCAGGCAAGTTGGTAATGTGACAGACCTCAGCCTGAGACCTGGAGAGCTGCTGCCGGTCCGAGTAGACAATACTGGCTTTGATGGACCAAGGGTCTGATTCAGTATAAGGCAGCTTCATGTGTACCAGAGGTTTTTTTTTAAAGCAGGTTAAATATTTTCAGGAATACCTTCTGTGATGAATCATGATGGTAGCTGTGCTAGTCTGCCTGTAGCAGTAAAAAAGAGCAAGAGTCCATTAGCACCTTAAACACTTACAAAATTTCTGGCAAGGTACGAGCTTTCATGAGTCACAGCTAACTTTTTCAGATACCTGTGAGCTTGAGACTCACAAAAGCTCATACCCCTGCCAGAAATTTTGTTAATCTTTAAGATGCTGCTGGACTCTTGCTCTTTTCTTGTGTGATGAAAACAGTGACATTTGAAAGCAAGGGTTGAATGAATTCATGGGCTTAACAAAAAGGAATCAAAACAAAATACAAATTGTGCTTCCAGCAAAATCAGCAGTAACAATCTCACCCAGGCAGCTGACACTCCTACTCAGACGGCTCGGCAGGGCAAAGCGCGGCTCAGCATCTATCAGTGATTGTAGTTAAACATCACAAAGAAGCCAAGAGCAATGCATACCATAAAGGTGGCAGCTTTGCACACCCTAACCCAGAGAATAAATCCCCTTGATTTAAAACCCCAGCATCAGAATCCTGCTCTGGGTCCATTTCCTCCGGTATCTGACTGCATTTACATAGGTCTTTCGTGGTTTATCTGCCACACTGCCAGTTAGCAAGAAACACTCTGCGTTCAACTGGAGTAACTTGAGGTACCATTTCAAAGAGTCCAACTAGATGTTGGGACACAGTGTAGTGTAGTGGAGGAAGAGGAGGAGGAGGAGGAGAAGAAGAAGAAGAAGAGTTGGTTTTTATATGCTGACTTTCTCTACCACGTAAGGAAGAATCAAACCAGCTTACTATCACCTTCCCTTTCCCTCCCCACAACAGACACTCTGTGAGGTAGGTGGAGCTGAGAGAGCTCAAAGAGAGCTGTGACTTGCCCAAAGTCACCCAGCTGGCTTCATTTGTAGGAGTGTGGAAACCAACCTGGATCACCAGATTAGTGTCCGCCCTCATGTGGAGGAGTGGGGAATCAAACCCGGTTCTCCAAATTAGAGTCCACTGCTCCAAACCACCGCTCTTAACCACTATACCATGCTGGCTAGGGTGGCGTACTCTAATCTGGAGGACCAGGTTTGATTCCCCACTCCGCCACATGAAGCCTGCTGGGTGACCTTGGGCCAGTCACGGTTCTCTCCGAACTCTCTCAGCCCATGTGGAGGCAGGCAATGGCAATCCATTTCTCTTGCCTTGAAAACCCTAAGGGGTCATCATAAGTCGGCTGTGACTTGACATCATTGGAGCCAGCGTGGTATAGTGGTTAAGAGTGGTGGTTTGGAGTGGTGGATCTGGAGAACCGGTTCTTGTAGGTTATCCAGGCTGTGTAACCGTGGTCTTGTATTTTCTTTCCTGACGTTTCGCCAGCAGCTGTGGCAGGCATCTTCAGAGGAGTAACACTGAAGGACAGTGTCTCTCAGTGTTACTCCTCTGAAGATGCCTGCCAGAGCTGCTGGCAAAACGTCAGGAAAGAAAATACCAAGACCACAGTTACACAGCCCGGATAACCTACAAGAACCAATGAACTCTGACCGTGAAAGCCTTCGACAATATTCTGGAGAACCGGGTTTGATTCCCCACTCCTCCACATGAGCGGCGGATGCTAATCTGGTGGATTTGTTTCCCCACTCTTACACATGAAGCCAGCTGGGTGACCTTGAGCTAGTCACACTCTCTCAGCCCCACCTACCTCACAGGGTGTCTGTTGTGGGGAGGGGAAGGGAAGGTGATTGCAAGCCGGTTTGATTCTTCCTTAAGTGGTAGAGGAAGTCGGCATATAAAAACCCCCAACTCTTCTTCAATTCTTTTCCACCACCACTATTAAAATAAAATTAAAAAGTCACAAGCAGCTGTACAATACAAGCAGGACTTTCGGATAAACCAGACACATAAACAGGTCGAGAGAGTTCGGAAGGGATGAGGGAAGCAGATCAGCAGCACCAAACTCACAGAAGCGTCCTGGAATTGCACCCCAGAAATCTATTTGCAATTCTTGCCAGATAATTTCAGAATCAAACAGTCCCTCACCCCCACGAAGCCCACACAATGTCGAGGCAACTGTCCTTCCTTCCCGCAGGAGGACAGACCACCCTGAAGCCAAGCTGATCTCTTGCACCTGATTCACACACCCTGTCCACATGCAAGGTCATGCCAAAGTTAGGCAGAACAAAAGAAGTTCAGTTCTATTTATTTGCTCGGGACCGTAGGCCATCATGAAAGAATGTTCCTCACACACACACACACACACACACACACACACACAAGGTTTTTATGACTGTGTCCCAGACACCCAGATAGCCCAAATGAGCTAATTACAACGGCTGCATTTACAGAACAGAATTACAACAGAGCCACTAAAAATACAATTTATTATAGGGAGCTTCAATTAAATTATCTCCGCCGCAAAGAAGAACAATAGGTTTCACATACTTTGTTCTGATTTTCCCAGCTGCCCCAACACAAAGGATCAGTCTGGTGTTATGTTTATGTGTCAGACTAGATCTTGAGAGTACAAGGTTCACATCCCCAAATCATAGGGTTGCCAACTTCCAGGTACTAGCTGGAGATCTCCTGCTATTACAACTGATCTCCAGCTGATAGAGATCAGTTCACCTGGAGAAAATGACCGTTTTGGCCATTGGACTCTATGGCATTGAAGTCCCTCCCCTCCCCAAACCCCGCCCTCCTCAGGCTCCGCCCCAAAATCCTCCCTCCGGTTGTGAAGAGGGGCCTGGCAACCCTACCAAATCAGCCGTGAAACTTGCTGGATGACCTTGAGCCAGTCATTTTCTTTCAGCCTGATCTACCTCACAGGGTTGTTGTAGGGACGTAACTGAGGTGAGGGACAGTCATGAATGCCACCTTGAGCTCCTTATAGGAAGGGCAGGATAAAAATATGAAACAGGAGAGTAAGGGTGGTTTTACAGGTTGCATTTTTATCCAGATCAGACAGTAAGTAGCAAATCTTTTGAAAATCTACCCATCCTGGTTATGCCAGTTAGCAGACCTGAAATAAAAGTGTTTTTGGATTCTCCGTATGTAAAGGGCAAGCTCAGCATTCATGAGTTAAGTGATCAAAAACGATCACTTTGAATCAATTTGAAACAGATCACTTAATCTCCATGCCTCCCAGACATGCGCTGGCTGATTCAGATGGGAACCATGGAACAAGGACTGGCGTAGCGTGGTGCCACCACCACATTCCAGATACGTACCAAGAAGTGACGGCACAACATCATGCGAAGTTCTAGGCATTTCCCAAATGGTAAAAACCATACATATCTGGGGAATTCTTAGAGTGTCACGCTCTGTTGTCGTCACGTCCAGGTACATGACTGGAAGTGATGTTGCGGCACCGTGCAATGCCAGTTTTCGATGTGCCCGCCCCTCCAAAGTTCCAGCCAAGGATTGGCAAGCCTACTTAAGCTCCCTCTCTTCTTGTGCCAAAATCCGTATCCAGATCTAGCCCCTAGCAAGCACAGAACTCACTGACCGCATCTAGAAGCCCAAAGCACACAACTCCCAGAGTCCCCTGTAGGCTGATTCTTGCAAAGGAATCATGTGCATGCATATTCAGAAGTAAATTCCAGTTTGACAGGAGTTAATCCCAGGTAAAACGCTTAGAACTGCATCTTTAGGCTTAGTTCACACATGCGTGGGGTGTAAGGTTGCCAGGCACAGCCTGGCAGCCACTGAGAGGATAGGGGCAGGGACACGGAGGGTGCAATGTAGGCTGCGTCCCTACATCACTTCCAGGAAAAACCCGGACGTGACGTAGAGTACCTCTAGGAATCAGTGGAAACTCTATGGTAAGACCATAGACTTTCTCGGAGTCCTAGAGCTTTGTATGTCACTTCTGCTTTTTTCCCTGGAAGTGATGTAGCAATGCAGCTGACATCGCTGTTTTATAAAATTCCCCTCAAAGTTGGAATCCACCACCTGTTGTCTCAAGTGGTGCATTTTACCACCTTCGGGTTTCCCCGCCAAATTCCCACCTCATTCTCTTGCATGTATAAACCAGGTCCAACGAGTCTGCTCAACTTTCTGTTTCTATTAATTGGGCCTTGTGAGACAGGTGGAGTTCAGACTGGGTTTTTACAAGGCATGTTCTAGGCCGACAAGCTCTCCGAACAATAAACCGTTCAGAGTAATGCTGCTGTTAAAAACAACACCCAAAAAACAGCAACCCTGACAGTAAAGTCAGTAAAGTACAGTTGGAACATTAGTGAAAAAATTGCCATGCTTATCAAAACTTCTTCATAGCTTCTTTGGGCGAGAAAGAGAAGCTGGGTCTTACAGTGCCATCCTAAGCGTACGAACGTAAGTCGAGCCCTGCTGGATCAGATCGGTGGTCCAGCTAGTCTAGCATCCTGTCTCATAATAGTGGCCCAACCAGTTATTCTGTTGATAAATGATAGCCAACTTTTCTCCCCAATGGGGACCCAAAGCAACTTACAAGAATGTTCTGCCCTCCTCCTTCTATAACAACAGTCCTGTGAAGTAGGTTATGCTGAGAGGAAGTGACCAGTCCAAGGTCACCCAGTGAGCTTCCATGGAAGAGGGGGAATTCAAACCTGGGTTTCTCAGATCCTAGTCTGACACTCTAACCCCTACACTACATGGGGGGGAGCGCAATGTTGGCTGTGTCCCTAAAGGGGGGAGGGATTGTGGCATCTGCTAGAGCATCTGCATGGCACCCAGACGGTCCCAGGTTCAATCCCCAGCATCTCCAGTTAAGGAGCAGGTTGTAGGTAATGTGAAAGACCTCAGCCTGAGACAGCAGAGAGCTGCTACCGGACTGAGTAGACAATACTGACTGATGGACCAAGGGGCTGATTCAGTATAAGGCAGCTCTGTGTGGTCATGTGTGTTCATGCATACGTCACTTCCAGGAAAAACCCAGAAGTGACTCAGGGTCGCTCTAGGAATTGCTCTAAACTCTATGGTAAAGCCATAACGTTTCTGGAGAGTCCTAGAGCAACCTTGCATCACTTCCAGGTTTTCCCTGGAAGTGATGCAGCAACACAGCTGACATCACCATTTCCACCCTTCCGCTGTAGCTCGAAGTGGTGATGGGCAACTAGGAACCCCACCTATTTCTGAACACCTGCTCCCTGCCCCTTTAACTGGCAACGCCAAGGCTTACACTACCCTGTTACCGAATCACAGCTCTTACAAAAATTTTATGAACACTACGAAGCTGCCTAGTTAAAGCTCTGCAGCCCCGTTGTTTTATTTTCTGATTGACACCAGCTCTGCAGGATCTCAGGCAGAGAGGTCTTCCCCAACACCTGTTACCTTGGTTTGAACCCTGGGGCTTCTGCATGCAAAGTAGGCGGCCGGTCACTGATCCACATCCCCTCCCTAATGACGGCATACCCAGACAACCCTTTGTGGACGAATCCCACAACCAGCAAATCAAAAGCAACAGTGTAATTACCCGGCCCTTTCCAGACACAGGTCTGGTCTTCCAGGTTTTCTAATTGCATGGTGAATCTCACATGCATACCTGGTGTAAACAGAATTTGGAGGAATATGCCTAGGTTGGAGCTGCACCGGCCCTGAGCCTACACCCTACCTTGCGCACACTCATCTGTTGTGTGAAAAGGATTACAGTCTGCACATAATGGATTTGGGGAGGGATGAATAGATTTGTTGCAGCTGTTTGCCCTTTTTGAGAAAAAGAAAAGGCTGGATGTACGTTCTCGCTTCGGAAAGAGGGGACGCAATCCATCAGAAAGCGAAATAAATTGCTCCTTTTAAAACATGAAAAGAACGGTCATTTATTGGGGAGAGGTGGGTGGTTCATGCCGCTTTTCAGGTTTACAGGATTAGCACAACTGAAGAAGAAAAGATATTTTGGGGAAATGTGGAGCTGAAGGTTTTGTTAGGACAAGATAAGTTGTCCAGACTTCAAAATAGCCACTCTTGCAGCCCGACCCTGCCTGGATTAATAGTGCATTCCTAAGGAGAGTTACTCCAGTCTGAACCCATTCATTTCAATGGGCTTAGACTCGAGTAACTCTCCTTAGGAATGCATTGTAAGACTACCAGAGACTAATTGTATAGTCAGGAGATGCTGTATTTTGAGATACAGCCTTTGTACTACCAAAACTATTTCACTCAGAAATTGTTGTGCTGGTTTTTTGGCAGGGGGTGTTATATGCAAAAGCATGTCACAGCTGATATCCCGACTGTCATCCTGCTTGTGCTTGTGCGTGCGCATGAAGATGCATGTTTATGTGATACAGACAGAGCCCAGGTCCAAATTTTTAGTGCACGGTTAAGATTGCCAGGTTCCTCCCTGGCAACCGGCAGGGGATGGGGGTGGAGTGGGGATTTACCAAAATCACCCCTGCATACTTGCAGCCATGTCCTTGCATATTTCAGAACACAATATCCCACAATATATCAATAGCAACCCTTTAGAAAGAGAGACTCCTGAATTACAACTAATAATGAAGCTCAAAACAATGCATTCTCCTGGACTAAATAGAGATCTGGGATTCCTGTCTCATTACCAATGCTAATTTCTCCATGCCTACGACCCCTCTGCACATCACACCTAATCCAATCATGCCTGTTAATGTCATTTACTTGTTTTTGACATTTACATCGCCATTGTGTGTCTAATTCACTCTTCTATGCTTAAGGATAGATGGAATCACATTCTAGCTGGGTCTGAAGAAGTGAGCTGTGGCTCATGAAAGCTCATACCCCGCCAGAAATTTTGTTAGTCTTTAAGGTGCTACTGGACTCTTGCTCTTGTCTACTCCTTTTTCAGGTGTCCAGGCCAGACTTGCTTTCTAACAGGGATGCCCTGTTGCAAACCTTTTTTTTTTTTAAAGGGCCTGACGGCCTTTGCTATTGATCTACGCCATTAAGCCAACAGTGCCATAGGATTCGTGTCAAGCCAGCAAGCTGCGTTGCTGTGGAGGCAGGCTGGCTGGACGAAACACTGAACCCATTTACGTTTCCCTCCCTTCCGCTGCGCCTCTTTCAAGACAGAAAATCGTTTGGACTCTAATGGTCCGTGAACCAGCATAGCACTGGGTGGCAGCAATTAAAAACACATTATTAGGAGGCTCTTTCCCCCCCTAAGAGAAGACAAATATAAACACAAAAATGCATTATTAAGACAGGGATCCCTGTTTTCTTCCATTTGCTTGGTGTTCTCCCATTGAAAATGACATGACATACGAAAGTAAGAAGAGCCCCGGGGGATCAGGCCAATGGTAGAGGTAGAGGTAGAGGTAGAAGAAGAAGGAGGAGGAGGAGGAGGAGGAGGAGGAAGGAGGAAGAAGGAGGAGGAAGGAGGAAGAAGGAGGAGGAAGGAAGAAGAAGAAGGAGGAGGAGGAAGAAGGAGGAAGAAGGCGGAAGGAGGAGGAGGAGGAGGAAGAAGAAGAGTTGGTTTTTATATGCCGACTTTCTCTCCCACTTAAGGAAGAATCAAACCAGCTTACAATCACCTTCCCTTCCTCTCCCCACAACAGACACACTGTGAGGTAGGTGAGGCTGAGAGAGAGTGACTTGCCCAAGGTCACCCAGCTGGCTTCGTGTGTCAGAGTGGGGAAACAAATCCAGTTCACCAGATTAGCCTCCGCCGCTCATGTGGAGGAGTGGGGAATCAAACCCGGTTCTCCAGATCAGACTCCACCGCTCCAAACCACCGTTCTTAACCACTACACCATGCTGGCTCTAGTCAAGCACCCTGTGGCACATAGTGGGCAAACAGTTATTCTTGAGGGTTGACAGCAGGGCACAGAGGCTGAGGCCATCCCCCAATATTATCTCTGGGCACCGGCATTTTCCAGCCTCTGATTGTGGAGGCTCGTACAAGGGTTTAACTTCTGTCTATATCATGCCCATGGTCTTTCATGCGCCCTGACGCCATCGGTCTTCGTCCGCCAAAACGTTTTATTCACTCCACTTCCCCTTTGCACATTCATTGGCAAAGCCTGTTTTCTCTCGTTGGTTTCTTGGGAGTCTGTATTGGCTGTCCATCAAGCCAAACGTTCGTTCCAGCATCGACAGAGCTGAGGGCAGCCGTACTGGGGAAGGGGGGAGGCGCTCAGCCCTGCCAGCCAAGTCTTGTTTAATGTACGTAACTGTTTTATAACATGTCATGCTTGGCGATACTGAAAGGAAAAGCCTATGAGAAGAAAACTTAATCGAGTGATTTGACAACAATGCTCTGCCTTCCTGGCTGCTGGAGCTGGCAACGTGCCTCTCCCCTAAGGGCTGGGTGGAAACGGTCTTCTGTCTTTGGCAACATGTCCCTGGTTTCATTAACAAAAGGTCCCAGGGTATGAATGACGGCAGCACAGCCTTCCCGCGGAACAGCAAGCCGGGCCAAATTGACTGTGAGGTGCGGTCTCGGTGCTCGCGAGATGAGCGTGATCCCCTGAACAGAAAGCAACGGGGGGATGACACAGAACCGAGTTGTCCCCGGCTTTACTGGAACAAAATTATTTACTATTTAACACATGAAACTGCCTTATACTGAATCAGATCCTTGGTCCATCAAAGTCAGCATTGTCTACTCAGACCGGCAGCGGCTCTCCAGGGTCTCACATGAACACATGAAGCTGCCTTATATTGAATGAGATCCTTGGTCCATCAAAGTCAGTATTGTCTACGCAGACTGGCAGTGGCTCTCCAGGGTCTCAGGTAGAGGTCTATTCACATCACCTACTTGCCTGGTTCTTAACTGGAGATGCCGGGGATCGAACCTGGGACCTTCTGCATGCCAAGGAGATGGTCTACCACTGAGCCAAAGCCCCTCCCCTATTATTATTATTACTATTATTAATAACTGGGCCTGGAAACAAATTGGGAGGCAGTGTAGGGGAGCCAGGAATAGAGTGATAGGGTCCCTACAACCCACTCTAGTCCACATCATGGCTGCAGCATTCTGCACCAATTGGAACTTCTGAAGACTTTTCAAGGGCAGCCCCAGGCAGAGCACATTGCAGTTATCTAGTCAAGATGTTAAAGGGACATGGCAGGGAAGGGGGCTCACTGATACCCTCAAAGTGAACCGCTAGCTAGTAGCCATGGTCAGAGCTAAGAGCCCCCCATATATGACCGGAGGATCTATGTATATTAATCATGCTTTTTCCCATTCAGGTGAAAGGCATGAATTTGTAGTGTCTATCTGTAATTTTAAAAAAATGAAGCATGTCCCGAGGGGAATTAAATCTTGTCCTCTTACACAATATACGTTGCTGCATCTATTGCTGTTAGCACTTTTCTGCTAGCCCGGCCCTGCAGAGAGCACCTGACCAAAGTAAGAGAGAGATTGAGCTCCTCTTAGTGAGATGTTCTTTTCTGGGTTAAAAATGCCGAGCTTTTCACATGCATGGGTAGAGTACATTTGAATAAATACATGCGGATTCTCTGATCACATCTAGTTTGGCCCAATTTCCCCCCTCTCTCGAGTCATTCTTCTGTCACTTACCTCTGGATTGGCAACTGGGGGTGAGAAGACACCCCTCAAAGGGACTGGATTTAAAGCCCATTCCCTGCTTTTCTTACAAATGAGAATGAGATTCAGTGAAAGACAGACAGCATTTGGAAGAGCTTTCATTATGCCCCAGCGCTTTTCCGAGAGTGATCAATCCTGTGAGTGGGATATTAGGGTACATTTATACAAACCACTTTATTATCAAGTGTCAGACTTTTAGCAATGAATGTTCCCATATAGACGGGATGCGTCACTTTTTGAAGCACCATTACTCCATCCCGATATGGATTTTTATATTTTTGTATTCTTTTCAAGTGTCCTTAATTCAGAGCAAATGCTAGGAACACACAGAGTGAATCTCACAAAAATAAATCCATTCGTCACAGTACTTTCGGAGGTTTTCCTACTGATTTCCCCCCTCCCCCCCAGGTCCATGGATTGGTGGTGGCGCTTACAAGAATAACTTTATACAAGTAGTTAAGGAGTGTGTGTTTTCCTTACAAAAGAGGAACAAATTCAGTGGAAATGGAAAATGGTGACTTAGTTCTATGCTTTCTAAAAGAGAAAGTAGTCATGTGCCCCACAGCACATTATGTGCAGGTAGGGTTTCCAGCTAGAAAAGATTCTGAAGTGTAAGGATGTGTCACTGGCCACCAAGATTAGGTTAATTCATGCCATCGTATTCCCTGTTACTATGTATGGGTGTGAAAGCTGGACAATGAAGGAAGCTGACAGGAAGAAAGTAGATTCTTTTGAAATGTGGTGTTGGAGGAGAGTGTTACAGATACCCTGGACTGCCAAAAAAAACAACAAAAAAACAACAACAAATAAGTGGGTTTTAGATCAAATCAAGCCTGAACTGACCCTAGAAGCTAAAATGACTACACTGAGGCTATCGTATTTTGGTCACATTATGAGAAGGCAAGAGTCACTAGAAAAGACAGTCATGCTAGGAAAAGTTGAGGGCAGCAGGAAAAGAGGAAGACCCAACAAGAGATGGATTGACTCAATAAAGGAAACCACAGCCCTCAGTTTGCAAGACCTGAGAGAGGTTGTCAAAGATAGGACATTTTGGAGGACATTGATTCATAGGGTCGCCATGAGTTGGAAGCGACTTGACAGCACTTAACACATGCACACACACAGGGTTGCCAGCTCTGGGTGGGGAAACGTCTGGAGATTTTGAGGGTGGAGCCTGGGGAAGGGAGAGTTAGGGGAGGGGAGGGTCCTCAGCAGGGTACAATGCTATGAAGTCCACTCTCCAAAGTAGCCATGTTGTCCAGGGGAACTGATCTCTATTGTTTGGAGATCAATTGCAATAGCGGGAGATCTGCAGGCCCCACATGGAGGTTGGCAACCCTATATGCAGGCCTGCTGAGAGGGAAGGAAGACTACAGGGGCAAAATCCCAGGGCCCCTGACCACCCCTGGAGACCACAAAAATGTGTGTATTACGTAGCTCATTTTCATAGCACGTTTGGCTTGGCCTGGGTTTTGTGAGAGGCACCCCAAAGGAACCTTTGTCGGGGGCCCTATGGAGTCACTCAGCAGCCCTGGTTATAGGGAGACCTACAGTATGTTTTCCCCATTAACATCCATCGAGAGTAGGGTTGCCAGCTCCAGGTTGGGAAATACCAGGAGATTTGGGGGGGGGAGCTCAAGGAGGGTGGGGTTTGGGGAGGGGAGGGACTCCGATGCCATAGAATCCAATTGCCAAAGCGGCCATTTTCTCCTAGTGAACTGATCTCTAGCGGCTGGAGATCAGTTGTAATGGTGGGAGATCTCCAGCTAGTACCTAGAGGTTGGCAACCCGAATCAGGAGGCAACACAAACGCCAGCCTCTGCCATCTAAAATGAAGGCAGATTATGTTCAGGAAGTTAGAGAGGGTCAGCACTCATCCGAAGCTCAGTATGTGCTAGGGATGTCAACCTCCGGGTGGAGCCTGGAGTTTTCTTGGACTCTACGGCACCGCATCCTTGCTCAGCTCCCCCCCCTTCTGAAACTCTTCCCTCCCCAGGCTCCACCTCCAAATCTCCAGGAATTTCCCAACCCGGAGTTGGCATGCACACACAATGTCCTGTTGGGTGGAAATCGTTGCATCGTCCTGCATTTTCAGTTGTTCCCACAGGGCAGCTTTGCGACACTGTCCATTAGCAGGAGCCGCCTGCTTTCTGTTTCAGCCAATTTTGCTAACATTATCTGGAGTACTCAAGGGCAGGCCAGCCCTTCCCAAAAATCCTAGCTGGAAATAACTAAGTGTTGAGATGTCTTTACACATTCTAAGTTTGGCCTGGATCTTGCAGATAGGAGTTTGGTTGTTTTTTTTTTTTTTTTTTTTTTTTTTTTTTTTTTAGCATGTATCTAAAAAAGTAAATGAGTCAGTGTGGTACAGTACCAGATTATGACCTGGGAGAACAGGGTTCGAGTTGCCCTGAATTCACTGGGTGACCTCGGACCAGTTACGCTCTTCTAACCTAGCTCATAGACTTGTTGTGAGGCTAAAAAGAGGGTGGGGTGAGACTGAGTCATGGATGAGAGCAGGACAAAACCTTTAATCTTCGGAGCAACTGACATTTACAGAGATGGACTAGTGTATGTAGTGACAGCTGGGAAACCCTCATTTCTCTGGAACTATAAGAAATCACTCTAATGTGCAAAGCACCTGACTATTGTCTGCTGTGTTCTGGTGCGCTTCTGCAGCCAGAATAGGGCTGCCAACCTCCAGGTACTACTCACAAGAGCATAGGGTTTTGTTGTATTTAACCTCCAGGTACTGGAGGTTACTGGAGGTAACCTCCCTGCCCCAGGATGTGGTGATGGCTGCAAGCTTGAAGGGCTTTAAGAGGGGAGGGGACATATTCATGGAGGAGAGGGGTATTCATGGCTATTACTAGTTAGAATGGATACTAGCCATGCTGCATACCTATTCTCTCAAGTATCAGAGGAGCATGCCTATTATTTTGGGTGTGGTGGAACACAGGCAGGATGGTGCTGCTGCAGTCGTCTTGTTTGTGGCTTCCTGGAGGCACCTGGTTGGCCGCTGTGTGAACAGACTGCTGGACCTGATGGGCCTTGGTCTGATCCAGCAGGGCCTTTCTTATGTTCTTATGTACTAGCTGGAGATCTCCTGCTATTACAACTGATCTCCAGCCGATAGAGATCAGTTCACCTGGAGAAAATGGCCACTTTGGCAATTGGACTCTGTGGCATTGAAGTCCCTCCCCAAACCCGGCCCTCCTCAGGCTCTGCCTTATAAACCTCCTGCCGGTGGTGAAGAGGGACTTAGCAACCCTTAGCCATAACCCAGAATGGCTAGGACCCTTCAACACATGTGGGAGGAGAGCCTTGAAAAGGAGCTATTTTTGTCAGGTGTGCTTGTGTATCTGTGGGGGAGTCCATGTGAGTGACAGCCAGAAACCATCCTCTTTTAACATACACCCATAAGCATCTTCCAGGAGGGAGGGAGGGAGGGAAGGCAGCATGGTATAGCCTGATCTTGTCAAATCTCGGAAGCTAAGCTGTGTTGGTACTTAGAGGGGGGACCATCAAGGAAGACTCTGCAGAGGAAGGAAATGGCAAACCACCTCTGCTTCTCACTTGCCTTGAAAGCCCCTTGCCTGGGTCGCCATAAGTTGACTGCCACTTGACGGCACTTTACACACACAATATCAAGGACGGAAGGAAGGCAACATGATATATCCCAATCTCTTCACTTAGTTTATGGTTAAGTGCTGTAGGGATACAAAGCAAACATACGCTATAGCACTAGTATGGCTTCAGCAGCTAGAGCAGGGTCCCCAAACATTTTGAGCCTGAGGGTACCTTTGGAGTTCTGCCATAGGGCAACAGGCATAATGACCAAATGGCTGCTGCAGGAGGTGTAGCCAGCCACAAGAGGTCAGGGAGTGAGATTATGTTTAACTCTAATAGTAACTCTTCAACATTTCAGGCAAAAGCTCTGTTTAACAGGACGCCTTTTAACTTGCACAAGCCAATCAGGAGCCCTGCTGAGTAAAAGTCCCGCCTAGCCCGGCCCACTTTCTAGAAGCACATGGTGGACACCAGGAAAGGTGTTGGCAAAACCACCTCTGAACATCTCTTGTCTTGAAAACCATATGGGGCCACCATAAATAGACTGCGACTTGGCGGCACTTCACATACACACACATTTTTTTTAAAATAAACTGACTTACAATCCAAAGCAGTACTGCAGTCAAAAGCTCTGCTCATAACCTGAGTTCGATCCTGACGGAAGTCAGTTTCAGGTATCCGGCTCAAGGTTGACTCAGCCTTCCATCCTTCCGAGGTTGGTCAAATGAGCACCCAGCTTGCTGGGGGTAAAGTGTAGACAACAGGGAAAGGCAATGGCAAACCACCGAGTAAATAGAGTTGCCAGGTCCCTCTTCACCATCGGCAGGAGGTTTTTGGGGTGGAGCCTGAGGAGGGCAGGGTTTAGGGAGGGGAGGGACTTAGAGCCCCATAGAGTCCAATTGCCAAAGCAGCCATTTTCTCCAGATGAACCAATCTCTATCGGCTGGAGATCAGTTGTAACAGAAGGAGATCTCCAGCTAGTACCTGGAGGTTGGCAACCCTACCCATAAACATAGTCTGTCTAGTAAAGGTCGGGATGTGACGTCACCCCAAGGGTCAGTTATGACCCGGTGCTTGCACAGGGGACTACCTTTACCCTTTACCTAACTGGGCTTAGGATTGTACTGTTAGTTTAGTTTTTGAAGTAAGGAAAAATAAGGAGGGGCAGGATACATTAAATAAATCCTGACATATATGAATGTTTCCCAGCCTGTCAAAATGCGCCAAACTCGACATATGTTCGTGTGCTTTCCTCCTACTCTCTCCCATTGTTTCAAATAACCGCATGATTGTTAGGAAATGTCCCCTATTTGAGACTATTCTTTTCCACGAGCAGCTCTCTGCCTAATACTGATTTTGGCCCTGAGCGATGGAAAAATGAAACTGTGTCTGTTTCCTGCTCTGAACTCTGAAACATCTGCGATTTTTAGCGTTTATGTCAGCCACTGTTGTCTGTGGTCCCCTGAAGAAAATTAGAGGGGGTTGGATCGTCGCACGGTAAGGAGAAAGAGGCAGATGTAAAAATTATAGGGTGGAAAGAAGGAAATGTAAACAGTAATTAAAAGGAAAAGACGTACCACTCCCCTAGCACATCATAACTCCCCTCCTGCAATCTCCTATGTAGCTAAAAGATTTCGCACCACATAGAGTTGTTCTAAGGAGTGTGCTAATCTCGCCTGCAATCTTCAGAGCTTCAGCAGAGTTAAACGATTGGAGTATGCCACAAAAATCCCAGCCATATGTTCATTTTGGGTATGCATCCATGCTGGCTTTCATTCAAATTAAACTCACCCTAAATCTACATCCTTCTGTCAAGATCAGCAAATCTCAACGGGTCACAACCCAACCAGCTTCTCCAAGGAAGGCACAGCCATGCACAACATTGTTAACTTGTGGAACTCACTGCCTCAGGATGTAGTGAAGGACCATAGCTTCTATGCACGGCAAAATGAGGCGGTAGAATCATAAGGTAGTAAAACGGACTGTATCGCTTCAGACATCTTTAATGTTCTCCCATGTAAAAAAATCTCCCAGCAAAGTAAAAAGGGCTGTTTGAGGTTTGGAAAACTGAATAGGAGGGAAAGTTTAAGCCCCTTCCTGTTATGTGCCAGGCAAAATCCGACTCAGTATACCGCATCATATGTTCCGCCACCTTTTAAAATTTTTGAATATTCTGTGTGAGTTTTGGCTGCAGTCCTAAACACTGAGAACAATAGAACTTCCAAGTAAACATAATAAGGTTTGGGTTGCAAGTTGCATTTTATTACATTAACGGAAGCACCTGGCGTGCTCACCGGATCGTATTTGGGGAGTGCCTATATTCTATATTCAAAGGTGGTAAACCTCTGAAAACCCAATGGTAGGAGGCAACATCGGGGAATGCCTCGGCCTCTGCGCCCTGTTTGTCGGCAACTTGTTGGCTGCTTTGTGAAACAGGATGCTGGATTAGATGGACCACTGGTCTGATCCAGCTGATAGAGATCAGTTCACCTGGAGAAAATGGCCGCTTTGGGAATTGGACTCTATGACCCCTCCCCTAACCCCACCCTCCTCAGGCTCCACCCCCAAAACCTCCCGCTGGTGGCGAAGAGGGACCTGGCAACCCTACCTGTGCACTAAGGCACACAAGAGAAGGAGAACCTTGCTGGATCAGAATAACCAGGGCACAGAGGCCAAAGCCTCCTCCTATTGATGCCCCCACCTCAGCAATTTGTATTCAAAGGTTTACTGCCTGTATACATGGAGGTTCTATTTAGTCATTGTGGCTAAAATCCACGGCCCAGAGTCATTAAAGACACCAATGGCTCGAGATAAGCAAGAGTCCTAACCTGACCGCTGCAAAGGCTCTGTTAGGTTAAAGACAAGCTGCAGTCATGACACTAAACCAACCTGACAGCCGTGACCTCAATGTGACAGCAAAATGCCAAGGAAATGCCTCAGAAATTAGGCAAAAAGAAATTGTGACACTGGAATCCTGCGGCTATCTTCATAATGGCAAAAACTTGTGCAAAGTAAAATACTTGAACCAAAGCAGAACTCATCTCCAAACAAGTTGTCCCAATTAGCCGCACTCGAAACCTTAAGAGGAAGAATTCCACTGCCGATCCTGTTTGTCATCTGAGAGACAGGATTTCTTCAGGACATCTGTTGGCCAACTGAATGATTGCCTGTTTAATAAGAACCTTTGTGGAGGAGAGTAAAAGTGACGTCCTAAGCAGAGTTACACCCTTCTAAATCCAGTGAAGTCCGTGGGCTGAGAACAGGGTTCCCAGATTTCAGGTGGGGCCTGGAGTTCTGGAATTACAACTGATCTTCAGATTACAAAGATCCATTCCCCTGGAGGATACAGCAGTTTTGGGGGGTAGATTCCACGGCCTCACATTTCTGCTGAGTTCCCTTCCACCCCCAAACTATACCTGCCCCAAGCACGGTCCCCAGATCTCTAGGAATATCTCAAGCTGGTGGTGACAATTCTCTAAGAGAGCTGTGACTAGCCCAAGGTCACCCAGCTGGCTTCCTGTTCAGGAGTGGAGAAACCAACCCAGTTCACCAGATTAGCCTCCACCGCTCATGTGGAGGAGTGGGGAATCAAACCCGGTTCTCCAGATCACATTGAGAAGGGCATCATTCTGTTTATGAGGACACCGCAAGTGTCCATCTAGTTCAGCATCCTGTTTTCTGCAGTAGGCAACCCGTTCTGTGCAAGCTTACCGCTCTAACTTTTGCTTAGCTTAATCTAGGCCCCAGATATTGTTTTGCATAATGGGTTGCGTAGTCTTAAAACGGTGGATGCTGCATCATAGGCATATTTTGCTCTTGTGAAAGGGCCCAACCACCCGTTTCCACTGAATAGTCCCTGTTCCCGAATCCCTCTCCCTGATGAACCATTCTCCTTGGATGGACTTTTCAGGACTTTGTTACTATGAGTTGTTAGGTCTGTCATACTGCAGGACTCACAGTTGAATCCTAAACAGAATTACATCCTTCTAATTCCATTGGAGTTGATGGGCTTAGAAAGGTGTAACTCTGCTTAGGGTGGCCCTCTCAGCCATCTGCCCCCACCCAGTCTCTAGCAATCAAGGACTACATTAGATGTGATAATTCTAAGTGGGTAACTAATGTTAAGTCTGTTGCAGCAAAAATAAACAGGAGTTGTGGCACCTTAAAGACTTGGCAACATTTTATTCTGGCATAAGAAGCAGCCTCTAGGCCACAAAAATTACACTGGAATAAGCTTTTGTTATTTTGTGGCAGGGTGGATTGGCCATTATGGCCACCAGGAAAATTCCCAGTAGGTTGATGGCCGGGGGGGGGGCACCCCTCTGCATTGGGACTACTCCAGCCTTGAGGGCCACCTTCCCAGCCCAGAAAGGGGACTACAAGTCCCCATCGCTTTGAGCAGGGGCTGCAGAAAAGAACAGAACAACAATAACAAGAAGAACAAGAACAAGGGTTGGTTTTTATATGCCAACTTTCTCTACCACTTAAGGAAGAATCAAGCTGACTTACAGCCACCTTACCCTCCCCACAACAGACACCCTGTGTCAGGGAAGACAGGTGGGATACAAAAGTGATAAATAACACTTGTGTACATAGGTCCAAAGAAACCGTTCTGGTCTTGGATCAACGAGCAGATTTGACAATAAGATGCCATATTTCTGTGTGACTCAGTCTAGCCAAAAAACGGCAATATTTGGGCAAACTCAGCTTTTTTCTCGCCTTTTGGATTTCAAAGGGAAATCAGGCATGTTCTTAACATGGGCTTGGCCTGAGCCTTCCTGCTAGCAGAAGATCTTACTATCCTAAATGTTATGGGGAGCTTGTTCTAGAATCTAGGTTATGCTCTCTGCATCTAGCTGCTTCAGTGCTATATGCAATTTATGCATCTGCAACGCTCGCTCATTCCCATCCTCCCTGCTAGATCCGCAAGAGTTATCCACAAAGACATCTTGGGCTCTGGCCAGTTCTAAACATATAGCATCAGGACACGCAAGCTTTAGAAACTGGGTCTCTCCTTGGCAAGCTCTTGTGGACCTGACTCAGCTTTCCAAGCTCTTAAGCACCAGACTGACTCAGCATTTCCAAAGAGGGGATCAGACAGAAGCAGGAGCCAGTAGAAGAGAGGAAGAGATAATTAGCCACACGGCAACAGCGTATTTCCATTTTCACCCAATTTCACATCTCTTCAGCAGAATTCCACAAATGCCCACCGCAGGTAGCTATCAGTTCATGCTGTTTTAGAAGCAGGGTGTTATAGAAGGAAGGGATCACATTTTCTCTTCCTGGTCTTCCATTCTTCCTAATGTATGTGCACACCAACAAACACACACATGCAAACCCCTTGGTCATGTCTACACTGCACAGTTAACGAAGAAGGAACACGGACATGTTCATGGAGAGGGCTATTCATGGATCCTAGTAAAAATGGATACTAATCATGAAGCATATCTATTCTCTCCAGGATCAGAGGAGCAAGCCTATTATATTAGGTGCTGTGGAACACAGGCAGGATAATGCTGCTGCAGTTGTCTTGTTTGTGGGCTTCCTAGAGGCACCTGGTTGACCACTGTGTGAACAGACCGCTGGACTTGATGGACCTTGGTCTGATCCAGCATGGCTTTTCTTATGTTCTAAGGGGAAAAGCTGTCATTGCAAAGGCAAGCTATTGATACAGTCTGTGTGCTCATTCTTCATAACGACATCCCACAAAAGCCATGCAGCCATCACACTAAAAGTTAAGCAGAGGGACCTTAGCTTTTTGCCAAAGTACCTGCTCTGGATACATGGTTCACTCCCCACCACTTCCAGCTCAAATACATGGTGGCTCTTCACAGGATCATCAAGAGAGCCCGGTGCCTAGAGCACGGACTTTGCATTTGTATCTTTCCTTCCTTCCATCCATCACAAAGCCCTCTTGATAATTCTGGCTAGACTGGGTTTTAGGACAGAAACCAACAGCGAAAGAGAAAAGAGTCTCTCTTTCTGCACAGTGTGCAAACATGCACGTTTTTCGGGACACCCATTTTTTGGCAAAGTGCATGACTACACACATGAAGCTGCCTTCTACTGAGTCAAGCTACTGTCTATCAAGATCCGTATTGTCTATTCTGACTGGTAGAGGCTCTCCAGGGAGGGCATCTTGGCCATCTTCTGGGCATGGAGTAGGGGTCACTAGAGGTGCACGGGGGAGGTAGTTGTGAATTTCCTGCATTGTGCAGGGTATTGGACTAAATGACCCTGGTGGTCCCTTCCAACTCTGTGATTCTATATAAATCCATTTAAAACACAACCTATTTCTAAATCATCTTCCCCAATGGCTGGATAGGATGTAGAGATAATGGTACACCCACCCCCGCCATCTAATATGGCAAACGCAAACATACCCAACCCTGATTTAGCTTTACTGGGTATTCTGAAAGAGGCCATAGGTACTCAGCTATGCATGAAATTAATTCTTTTCTTTATGTTAGCAACCTCACAAGTTATTGCTCAGTTTTGGAAAGCTAAGTATGCCTTTGATGTCCAGATGTGGTATACAGAATTGTGGCGACCTGCCTCTATGATGAAATTAATTCACCAGTTAAGGCTATCAAGGGATTAACTGATCCAGAAGGTTGTGTTTTAATATAACATCTGGCATCCCCTTAACAGCATTCATCCAGGCTCAGTCTCTTCCCTTCCCCCAACACAAATGCAATAGGTTTGGGACAGAAGTAATCACTTTTAAAAATATTACTGGATGGCTTCGCTTTGTTCTGCTCTTCAGTTGGCTTTGTATGTACTTTATTATACCAGCATGTTGTGTGTTCACTGGCATTTCTGCTCGATTCTCTATATTTGCATACTTTGATGTTTGCGTAAAACGTTTCATATTCTATTATCATGATTAAACCAGGGTGGTATAGTGGTTAGCACTCTCTCTCTCTCTCTCTCTCTCTCTCTCTCTCTCTCTCTCTCTCTCTCTCTCTCTCTCTCTCTCTCATCCTAACCTACCTTGCAGGATTGTCGTGAGGACAAAATGCAAAAGAAGCACCACATACATGGCTCTGAGTTCCTCAGAGAAAAAGAGGAATAAAAATATAGAGAGGGATAGTGTATATGTTATATTATTACAACAAAGGTTTTTAAAAGAAGAGACATTCTTGCTTTGTGTTTAGCTGATGCAGGTAGATGTCACAGCACACAATTAAACAGGAACACTTTTTTAAATCAATGAAAAGATTTTTGATCACTGGGTATCAAGTAGCAGTCTTTCATGTCACCTACAACATGATCCTGGAAAGAAAATAAAAATTCCACTGACAGCACAAATCTTTTTCTCTAGAGTCAGACTTATCCCCACTGGTGTGGGTAAAAGTTCTGGTATTACTACTGAAAACAAACTTGGGTTTGTTTTTCTTTCAAGATGTTCTTCACGGCTTTTTGGAACTGCACCCTATTTTGTTCATCTGCCCCACCACCACCGAGAAGGTTCACTTCCACACAAAATTAGGTGAGAAATCCAAATCAAAGGCTGTGCACTCTCCAGAGGTCAGGCAGTCCATTGCTCTTCCTAGTTAACTATGGTCATTTATGCATGGGAGCTTTACCTGAGGTTCGTTGCTTGCTGGACCCACCCTTTCCTGTTGGGAGTCTATCCACCAGCAGTCTCCAAGCTCAAATCAGGAAGTATTTGAATCCCCACCCCTTGAAATGCTGCTTCGTAATTGGCGTAGTGAGTGAAAAGTCCCCCCCAACCTAATTGCCACCCCCAAAAAATCACGTTAAGAACAAAAAACGGAGCAATCTGAAAGAAGGGGGGAGGGAGAAATACAAGCCTCAGTTTTAAAAAGACTTTCTTCTGCTCAGAAAGAGCTCCAAGGAAGCAGGAAGTATTTGAATCCCCACCCCTGGACATGCTGCTTTGTAATTGGCTGTGAGAGAAACCAAGCTTGCATGTCCTACGCTTTGCCTTATGCATGAGGATTTCACCCGGGCTGAGCTCAGGGAAGAGGGAAGTATCAGGTTAACAGAGGAACGGGAAGGTCTGAGATTTGTGAGGGCTGGCAGCAATGGACAGAAAACTCATGTATAACTCCAAGGAACAACCGAGAGAGACGGGGTGTGTGTGTGAATGTGAGTGAAAGTACCCATGCATAAATGACCTATATGTACAAGAATGTTGGGGATTGAACCTGCGACTTTCTACCTACAAAGCAAGATGCTCGATCACCAAGGTACAGCCCCACTCAGGATGACAAAGGCTCTCACAGATGCCCAGGACTTCTGACTGAAAGCCAGCTGCGGAACAAGATGCCTTTCAAAATGGCAACAGCACTGCACGCAGCTCTCGGGCATAGCAACCTGCTTCCCTTTGATATGTAGCCACGGTTGCCTCAAATTGATTTCTTTGCACCTGCAAGCAATTGCATCATGCAAAGTGACCCAGGTGCAAATCATTGAGAGTAATTTTTAAGGGGAAAAAACCCAACACCCCGTGCTTTAAAGAGTTCAGAGTTTTAAAGCTCTTCCAGCTGCTGGAGCTGCAGAGAGATTTGCTTTCATTAGGGCTCCTGGGAATTACAGTAATGTTTATCTTCCCCTTAGACATTACAGATAGCATTACTTCTTACATACGGTATGGCGTGGTACAGCCAGGGCACAGAGCGCCAGGGATGCTAAGCAAAGACACACATGCTTTGCAGGAGGCCCCTCCCTTCCTAGCACACTCCTGTGTGACTTCATCCTTAATGCTTATTGTGTCTGCCTTCCTACCTAAGTCAAGAGCCAAACCGCAGCTGAGCAGCGGAGGATAAAGAGCTGAATGGCTCAGCTAAGGACAGCTAAGTAAAACCTCTGCTCTGTATTTACCATAAGGAGAGAGCGGGCTCTGTGATATCCCTCCTGAATATTGTATGGAGGAGGAGAAGAAGAAGAGGAGGAGTTGTTTTTTATATGCTAACTTTCTCTACCACTTAAGGAAGAATCAAACCAGCTTACAATCACCTGCCCTTCCCCTCCCCACAACAGATACCCTGTGAGATAGGTGGGGCTGAGAGAGTGTGCCTAGCCTAAGGTCACCCAGCTGGCTTCATGTGTAGGAATGGAGAAACAAATCCAGTCCAACAAATTAGCCTCCGCCGCTCATGTGGAGGACAGGGGAATTAAACCTGGTTCTCCAGATTAGAGTATACCGCTCCAAACCACCACTCTTAACCACTACGCCAAGCTGGAGAAGAAAAGGAAGACCGGTCAACTGGTACAATGGGCATCACAAGCTATGGATGGATGACACAACTCATTTATGTGGCGTGCAGGGAGGAGTAACGGTTCAAGCAGGAGAGCATCTGCTTTGCATGAAGATCTCTGGCTCCATCACTGGTATACCTAGTTTAGGGTTGCCCACCTCCAGGTGAGGCCTGGAGATCCCTCCGGAATTACAGCTGATCTCCAGATGACAGAGATCAGTTCCCCTTGAGAAAATGGATGCATCAGAGGGAGGACTCTATTGGCATTATACCCTGCTGAGGTCCCTTCCCTTCCCAAAACCTGCTCTCCCCAGGCTCCACCTCCCAAATTTCCAGATATTTCCCAAGTGACAGCTGGCAATCCTAACCCAGTTAAAGCAGAGAAGTAGCGCATAACAGTGCCTTCGTACTACTAAGAGCCAGATTCAAGTCCACTAGCACTTCAGAGACCAACACGATGTCCTAGGTATAAGCTTTCAAGAGTCAAAGCTCCCTTCGTCATTTGACAAAGGGAGCTCTGACTCTTGAAAACTCATACCCCGAAAATCTTGTTGGGAAATTCCTTGAAATTTAGCAGTAAAGCTTGGGAGGGGCAGGGTTTGGGGAGGGGAGGAAACTCAGCCAGAGAGTCCACCATCCAAAGCAGCCATTTTCTCCATGGGAACAGATCTCCGCAGTCTGGATATAAGTTGTAATTCCAGGAGATCTCTGGGCCCCACCTGGAGGGAGGTTGGCAACCCTAGCCAAGAGCAAGGGAGACGTGATGGAACCATTCCCTTTCTCCTTCGGGGATTCTGCTCCATTTGAATTGACCAGCTTCAATAGGAGATCCTTGTATGGAATCTCCAGAAGCGGAGGCTGATTCCTGAACAGGACTGGCCTTCAGGAATCTGCCGCTCCCTCCTCTCAGACCTATTGGATAATGGCGTGGATTTCTGTCCTATCCAGCCCTCGTAACAACTGAGTTTGACACCCCTGCTTTAAGGGATCATGGCTTCAAACAGCCACAGGCAATGTGAAGCCATGACCCCTTAAAGCAGGGGTGCCAAACTCAATTGCTACGAGGGCCAGATATGACATAAAAGTCACTTGGCCAGGCCGGGCCATGCCTCGCCAGCCCAGATCGAGAGTGGGGGGATGGCTGCCTCGGCTGCCTCGCTGGCCGGATAAGAGCTCTCAAGGGGCTGGATCCGGCACTCAGGCCTTATGTTTGACACCCCTGCCTTCAAGCCTCTTCTGTCTGTCCAGCCACATGGAATGCCTAGAGCTCCACTGGAAAGCAGTGTCACAAACAGAGCCATAGGTGGGTGCCGGCAAACAGAGTCATTTTCACAGTCGGCTCTGTTGTCAGAAGCCTTGGCTGGGGAGAAACAGCCTATTGTGCTTTGGGTTTCTTGGACGTGGCACCCTGCCCTGACATTGCTTCCGAACTTGTGTTGGCTTTGCTTGCCTCAGTAATTTCATTATTCTTAAATTGCAAATCTGAAAACAGCCCAGACGTTGGTTTTTTTTACAAAGTACAGGATGAGTAGCCCTTATCTGGACTGCTTGGGACCAGAAGTGGTCCATATTTCGGAACTTTCCATATTTTGGAATACTGGAATTTTTGCATATACGTAATGAGATATCTTGGAAATGGGACCCAAGTCTAAACATGAAATTCATGTATGTTTTATATGAATGGTTTTATTTGCATATAGGCTTAGCCCATTATAAACACATCAACAATAACACAAATACATAATAAAAAGAAAATTCAAGTTTAAAAAATTGCTAGATTGATAATAAATATACACAATAAAACTATGCTAAATTGATGCATACAGAGCAATAATAGCTAAAAATTGAGGCGGTGTCCCAATTGGTCAATGAGACCTTGCAACCATTAAAATGTTTTATGTATACTTTATACACATAGCCTGCATGCTGGCTCAAAAGGTCTGGTTTTCAGATCAATCTGGATGTCCGGATAAGGGATACTCAACCTGTACCAATAATGCCTCCAGCACACTTTCTTCCACTTAGGAAGAACATGGCATTATTCAGTTTTACAAAATCATTGGCCTGAATATCTACTGTATATTTACCATGTGGAAACTGGCAAGAGGCTGTTTGCACCAAGAGGTGGATTAATGCGGGTTCAAATTAAAGATTTCAAAGGCCAGAAATAGCCTCTGTGCAGGAAAATACACACACATCGGTGTACAAAATATAGTGCACAATGTTTTGTTTTGTTTTGAACAGTCACTTCCCACCTCCCAAAGTAAAATATGTGCACAACATTTCAATCATAATTCATGCACATCTTCCAGCTTAGTTCTGTGTTGGAAAAATATAACATATATTGACATTAGCCATGGTGTGTGCTTATTTTCAGAGCTGAGCTACATGATTGGCATGACAGCATGTTTAAAGATTCCTCCTATATTGGTGGAAAGTGCCGTCAAGTTGCAGTTGACTTTTCGCAGTCCTGTAGGGTTTTCAAGGCTACAGAGACAAACAGAGGTGAACATAAGAAAAGCCATGCTGGATCAGACCAAGGTCCATCAAGTCCAGCAGTCTGTTCACACAGTGGCCAACCAGGTGCCTCTAGGAAGCCCACAAACAAGACGACGGCAGCAGCACCATCCTGCCTATGTTCCACAGCACCTAATATAATAGGCATGCTCCTCTGATCCTGGAGAGAATAGGTATGCATCATGACTAGTATTCATTTTGACTAGTACCCATGGATAGCCCTATCCTCCATGAACATGTCCACTTCCCTCTTAAAGCCTTCCAAGTTGGCAGCCGTTACCACATCCTGGGGCAGAGAGTTCCACAATTCAACTATGCATTGTGTGAAGAAATACTTCCTTTTATCTGTTTTGAATCTCTCACCCTCCAGCTTCAGCAGATGACCCCGCATTCTAGTATTATGAGAGAGGGAGAAAAGCTTCTCCCTGTCTACTCTCTCCATAACATGCATAATTTTATAGACCTCTATCATGGTTTGACATTGCCTGCCTCTGCGTAGCAACTGTGGACTTCCTTGGTGGTCTCCCATCCAAGTACTAACCAGGGCCGACTCTGCTTAGCTTCTCAGATCTGATGAGATCAGGCTTACCTGGACCTCCCAGGTCAGGGAATTCCTCCTGTATTACCCTTACACAAAACAACCAACTCAGTGGGGCTCCAACTGTGGGTTGGCACCCAAAAGTGGGTTGCGACTCTCTTGCAGGTGGATTGTTAAGAGACCCGGAGGGAGCAGGAGGAACAGAGAGGCTTTGGGAAGCTCAGTGGCAAGTTTGGTTTTATGGCTACAAAATGGCCATGAAATACAATCGTTGCTCAGTAGTGCTATATGTTTAGAAACAGTAAATATGAAAAATAATAACATCAACTTGTTCAGTGTTAACAGATGTGAGATTCCTAGATTTTATGTTCAGGAGGATGAAAATAGCATAAAGTTATATTGCCAGTGATTTAGGTGGATGACAAACTGTGCAGTAAAGCCTCACTTCAAAATGTTTGAGAATCATTGAATTAACTCATAAAAGGGGCCTTGTGGTTGGTTTAGAACCCATTTCCCCCTGGATACTAATTTTCTATGTTCAATACAATCTCCCACTTGCAGTCTGCCATAGAACAAGCATTGAGTCTACTGATTGTGAAGCTTGGCCTTAAGTGGTTGAAGTGCTAAGAAATTGGTTCTTTTTTTTCCCATTAAAGCCTTGGTTGTTGGTATCTAGGGTTGCAGCTCTGGTTTGGGAAATTCCTGGAGATTTCGGGGCAGCTGAGGGGAGAAACAAGATTGTATTGGAGTTTGGAGAAACGAGGGAGACCAGTAAGTGTGCAATGTCATTCTAGGACTTCCATTTCTCCTAGACTTTATGGGATACAAGATTCCACTCTCCAGAGCTGCCATTTCCTCCAAGGGTACTGAGCTCTGTAGTCTGGAGATCAACGCTAATTCCAGGAGAACTCCAGGCCTCGCCTTAAGCCTGGTAAGATCCTACAACAGATATCCAGTTCTGCATTAGATACTTTGTTCTCAGGCACACAGCAACTGCACAGGTATCTGCATGCGCTGCCATTTATGAAACCAGCACGTTCTTCAGAACATCAGAAGGAGCAGAGGGAGATAAGGATTTCAGGAAAAAATGTCTTTAGCAGAAAGAGTTCAAGGAATGGTAATGACACTCACTAATTTCTCACCCTTCCTCCAGACTGACAAGAACTGCCGTGAAGAATGCGTTCAGGCTTCACCCAAGCTACTAGGACTTGGAAAGCTATTGCAACAGCTGTTCCTCACGAAGAGCCAACTCAAGGCACCATAGATCAAACTGAAATCCTTGGGACCAGAAGACTATTTATGCTAGCCTCTTAATTGAATGTTCTTCCGCCAGCCAAGACATTCCAGGCTCTGCTACGCAAATAATGTGAGCTAATTTGCAGTTAAGCACCCTAGTTGGAAACATATTTATAAATATCTTCCTCGGCTAAGGAAAAAGAGACTGGCAGAAGGTAGACTGGTAATGGTATGATATAAACACAATGGGTAAAGAACAAAACCAACACTGTCTTTCATGAGTGTTTGACCTTGGCTTCTTATTTGACAGCCTCATTTAGAGGACTTGCAAACAGCACAGTAGCAGGCGGTTTAAGGAAGAGCCAGCGGAATGCATTTATTATTATTCGTTGAAAAGATTTGTATCCTGCTTCTCAGCTATAGGCTTCCAAAATGCATTAAATCACAATTCAATATAAAAAAATTCAATAAATTACAAACGCGCAAATAAAATCAATGTAGCATAACAACAATAAAAGACAGATCACAGCAACAGGACAAAATTTAATAGATGTTTATTTGTTAAACCCATTTGCAGATTGCCATTCTTTGTTGCTCAAGGCCTTTGTAATAATATTATTTTAAACCATTAAGGGCCTGAACAACCCCACAGAAGGCGGAATTGTATACAACATTGGGTTGAAAAAAACAATTTTTTCTAAGAAAACAATAGACCAAGCCCGTTCTCAATCAACCAGTGGATTACCCAAAGCTGGCCCTGAACAAAATGGGGGAGGGGCTGTGGCTCAGTGGTAGAGAATCTGCTTGGCATGCAGAAGGTCTCAGGTTCAATCCCTGGCATCTCCAGTTAGGGACTAGGCAAGTAGGTGATGTGAAAGACCTCTACCTAAGACCCTGGAGAGCCGCTGCAGGTCTGAGTAGACAGTACTGACTTTGATGGGCCAAGGGTCTGATTCAGTATAAGGCAGCTTCATGTGTTCAGTTTGGGGCAAGGGAGAAAATGGTCACTCTATGGTATCACAATTCTGCTGAGCTCCTTCTCCTGACCAAACTGCACCCTCCCTAGGCACCACCCTCAAATCTCCATGAATTTCTAGGGTTGCCAGCTCTGGGTTGGGAAATACCTGGAGATTTGGGGTGCGGAGGGAGGAGTTTAGGGAGGGGAGGGACTTCAGTAGGGTATAATGCCATAGAGTTCACCTTCCAAAGCGGCCATTTTCTCCAGGTGAACTGATCTCTGTCACCTGAAGATCAGCTGTAATAGCAGGAGATCTCCAGCTACCACCTGGAGGTTGGCAACTCTAATGAATTTCCCATTCCAGATTTGGCAACCCTAGGGTAGGGACCTGAACTGTACACAGTATTGCAGACGTGACTGCACTGTAGATTGTGATAATATATTCATTTCATGAATATATAGGGTCGCCAGGTCCCTCTTTTCCACCAGTGGGAGGTTTTTGGGGCGAAGCCTGAAGACAGCAGGGTTTGGGGAGGGGAGGGACTTCAATGCCATAGAGTCTAATTGCCAAAACGGCCATTTTCTCCAGGTGAACTGCTCTCTATCGGCTGGAGATCAGATCTCCGGCTAGTACCTGGTGGTTGGCAACCCGGTGAATATACAGGTCAATGCCGGCCATTTTACTGTACACAGATTTGTATAGTAAAATGTCTTGCCTTTGAAAAGGCTATTCTTTATATACAATACAACAGGCCCACAGCGCTATCACCTCCATTTCTTTCAAACACACATACTCTTTCCTGCTGCTACATAAAACAGACACTCAAGGGCTTTTGGTTTGAAACGGTAATCTTTCAGACCCCAGCGATTCAACAGGATTAGCTACGCTCCTTGCCTTATCTAGGAATTGCCTACCAAGGGATTAAAATTGCTTGGTTTAACAGAAGGCTCATGCAAAGTGAGATACTACAGACAGCTATGTTTTCCCCTTTTTTAATTGTGCTACTGAGAAGGGCTAAGGAGGTCCCGGTCCATGCCGTAGAGGCCACAGAGCAACGCTGCTCCTCACCGCGGACTCTTCTTAATCGGCTTTTGTGTCCATCAGCTCGCAAGTGTGATTCGGTCTCAAAGACAGCTAGCTAATTGCTGTTTGTCTTTGGTATTCTCATTCAGGGCAGACTGGAAGGACAAAACGGCCCTGGGAAAGGGGCTTTGCCTCCTCCTTTCACAACTCACCTGAGCCTAGGGTTGCCAACCTCCAGGTACCAAAGACAGTGCAGGAATCCCTGGCAACAATCAACACTGACACAACTAGTGAAACATCAAAGTGTATTCAGTGCAGTTAAAAGTGATAGAAGGACTAACAAAATATATACAGGTATTTACAAAGAAAGTCCAATAGTCCACAAAGGTACACAGATCCAACGATAACTGTATAAGTTCATGCAACCAGCTTATTCAGTTATCTTTGGATCTGTGTACCTTTGTGGACTATTGGACTTTATTTGTAAATACCTGTATATATTTTGTTAGTCCTTCTATCACTTTTAACTGCACTGAATACACTTTGATGTTTCACTAGTTGTGTCAGTGTTGATTGTTGCCAGGGATTCCTGCACTGTCTTTCTTACCTTTGGTACTAGTACAGAGGTGTTTATTTTGGCTTAACCTCCAGGTACTAGCCAGAGATCTCCTGCTAATACAACTGATCTCCAGCTGATGGAGATCAGTTCACCTGGAGAAAATGGCTGCTTTGGGCATTGGACTCTATGACACTGAGGTCCCTCCCCTCCTCAAACCCCGCCCTCCTCAGGCTCTGCCCCAAAAACCTCTGCCGGCGGCGAAGAGGGACCTGGAAACCCTACCTGTGCCGGGCCTTCCTCTACGTCCCCTGAGCTGCCCAGGCCTCTCTTTAGCAACAAAGACTGAGAACAAAGGAAGTTGCTTGGAGGAGGGAAGAGGTAACTTCAGTAAATACATACATATTTAAGTAAAGTGTTTGGAAGAAGAAGAAGAATTGGTTTTTATATGCTGATTTCCCCTACCTTTTAAGGAGAATCAAACCAGTTTACAATCTCCTTCCCTTCCTCTGCAGTGGTCAAGAGTGGTGGTTTGGAGCGGTGGGCTCTAATCTGGAGAACTAAGTTTGATTCCCCACTCCTCCACATGAGCAGCGGACGCTAATCTGGTGAACTGGATTTGTTTCCCTATTCCTACACATGAATCCAGCTGGGTGACCTTGGGCTAGTCACAGCTCTCTCAGCCACACCTACCTCACAGGGTGTCTGTTGTGGGGAGGGGGAGGGAAGGTGATTGTAAGCTGGTTTGATTCTTCCTTAAGTGGTAGAGAAAGTCGGCATATAAAAACCAACTCTTCTTCTTCTCTCCCCACAACAGACACCTTGGGAGGTAGGTGGGGCAGAGAGAACTTAGAGAACTGTGACTAGCCCAAGGAGGCAGAAGTTTTGGAATACACAAAAGGTTGTTAGGGAACAAAGTCTACATGACACTGGGGATCTACAGCCATGAGAGCCAGTGTGGTATAGTGGTTAAGGGTGGCATAGTAGTATCTGGGAGACTCAGGTTCAAATCCCCACTCACGCCATGGGAGCCTGCTGGGTGACCTTGGGCCTGTCACACTCCCTTAGCCTAACATAAACAGGGCAGGAGAGGTAAAGTGAGAAGTGTTCTTTGACACACACATTTCTGTGATTCCCTGGTCTGAAATTACAAATGGTGGTGCAAAGTGCAATCATGTCGCAGCTGACTTATGGCAACCCCATAGGGTTTCAAGGCAAGAGATGTTCAGAGGTGGTTTGTCCCTGGGCTTCTTTGGGGGTCTCCCATCCAAATAATAACCAAGGGTGACCCTCCTGAGTTTGGATTAGCATGGGCCAACCAGATCATGGAAAAATCACACATACATATTCGTGTTCCAACTCCACCGGTTGCTCTTACGGCTGCTCTGGTCAGCCGCGGATAACAACGACAATAGAATTATGCTTAATAGCCACAATATCAGTGGACCAGATGACTGACTTCTCTGTGAGACTGTGATTAGCGGCAGACTCTACTACACCGTGGGATTCATACAGCTTTGGACTGCAGGCAGCAGACGAACCCACAGGTGCCTTTTTCAATCCAGGGGGGGAAAGGAACATTCAAAGAAACCACGGAAAACTGATTTATTTTGTTGTGGGTCCCAAGCCTGCCATGATATCAGCCAAGTGCATTATATCTTTTTATGTGATCCACATCCACGTGGCCAGAACAGTTCTTTGAATCCCTTCCTTTATAAGAATCTATGATTATAGACTCTTTATAAGATTCTATAATCAAAGAAAATAGATTCCTTTGAAATGTGGTGTTGGAGGAGAGTGTTACGGATTCTGTGGACTGCCAAAAAAAACAAATCAGTGGGTTATAGATCAAATCAAGCCTGAACTGACCCTAGAAGCTAAAATGACTACACTGAGGCTATCGTATTTTGGTCACGTCATGAGACGAAAAGAGTCACTGGAAAAGACAGTCATGCTAGGAAAAGTTGAGGGCAGCAGGAAAAGAGGAAGACCCAAGAAGAGATGGATTGAGTCAATAAAGGAAGCCACAGCCTTCAATTTGCAAGATCTGAGCAAAGCTGTCAAAGATAGGACATTTTGGAGGACTTCCATTCATAGGGTCGCCATGAGTCGGAAGCGACTTGACGGCCCTTAACACACACACACATGATATACCACCTCTTTGTGAAAATCCCTCTCAACTGAGTGAAATCTACTGCCCAAGGCACTGTGGGTCAACTAGAGAGCCTCTTTGCTGAGTCATTAAATGCACAAAAAGGCCAGCGGCTTCAAATTCCTTTGGAGCCATCCATGTTTTAAATGAATTAAACAGAATTTTGAGACTAGGAGAAGAAGCATGAATGAACTTGGACTTGAGAAGGTAATTCCTGGCTTCATTGGATTGCGATCATATATGGAGAGGCTAATTTCAGACAAATTTCTAGGGCTGCTGGGCAGAGTTTCCACTTTCGCCTGGCATTGGCTTTGGCCTCCTTCATCTCCTCCTTTTAGGGACACGAAAGAGTGAGTCAGCGTCATCCACAAACTAATGACACATGTTGGGCCAGAAGCCACTGAAGGATGCAGTCCTAAGTAACAGGAACCAAATTCGACTGATCGGCAACCCCACTCCCGAGGAATCAAGGGGTGCGGCCCCACAGAGCATATTTCCACAAATAATCAGGCCGCTTGAGCAAAATCTTCTGCCCAAGGCTAGAAATGACGAAGGGAACACATGAATGCATGAAGCTGCATTATACTGATTCAGCCTGTTGGTCCATCAAAGTCAGTACTGTCTACTCAGACCGGCAGCAGCTCTCCAGGGTCTCAGGCAGAGGTCTTTCACATCACCTACTGCCTGGTTCTTTCAGTTGAAATGACCGCAGTTATGGAAGGTCATTCATCCAGGTAGGTCTCTTTGCTCTCAGCTGCACTTCAAAACATTTTAATGCCTAGGGCTGAGATGTCACAGACTAATTAGACTCTGTTCCCAAATCTTCCTTGAAAGCCATTTCCAAGTCTCCCTTAATCTCCTGTCAGCTTATTTTTGTTTTCTGTAAAGCACCTAGTCTTTGTCAGTCCTCCAAAAAGAAATTCTCTCTGCCCCTGCAAAAGTAACCCTAAATTCTAAATTAGGCAGGCTGTCTGTACTTGCCTAGAGGTTTAGCATAGAAACAGCCTTGGGTAAAGTGGATTATGGAGAATCAACCCAGGATTCACAAACAGTACAGAGGAACATTGTTCATGTACAAAAGACATCACAGAATTAATTGTAATCGCGCCACAATTCCTAGAACGAGACCGATTCTGCAGCGCTCACGTGATTCTTCCGACACCATGTATCTTGGCACCACGATTTCATTCTTGTCAGTTCTCATTTGGAGCAGCATTCAATCATGGCCTCCTTCTGGGTTTTTTGTTTGAGTTGGTTGAATGTGTTTGCATGTGTTTGGAAGAACTGTGTGCTCTCATGCATAAACGGAGGAGAAGCAATAGAATACTGGTTAGATTAGGACGAAAGGTGGAGGTTGCAAATGTCACGTCTGTGAAATCGCTATTAGGTGTTATGTACATAAAATGATGCTTTATGCTGAGACAAGGTCTTTGGTCCACCTAGCTCCTGCTGCGGCAGGTTTGTGTTTGTTTTTTAATTAAGGGAAAAACCAGAGTCTGCCTGCAGTCTGAAATAATTGCAAAAGTCGGCAAAATAAAACAAAAGTCCAGTATCACCAGCATGGTATAGTGGTTAAGAGCGGTGGCTTGGAGCAGTAGACTCTGACCTGGAGAACCGGGTTTGATTCCCCACTCCTCCACATGAGCGACGGAGGCTAATCTGGGGAACTGGATTTGTTTCCTCACTCCTCCACGTGAAGCCAGCTGGGTGACCTTGGGCTAGTCACAGCTCTTAGAGCTCTCTCAGCCCCACCTACCTCACAGGGTGTCTGTTGTGGGGAGGGGAAGGGAAGGTGACCGTAAGCCGGTTTGATTCTTCCTTAAGTGGTAGAGAAAGGCGGCATATAAAAACCAACTCGTCGTCTTCTTCTTTAAAGACTAACAGCATTTATTTCAATGTGAGCCCAACTCACCAAAGCTCACATTGGAGGAAAGGAGAATATGTGTGCTACCCCCTTGAACTCCTTGGAGGAAGGGTACAATAAGAATGCACTAATACGTACACATCCAGTGCTCTCTCGACCAAAGGAAATCTATCACTACCTCTGGAATTTCTCACAGCAAGTAGAAGCGAGGAGTGCTTAACATGACATTAGAAGTAGAATTTTGTTTCCATGGAAAAAAGGGACTGAATTGTTCTCTGGAGATCCGCTGCCCACTAAAGGAGTACCCATTTGTTTCCCATGTTCTCTGCTTATACATTTTAAATAAAGCCAGTACGACAAGATCTCCAGCGCTCCCTCACCAAAAGGAAAATAAACACGGCAGCGCCGCCCCCAGAACCTCTCTCTGCTCAAAAAAAGTGGGGACGACGTAACAGTGTATTCCTTGTTTCCTCAAATTGTATTTGAAGCTCTCCATTGTAAATTGCCGCAGGCCGACAAGCTTACCATAAAATTTAATGGAACAAGACACGAAGATATTTTCAGCCCCCACAGCAAAGGGCAATTGATGTAGAACTTTTGTCAAATACAAAATGCTGGCAGTATGTAAAATGCCAGCACCCACTCCCTGGAGTTAAAACCCTTCACTTATCGTTCAGGGGAAACTTCTGGGTCGATTTAATTTCCTTAATGAAATAAAATAAAGGGGATTCTAACCAGCTTGGGCTCCATAGAGCCAGAGCGAAAATCTCTGTTCCAACAGACATTCATTGGGGCCAGGAGTTGTCGTAATTAGCTGGATTAATCCAGTAACCCCAGGTTAACAGGTTGAATTTAGCACTCAAGCTGTCCCTTGTAAAAACAGTCTTGGTTCCAATACAGGATTATGGATGCGTCTCAGCACTGCCTGCCATGCAAATTGCAGTTCTGGTTCATCCTGTGGTGGAGTTATAAGACCGGATCACTCTGGGATACGGTGGGTTTTCTCACCTTATGTTTTTGCTCCTCGTCAAAACAAACGGTATTGTTTGCCAACAGGGAAGAACTGATGCTCTGAATAAATACACCAGCCCCTGCACAGCCAATCAGATCTCCAATGGCCAATGAGAAACCCTGCTGGATAGGGTTGCCAACCTCCAGGAACTAGCTGGAGATCTCCTGCTATTGTAACTGATCTCCAGCCGATAGAGATCAGTCCACCTGGAGAAAATGGCCACTTCGGCAATTGGACTCTCTGGCACTGAAGTCCCTCCCCTCCCCAAACCCCGCCCTCCTCAGGCTCCACCCCAAAAACCTCCCGCCGGTGGCGAAGAAGGACCTGGCAACCCTACTGCTGGACAAAAGCCCCACCGATTTCGCCCACTTTCTGAAAACACTTGGTGGACACCAGGTAAGGTGTCAGCAAGTGCAGCGGTGCCCTTAGGAACCACATTGGGCCTCCTTGAAGTAGAGTGAGGGTATGCACATGAGGAGGAGGGACCTATGCTTCTGCAGTTAAAAACCTGATTGGGGGTGCCTGTATTCACAACTTTCTGCATGCAGGCCTCTCCCCACGCAATTGGGAAAGATGGAAAAAACAGAGGTCACGACTGCGAACAGATACACACATAGACTCTGTACAGGAGCTCCACTGCAAGTAATACTGAAAAGGATAATGGCTTAGGATTCACGAAAACATACAATAGTTCCTTTATTCTGAAGGCATGATGTAAGCAGACCGCACTGGCCATGTGAAATGACTGCTGTGTGGTTTCTGTTGAGCCCGCTGCTAAAAAGATGGCATTTTGCTTAATAAATTCATTCCGAGTCCAACAGAGCATCAGTAAGGTCAAATGGATATCGCTGGTGGCTATAATCATCATCAGCCATTCCAAGCCACTGCCAAGTGCTAACCGCTTCATCAGCATCTCCTGGATATGCCTCTCTGAACTCACTGCTAATGCAAAGCAAAACTTACACTCGGGGTCCTCTCTGGTCTAGAAACCTCTAACTGAGGTCTGCTCCCTGCAGGATTAGGAAGAAGCCCAGAGGCCAAGGCTTCAGTTGACCTGCCTGGAAGGCCAGTGTGGTATAGAAGCTTGAAATTTTTTCAATCAGGGAGAAGAGGGAGAAGAAGAGGGAGAAGGAGGAGAAGGAGAAGAAGAGGGAGGAGAAGAGGGAGGAGGAGAAGAAGAAGAAGAAGAAGAGGAAAAAGAAGAGGGAGAGGGAGAAGGAGCAGGAGAAGAGGGAGGAGAAGAGGGAGGAGGAGAAGAAGAAGAAGAGGAGGAAGAAGAAGAGTTGGTTTTTATATGCCGATTTTCTCTACCTTTTAGGTGAGGCTGAGAGAGGTCAGAGAGAACTGTGACTAGCCCAAGGTTATCCAGCTGGCTTCATGTGTAGGAGTGGGGAAACCAATCCGGTTCACCAGATTAGAGTCCACCGCTCATGTGGAGGAGTGGGGAATCAAACCCGGTTCTCCAGATTATAGTCCACCACTCCTAACCACTACACCACCCAAGTTCAAATCCTTGCTCTGCAATGAGGCTCCCTGGGAGACCTCAGGTCAGTCTCTCAGTCTAACTCACCTTAAACGGTTGCTGTGAGAATAAAAGGAGGGGAATCATGTATGCCACTTAGGGTTGCCAGCCTCCAGTTGGGGCCTGGAGATCTCCCGGAATTACAACTGATCTCCAAACTACAGAGATCAGTTCCCGTTAGAGAAATTGGCTGCTTTGGAGGGTGGACTCTATGGTATTATACTAGGGTTGCCTGCTACCCCCTGGCCACCAGCGGGGATTGGGGATAAGGTTTCTAGATCCATATGGGGGAACTCTTGGAGATTTGGTGATGGAGCCTGGGGAGGACAGGGACTTCAGTGGGGTACAATGCCATAGAGTCCACCCTCCAAAGCATCCATTTTTTCCCCTGGGGAACTGATCTCTGTAGTCTGGAGATGAGTTATAATTCCGGGGGATCCCCAGGTCCCACCTGGAGGATGGCATTCCTATATTATACCCTGCTGAGATCCCTCCAGTCCCCAAACCCTGTCTTCCCCAGGTTCCATCTCCGAATCACCAGGAATTTCCCAACTTGGAGATGGCAACTCTAATGCCACTCTGAGTGCCTTGCAGGAAAGTAGGTTAAAAATGTAAATAAAAATCAAGTTTTAGAAGAGCTGGAAATCATTCAGCTGCCTCTGCTAGTTCTGGCCTTGCGCAGGCCTTGATTCATTCTTGGCTCAGATTGGCTGAGAAGCCCTACGTAAGACCTTCCGGATGGGGTTAACCAACTGAATATTGTTGGTGGCTACAGGCAGCATGCCAAGATCCTCTTTCCGCTAGGAAAATCTCCAGCTCACGTCCTTTCTTCCATCCTTCTCATCCAAACCTTGCTGAGCTGTTTCTTTGCATTACGACCAGAGTTTCTGATAAGAGTCAACTACAGAATCTGTCAAACCCTGAAAGGCATCGCTCCCCCGTTACACACCACGAGCTCTGGATACCCACCAAGGCTTCCCTGTAGGTTGCTTCCGCATGCAGGTGTTCCAAAGTATGGGCTAAAAGTTAATAAAATAACACATTTGCAAAATATTTATTTCATTTTTTGTAAAGGATCAGGAATCGGAGGTTTACAACTGAGACTTCCTGTGTGTCAGTCATGAGTGGGCCAAGCAAACCAGGCCATCGTTTACTCACGTCTGACTCACAACCAGGCACTGATCAAAATCATCCCTACAATATGATTTTCGTCAAAGACAAGCCAGCTCGTGGGCAAACTTCCATGAACAACATTTGGACAACGGAAAGCAGCATGAAGTCCCTCCCCTGGCTCTTGGTAGCTTTTTTGTTAAGGTGCCCCATACCAAGTCCCAGTTTGTGAACTTCCAACCACCAATATAGATCTCTCATTAAAGAAGAAGAGTTGGTTTTTATATGCCAGCTTTCTCTACCACTTACGGAAGAATCAAACTGGCTTGACAATCACCTTCCCTCCCCCTCCCCACAACAGACACCCTGTGAGGTAGGTGGGGCTGAGAGAGCTCTAAGAGAGCTGTGACTAAGCCCAAGGTCACCCAGCTGACTTCGTGTGGAGGAGTGGGGAAACCAACCTGGTTCACCATATTAGAGTCCACCACTCATGTGGAGTGGGGAATCAAACCCAGTACTCCAGATTAGAGTCCACCGCTCCAAACCACCCCTCTTAACCTCTACACCACGCTGGCTGCCCCATTCTGTTATCTGAGATGCTGGAGATGCATTGTGCTACACTTCTATAAATGGCCGTTCCAAGAATTGGATTGAGACAGTGGGTACAGGGGCCTAATCCTTTCCCCTCTGTCAGTTTTTCAACGTAACCCTCCCCACCCACAAGTTGCTACTACCTCAGCAAGTGACAACCTCGCATAGTATAGTGGTTAGGATGTCAGAGTTAGCTCTCAGGGTCAAACTTGGTGTTACAGTGACCGCGGGTCCAACCGACGGATGCAGGCGCCATTTTAGAGATGAATCCAGCCATTTAAAGATGCTGTGGGTGTCTGTGGTATGGTGGGATCAGGCAACAGTCCCCACCCTCGCACCTTTTCAAGTGCTGAAATAGCCCCCTCTCCATGGCTGTTTCACCACTTGGAAAGCTGTGGAGCTATAGGAGGCACAAGATTGTCTGGCCCCACTGTGCCATGGGCCCTTGCGGCATTTTTAAATGGCTGAATTCCTCTCTAAAATGGTGTTGTCGTTCACAGGTCGGACCCACGGACGCTGAAAGATCGGGTTTGGCCATGAGAGGCCCAGGTTCAAACCCCCCACCCTGCCATGAATGATCGCTGGGTGACTGGGGCCAGTCTCTCTCAGCCTAAGCTACCTCACAGGGTTGTTGCTGCCGCGAGGTTAAAATGGACTTACTGGAGGAGGAAAGAAACATGTTGTAAGCCTCATTGTGGAGAAAAAGCAAGGTGTATAAATTTTGATAAATGAAACACATAGGTAGCTGTATGCACAGCATCTTTAATTCAAAGAACCGTGCTTACTAGGTTCGTGTATAAATTTTAATAAATGCAACACATAGGTAGCTGTATGCACAGCATCTTTAATTCAAAGAAACGTGCTTACTAGGTTCTTCAGTTATCTAAACTTAGTGGTCCTCCCCCATTCTATACTGATAAGCCTGTGAGGTAGCTGAGGCTGAGAGAAGGTGAGCAGTCCAAGGTCACTGACAGCTAAGGCTGCCAAATCTCTCACTATCATGGGAGATCTCCCAGCTACACCCCTGACGCTCGGTATGGCAGCAGGGGGGAAAATGCTTCAAAAATTGCTGACAGAGTGATGGAGTGATGTTATTTCCAGGGCGAATCAGGAAGTGACATCAATGCATTGACGCCACACTCTAGGACTCACCAAAAACTCTATGGTAAAATCATGGTGATTCTGGTGAATTGTAGAGCATCGTGCCGATACAATGACATCACTTCCAGGTTCGGCTCAGAGGTGTTGTCAAGCCAGCGTTCTGACATATCCCTTCCCACTCCCAGTCTCCTGCCAGGTGCCAGTTTGTCTTAATTAAACCCTTTTACAGTCACTGAAGAGCCCCATGGCGCAGAGTGGTAAGCTGCAGTACTGCAGTCAAAAACTCTGCTCACGACCTGAGTTCGATCCCAACGGAAGTCAGTTTCAGGTAGCCGGCTCAAGGTTGACTCAGCCTTCCATCCTTCCGAGGTTGGTAAAATGAGGACCCAGCTTGCTGGGGGTAAAGGGAAGATGACTGGGGAAGGCACTGGCAAACCACCCCGTAAACAAAGTCTGCCTAGGAAACGTCAGGATGTGACGTCACCCCATGGGTCAAGAATGACCCGGTGCTTGCACAGGGGACCTTTACCTTTACAGTCACTGAAGTCATAAAGTTCGTGGCAAAATGGGGAGTTAAGCTTGAGCCTTTCCAGATCAAGACCAATGTTCTAACCATTATACCACACTGTGTGTTAACACCCTTTCCAGAACTATGCCGATTCAGAATGCAAGCAGAGGATAGTATCTTCTCCAAAACTATCTACATATGGAAAGACAGCTCATCAGAGAGGAAGTACAATGGCATTTCTTCTTCCTTGCCTACTTCTCTTCTTAATAGCCCATCTTTCCCTGGACTAGAACCAGGGCTAGAACCAGGGCTGGCCAAACCAGGGCTAGAACCAGGGCTGGCCCAACCAAATTAGCTGGTTCCTAGGCACCAGGCTTTAAGGGGCACCAAATTAGATAAAAGTGAATGCCTTTTTCCTATTTAAAAAGAAATGTTACCTCTTATAAGCGAAAAGTGGAATATGGAATGGTATGTGTGTGTGTAAAGTGCCGTCAAGTCGCAGCCGACTTACAGCGACCCCTTTTGGGGGTTTTCATGGCAAGAGACTATCAGAGGTGGTTTGCCAGTGCCTTCCTCTGCACAGCAACCCTGGTATTCCTTGGTGGTCTGCCATCCAAATACTAACCAGGGTTGACCCTGCTTAGCTTCTGAGATCTGACGAGATCAGGCTAGCCTGGGCCATCCAGGTCAGGGCATGGAATAGTATAGTATAGCCCAATCTCATTGGATCTTGGAAGCTAAGCAGGGCTGGTACTGGAATGGGAGACCACTAAGGAAGACTTCGCAGAAGAAGTCAATGACAAACCACCTCTGCTTAACCACTTGCCTTGAAAACACTACGGGGTTACCATAAGTCGGCTGCGATTTGACAGCACTTCACACACACTCATACATGTAAGTGAAAGGTTAGTTTAGACTTCTTGTTTTTCTCTCTGCTGAATGTGGGGAGGCCACCACTTCACTGTTTGCCCAGGGTGCCCAAACCCCTTGAATTTAGAGCAGGAGGCATCCAAAGATCACATTCTTTCCCTGCAAGCTCACACAGCACAGAGCTGCGCGACGTGTTTCTACCGATCGCGTGGCGTGGCTCCTGTTATCCTTTCCACTGATCAAAAAAAAGAGGGAGACATACACACACAACCATTTTCTATGGCACACTTCATTTAATAGCTCTCCTCACAGTCTAATTGACCCATTTAGCATTTGTTATTTATTTGGAGGTTCAGTATCTACATTTCCACTTCCTACCCCTCCACTACATACACAAACACACACACACACGAGTGATGAACCAATATTTCTCTGAGCATTTAGAAGCATTTAAAAACCACTCACTTTCCTTTTCAAGTGATGGAAATACAGAACAACACAAACGGGAAAGAACTTCTTGCTAGGCTGGAAGGTCGCCTAGCGCAACTACGGTTGCCCGGTCCCTCTTCGCCACTGCCGAGTGGTTTTTGGGGTGGAGCCTGAGGTGGGTGGGGTTTGGGGAGGGGAGGGACTTCAATGCCATAGAGTCCAATTGCCAGAGTGGCAATTTTCTTCAGGGGAATTGATCTCTGGGCCCCGTGGTGCAGAGTGGTAAACTGCAGTACTGCAGTCCAAGCTCTGCTCACGACCTGAGTTCGATCCCAACGGAAGTCGGTTTCAGGTAGCGGGCTCAAGGTTGACTCAGCCTTCCATCCTTCTGAGGTCGGTCAAATGAGTACCCAGCTTGCTGGGGGTAAAGGGAAGATGACTGGGGAAGGCACTGGCAAACCACCCCGTAAACAAAGTCTGCCTATGAAACGTCGGGATGTGACATCACCCCATGGGTCAGGAATGACCCGGTGCTTGCACAGGGGACCTTTACCTTTTTTAACTGATCTCTATCGGCTGGAGATCAGTTGTAACAGCAGGAGATCTCCAGCCACTACCTGGAGGTTGGCAACCCTAAGTGCAACAGAAAGGGTGAGGCTTCTAAAGGAACGAGCTGGGCCACTTGTGGCGGCCACAAACATATCAGCTGAAGGGTATTTTAAAATATATTTATGTACATTATTTATCAGCTGCCTCCAATATGCCCACAGCTTACTTTAGAGGAGGGTGAAGAGATGAAAGATGCACACAACAGCTCCCGAAGGCCTCACACTGAGCATCTAGGAATTAGCATTACTGAATCATAAGGCTTCAGGCAGGACATTCCATGGGAGACACAACACGTCCCTACCTTCGCTAGCAATCTCCTTCTGCGTATCATTTATTTTTACATAATTGAGCAATTACTTGGGTACAGGTACAATTACATCTAAAAGCCAACATTTTCAAAGAAATATACAATCAGGCTCAGGAGGTAGGATGAAACACACAGCTGCAAGAGTGACAGAAACCTTTGGCCACCTTGAAAAGTGGTCAGTAGAGGCTTGTAGGTTATGGCTGCAGGGAAAGTTGCTTCTGCCCATGTAGAGTGGAATTGGCTATTAGGTTAGCTGGGCCACATCAGACACCACGTACGGGGTGCACTATGGTAACTCTGGGCCAAGATAAGCCTCACAGGGTTCCAGGTTTGCCCTTTCATTCTTTGGATGACTGCCCTCACTCTACATACCTCCACATACCTCATACCCCTTCCCTGGAGATTTTTAAGCAGAGATTAGATGGCCATCTGTCAGCAAAGCTGATTCTATGACCATAAGCAGATGATGAGAGGGAGGGCATCTTGGCCATCTTCTGGGCATGGAGTAGGGGTCACTGGGGGTGTGGGGGGGAGGTAGTTGTGAATTTCCTGCATTGTGCAGGGGGTTGGACTAGATGACTCTGGTGGACCCTTCCAACTCTATGGTTCTACGCTGCCTCTTCAGAGACCTTGTTCAGTAAAAGCAACACCGTAAACACAGCATTTCTTCCAGGGGAACTGATGTCTGAAGATCACTTGTAATTGTGGCAGAACTCCACGCCCCATCTTGAGGTTGGTAGCCCTAACCAGTACTTGAGGCAGATCATGCCAAAAAGTTTTTTGGGGGGAGCTGTCTTTCCAGGAACTGCAACAGCCAGAGGAACTCAGTGGCAATAATCTGGCTGAAAGAGAGACTTGGATAAAAAAATGCAGAATGATTCCCTTAGAGGAAGAAACTGCATCATGTGAAGTCCACATTGCAATTAAGGTTTGCAAACCCACAGATTCCAGCCATGGCTGCAGTTGGTCCCTGCCGTAATTTTATCTTCACCTAGCCATGTCATCCCCTCAGTTTTACTTATTTATATCATGCTGTTCTCCCCAATGGGGACTGAAAACAGTTTACATTGTTCTCCTCGTCTTTGTTTTATCCTCACGACAACTCGGTGAAGTAGGTTAGGCTGAGAATAGGTAACCGGCCTAAGATCGCCAAGCAAGCCTCCACAGCGCAGTGGGGATTGAAACAGGGGTCTGCCAGATCCTAGTCCAACACTATAACCACTACACCAAGCAGAATCTATGTCAGAAGAAAAGTCTTAGGGCACACTAGCTACTAACAAAGCCAGCTTGCATATTTTCTCACAACAAGTACACTTCCTACCACTGAAAGATGCGTCTGTCGTGTACAGTTCTGCTTGTTTTTCAAAAAGTCAAGCCTGCAGGTTTTGTTCCAGACTTTTGGAGGAGTTATGTAACGCTGGGCCATGACTCATTTAAGCTCAAAAAAGATGCAAAAATAGATTTAACGTTTAGTTAGGAGTATAAGTTGTTGTAAGTTATCGGCAGCGCGGCTGGCTTTGAAAGCGATACGCGTGGTAATGGCTAATTTTATGATGAATATCGCTTCCTTTATTAATAGCAAAAATTCCATCATGATTGCAGGCCTTAGGTTTCCAGTTAGTAAAAGAAAGAGAGAGCCGCAACTATTTTAAGAATCATTTTCCAAAGCGACAATGGTACATTTTTAGACTCGCCGCTGCAGTTAGACATTTCAGCATCCTGAAGAAAATAATAATTAAAAAAACCCTGCCACTATTATTTATTTTATTTAAAATATCTGAACCCCCGCTTTATTGGTCCAGAAGAGGCACAAAGCTGTTTACAGGAGCAACCATCAACGAACAATTTAAAAGAGCCAGCGTGGTGCAATGGTTAAGGGTGGTGGTTTGGAGCGGTGGAGTCTGATCTGGAGAACCGGGTTTGATTCCCCACTCCTCCACATGAGCGGCGGAGGCTAATCTGGTGAACTGGATTTGTTTCCCCACTCCTACACACAAAGCCAGCTGGGTGACCTTGGGCTAGTCACAGTTCTATTACGAGCTCTCTCAGCCCCACCTACCTTGCAGGGTGTCTGTTGTGGGGAGGGGAAGGGAAGGTGATTGTAAGCCACTTTGATTCTCCCTTAAGTGGCAGAGAAAGTTGGCATATAAAAACCAACTCCTCCTCCTCTTCCTCTTCTTAAAATACATTTTAAAAAACATACCACAACGTCAACCAGCCAAGAACAAAGCAAAACCTAGCAGCAGATGGCCGCTCTGCTAAATACATACATACCAAACACTAAAAACAAAAAGAAGGAGCAATAATCGGCCAATAATAAAACCACAAACCAATTCACAGTCAACTCAATGTAACCCAAAGCCCCGAAGAACTGGGTAGCCTGCACCAACCTCCTGGAAACTAGGAGAAAAAGATCTCTACCCCTGGAGAGCTGCTACTAGTCTGAGTAGACAATACAGACCTTGAAGTATCAACGGTCTGGTTCAATATCCGGCCAGTTTCACATGTTCATCCTATTTGAACACTTAGGTAATCAAGAGAGATCATGTATCATGCTTACCTCCCCATCAGAAATACACAGGGTGGCTATAGAGCTCAAGGGCTTCTCAGTTGGTTGGCACCAGGACTGTGCGACTCTTCCCTTCCCAAGAGGTTGTGACCCTTCTCATCACCTGCTACCTTGTCTTTTGGACTGGACATGCTAGGGATTGAACCTGGGACCTTTCGTATGCCAAGCAGATCCTCTGACCTGGATAGCCCATGATAGCTGGATCCTGTCAGATCTCGGAAGCTAAGCAGTTTGCCCTGGTTAATATTTAGATGGAACACCACCAAGGAAGTCCAGGGTTGCTACAAAGAGCCAGACAATGGCAAACTACCTCTGAATGTCCCCTGCATTGAAAACCCTATGGGGTTGCCATAAGTCGGTTGCAACTTGACAGCAAAAAATAATAATAATAAAAAAAATTAAAAGGACTCACAATGCATTGTATTTTCATTCGATTCCAACTGTAGTCTTTAAATAATACATAGAATTTACGTAGCACTTCCAGTGTTCAGAGCCAACATGTACATATCTTGGTATAATCCTACCCTGTAAAGTAGAGCAAAATTTGAACCAGCCACCTCCTGGATCATAGCTCATTCTCTTAGCTAGACTAGGTTTGTCCTTGGAAACCATGTTAATGATCAAATACATTAATAATTGAAGATTTTGTCCAAATATTAATATATTTACGCACACAAGAATTAAACACTAACAGCTATTGGCCGGAAATGACCATATTAAAAACATCAGTTTGACTTTCAACGGTAAAGTCAAAGCAACACACAGTTTGGTTTTTGACTCTGTGCATGTGTGTGTGTGTTGTATAGTTGGTGTTTGTGTTCGTTGTTGTTGTTGTTTTGTAAGGAAATTGCGATGTTGGTCTGCCGGAAGGATCTCGGGGCAAGCTGCTTGCCTTTAAATACGTTAGCTAGATTTACAGTCCTATTAAAACATGGCCTTTATCTTAAATTACTTTCCATACACTTGCACATCCGAATAATACAGCATCGTTTTAAATCATAAACCGCAGGAAGCAGCAGCCGGACTTGCTTAGAAAACAGAAACGCCAGCAGATGGATGAAAAAGCAAAAAAGAGAGGGGAAAACACACACACACAAAGCCTTTAACATTGCAGCGGTATTTGTAGCAGCCCACTTGATAAAGCTATATGTTGACTCATTGTCATAAGCAGTGCCTTTAAAAAAAATTAAAGCACTCTTATTAACACATGGCCGTTTCCCTTATTACAAGAATGTCAGCGCTGGATGAGGCCTGGCAGGCATTCAGTTGCTAAAACATTAAAATGGCCTAAAGAATGCTCTTTTTTCCCCTTCCCCCAAAGCCTCTCCTGCTTCATGGGCACTCGCTTTCTTTATTAGCTTTCTCTCCAGCCTTTCTGTCCTGCAGCTTCAGTAGGGTTGCCAACCACCAGGTGGTGGCTGGAGATCTCCTGCTATTACAACTGGCCTCCAGGCGACAGAGATCAGTTCCCCTGGAGAAAATGGCCGCGTGTGGAATTGGACTCTATGGGATGGGAGTCCCTCCCCTCGCCAAACCCCCCTCTCCTCGGGCTCCACCCCCAAAATCTCCACCAATACAAAATCATGTTTGTATTGGTTTGTAACATGAATCACTAAATCCCATGTTGGAAACATGGGAAGTGAGAATACTCTGACAACCAAGATCAGTTCCCCTGGAGAAAATGGCTGCTTTGGAGGGTGGACTCTAGGGCATCACACCCTGCTGAGGTCCCTTCCCTCCCTAAATCCCACCCTCCCCAGGCTCCACCCACAAAATCTCCAGGAATTTCCCAGCCCAGAGCTGGCAACCCTAGCTGGAAGCAATGTCATCATTAGGGTTGCCAACCTCCAAGTACTAGCTGGAGATCTCCTGCTATTACAACTGATCTCCAGCTGACAGGGACTTGGACTTTATGGCATTGAAGTCCCACCCCTCCCCAAACCCCGCCCTCCTCAGGTTCTGCCCCAAAAACCTTCCGCTGGTGGCGAAGAGGGACCTGGAAACCCTAGTCATCATGCCGCTCCCCCAATCTCTTTTTGCGTTATGATGAAAAAAGGAAGCATGGCTGATCCGAGGGTATACAGGTAGGTATACAGGTTGGCCCTACACATAATGAAAACAACCACCCTTGCTTACACTCCAGTACCTTCACTCTCTCACAACCCTGTTCTATGAAATACAATTTTTTTTTTCTTCCAGCTGTGAGGTTTGTTTTGTTTTTAAGCCATTTTGGACTGTGGATAAGCACATTAATCAAATCAATGCTATCAGCAACTGCCCCAGTTTTCTCAACATGCGAACAGCGTTGTGCTGTAGAAATAATGAAACTGAAAATGATCATTGTCATAATAAACCGGTAATCCTAGCCCCAAGGATGCTTATGGCTAGGTTTACACTCTTAGCATGGCATAGTTTTAAGGACTGTGTGTGTCCCCCCACCCTCCCTGTACATTTGCATCCTGGGTTGACAGCGCTCCGCCATCAGCCTTACACAACGATTGGCTTCCTGGGGCTTCCGTTGCACACATGCAGTCATTCCTTGTTAGTGTTAAAAGGTTGCTATAGGTCACTTGCTAGAAAATGAAAACAAAATGCAATATCGATGTAGACAGATGCTGTGGGAGGTTACTGGGACAGATGTAACATCAGAGGGTCACTTACAAAGCATACAACAAGGATATACATTCATAATACATGTACGCTTTATTTGCAGCGCAGTAGATATTTTAGCGTACACTGGAAAAGACAATCATGCTAGGAAAAGTTGAGGGCAGCAGGAAAAGAGGAAGACCCAACAAGAGATGGATTGACTCTATAAAGGAAGCCACAGCCTTCAATTTGCAAGATCTGAGCGAAGCTGTCAAAGATACGGGCATTTTGGAGGACTTTGATTCATAGGGTCGCCATGAGTTGGAAATGACTTGACGGCACTTAACACACACAGATATTTTAGGCAACATGCAGCACGACTAACATATTTGTGGAATGGATTAGCAGTTCTTCAGGACACAAAAATAGACATTGTGTATATTTTACATACTGTCTACCTATGCGTCCTGACCTGGATAGCCCAGGCTAGCCTGATCTCGTCAGCTATAAGAAGCTAAGCAGGGTCGACCCTGGCCAGTATTTGGGTGGGAGATCACCAAGGAAGTCCAGGGTAGATACTCAGAGGCAAGCAATGGCAAACCACCTCTGAATGTCTCTTGCCTTGAAAACCCCACCAGGGGTTCACCCAAAAAAAATCTACCTGTGCTAGGGTTTCCAGGTCCCTCTTCGCCACCAGCGGGAGGTTTTTGGGGTGGAGCCTGAGGAGGGCAGGTTTTGGGGAGGGGAGGGACTTCAATGCCATCGATTCCAATTGCCAAAGCAGCCATTTTTTCCAGGTGAACTGTTCTCTATCGTCTGGAGATCAGTTGTAATAGCGGGAGATCTCCGGGTAGTACCTGGAGGTTGGCAACCCTAACCTATGCACATACTCATGCAATTGTAAACATTGGGCTGGTTCCAGACCAAATTGGCAGTTCCCACTGATTCCTCCTTCCTGCTGCCGACACCCCCCATGTTATTCCTCCAACCCCCCTATTCCCCCAAGAGCAGTATATTGTGAACATCAGGGGACTGCAGTGCGAGGGGTAGGGTTACCAACCTCCAGGTACTAGCTGGAGATCTCCTGCTATTACAACTGAACTCCAGCCAATAACGATCAGTTCACCTGGAGAAAATGGCCACTTTGGCAATTGGACTCTATGGCATTGAAGTCCCTCCCCAAGCCCCGCCCTCCTCAGGCTGCGCCCCAAATCCTCCCACCGGTAGCAAAGAGGGACCTGGCAACCCCGGCAAGGGGAGAGGCAGAAGAAGTTCCATTCCAGCATTTGATGATTTACTCTGGATCCATCCCAGTTTAGAAAAGTGATACGCTGCCTCTCCAGAGACCTGCTGGAGGCGGCTCACAAAATAAAACTTAAAAAAATCACGCAGCATAAAAACCCTGGGGAACAACATTCAGCAGCTTAACATGAGGTTCATTTGAATTAGCTAACAGAGCTTTTTCAAGCTCTGCTGAATCTCCCACATTCCGCAATTAGAGCCAGCCTAATACTACTGCTCATGCAAAAAATGCAAGAGGAAGGGTTACCAGATAACCCCCACAATGATTCATCACAGTACATCCACTACATTTAAGGCTGCCAACCTCCAGGTACTAGATGGCAGAGATCAGTTCACCTGGAGAAAATGGCCGCTTTGGCAATTGGACTCTATGGCCCTCCTCAGGCTCCACCCCAAAAACCTCCCACCGGTGGCGAAGCAGGACCTGGCAACCCTAACTACATTAGAAGTAAGATTTAAACTACTATTAAAATAGCCCAGTTGCCTATACTCTGTTGTGTTTGCATGTTTACAGGTTTATGTCGCGTTGTATAAATATTTTACCCTGACCTGGATGCCCCAGGTCAGATCTCATCAAATCTCGGAAACTAAGTAAGGTCAGCCCTGGTTAGAATTTGGATGGGAGACCACAGAGGAAGTTCAGGGTTGCTATGCAGAGGCAGGCAATGGCAAACCACCTCTGAACATCTCTTGCCTTAAAAACCGTATGGGGTCACCATAAGTTGGCTGTGACTTGACAGCAAGTTCTACCTATAAATAGTTTAAATCCCGTTCTAATGCTTTAAATGTTTTAATGTTTGGATGTCACCTTGGTGACCCTAATTGGGTGGAAAGGCAGCACAGAAATGTTTTAATTAAAATTAAATAAATAAAATTTCCCAAGGCCATTAAGTGAAAGAAAAGGCCACAAGCCCTATTGGCTTGTCTCTACAATCAGGATCATACAATAAGGAATTAAAAAATTGTTCCCTTCCAAGACAGAATTAAATAGACTTATCTTCTCGGGATGCTCAACAAGGTACCAACAAATGCGCTTCTTTAAGAACCCTACATGGCGCTTACCAAAATGCTACCACGTGCAAGAAAGCAAGCAAGAAGACAAGCACATAAATTCTCCAGGATTAGGGGAGGAGCTGGGGCTCAGTGGTAGAGCATCTGCTCGACATGCAGAAGGTCCCAGGTTCAATCCCCGGCAACTCCAATTAAAGGGACTAGGCAAGTAAGTGATGTGAAAGACCCCTGCCTGAGATCCTGGAGAGCCGCTGCTGGTCTTAGACGATACTGACTTTGATGGGCCATTAGTCTGGTTCAGTATAAGGCAGCTTCATGTGTTCATTTGTCTGATCAAAGAAACCCCATTTTAAATGACTATCTGTTACGAGCAATGTGCTTTTTCAAGCCCTTGCCAAAGCTGCTATATTGTGGAACGAGAGCCAACTAGATGATCTTACTTGTGAACGAGAGCAAGAGAAAAGAATAGCAGAGAGACTTGCCATGATTCATTGCCCATTCCTGTATATATATAGGAAGCTATTTCCAGAAGCCTGGCAAAGGCACACTAAAAGCAGGACTGCTCAGGAGTATATTTATCAAAGGAAGAATTGCACTTCCTTTCAAGCAAATGAAACATAAGGACAGAGCGAAAGTTAATCTGTAGCATATACCAAACATGAATCGGAGGAGACAGTTTAAAAATTCATCGCAGACCAACTGGCTCTTGCCAGCTCTTCCTAGCTAAAGATGGATCCCTTCACGGCTACTACACAGTACAACAACAACTGGCGGAGCAAACTTTATTTTTTGCACATGTCGCTGTTGACATAGCTTTTCCTTCAGTGCACTGTGGGTAAAATCTGGCAACACAAATAGAAAATGGTTGAATAAATATGGAGGTGGAGTAACCCATGCCAGTGTGGGAAAGGAGGAGGAGAGGAAGAAGAGGAAGAAGAAGAGTGGTTAAGAGCAGTGGTTTGGAGTGGTGGACTTTAATCTGGAGAACCGGGTTTGATTCCCCACTCCTTCATATGAGCGGTAGATAGGGTTGCCAGGTCCCTCTTTGCCACCGGCAGGAGATTTTTGAGGCGGAGCCTGAGGAGGGCGGGGTTCGAGGAGGGACTTCAATGTCATAGAGTCCAATTGCTAAAGTGGCCATTTTCTCCAGGGGAACTGACCTCTATCGGTTGGAGATCAGCTATAATAGCAGATCTCCAGCTACTACCTGGAGGTTGGCAACCCTAGCGGTAGACTCTAATCTGGTGAACCAGGTTGGTTTCCCCACTCCAACACATGAAACCAGCTGGGTGACCTTGGGGCTAGTCACAGAGGTCTTTCAGCCCCATCTACCTCACAGGGTGTTTATTGTGGGGAGGGGAAGGGAAGGTGATTGTAAGCCAGTTTGATTCTCAAGTGGTAGAGAAAGTCGGCATATAAAAACCAACTCTTCTTCCTAAAAGGGAAACAATGATGTAGCATAACCACTACAAGGTGACACTCTTCCACTCCGCCCTCCTAGTTATGCATTCTTTCCTTCTCCAGTTCATTCTCTGGAGCCTGATCCGAGGTGTGTTGTTTTTTTTCAAACTGCTCAGACCATCTGCACTTCTGTCACTCCCTGCGGGTAAACATTATTCCGTTGCCTAATAATTCTGCTGGGGAGGGAAAGCAAATCACTGAAGTGCAATGGAAACACAGCAAGTGTGAGGAAGCCTTAAAAGAGCATCTTGCCCTTTTTGTGCCTTTGATCCTCGAGCAAGGTCTAGCGAACATTCATTTGGTCGGCGTAAGTCTCGCACGGAGAACATTAGCAATCCGCTGGAGCAGTAAAGCGTCCATTAACACAGCTCATCAGAGGTCTGTGACGATGATTCAGGAGTTCATCTGTTGGAAGGTGGTGGTTGTTTTTTTGTTCCACTCTTCCTGCTTTGGCTTTGTGTCTTTCACTATCCTGCTCGTCACATCTGGAAGACAGTTTCGGAGGGCAGCCATGCTGGTCCGCAGCAGAGGAGTTAGATTCAAGTCCAGTACTACCTTAGAGACCAACATCTATAGAGATCTATACAGTAGCACCTTAGGGCTCATTCCTGAGCTTCAGGGCCGATTGGGCTTAGGAGGCGGCGTGACTAGGGTTGCCAACCTCCAGGTAATGCTGGAATTACTGAGATATAACGGACAACACACAAGTGTGACAAAGTGTATCAAGTGTACAAATTGACATATAACAAACACACACTATAATACAAAGTATTATACAAGTATTATAGTGTGTGTTTGTTATATGTTAATTTGTACACTTGATACACTTTGATACACTTTGTCACACTTGTGTGTTGTCCATTACATCTCAGTAATTCCAGCAGTTCCTGCACTTTTCTTCCTTACCTGTGGTATCAGTGCAGTGGTGTTTATTTTGGTATCCTTACCTGTGGTATCAGTGCAGTGGTGTTTATTTTTGCTATTACCTGTAATAGCAGAAGATCTCCTGCTATTACAACTGATCTCCAGCCAATAGAGATTAGTTTACTTGGAGAAAATGGTGGCTTTGGCGATTGGACTCTAGGGCATTGGAGTCCCTCCCCTCCCCAAACCCCTCCCTCCGCAGGCTCTGCCCCCAAAATCTCCCGCCGATGGCAAAGAGGGACCTGGCAACCCTAGGTGTGACACTGCTGCCGGCGTAAGTGCTTCTTATTCCGTGACCAGAGGCACTTATGCTGGCGTCAGGGGCAGTTCCATCAGCGCCTGAGCGCTGCAGAGCTGCATGCCGCTCCCCTGGTGGCGCAGTCTCTCTGGGACATGAATCCCAGAGGAGACATGCAGTGCTGGCGAAGGGGGGCATTCCCGGGGGTGGAGCTGACATTAGCCAGCTTCCACAGCCCCTCCAGGCCAGGAACACCCCCTCCAGGAACAGTGTTGCTGTGCTAGGTTTTGCCGGGCACAGCCTCGCTGTTTGCAATGGAAGGGGGGAAGGAAGGCCCCATTTTTTATTTTTTTAATTAAAAGAGGCTTTTTGAAGCCTTTCAGAGGCTCTTTGGAGGCACTGCGGCGGCACCTTGGCAACACCATCCCCAGCTGCCAAAAGGCTCAGAAATGGGCTGCCCGAGACCAACATAGGGCTATCCATGGCTACTAGTCCGAACGGATACTAGTACATGATGCATACCTATTCTCTCCAGGATCAGAGGAGCATGCCGAATATATTAGGAGCTGTGGAACACAGGCAGGATGGTGCTGCTGCAGTCGTCTTGTTTGTGGGCTTCCTTAGAGGCACCTGGTTGGCCACTGTGTGAACAGACTACTGGACTTGATGGACCTTGGTGTGATCCAGCAGGACTTTTCTTATGTTCTTATGTTCTAACACTGAACCCAGTACTGATACTGAAGCCACAATATCCCAGTACAGGAAGACTTTCAAGCTGCTCCACATAAATAGTCAGCGTCAGAAAAAAAATTATGATCAGGTAACTGACGCAAAGTGCAGACCTAAAATTGATCAGAAGAAGAGTTGGTTTTTATATGCCGACTTTCTCTACCACTTAAGGGAGAATCAAACCGGCTTATAATCAGTTTCCCTCCCCCACCTCACAACAGATACCCTGTAAGGTAAGTGGGGCTGAGTGTGACTAGCCCAAGGTCACTCAGCTGGCATCATGTGTAGGAGTGGGGAAACAAATCCAGTTCACCAGGTTAGCCTCCGCTGCTCATGTGTAGGAGTGGGGAAACCAACCCGGTTCACCGGATTAGTCTCTGCTGCTCATGTGGAGGAGTGGGGACTCGAACCTGGTTCTGCAGATGAGAGTCCACCACTCCAAACATCACTGACTGCCTCTGACCTTCCTATCCTAAACACAACCCAGCTACAAAGAACAAAGGCGCATGGATGATAGAAAGGAAACAAAGAAGCTATTAAGGCTAGTTAAAAAAATATGACTCTTACGGTACTGGGGAGAAAAGGATTAATCAAAAAAAGCTAAAGCTAGAGATTTGAAGAAAAGGGCCGTTAATTTTTCATATCCTGAAACACAAGTTGTAGCGATTATGTCTCCCCCACTAGCCCTGTAAGACAGCCCAAGAAACAGAGCTTGGCATGCAAAATTAGCCAGAGTCGAATGAGATAAATGAATGTTTAACGATGACAGTGTTATAGCATTAAACTTTCAAACAAAGACTGGGGGAAGCTTGGTTAGGAATCTTTTGCCAAGTCATGTCTCTGCGTAAGAGATCTATCTTAAAAAGAGCAGCTGAGTCCTAATACCTTAGTTTGATTTCTAGCACTGAAGGAAGGGCTTGGAGATGACAAATCTTTGCAATGGTTTTTTTTTTATGACAGGCCTTTTGGGGAGATGGCTGCGTATAAAATCATTTCCTTCCAGCAGAGCCTCTTAGGGCCAAATTAGAAGTGCTCTTTTTTTTTTAAAGAGTGAGCCTGGGTTTTCCAGACCAAAAAGATGGTAGGGACAGAATACTCTATATGGGGCAGCAGCTTTGGGGAAATAACCCCTTCAAGCTCCGTTTGGGCACAGCCAAAAGGAGAGAGTTGCCAGCTCCTGGTTGAGAAATATTTGTGGGGTGGAGCCTGAGGAGGGCAGGGTTTGGGGAGGGGTGGGACTTCAATGGGGTATAATGCCATAGAGCCCACCTTCCAAAGAGCCATTTTCTTCAAGTGAACCAATCTCTGTCACCTGGAAATCAGTTGTAATAGCGGGAGATCTCCAGCCACAACCTGGAGGTTAGTCAACAGTAAGCAATCACTATGGCTATTTTCACAAAGACCAATGAAAACAATTTATAAAGAATAAATCCTTATTAATGCTCTGTTTATGCACAAAGACTATTTCGATTGTTTACAGAATCAAATCATGATATCAAATCAAAACACAATATCAAAATCACAATATCAAGACAGGCTTCCGGTAACTGTCCTCTTTCATATAAATCTTCATCAGTTGGTAAGTATGTAGTTGGTAAGTATTAATTCATACAGTCTATTAATCCTCTTTTCTTCTTTTTCCAGATTCCTACTGGAAAGGTTGAGGATTATCAGTGCACAAGAAACATCGTGGGATGGCCATTGTTTGGGGGTTTGGGGAGGGGAAGGACTTCAATGCCATAGAGTTCAATTGCCAAAGCGGCCATTTTTCTCCAGGTGATCTGATCTCTATCAGCTGGAGATCAGTTGAATTAGCAGAAGATTTCCTGCTACTACCTGGCAGTTGTCAACCCTACTCTCACCTCTAAGCCACAAATTCTCTTGAAACTTCAGCTGATGACTTCGCTACAAAAGCAAATGGTAGGCAGGAGTCCGTGCAGCTGCAGAGGCTGCACTACGTTGTTATTGTCTTCTCCCAGGACCTTCTCCAGAAGATGTTCTCCTGGCAATTCCAGGGGTCAAATTCAAACATGCACTAAAGCACATGTTAGGGTTGCCAGGCCCCTCTTCGTTACCGGCAGGAGGTTTTTGGGGCAGAGCCTGAGGAGGGTGGGGTTTGGGAAGGGACTTGTGAGAGTCCCCAACCTAGCTGGGCAAACTTCGCCAAATCAATTGCTCAGACTTGGATGCAGAAACAAAAGATTTATTGAAGGCTTCAGGTAGAGAAGACAGGCTCATGGATACAAAGTTGCGAGTGACTAGCTTATCGGGGTTACAGTACCCATCTACTACAGGGCACGAAGGTTCACACGCATGGGAGGCATGGGAGGCTACAAGGCAAACCGGTGCAGCATAAAACATCAAACAGTCCCAGAGAGACAGTGAGGGCTATCTGCATTTCAAGGCCGGACTCGGCCCGAGGGAGTGAAGGCAGAAAGCACAGCAGGGGAGGAGAGGCGGCACCTGGGCAAGAAGGACGAGGCGGGGGGAACTCAGGAAGATACACAGAGGTGCGAACTGCTTGTACGAGTTCAAAGGGGTAGAGATAGAAACAGATAAGAGCCAAAACCAGATGGCCCTCACAGGACTTCAATGCCATAGAGTCCAATTGCCAAAGCAGCCATTTTTTTATCCCTTAGAAGCTCCTTGATCAATTGATCTTGAGCAGACCAAAGCAGCCATTTTCTCCAGGCGAACTAATCTCTATCGGCTGGAGATCAGTTGTAACAGCAGGAGATCTCCAGCTAGTACCTGGAGGTTGGTAACCCTAAGCTAGTACCTGGAGGTGGGCAACCCTACCGCCTTCCTGGGACTGGACCACTTCAGGCTGTATGCACATTACTGGGGGTAGGTGGGGAAATGACCTGCCTGAATGCTTCCCACACATTAGAAAGCAGCAAGTTGGCTGTTGTCTATATACCGTAAGTAGAAAATACTATAGAAATGGGGGCTGGGGAAATTATATTAAGCCTACTTTGAAAATCAGCATGATTGAAAAGAGTTAAAGAGTTGCTGATGGAGACATTATTGAAAATGGGCCTGGTTTTTTTTTTTACTCTCCGTTATTAAAATCTTTCAAAGCCTTTTCAACGAGCAGAACAACGGCAACCCTTGACAGTCGTTCCTGTTTGTGTTCACAAATACTGACCCTAGTTTGATAATATATTTTGATCCTAGCGTCCTTTTCCTGGGCAGCTTGTCTGGGACCAGAGAATAGGCTGGGAGCGTCGGGCCTTATTTGTGGACTCGGAGCTCTAATTCCATCTAGAAAACCGACCGTAATTACAGGTACTGCTTAATCAGTTTCAAAAAAAAAGAGAGAGAGCGAGAGAGAGCAGAAACTGCAGTAAAAACTCATCTGCCAGAAACCAGACCGAGGCGTTTTTGAGGACAGCGTCCTGAAAAGGGGGGAGGGATTATTGTGACCGGAGACCAGCCATGTCAGATCTACTAATTGTATCTCCGCAGACACAAGCCATAGACAGTAGGCAGAGCTGGAGCACTTAGAGAACGATCTGTCAGAAGCAAATGATTCGCCCTTCAAAAAAATAATAAAAAAATAAAACTGCCATTTGATCGTGTTAATGTAAAGGTCTGCAGAGACAACCTCTCCCTGAGGTTATGAGGGATGTCTTCATAAATACTGACACAAGGACAAGAATTCAACGTGTTAACATCTCAGCTTTCGTGTAAAGAAAGTTACTAGCCCTTGTGCAATGTGACTTGAAAGGAGATCCCTGAAGCTGGTGGGGGAGTTCGAAACTGGATTTTGTTTCCCCACTCCTACCCATGAAGCCAGCTGGGTGACCTTGGGCTAGTCACAGCTCTCTCAGCCCCGCCTACCTCACAGGGTGTCGGTTGTGGGGAGGGGAAGGGAAGGTGATTGTAAGCAGGTTTGAGTCTCCCTTAAGTGGTAGAGAAAGTCAGCATATAAAAAAAAATCCAACTCTTCTTCTTCTAAAGTCAAAGAATGGAATCTCAGTACCCCATGGCATGCAGAACAGGCAAATCTGTTTAATTTTCAGATGCCGGGGATTTTTTGGTTTTTTTCTTAGACCAGATTCACCAGACCATCTGTAGTGCCACCCTCTCGAAATGCAAAGTGGTAGGGTGATCTTGTGAATGCACCCCAATGGAGGAGAATCAAAATGATTCCGTGTCCAGAAAATGTGAAAAAAAATGAAAGGGCAAAAATGCATGGTCACTTTAGCCGCCTTTATTCCCTGTTTCAGCCAGGATTCAGCCAGGATCGAAGGCACGTTTGGTGAAAATGCATACGTTCGATCCTGGCTGAAACAGGGAATAAAAGAGGCTAAAGCGACCGTGCGTTTCCGCCCATAGTTTACCAATTTGGTTTGGTTGGGTTGGGGGGGGGGTTGCCATCAAACTCCGGGTTGGGACACGCCTGGAGAATTGAGGGTAAAGCTTGGGAACAGACCTTCGCAGGGTATAATTCCACATCGTCCACTCTCCAAAGCAGCCATTTTCTTCAGGTGAACTGATCTCTGTCGCTTGGAGATCTCCAAGTCCCACCTGGAGGAGGGCAACCCTACTGCGGAGGTACGTTTTGAACAGCTGACGAGCAATCGCAAGCGAGTGGCATTTTTCAAGGGTAACTCTAGCTTTTAAAAGCACCACCTTCTGGATTTTTAAAAGGCTGAGAGAAGTTTATTTCAGAATAAATGATGCCGTCGTACAGAAAAAAAGTAGCACTGAAGAGGCTCGTGAAGTGAGGACGGACAACCCACATGGAGGTGGGAGGAGACCAGGAATAAATAATCAGGGTTCAATCCACAGGGGCGAAAACGCACGGTCGCTTTCGCCTCCTTTATTCCCTGTTTCAGCCAGGATTGAGCCAGGATCGAACGCACGTTCGGCGAAATGCATGCGTTCGATCCTGGCTGAATCCTGGCTGAAACAGGGAATAAAGGAGACTAAAGCGACCATGCGTTTTTGCCCCTCGCAGATGTCTCCAGAGGAGTGAAGGCGGGAAGGGCACATTTCTCACCTCACAGCCAAAGAACCAGTACCTGTTTTTGTTCACAAGTACATCGGCCTCCCCTCTGAGCTGGACCGGCATGGTGCCTCGTTTCGTTACCAACACCAATTGTTTCACTGTCCATTTTGCAAGCCGGGTCAACAATGTCACACCACCCTCCATCATTCAAAAGGTGCAACTACGTCTAGGATCTAATCAAACGCCACCCTTTTCCTAAGCGTTGCTCGGCCTCACGCACAGGAGCCCAAACCCAGCTTTCCATCTGCTTCATGTGTGAAATTGTTTTAGGGCGACCTGTCAACACCAAGTGTCTTCTCCCGCCCCCAAAGACACCTGAAGTTCATTTTCTGAAATCCCTGTTGTCACACACCTATGAACACTAAAGCGCTAGAAGCCAGAAGGAAGACCAAAGCTGTCTGGTTATCCATCCAGAGGAGGCCAAAACAGACGCGAGGCGTCAAAATTCATGATCGGATCATCCCAGAGGTTTTCGAAAAAGACTAATAACCGTTGCTACGCAGCGTCCCTATTTGCATCAGGGCCACGGCGTGAGAGGGAAAAGCATTTTTACCGCTCCATCTCCACAGGGTCTTGCTAACTGAAGCCAACAAACCCAACCTTCCTGTGTTGTATCTTAGCCACAGAAGGGGGGGGGGGGAAGGCAGGAGACACCAGTAAAAGAGAGGTGGTTTTTCCTCTTTTCCACAGCTATAAATAGTGCCTATGTCGGTCAGGGAGTATTCGTTATTAATTAATGGAGGGTTGGAAGGACTAAATCTCTCCCCGCCTCCCTCCATCTAAAATGAGCATTCAAACAGTATATAGGGTTGCCGGGGATCCCACTAGGCAGTGTGGGGGGTGAACACCCCCTTTCCCAAACCACAGCCCTGATTCTAAGTGTGTATATGAGGGGATGGCCTTTCAATTGCCATTTACCAATAAATAGTGTTGCCAACCTCCAGGCAATAGCTGGAGATCTCATAAGAACATAAGAAAGGCCCTGCTGGATCAGACCCAGGCCCATCAAGTCCAGCAGTCTGTTCACACAGTGGCCAACCAGGGGCCTCTAGGAAGCCCACAAACAAGACGACTGCAGCATTATCCTACCTGTGTTCCACCGCACCCGAAATAATAGGCATGCTCCTCTGATACTAGAGAGACTAGGTATGCAGCATGACTAGTATCCATTCTAACTAACAGCCATGAATACCCCTCTCCTCCATGAATATGTCCACTCCCCTCTTAAAGCCCTCCAAGCTGGCAGCCATCACCACATCCTGGGGCAGGGAGTTCCACAACTTAACTATGCGTGGTGTGAAAAAAGTACTTCCTTTTATCTGTTTTGACTCTCTCGCCCTCGAGCTTCAGCAGATGACCCCTTGTATATCTTACATTATACTTCAGTATTTATTCTTAATCCAAGCCCAAATTAACATTAATATTGTTCATCATCTGCACTGATTGACAGCAAGTCACAACATACATAATTAGCATGGGGCCCCATGCAACATAAATAGATTAGCATGGGGCCCCTATGCTTGTGGGGCCCCTGGGCAACTGCCCAGCGTGCCCATGCGTTAAGACGGCTGTCCCGGGGAGCGGGCGGGAATCTCCTGCTATTACAACTGATCTCCAGGCGATAGAGATCAGTTCACCTGGAGAAAATGGCTGTTTTGGCAACTGGGCTCCCTGGCATTGAAGTCCCTCCCCAAACCCCGCTCTCATCAGGCTCCACCCCAAAAACCTCCCGCCAGTGGCGAAGAGGGACATCGCAACCCTACCAATAAAAAGCATTTAGAAGATCCAGCGATGGATCTCCCAGCCACCATATTTTCTAGTTTGGCCCTGAGTTACGGATCTGGGTTTGAATCTCACCTCTGCGACGGCCTGACCCAGCAGCCTTAGACAAGCCACTTTCTCTCGGTCTCCACCTCCCTACCCCCACAGGGAAATAATAAACAATGATCTACCTTGCAGGGCAGGTGTAAGGATGTTAACAATAGACTGCAATCGAAGTGCCTGGAACACTTAAAAGCCCTGTATAAATACTGAACACTTTCGAACCTGCCACCTGGGAGAAAGCCAACAAAAGTTCCAACAAGAGACTCCCAGACTTCCTTTTCTAGCAGTCAAGGAAAAGCTTCCAGCCACTTTGAATATTTTCATATAAATGGCTTCTATTTATAAATGGGGGGGGGGAATGCCCAGTATATTTTGATGTGCATAGTTCAGCATTCCATACAAGATCTTTTTGACTGCGATACAAGGACTCAAAGGGTCCGGGCTGCTCGCAGGGAGTTAATTGCAGGCACCGTTTCGCTCTGTTTGGCCGGCTATTTTGGTTTGCCAAAGATTCTTAAGGACTCAGTTTGTTAGGAAGAATGAGAAGGGAATTTGCTGGCAGCCCAGGTCAAGCATATTAAGTGGAGGCGCAGCTGCAGCCAGAATGAGGAATAGCTTTCCCAAGTTTAGTAATTTCAGTTTTTTGACAAATGAGGGACCTGATTAGTACTCAAATGCCACCCAGGCATTTATCACAGAGAGAGTCAATGCAAGAATGCTTTTCGGTGTCATCCCTAAGCAGAACAACAAGATTTTGGGGGTATATGCTTTCAAACTTTGAATCGTGAAAGCGTATACCTAGGGTTGCCAGGTCCCTCTTCGCCACCGGCAGGAGGTTTTAGGGGCAGAGCCTGAGGAGGGCAGGGGTTGGGAAGGGAGGGATTTCAATGTTATATCCAATTGCCAAAGCGGCCATTTTCTCCAGGTGAACTGCTCTCTATCGGCTGGAAGTCAGTTGTAATAGCAGGAGATCTCCAGCTAGTACCTGGAGGTTGGGGGAGAAACTTAGACACCACTGTACATATATCAAAAGAATTGGAAATTAGTACAGGAGCAAAATTACTATTAAACAAAGTGCAAAAACTTTATAACAAGCTACGTGCAATGACATACAATTCTATTTTGTTTCTGGGGCAAAAAAAGCCTCTGCAAGGATAGAATTCTTATCAAGAAGATCAACTGAAGAAGCAACATATGCGAAATGATCACCAATCTAGAGGTGTCGCCTTGTTTTATTTCTGCAAAATCCACTATGTTTTAAAATATTGTCGAAGGCTTTCACGGTCAGAGTTCATTGGTTCTTGTAGGTTATCCGGGCTGTGTAACCGTGGTCTTGGAATTTTCTTTCCTGACGTTTCGCCAGCAACTGTGGCAGGCATCTTCAGAGTAGTAACACTGAAGGACAGTGTCTCTCAGTGTCAAGGGTGTAGGAAGAGTAATATATAGTCAGAAAGGGGTTGGGTTTGAGCTGAGTATTGTCCTGCAAAAGTATTGTCCTGTAAGTATCAAGATAATGTGCTAATGAGGGTATGGTATGTTAATATGGAACCATTGTATCCTGAAGTGATCTGTTAATGTGTGTAATCCAAAACTAATCTGTATGGCTATTGTTGAATGTTGTCTTTGTCTGGAGGTTTTTCAGGGCAGGAAGCCAAGCCTTATTCATTCTTAAACTCTCCTCTTTTCTGTTAAAGTTGTGCTGATGTTTATGAATTTCAATGGCTTCTCTGTGCAATCTGACAAAATAGTTGGTAGAATTGTCCAGTCTTTCAGTGTCTTGGAATAAGACCCTGTGTCCTGTTTGTGTCAGTCCATGTTCAGCCACTGCTGATTTCTCAGGTTGGCCAAGTCTGCAGTATCTTTCATGTTCTTTTATCCTTGTTTGTATGCTGCGTTTTGTGGTCCCGATGTAAACTTCTCCACAGCTGCAAGGTATACGATATACTCCTGCAGAGGTGAGGGGGTCTCTTTTGTCTTTTGCTGATCGTAGCATTTGTTGTATTTTCTTGGTGGGTTTAAACACTGTTTGTAGGTTATGTTTTTTCAAAAGTTTCTCCATCCTATCAGTGACTCCTTTAATAAATGGCAAGAATACCTTTCCTATGGGAGACTGTTTTTCTTGAGTTTTCTGATTTTTGTTTGGTTCAACTATGTTTTCTTTGTAAACAGTCCACTGGGGAATGTCACCCCACATCACCTACTTGAGTGTAACTGAAAGGCAATTGGACTTCCTCGCTAAGGTTTACACTTACCCTGACTGGAGTTTTAGTTCCTCTTGGGACTTAGTTGCTTTTGTTATTCTCTGTATATGTCAATGTTTTGAATGCTTTTGGTTAATTTACTTATAAAAATTACATGAACAAGAATTGCAGAAATCAGTGTATCAGTGCATGAATCTTTATTGTGAGCCTTCGTGCTGTTGTTATTTGTAACTACGTGATTTCCAGCACAGGTATTTTGTTATTTGAGACTATCTGGAGGTTGGCAACCCTACTTATAAGGCTGTTTTATACGTAGTCAGACCATCAAGATCTCTGTTGTCTACTCTGGCTGGCAGCAACTCTCAGATCTTTCACTTCACCTCCTACCTGAATCCTTCCAAATGGAGATGCTGGGGATCGAACCTGAGTCTTTCTGCATCAAAAACAGATGCTCTGCCCCTGAGTCACAGGCAGCCCTGCTTCCAGTTGAGCCATGGACGATCCCCAGGTACCAAAGGCCCAGCTCAGGACTAAGTTTCCAAGCGTACACAGCCTCCCAATTGTCAAGCTGTACCAACCACAAAGGCTGAAAACTTGCTTGTTCAATTTAAAAGAATTGAACAAGCAATTCCCAGAACGCTAATTTTGTGCCAGATTCTGTGACTATTCCGCAAATCTGCAGAAAATTGTTTGGAGACAACATTGGCTGTTGTGACTGCGGGTGAGCCCTGCTCACACTAACTGCAGGATGGGTGGCTGATGTTTTTTTTTTTAAATCAAATGGCCTTCATAGAAAGTCATCTGAGAATCTATATTCAGCGTGGCAACTCCCTACTGTGTAATTTTAATAAACATACTCCACAGCCTTGAACTCCTAACCTGGCCGAGCTACGCCCAGTGCTAACACTTGCCAGGCTGAAACCACTTGCTCTGGTCATTCATCGCAGAGCTGACTCGAAAAATCAAACAGCAACTGTGTTTCTCTATTGTCTCAAACATAAGAACATAAGAAAAGTCATGCTGGATCAGACCAAAGGCCCATCAAGTCCAGCAGTCTGTACACACAGTGGCCAACCAGGTGCCTCCAGGAAGCCCCCAAACAAGACAGCTGCAGCAGCATTATCCTGCCTGTGTCCCACAGCCCCTAAGATAACAGGCATAAGAACATAAGAAAGGCCATGCTGGATCAGACCAAGGGCCATCAAGTCCAGCAGTCTGTTCACACAGTGGCCAACCAGGGGCCTCTAGGAAAACCAGACAACTGCAGCAGCACTGTCCTGCCTGCGTTCCACAGCACCTAATATAATAGGCATGCTCCTCTGATACTGTAGAGAATAGGTATGCCTCATGACTAGTATTCATTTTGACTAGTAGCCATGGATAGCCCTATCCTCCATGAACATGTCCACTCCCCTCTTAAAGCATTCCAAGATGGTAGCCATCACCACATAAAAACATAAGAAAAGCCCTGCTGGATCAGATCAAGGCCCATCAAGTCCAGCAGTCTGTTCACACAGTGGCCACCCAGGTGCCTCTAGGAAGCCCCCAAACAAGACGACTGCAGCAGCATTATCCTACCTGTTTTCCACAGCCCCTAATATAATAGGCAAGCTCCTCTGATACTATAGAGAATTGGTATGCACCATGGCTAGTATTCATTTTGACCTGCATTGTTCTCTTTTGCTTGTATCTTCAGGTAATACACGTTTATCATTTTTGGTGCGATTGATAAGAGCCAAAGCAAACTGACTGGACCCAGCGTGTGCAGGTCTCTATACATCTAGTAACCCAACAAATCAGCAGTGCTAAATCCAAGGCTTCTTTTTGACTGCAGGCTGCTTTAAGGAAAAGATTTCTGTTCTGTCTATGGGTCAACACACACTTTGCATGACAAATGAGCATGCCACCTGTTGAAAGAGGAAACCTTTCTCTGAACATACAGGGCAGGTGTGTGCACTAATGCATACTCAGATGCAATTAGAGATATTTGTGCATTTATTCATTTTACCATTTTATACCCTGCCTTTCAACAGTGCTATCAAGGCAGCTGATGGCAGCTGATGAGAACAAGTTTTAAAAACTGTAAGATCCAATAGTAAGTACCACAAGATACAAAACTATAACAAACTACCCCCAAAAATTTTTTAAAACAATCATCAGAATCAGGATCTGTTATCAGATATCAGAATAAAATCAGGTCAGTGTAAACGCCCAATAAAAGGCTAGTTTCTACCTTTTCTTCCAAAACTCTGAAAGGAAGGGGCCAGATGTACATCATAAGGGAGCAAATTCCAACATCTGGGTGCCACCTCCGAGGAAGCCCTTCACATGTACATACCACACTCCTGAAGGCAATGGGATATAGAGAAAGACTTCTCAAGCTTACCTAAGCACACGGGGCCCATTCATACGGTCCTTGTAACAAAGCTCACCAAGGGGCCAAGGAGAAAACTCACTTGCTTTGTCAAACATGAACTGATGTTAACACACACCAGATAGACTGCTGAGTTGCAAGTTGAGGGAGGTAAGTGTTCAAAAAAGTAAGAAGTGGGTTCCGCACAGCCCTGTAGCCCATTTGGATGTGGACAGATGATTGTTTCTCTGGGGTAACTTTTCCTGACAGTCATCATGGTGTTTAACCTCAGCTAGCTTCGGTAGATTGATAACTACAAATGGAGGGGAACTTTTCTGCAAGGAGTGGGAAAAGAGGGGCTTACTTACTACATACATACATGCCATCACAACTGATTTAGAAGAGGAAGAAGTGGAAGAGTTGGTTTTTATATGCCAACTTTCTCTACCACTTAAGGGAGATTCAAACCAGTTTACAATCACCTTCCCTTCCCCTCCCAACAACAGACACCCTGTGAGGTAGGTGGATGTGAGAGAGTGTGACTGGCCCAAGGTCACCCAGCTGGCTTCAAACCCGGTTTTCTAGATTACAGCCCACTGCTCTGTAACCATTACACCATTGCTGGCTCAACTGGAAGGAAGCCATCTTAAGCTCCCTGCTCAGGTCTCCAGATCAGAGTCCACCGCTCCAAACCACCACTCTTAACCACTACACCATGTTGGTTCTCCAACCATGGTGACTCCATCAAGGGGCTTTCAGGGCAAGTGAGAAGCAGAGGTGGTTTGCCATTGCCTTCCTCTACAAGGCCTTCCTTGGCTGTCTTCCACCCAAGTACTACCTCTGCTTTGCTTCCAAGATCTGACAAGCCTGGGCTGTACCATGCCGCCTTCCATCTCGAAGGGGATTGCTACCAGAAAATAATTGGTCCTTGCATTTTCCTAACTGGAGGTGCCCCCCAAAGGGATGCATGACCTTGGGGGTCTAGGATCCTCCAATATGTAATTTCACTCCAAAACAGAGCAAGATTACAATGACTCTTTTGTGCTCACCAAGACTCCTCAATGGATGCTCGATGATTCTAAGGAAGTTTCTCAATGGCTCCATGCTGAGATTATCTTTCCCGGTCAATGCTATGCAGCCTTTAACATAAAGTGACTTCTACGCTATGTTTGAACAACCGCTGTAATTAAACCCTAGTCTTCCAGCGGACTGAATTAGTCCATCGCCTGGCATTCCACTCAAAAGCAATCCATTTGAGAGAGTACAACAGTTAGGCTTTTAAAAACATTAGCGGCTGAAATGTTCAGCGCTGCCCAGGTAAAAGAAAGAAAGACATTTTACAGAAACATATTGTTCATATGTTTCGCCTGTTCACACATAAAACTGACAAGTCTATCTTGGGAGATGCCTGAAGATTTGGGAACGGTGTCTGGAGAAGGCATAAGAACATAAGAAAGGCCATGCTGGACCAGACCAAGGTCCATCAAGTCCAGCAGTCTGCTCACACAGTGGCCAACCAGGTGCCTCCACAAAGCCCACAAACAAGACGATTGCAGCAGCATTATTCTGCCTGCGTTCCACAGCACCTGATATAATAGGCATGCTCCTCTGATCCTGGAGATAGTAGGTATGCATCATGACTAGTATCCATTTTGACTAGTAGTCATGAATATCCCTCTCCTCCATGAACATGTCCATTCCCCTCTTCAAGCCTTCCAAGTTGGCAGCCATCTCCGCATCCTGGGGCAGGGAGTTCCACAATTTAACTATGCGTTGTGTGAAGAAAGACTTCCTTTTATCTGTTTTGAGCCTCTCACCCTCCAGCTTCAGCAGAGGACCCCACGTTCAAGTATGATGAGAAAGGGAGAAAAGCTTCTCCCTGTCCCCTCTCTCCATACCATGCATAATTTTATAGACCTCTATCATGTCTCCCCTTAACCGCCTTCTTTCCAAGCTAAACAGCCCTAAGCGTTTTAACCGTTCCTCATAGGGCCATTGCTCTAACCCCCTGATAATTTTGGTTGCTCTTTTCTGCAGAGTCTGGGCAGGGGAGGGGGCTCAGCAGGGATGGGATGCCATAGAAGCCACCCTCCAAAGCTCCCATTGTCTCTAAGAGAACTGGCCTCTGTAATCTGGAGACAAGCTGTAATTCCGAGAGAACTCCAGGCCCCGTCTGGAGGTTGGTAACTCTATTCACACGTGAAACTGCCATTGGTTCGTTTTATCTACTCATTTTGCTTAGATGTGACTCTACAGGCCCTCAGGGAAAGAAAAGCCTCTCCAAACAACAGGGATCTGAGATAGGGATGCCAGGTCCGCCGTCTGTTTGCCCTAAGACTGCCAGGTCCCTCTTTGCACTTTGGGGGTTAGTTTGGGCTGTGATGGGTAGGATTGCCAGGTCCCTCTTCGCAACCGGTGGGAGGTTTTTGGGGCGGAGCCTGAGGAGGGCAGGGTTTGGGGAGGGGAGGGACTTCTATGCCATAGAGTCCAGTTGCCAAAGTGGCCATTTTCTCCAGGTGAACTGATCTCCATCAGCTGGAGAACAGTTTTAATAGCGGGAGATCTCCAGTTACTGCCTGGAGGTTGGCAACCCTAGTTTGCCCACTGGCACCAGAGAAATGGGGAGGGGGGAACCCAGCGCACTTATGTCACTTCCATTTAAAACGGGAAGTGGAATGGCGGATGCTCTAGTATTTTGCAAAAAGCCTGTGCTAAAACCATAGAGCATCCGCCATATCCCTTCTGGTTTTCAATTAAAGTGATATACAAGAGTGCCAGCACAATACTGCCCGCCCCCCTACTTCCTCCCAGAGGTTGCCAGCTGTGGCCTGGCAGCTGTAATCTGAGATCCTTTAAGTGGAGAAGCCAGAGACTGAACCTGGGGCTTTCTGCCTACAAAGCATCTGCTCTACCACTGAGCCACGACCCTTCCACAGACTTTTTCCCCATCTGGCTAAGATTATATGCAACAATTGAAAACAAAGATTGCACAGAGGAGCAGAGCTATGGATAACCAGCACAATGGGACAAGAGTGGAATCCTAAACAGAGGTACACCCTTCCAAACCCCTTGACTTTAATGGAGCATGGCTAGGTTTGCTTGGCTAGCAATTAAAATTAGGCAGAGTTTGCTTAAGAACCTACAGTAGCCAAGGAAATAGAGAATGAATACTGTTTGATCACACAGGATGAATATGCATGTTTATTTATTTATCTTCCTCATTTTAGTCTCTGTAATTTTAGGTTATTATCATGCATTCTAATTTTACCCACATTTAGTATTTGTTCGGATATTAATTAGCTATGCACTTTGATAATCTTGCCATTTTTAACCAGTTTAACTATTTTAACTATTTAACCATTTTAATAGCAAATCTATTTTGTATTTGTTTTTATCCTGTACTATTTAACTATGCAAATTTGTTTAATTTGATGGTCTATGACTGCAAATAAATTATTGTTGTTGCTGTTGTTGACTTTAATGGAGCATGTAACTCTGTTTAGGATTGCACCGCAAAATGAGCACCCATCCACAGTTGGGCTTGGTCAAAATGAAACGGTATTGAAAAGGAACTGAAACCTGATGGATTTTGCGTAGACAAAAGGAACCAATGAGCTAGCATGGAGCCTGGCATAACTATGCAGCTCTGTCATGAGTAATAAAGGGATGTTTCTCTGTATCTGAAGACTGATTTGTTCAATACCACATTTTTAAAAATGCAGTTGGCTAGTCACAGTTCTCTTCGAACTCTCTCAGCCTCACCTACCTCGCAAGGTGTCTGTTGTGGGGAGAGGAAGGGAAGGAGATTGTAAACCGGTTTGATTCTCCTTAAAAAGATAGAGAAAATCGGCATAAAAACCAACTCTCCTCCTCCTCCTCCTCCTACACGTTAGAGTAAGATCGGGGAGACTTAGGTTCAAATCCCCACTCTACCACGTAAGCTAACTTGGTGATCTAATTGTGTCCTCTAGGCCTAAACTACCTCACAGGGTGGTTTTTGTGAGGATTAAAACAGAGAACGGGAGAACAACATTATAAGCAGTTTTGGGTCCCCACTGGGGGGGAAATGGGGTGTAAAAATCTACATAAAATACAAACACAAGTCCAAAGCTTCCTTGGGTGTGTGGAAGAAGCTATGAAGTTCTTTAGACCTGAGTCTTAACATTGCAAAGTTTCAGATAGAAATTGCTAACTCCCCTTGTCATGCCGTCTGATCTGATAAAGCACTCCCATGTGGCAAGCCCCTTGCGCGTCTGCAAACTTTAATTCAAAGGTAATGTGCATACACAGTGTGCACAGTGCAGAGATCTGCAGGATAAATAGAATATAGCAGGTTGCCTAGAAATTGCCTGTTCAGTACGGCCGAGAGAAATAAATCGCATATTTTATGTAAGGCTTGGCCATCTTTAGTTAGCTGTTTTCACAACGAAAGACCAGTCCCCTAAACAAGAAAAACCTTTATAATTAAAAGGAATTAAGCAAGTGCCCTGACCTGGCTAGCCTAATCTTATCAGAGCTCAGAACCGAAGTAGGGCTGGCCCTTGCTAGTATTTGGATGGGAGATCTCCAAGAAATGCCAGAGTCGTGATGTGGAGGCAGGCAATGGCAAACCACCTCTGAACGTCTCTTGCCTTGAAAACCCCACCAAGGGTCACCATAAGTCAGCTGTGACTTGACAGCAAAAAAAAAAAAAGGACACACAAGAATAAGCACACTGTTGAATTAACCTACAAGTTTCCAAGCTGAAGCTCAAAGTACACGTGATGCTGCAGTTGTACACACTTTAAATGTGTAAGTTGGCCCTAAAAATGGTTGTAGGAGGGCCCAATAGAGATCCAGATTGTGGTGTCTATAGAGTGTGTGTGTGTGTGTGTGTGTGGGGGGGGGGTAATCCAAGCTCAAACCATGTGCCAATTTATGCCAGTGCAGGGGTGCTCCTATTAGGGTTGCCAACCACCAGGCAATAGCTGGAGATCTCCTGCTATTACAGCTCATCTCCAACTGATAGAAATTGGTTCATCTGGAGAAAATAGCCACTTTGGCAATTGGACTCTATGGCATTGAAGTCCCTCCCTTCCCCAAACCTCGCCCTCCTCAGGCTCTGCCCAAAAAACCTCCTGTTGGTTGCGAAGAGGGACCTGGCAACCCTAGCTCCTATGCATATTTATTACATACTGGGAGACCTCATGTGTGCCTCTTCCTAATAAAGGACTCACAAAAGCCAGTATTTGAGCTGCAGAATCTTTATGGATTTTTCGTCAACATGTTAATTATCAGCAATGTTAAACTATACAGTTTCAGCTGTGCAAACAGACATTTTTTTTAATCTCTTGCTCTGAATTTTGACATACTTTGGTTCTTTTATAATTAAAGGTCGATTGCCCACGGAACAGTAGTGCAATCTAGAACTCCCCCTCCGCCAGCAATTAAGGGGCTGCTATTTGCACCAAACAGTGAACATTTTGAAGTAGCTATGACTTTAGAGATGGGAGAAAGCTTTTTAACTGTCAGGTGGGCTAGAATGCTTGATTTATTTGACTTCTGAAAATGCAAGATGGTTATTTGAAAAACAAAACTCTTCTTCCACCACAGTGGAAAGATCAACACAGCTCTTTCTTGGTACAAATGCAAGCTTCATTTTATGATAGGAGGGAATATTATATTTCACTGAACTTCAAGATGTAAAGTCTCTCTCGATGTTTAGACACACGCTGGCATTGTTTCAGAGTTCTTAAAGAAAGGGGAAGAAAATGTGCTTTTAAAAATCATATTTATCTGCTCTTGGGTTCATTCCCACAACCATCAATTATATTTGCTTCCTCTGGAGCTTATTCCCACAACTATCAAGTACCGGATTTATTTCCCTGGACTGGGAAGCTTGAGATCTAGGCTCCAGATTAGGCTCAGGGAGATCTAGGTTCAAATTCCCTCTCTGCCATGAAACTTACTAGATGACTCTGTGCCAGCCACTGCCTTCTCTCATCCTTACCTCCCTCCCTACCTCACAAGGTTGTTGGGAGAATAAAACAGTGAATGGAAGAACCCTGAGTTCCTTGGAGGAATGGCAGGGTAAAAAATGCAATTGATTATTGCTTAAAATCTCCTCCAAACAGTTCTAAGGGATGTGTCGACAAGCACTGTGGATTCCATGTATTTCTCCTCACATAAATGGCTCCCAGAAGGGGAAGGAAGGAACCAATTCAAAATACTATCCATATATGCATTCAGTGAATCATGTTAATTATTCCTTATCCATGGCACAATAGGTGTTCATTCACCCAACCAAGTCTACCCTGCCCTATGTAATCAAATAAACAGCTACCTTAAATTGACGGGCTTGGGAGTAGTTAGCTCTCAGTGGTCTTTCCCAGTCTCCTGAGACCTCTGGAGTATATTGTTATTTCTACTATTTATGAAAAACTTATGCAATCCTACAGAGTACTCAAAAGTACTGCACAACAATCCTAAAAATAAAATAAGTCATAAAACACTCATAAACTAATAAAATACTATTTAAAAACATCACAGAGCAAACGATTCAAATTTCCAGTTTACATTAAACTTCCATCCGTCTCAGCCCAGGACAAACCATAAGAATCTGCTAAAACAGCCAGGTCTTCCTGGGCAAACCAAACATTTATCCCTGAGCATTGTTGCTGTTGTGTTGAGGGAACAGCAGGCACAAGCTGAGATAGCCCCGTGATTATTTACAAAAATCTGTCTTAGAGATTCACGACAAAACTCACAGAGGTGCAGTCAACAACAAAACATCTCACTCTTGCTTGTCTTTTGACTTAGCTCCTCCCATGCCCTCCAGATGAAACAGCAACTGGCTTCTGCCTAAAAGCGGTGTGTCTCTTGCTGAATCACACCGCTGCAAAACTGTTGTAAAGCCGCCATAAAGTGCATACGGTAGCTGAAAAATGCAGTTATGATACAACTGGCACAACCACCAACATTGCTTGAGCAGACAACTCCCTCATGAATAAATGCCTAAATAAGTAAATATATCCCAGTCAATATATAAGCAACAATCCCGTGTCTCACATGGATGCAAGAGCAGCCCTGCTGGGTCAGACCCCAAGGTTCATCTAGTCCGGCATCTTAACCCTAGGGCCAATCAGATGCCCTGAAATGTCTATACGCCTGTCCCTCTTGTTGCCCCCCAAAACAGGTATTGTGAGGTACACTGTCTTCAAACATGGAGGTTCCATTTAGCCATCATGGCTCCTAACCACCGATGGACCTATCATGTTATTCCATTTCACAGCTGTTCTAAGCTCCTCTTAAAGACTCACCTTCCCTTGGGGAACAAATGTCTGTTACCAAAGCTTCTAGGTCACAGGCTGGAACGCCTCTAAGAATCTTGCCCTGGAGCCTCAGAACTCAGGTCGCCAAATAAGTCAGCTTTTCCTGGTGCCGTGTTCAAGCTGGGCAGGTATACATCTCCTATAATTAGGTGGAAGACGGACCTGCAGTGTCAGGAATGGGGGGGGGGGGCAAGAGACCAATTCTTGGAGTGCTAGCATTCACAGTCCTCATGCACCAAAGCCGAGGCCGAGTTATTCAAGAGCAGTTTTCATGAAATAAGCATCGTCCCCTGCAAACCAAGGACATCCAACTATACCAGACAAGGCCACCAACGTCTCCTGAGCCAAACATGCCATTTTAGCGTTAAGGAAAGATTACTCCAAGGATTACTCCAACTCGTATTGGGCGCTAACACACATACATTTATTTGCAGCCAAGCTAATGGTTTTTTTTTTAATAACACACACACCTAGGTATTGCTAGCAACACCCCCGAGATCACCCTTAAAAACTGAGACTGCACACAGATGGATAATAAGCAAAGATTCAATCTCCCCACCCCACCCCCACCCCCGGAATATCCACTGGAAAGCATTCCCATCTCTAAGCACACTTTCAAGAATGCATTAGGAGACTTTCTAGACCCATTAAAGAGGCTGTTGGGCTACTGAGATCGGAAGAAGTTATTATACATGGAGAGATCTTCTTTTTCAAAGCAAAAGGTAATGCTTGCCATCCACCGTTGCGGGTTTGTCTTAATTGGCTTATTTTTTTAAAAAAAACCTTGTCAGTCAAGTCAGCACACAGATGATAAAAACCAGAAAAGGGAGACGGTTACGTGAACCACATACGAATGCATCTGCCTTGGGGCTGCAAGGGGGACCATTTCAGTTTCTATGAGGCGGGAGGATTCCCCCCCCCCAAAGAAAAAACATTGTCCAAAAGAGCAAAGGAACCCCCGGCGAGGTGTGGTGTATGCATCCCAGAGTTTCGAACACCAATCCAGCCAAATTATTCTGACCATGTCTGGGAAGGATTCCTTTCAGTCTTAACAACCCATCACTACATTTCCTGGGGAGGGCAGGCCGATTCTCTCTTGCGGTCCAGGCAGAATCCGGCCCCCGTCGACCTGATCCTGGGGCTAACTGCACCAAACCTTTTCTGCAGCTCCCAGCATCTCGCTCACTCAAATAGATACCGACACCTCCCTCCTCTTTCCCCCCCTTTCTTTTGCGCACAGGAGCAGGTTTGGGGAGGGGGGAAGAGAAAGGGTTGAGTCAGGAGAAGGGCTTCCAATTGGGTGCTGTGGATGTACACAGCTAGCCGCTGCCGAAGTCTGCTGTGCCACGAAATGGTGGTATTGGTGGCGGCTTCTGGGGAAAGCACATCTTGAGTGTGCAAGGAGAGGGAGGGGAGAGGAGAAGAGCACCCCCCCTCCAACATAGACAAACACACACAGCATCTCTCAGCATCAAGCTCTGCAAAGTCTGGCACCCCAAGAAAAGGAAGCTCAGAGCATCAAATCCCGCCCCCAAGAAAAGGGCCTCCAGGATCCACCCTGCCCAACAGCATCTCTCAGAACCAAGCTCTGCAAAGTCTGGCACCCCAAGAAGAGGAAGCTCAGAGCATCAATCCCCCCCCCCCCCAAGAAAAAGGCCTCCAGGATCCACCCCACCCAACAGCATCTCTCAGAACCAGCTCTGCAAAGTCTGACACCCCAAGAAGATAATTCACAGTGGGTCGCCGTGTTAGTCTGTCTGCAGTAGTAGAAAAGAGCAAGAGTCCAGTAGCACCTTAAAGACTAACAAAAATATTTTCTGGCAGGGTATGAGCTTTCGTGTATCTAGCTGTATCTGAAGAAGTGAGCTGTGGCTCACGAAAGCTCATACCCTGCCAGAAAATATTTTTGTTAGTCTTTAAGGTGCTACTGGACTCTTGCTGTTTTCTACTACCCCAAGAAGAGGAAGCTCAGAGCATCAAACCCCCCCCCCCCAAGAAAAGGGCCTCCAGGATCCATCCCAGCCAACAGCATCTCTCAGAACCAAGCTCTGCAAAGTCTGGTACCCCAAGAAGAGGAAGCTCAGAGCATCACCCCCCCCCCAAGAAAAGGGCCTCCAGGATCCATCCCAGCCAACAGCCTCTCTCAGAACCAAGCTCTGCAAAGTCTGGCACCCCAAGAAGAGGAAGCTCAGAGCATCAATCCCCCCCCCCAAGAAAAAGGCCTCCAGGATCCACCCCACCCAACAGCATCTCTCAGAACCAGCTCTGCAAAGTCTGACACCCCAAGAAGATAATTCACAGTGGGTCGCCGTGTTAGTCTGTCTGCAGTAGTAGAAAAGAGCAAGAGTCCAGTAGCACCTTAAAGACTAACAAAAATATTTTCTGGCAGGGTATGAGCTTTCGTGTATCTAGCTGTATCTGAAGAAGTGAGCTGTGGCTCACGAAAGCTCATACCCTGCCAGAAAATATTTTTGTTAGTCTTTAAGGTGCTACTGGACTCTTGCTGTTTTCTACTACCCCAAGAAGAGGAAGCTCAGAGCATCAAAACCCCCCCCCCAAGAAAAGGGCCTCCAGGATCCATCCCAGCCAACAGCATCTCTCAGAACCAAGCTCTGCAAAGTCTGGTACCCCAAGAAGAGGAAGCTCAGAGCATCACCCCCCCCAAGAAAAGGGCCTCCAGGATCCATCCCAGCCAACAGCCTCTCTCAGAACCAAGCTCTGCAAAGTCTGGCACCCCAAGAAGAGGAAGCTCAGAGCATCAATCCCCCCCCCCAAGAAAAAGGCCTCCAGGATCCACCCCACCCAACAGCATCTCTCAGAACCAGCTCTGCAAAGTCTGACACCCCAAGAAGATAATTCACAGTGGGTCGCCGTGTTAGTCTGTCTGCAGTAGTAGAAAAGAGCAAGAGTCCAGTAGCACCTTAAAGACTAACAAAAATATTTTCTAGCAGGGTATGAGCTTTCGTGTACCTAGCTGTATCTGAAGAAGTGAGCTGTGGCTCACGAAAGCTCATACCCTGCCAGAAAATATTTTTGTTAGTCTTTAAGGTGCTACTGGACTCTTGCTCTTTTCTACTACCCCAAGAAGAGGAAGCTCAGAGCATCAAACACCCCCCCCCCCAAGAAAAGGGCCTCCAGGATCCATCCCAGCCAACAGCATCTCTCAGAACCAAGCTCTGCAAAGTCTGACACCCCAAGAAAAGGAAGCTCAGAGCATTAAAAAAAAAAAAAAAACCAAGAAAAGGGCCTCCAGGATCCATCCCAGCCAACAGCATCTCTCAGAACCAAGCTCTGCAAAGTCTGGTACCCCAAGAAGAGGAAGCTCAGAGCATCACCCCCCCCCCAAGAAAAGGGCCTCCAGGATCCATCCCAGCCAACAGCCTCTCTCAGAACCAAGCTCTGCAAAGTCTGACACCCCAAAAAAAGGAAGCTCAGAGCATTAAAAAAAAAAAACCAAGAAAAGGGCCTCCAGGATCCACCCCACCCAACAGCATCTCTCAGAACCAAGCTCTGCAAAGTCTGGCACCCCAAGAAAAGGAAGCTCAGAGCATCAAAAAAGAAAAAAAACCAAGAAAAGGGCCTCCAGGATCCATCCCAGCCAACAGCATCTCTCAGAAACAAGCTCTGCAAAGTCTGACACCCCAAGAAGAGGAAGCTCAGAGCATCACCCCCCCCCCAAGAAAAGGGCCTCCAGGATCCATCCCAGCCAACAGCCTCTCTCAGAACCAAGCTCTGCAAAGTCTGGTACCCCAAGAAGAGGAAGCTCAGAGCATCAATCCCCCCCCCAAGAAAAGGGCCTCCAGGATCCATCCCAGCCAACTGCACCCTTCTCGCCTTTCCCCCCCCCCCCAACCTCCCCTGCCCCCCATCACCCCCCGGCTCTCCCCTTCGACTCACGTGAAAACGAAGAACAAAGTGGTGGATCCGACTAGTAAGGCAGCGGCGGTGGAGACCGGGATGTACTTCGTGGGTTTAAACCTTTTTCCAATGCTGTTGGGCATCCTGTAGCTTACACATCACTAGACCAGATCCCCCCCCCCCCGCGAAAGAGTCCAAGAGGGGCCCCCCGCCCGATCCGCCCGAGGAAGAGGGAGAAGGGAGCCGCCGCGCAGGGCTGGGCGATGCAGAGAGCAGGCAGGGGACCGGGGGGTGGGGGGGACGGGGGGCAGGAGGGAGAGGAGAAAAAAAAGAGGGACCGAGACAGAAAGGGGGGAGGGAGTGAGAGAGAGAGGAGAGGGGGCCGCGAACAGCTGACCTCTCCAGCGCAGGAAATCCCACCCACACGGGCCGGCCCACTCGGCTGATGTCAACCAGCCCCTTAAGGTAGAACTGCGGAGAGGGAGAGATGCTATTGATGCACGGGAGGTTTGGCCTGGGACTGGCCGCTCTTGAGATGCAAGATCGGAACAAGGCTGTCAAAGGCAGGACATTTTGGGGGGACTTTCATTCATAGGGTCGCCAGGAGTCGGAAGCGACTTCTGGGCGCTTAACACGCACAGATGCGCTTCCCCCCCCAACCATATTCTCAGAACTCAACCATAAGCCCCCCATGCAGAGTTTTGAGAATTCAGGTGGGGGAAATCCAAGGCACAACCTCCCATGAAGAAGGGCATTTATGCATAGGAGATTTTGCCTTGGGTTTGCCCCTCTCCAGACGCACATTTCCCCCATTCGAATTCTCAAAACTCTACATGGGGGCTCATTTTTTAGTCCTGAGAATTCAGGTGGGGGGAAATGTGCATCTAGAGAGGGGCAAATCCAAGGCACAACCTCCCATGAAGAAGGCCATTTATGCATAGGAGATTTTGCCTTGGGTTTGCCCCTCTCCAGACGCACATTTCCCCCATTCGAATTCTCAAAACTCTACATGGGGGCTCATTTTTTAGTCCTGAGAATTCAGGTGGGGGGAAACGTGCATCTAGAGAGGGGCAAATCCAAGGCACAACCTCCCATGAAGAAGGGCATTTATGCATGGGAGATTTTGCCTTGGGGTTGCCCCTCTCCAGATGCACATTTCCCCCATTCGAATTCTCAAAACTCTACATGGGGGCTCATTTTTTAGTCCTGAGAATTCAGGTGGGGGGAAATGTGCATCTAGAGAGGGGCAAATCTAAGGCACAACCTCCCATGAAGAAGGCCATTTATGCATAGGAGATTTTGTCTTGGGTTTGCCCCTCTCCAGACGCACATTTCCCCCATTCGAATTCTCAAAACTCTACATGGGGCTCATTTTTTAGTCCTGAGAATTCAGGTGGGGGGAAATGTGCATGGGGGGGGATCGACTCATGGCGACCCTCTTGCTCAGATCTTGCAAATTGAAGGCTGTGGCTTCCTTTATTGAGTCAATCCATCTCTTGTTGGGTTAGCAATTTAAATTTTTTTATTACCCACAACTCATAGAGGGTCAAAAATTGGATGACAATAAATTGGGGAGGGGGGGGACAATAAAATACATTAAAACAACACGAATGTAAGAACGTCAGACCCCAATTAAAAGCCCGTTTCAGTGGTGCTGGCCAGTGGGTTCTAGAAACACACCCCACATCAAAGAGAAAAAGGGCCAAGAGAAAACTTCTACCTTGGAACCTAAAACTATCAAGAGTAGACACCAAGGAAGCCTGCCCATAGGAGGAGATGCATAATTAGGCTGCCACATCCAAAATTGTATTCGTTTGTTTCCTTTGTACCACACCTCTCTCCCTGACGGGGACCCAAAGCAGTTTAAGTCATTCTCCTCTCTTCCACTTTATCCTCACAACCACCCTGTGAGGTAGGTTAGGCTGAGAGCGTGTGACTGGCCCAAGGTCATCCAGCGAGTTCCCACGTGGCACGAGCAGGGATTCGAAACCAGGTCTCCCAGATACTAGTCCAGCACTCTTAACCATTACACCACACTGGCTGTATCCCTTTGTGGTCACCTATCTGACTTCAGAAGAGTGGGAAACTGAGAGAACGACCTGTCTAGAAGACCTTAATTGTTCAACAGGAACACATGGGAGCAGGCAATCCTTTAAGTACGGTATCCTAATCCCAAATCATCACAGCCTGACCTTGTACATATAATCCTATGTGCATAGGTCAGTCTCCACATTCCTGTGTACCCACATACTCAGTCACATGTTGGAATACAAGGGTGTAAAAGCGTCCTATTAAGGTGGACAATAAAACATTCGCTTCTAGTTCCTGCTTCTCAGCAAGCGTATAGCTGAGAAGCTATACATGAATAACTTGCACAGATGAGGGTAACCACCAGCAGTCGCTGGGGGAGGGGGTGTCCCACTGCAATAGTGTAAGTTCATGTTGGGAAAAGTGTGACAGGTAAGTTATGCCGGAGAACACAGCAGTGGAAAAGGAAACTGCTGTGGGATTCAGGATGTCCTTATTCTAACCTACTTTACAGGGAGAAAACAGAGGATGGAATTGTGTAATTAACAGTGTGAACTGCTTTGGGCCCCCGTTGGGAGAAAGGCAGGTTATAAATGCAGTAAATAAATAAATGTGTGTAGTACTGTTTTGCTGGTACCATTTCTGTTCTTTTCCACTGCATACATCATGTCCCAGGGTGGAACTCTGCAATGAGCTTATCTGGAATAATCCCCTCTGCCACAGACTAGACCTTTTTTGCGCATAACTCTCTCAAACAGCAGTCACTTACAACAGCAGTGAAGTATGCCGCCCCACAATCCAACAATCACTAATGACCAGGGACAGTCCTTCTTTTCCGACATCCATCTCTGGTAAATGATTGTCTTGCTTTTTGCTGGCGGGGAGGAGGGCAGGCTTTGTTAAAATGCAGTTAGTGTCCCCTGCTTGCCTTGCCATTCTTTAGGGTTCCGCACTCCCTCTTCAAAATTAAGTTCCATTTCTGAGCCTGGGGAGAGATGCATCTTACTTCCAGTGGCCATGCATTGACATGCGTGCACATGACTTCTACATCACAATGTAGAGCACAGCAGGAGGGTGCTGAAAATGTTTTAAGTGCTGGTAATAATGCAGAACAATCCCCCCCCCCAAATTTATCTGTAGCCCAAAGAATTCCCCTCTTCCTCTTGGCTTTAAATCAACACAATATATATCTATATATCTACCTGTCTGCTTTATATCACTTTTCCTTGAAGAAGCTCCGGGTAGCGTGTGTAGGTGTGTAAAGTGCCATCAAGTCGCAGCCGACTTATGGCAACCCCTTTTTAGGGTTTTCATGGCAAGAGACTAACAGAGGTGGTTTGCCAGTGCCTTCCTCCTCTGCACAGCAACCTTGGTATTCATTGGTGGTCTCCCACCCAAATACTAACCAGGGCCGACCCTGCTTAGCTTCTGACATCTGATGTGATCAGGCTAGCCTGGGCCATCCAGGTCAGGGCCCAGGTAGCATACATTTTATTTATTATTGGGAACTTTTATGCCTCTTCTCCAGAGTCCTGCTCAAAGCAGCTTACAAAAACACATTAAGATAATGTGACCTGCCTTCAGAGGTGCCAGGTCAAAGCATTTTTTTACCCAGGCTTTTATTGAAGGGTTTTAAAAACTTTTTTAGCTGTTTTATAGCCTGAGGTCTCTCTTACGGATATATGTGTGCTGCTTTTAATGGCCACCTTGGTTTTTTTTTATATTGATTCTCCTTAAAAGGTAGAGAAAATAAGCAGATAAAAACCAACCCTTCTTCTTTATTAGCAAAGTGGTGAACTCATTTGAAGCATGGGTATCCCACCATACACCCTCAACTTGCCTATAGGCTCAGATTTTCTTACATCTCTGGGCTTGGGAACCACTTCCTCTTCTTCCTTTTGAAACTGAACCCAAGTCATTTCTTATTTCAAGCAAAGGGACGATCCCAGTTTTCATCCATCTCCTTGGTGAGGATAATGCTTCAGAAGAGCCTGGGAGACTCCTGCATCTTCAGAGACCACACATTCAGAAGTAGAGGCCTCCATTGTAGGATGATGCTGGGCTTGGAATCTCCCACCATTTTGAGTCCACCTTTATGGCAGGCATTTTGTGCAGGCACCCATGATGCTGTCTCCACCAGCTCAATACAGTTAAGTCTAACAAAATAGCGTGGAGAGGAGTGGAAACACAGGGGCCGATCTTTGCTTTAAGCATGGGGTAGTACAAGAGCCCTGTGGCACAGAGTGGTAAGATGCAGTACTGCAGTCAAAAGCTCTGCTCACAACCTGAGTTTGATCCCAACGGAAGTCGGTTTCAGGTAGCCGGCTCAAGGTTGACTCAGCCTTCCATCCTTCTGAGTTCGGTTAAAGGAGTACCCAGCTTGCGGGGGTGGGGGGGGAAGTGTAGACGACCGGGGAAGGCATCGGCAAATCACCCTGTAAACATAGTTTGCCTAGTAAACGTCGGGATGTGACATCACCCCATGGGTCAGTAATGGCCCAGTGAACCCATGAAGCTGCCTTATAATGAATCAGAGCCTCGGTCCATCAGTCAGTATTGTCTACTCAGACCAGCAGAAGCTCTCCAGGGTCTCAGGCAGGGGTCATTCACATCACTTACTTGCCTAGTCTCTTTAACTGGAGATGCCGGGGATTGAACCTGGGACCTTCTGCATGCCAAGCAGATGCTCTACCACTGAGCTACAGCCCCTGCTTGCACAGGGGACTACCTTTACCTAGTGCAAGCATATTCCTTTCTCCCTTTGTGAAATGATGGAGGGTGTGCCAGGCACTGTTTATTTAACATACTAAATCATTAGTTTTTATTTTGAATTTTTGAAAAATTGTATCCTCTTCTTTACATTAACACTCTCATAGTGGTTTATAACAGGAGAGTTAAGATACACTTGACAACAGTATACACAAATTAAAGGCTGAGGGAATGTGACTAGCCCAAGGTCACCCTGCAAGCTTCCATGGCACGTGGGGATTCAAACCCAGGTTTCCCAGATACTGGTCCGATACTCTTAACCACTAAACCACACTGGCTATTTAGAAGAATTGGTTTATATGCTGACTTTCTCTACCACTTAAGGCAGAATCAAGCCAGCGTACAATCACCTTCCCTTCCCTTCCCCACAAGAGACACCCTGTGAGGTAGGTGAGGCTGAGAGAGCATGACTTGCCCAAGGTCACCCAGCTGGCTTTGTGTGTAGGAGTGGGGACACAAATCCAGTTCACCAGATTAGTCTGCCGCCCATGTGGAGGAGTGGGGAATCAAACCCGGTTCTCCAGATCAGACTCCACCTCTCCAAACCACTGCTCTTAACCACTACACCACGCTGGCTCCTGATAAAAAGTCTTGGGTAAAAGCTTTGCCCAGCTCGACTAGGATTCTTCTGCATTCGAAGCATGTGCTCTTCCTGTAAATTATGATACCTCACCAGAAACCTCCAGTACAACTAGGGAACTGAACCCACTGGAAGCACTGCGTCTGAGGAAGTATTGGAGAATACAAGGAATGGGGAAGGGGGACATTTGCAGTGACTCATTTTCACATGCCAGTCATCACATGACAGACATGTATGTGCAACCTGATCCCCTTACTTTTGACGCCCTAACAGGACAAAACCTCAAGCTAACAATGGCCACCTTGGGTAGACAAGAAAATTGTTGAGCACACCCACCTGCAGAAAACATTGCAGATAGTCCGTGCTAAAGAACCATGAACTCCCAACATTACCAATGTTGATTCATTCCTTTTCAGAATCCGAGATACTCACCTTTAAGACTGTTAAGTTCCAGCTACATTCAAGTCCAGTAGCACCTTAAGAGACCAACAAGATTTTTGGGGTATAAGCTTCATCGGGCCAGGCAGATGGGTTCAAACCTCTACTCAGCCATGTGGTTCACTGTATGACCTGGGACTAGTCGCTGTTTCTCAGCCTTACCCACTTCACAGAGGTCGTAAGGATAAAATGGGAGAGAATTTTATGTATGCCCTTCTGGCACCTTGGAGGAAAAACTGGATAAAAATTGTAATACTTTAATTTCATTTGTACCCTGCCTTTCTCCCCAACAGAGACCCAAGGTGGCTTACATTATTCTCATCTCTTCCATTTTATCCTCACAACCCTGTGAGGCAGGTTAAGCTGAGAGAATGTTAAGTTCCAGCTAGATTCAAGTCCAGTAGCACCTTAAGAGACCAACAAGATTTTGCGGGTGTAAGCTTTTGAGAGTCAAAGCTCCCTTTGTCAGATTGTTGTAATTATGCCTACTAAATGGTGACTACAATCACACTAGCTTTATGAAAGTTTCAGCTCACAAGCTCAGATTTCCCATGTCTTCTTGCTGCCCCCTTAATTATCAATATAAGAAAACATGGATCAAGCATTATCTTTCACAGACCAAAAATTGTTTTATTACAGTGATCTGAACTACTTGAAGGTAGTGAATCACTGTGGTGGGCCTCCATCATTGTTCTGTGCCTATGTCCAGGTTTTGATTGTGTTGAGCATTAAAGATAAGCTGATCTCCAGGAAAGTTAATCCCTTGATAATGAACACCTCATAATGATATCAATAGTTCTAGTAGAAGAACAAGGGGGGAAAGCTAATCTTACAATACTGCATTAGGCTCTTTCGGATCTAGTTCTAAATTAACCATTTTATTGATCAGAACCACCTTTTGGTTATGAAATGTTATGGTAAGATTCCTAGACTCAGATGGGCCTTGGTATTACCATTACCCTAGCACCACTTATTTGAGCATTTAAGGGGATAAACATAATGAAAAGATACTTTAAAATCTTTTTGAATTAGTTTACCAGAACCATTCCTGTACTGTTTCATTCTTTGTAAATCCTGGAATAAAGGCTCTTTGAAGTTTACTTAAAAAAAAAAAAAAGCACCAAACGTATTTTTGTGTAAGAACCAGACCCAAGCGTTTGCTCAAAAGTAAGCCAGACATGGGAAAAATCTAAGATACCTTCCATTGGGCAGTGGTATGAGGTGTGGGGCCTTTTAATTTTAGATCTTCACAACTTAAACGAGTAGATAACTTATCTTACTCTATAAACTTTTAAAATAGATAGCTGCCTTTTTTAGAATACATGGAGAAGGGGGCATCACAAAGTAAACGATGCCCACAAAACTATCATATGATTTGCATTTATTTTCTGCTAAGTGAATATAACAAATGGTAAGGTTTCTATAAAAAGCACTAATGCACTATAGACCAAGTATTGGAACACATTTCGACTGTAGTAGTATTTTAACCTACTGCTGTTGTATTTTTATTTTTGTTGTTGCTGTTATTATAAACTAAACTTAAAATAAAGAATTGTTTAAAAAAACAGTAAGCCAGACATGAATGCCTCTTTTCCCAACTCACTTGTTGTTGAAAATTGTGAAGAGCTCCTGAGCAACAATTAGCATTGTTGTCATCAAATTGTATTCCATTTGTAAGGTTCCATTACATACATGGCTTAATATTGTCTCTGCAGCATTTCTCTTATTTACATAATCGCAATACGGTCAGAAGACTATGTACTCTAGAAACTGAACAGTGATATTACTTGGCAACAAGAGTCAATGAACCTTTGCAAATAACAGCGAGTTTTTAATTCATTAATGAATTTTAATTTCAATCTGTTTCAGTTCTTGGTTAGTCTGGCACCTCAGAAGTTTTTCAAACTTCCACCAATACTTGCAACTTTTGTTACCTACAGGAGCCCTAACAGCCCAGACTAGCTTGATCTCATCAGAGCTTGGAAGCTGAGAAGAGTTGGCTTTTATATGCCAACTTTCTCTGCCACTTAAGAATCAAACTGGCTTAAAATCACCTTCCCTTCCCCACAACAGACACCCTGTGATGCAGGTGGGGCTGAGAGCTGTGACTAGACCAAGGTCACCCAGCTGGCTTCATGTGTAGGAGCTGGGAAGCAAATCCAGTTCACCAGATTAGTGTTCGCTGCTCATGTGGAGTGGGGAATCAAACCCAGCTCTCCAGATCAGAGTCCACCGCTCCAAACCACTATACCACGCTGGCTGGTGTTAGTACTTGGATGGGAGACTACCAAGGAAAAAAGGGGCTGCTATGCAGAGGGAGGCAATGGCAAACCATCTCTCCTCATCTCTTGTCCTGAAAACCCCATGAGGTAGAACTTCTTGGGGTCACCATGAGTGGGTTGCAACTCAACAGCACACTTTGCCTTTTTATTGTTATCTAATTATTGAGTATAATGATTTTGAAATTCCTATTCATAACACATATTTTAATTCAAATTTTACATTCACAAATGGTGAGCAGAATGAGGATGGCACATGCAAGCACTACCGTTGATATGACATGAATTTTAATTTTGGGTGGACCACACAGGCAAATTTTTAATTTACTTTTATCTTGTTTACTTCATTCATACCCCACCCTTCTCCCCAGTGGGGACCCAAAGCTGTTTACACCATTCTCTCCTCCATTTTATCTTCACAACAACCGTGTGAGGGAGGTTAGGCTGAGAGAGTATGACCGGCCAAAAGTCACCCAGTGAGCTTCCATGGTACAAGTGGGGATTCTATCTCCCAGATACCAGCACAACACTCTTAACCACTACACCACACTGGCTCTCAAATGCATACTGCATTGGCTGGGAAATACGCATTTGTATTTTATAAATACATTTTAAAAAGGAGGATGTTTTAACTAAAGAATGTTTCAGGCCATATGTAGGGAGACAAGTCTTATTGTACATTGTTCCTAGAGCAATAAAGACATAATGCACTCGTACACTCAAAATGGATACTCACAGCAATGTCAATAATACAGGTTCAATAGAGGCAAGGTTACTGCTTCCATCTGCAGTTAACTGAATTCCAAGAATGACGCTCATTTCCAGTTTAAAAAGATTTCTGCATACACAATTACAGCATCTCATTGAATATACTCGTTTTTCATAGATAAGTTAATGATTTATAGTTCTAGAACTACTACTCAAATATGGCTAGCAATATGGCTTCAGTTCAATTCTGGAACAAATCTGTATCAGTCATGATTCTGAGCTTATGTAATTGATGGACAGATGATGTGTTACGTTAAATATGGGCAAACTCTTGCTTTTATAAAAACCAACTCCAGAAGCACAGAATATTTCCACCTGTTTAATGTAGCATAGTATGACACCTCCCCCTTCCCCCTCATTCTACACAAAAAAGACTCCAGGCTCATGTGCAAGAAGCGAGCCCTAATTTGCTGATTTCAGCAGCAAATTACAGTTGTGGAGTACCCAAAATGTGTGGAAGAGGCATGAACAGTCAGGGTGCAGAAGGATTAGAACATAAGAAAAGCCATGCTGGATCAGATCAAGGCCCATCAAGTCCAGCAGTCAGTTGACACAGTGGCCAACCAGGTGCCTCTAGGAAGCCCACAAACAAGACAACTAAAGCAGCATCCTGTCTGTGTTCCACAGCACCATGGGGGAAGTGGGCAAATGTGTCCTGAGGCAGCACATTGAAGGGCTGAAGCAAAGCATTTGCCATTCACAAGAGGACTGATAAAAGCACGTGAAAATTCAGTGTACTGTCCCCTCTTTTCTGTAAAAACAACTTCTTGTGGTTCCAAGAACTAAATCAAGCCGACAGTAATGATTAAGTTTAATTTATTTTGAAATTAGTTTGGTGAGCATCACCTTTCCCTTTGACAATATAAGAATCCGCTTATGGTGGCTTTTCACAGGGGGAGGTATCTAAAGAGAGACAGAGAAGACCCTTGAACCTTCAAATACACTGATATCAAATACACCGGCAAGAGTCTTTTAAAGGGAAGAAGGGTTGAGGTATTTCCCCTGTTCTAATGTAAAGGTCCAGAGATATTCTGTCGTGGATGTCTGAAAGAGTCAAACATCACAGAGCAAATACTGTATAGCTAACAGTATGCCACTAGGATTTTGAAAAGAACAGGAAGAAACTAAGTGAGCACACCTCAAAAATAAAATACAGTTATTTCAAGCGGAGAATCCAAGACTTACATAGCTGGCCACTCAAGGTTTAATGACAAGGAAAACAAATCTTAGCATTAAAAGTATCTTGTTTCAGTCATTACAGCTTTCAGACACAACATACAAGAAACATCTTTATTACTTGCACCTTTCCTATTGGTAAGAATTCAGTTATACCACATTTCATCTAAAGATATGCACTCAAAAATAGAAACCCAAAATGTAAGAACTGCAGTCACACATCTGAAGCATATAGAAAACTCAGTTCTGTCCCATTTTTCAAAGCTTTATTCACTCTCTTGGATGACTATAAATAAGTGTTTCCACTATGGAAAAGAAAGTTTAGCACAGTACATTTTCATGACTGGGGAATGAATTTTTCTGAAGACCTCTTCAAAAAAGGGCAAAAGCTTAGAAAAAAACTTCGAATGTTGGAATACAGTTCTTTATAAAGTCCCTTGTAAAAATTAAAAAAGTTAAGAAAAAGAAAAAAAATACAAGGCCCAAGATGATTTATTGCTTTTCTTCAGTTTCCTCCTTCACTTCTTTCTTCTCAGGTTCTTTGCTCTCTCCCTTTACAGAAAGTTCTTCTAATTTCTCAGCAACCTTATCAGCGCTATCATTTTTGTCTGCTCCTGCTAAAAGAGGTGTTAAGACACCAGGAAAGTGTGTTAATAAAAATGCAAGAGAAATATATTTTATTCCTGTATGGTGCTGATGCTAGTGAGCATGGCTCGTATCGAAACGTCTCTGCTCAGCTATCACTTATACGATGACCCAAGGCATTTCTGCATAACCTCTCTACGGTGGTGTCATAAAATGTCTCTATGTAGGCATCTTGAGTTCCTTAGAGAAAGGGAAGGGTCTAAATGTAGTAAGACATATGAGTTAGATAAAAATGTATCGCTGCAGGTAAGAGGAACGAAGGGGCAGTCCCCCCCCCAAAAAATGAAAGCCAGCTGAAGCTGGAGGACCCACACTAAAAGCAGAGCTGCTATACTAAGGCTGCATCCTCACATCACTGGATATTGTGCTACAGCTCTGTCACGGCAATCACATGCAGTGGGATTTTCCTGTGTAAATAAGACAATGCAAGAAGTGGATGACTGCTATAACGCAGGATCTAAGAATATGTGGACATAGCCTCTGCTGTCATATTAACTCGGATATTCAGTGCAGGCACTAGACTGGTGCCACCCATCAGGTTTGCTTCTGAAGACCTCTTCAAAAAAGGGCAAAAGCTTAGAAAAAAACTTTGAATGGTGAAATACAGTTCTTTATAAAGTCCCTTGTAAAAAATTAAAAAGTTAAGAAAAAATTAAAAGAAAAAAAATTAAAAGTTAAGGGAAAAAAAATACAAGGCCCAAGAGGAAGGACACCTTGGCCATCTTCTGGGCATGGAGTAGGGGTCACTAGGGGTGTGGGGGGAGGTAGTTGTGAATTTCCTGCATTATGCAGAGGGTTGGACTAGATGATTGGTCCCTTCCAACTCTATGATTCTATGATCTGCTTGTTCTGGAACCTTCAGCTTTGCAGACTCCATAGGCTCTGCACCGAGATTACAAATGGTGGCTTTCCCCCAGGTATCTTCAAGATAATACTAATCTCTGTAATGCATGTACTTCTTCCAGTGTGCCTCTATATGCTCAACCCCTTACGTCACAACTTAAAAACAAATATTGGGCTGGAACCAACCAGCTTTTCCACTGTTAAAAAAGGGAAAAGAGGGTCCCATTTGACCACCAAAAATACTGTGTTGGGAACTGCTTGGACAAATGCCACATGGGATGGGGGTTGTAGTGGGGAGGGGAATTGTGTGCGATACAGTGAAAAGGCTGGCTGGATCCAACCCTCTGTGACTGCGAACTCAAGAAAAGCTGGATTTTTATTCTCATTCAAAATGCTTTGGAAATAACAGCCAAGAGTGATTTAATTTCACTTTGTGGCAGCTGACTATTCCTGTAAAAAGAATGGTGCAAAGAACTATGAGCCATTTTAGAACATCTTATTACTACATTCATACCCATCTATGGCACAACTACATTGAAATGGTTAGTTTTATAGTCAGTGTTGTTTTGAAACTGAATACTTTACAAAAGTAACTCAGAAATGCAGAATATTAAGTTTACAGAATTAGTGCCTCCGATATTAGAAATGTACCAAGATCAATTGAAACGGATTTCCACAAGTAGAGAAGTGTTCACAATATCCTGGATTTTCTCTCTAGCAGGCTGAAAAAGCACCTTGACTGAATATTGCAGTCAAGCACAGAGTGAGCCTGCCTACAATTACTGAAGACTTTTAATGTGTTAGCTGTGGGCACTGCACACACAACAGTTGCTAAGAGGAAGCCCCAACCTGACCATACTTCACTTTAACTTGCTAACATCTTCTTGCAAGCTCATACATGTAATTTTAATATGTAGTCTGAAAGCTGACTCATTTATTCAAAAACCAGCGTGTAAAAATCTGTAGACTTGCTTTTTATCTTCTGCAATGCATCAATTTGCCTGCCAGTAATTTTTTTTTTATAAGGAGAGAATGCTGGGAGGCTGAAAACTGGGCAACCAGGGACACTTAAATGACAGAACATGCAACTTTCTGATACTGGTGATCTGCAAAGTATGAGCAAGAAGATAATGGGTTACACTGGGCAAGGCTCTAGTGCATAGAGAGATCAAAAGGCTTGGCTTAGTGTTGAAAGACAGGGACTCAGAATTGACTGTATGTTCCTTCATTAGAATGACACAGCCAAGAATAATTTCTTACCTTTCTTTAACTTTTTATCAACTTCATTCCTACATTCCTCAAATTTTGCCTTGAATTTCTGTGCATCTGTTTAAGAAAGCAACAGTCAAACACATTGCAATGAATCTAGCCACTCAAAATGTTTGTTTCTAGTATCTTAGATTGCCTGGGAAAACACTCGTGTCTATATGAAAACTGAACTATCATCTTATACTGCATATGCAAAAAAGGCATCTTTCACGGACGCTCAGAGTTTAAGAGGCAAGCCATTTTCAGTATCAACTGTAGGCTGCCTCTTCCCTGCAAGCAAATGCAGTGGAAACTTGTGCAGTAAAGCTTAAGATTCCAAACCATTCTGTAACTTAGAGATTTGAATACACATTACGATTCTTATATGGTAAGGACATGACCTTCAAAAACCCGACTTGTCCGATGGCTTACTGTTATACCACTGTTAGTAGCATACATGGCCACAGGAGGTCACTGTTGTTCAATGGTAGACAGAAGCAGCACACCATTCATCAGAAAAAATGTATTTTTTATTTCAAGTGCTACATTGATAGTCTAGAACAGGGGTGTCCAATCTTTTGGCTTTACTGGGCCACACTGAAAGAAGAATTGTCTTGGGCCGCACATAAAATACACTAACACCAACTGATTCAAAATGTTTTAAGTAACTTTACGATTTTGTGTTAGGCCGCATTCATAGCCGTCCTGGGCCGCATGTGGCATGGGGGCCGCAGTCTGGACAACCCTGGTCTAGAAGCTTAGAAGCAGCAGTTTACTTAGAAGGTCTGTGTCAGGTTTACTGCCCCGCTTCAAGTTTTGCAACATGCCCAGACTAAGAATGGGATACAGGCTCCTGAACATACCCCCACATCTGTATGGCCTATATACAACAGCTAGCTATGCCTCTCGTAACAGTATACAAGAGATCCACCCCTAAAAGGTATCATCAAAGCACACAAATAATACAAAATGCTTATATTAAAAACTGTATTTTGAATACAAATAAAGTACACCAAATATACATTCCATTAAGTGATACTAAGATTTTGGGTGAATCTCCTGAGATGCTTCAGATGGTATCCCAGTGACAGCGGCAAGATCCAGTGACAGACTTGTTGGAAGCTGATGCAGCTCACAACTCAACATTAACACTACGCATCCATAGGTAACTCAGAGTTTCCAAGACTCAAAATGTGGTAAAAAAAATCTTCACTACTAAACATGGTTTCAAGGTTGGTAAAATGAGTACCCAGCTTGCTGGGGGTTAAGTGTAGACGAGTGGGGAAGGCAATGGCAAACCATCCTGTAAACATAGTCTGCCTAGTAAATGTCATGATGTGACAGTAATGACCCGGTGCTTGCACAGGGGATTACCTTTACCTAGACACGCTTTATGGAACGCCAGGACACAAATAAAAGCTTGAGTAAAAGAAAGGAATAACAAGAGCAGGAAAAGAGGTAGCCACAGAAGACAAAACAAAAACCGATGATTAGCATTTCTTTGATGCTGTTAAGTTTCTCATGTCCTATTAGTGCAAAAAACAAACATGGTACAGAAAAGGAGAAACAACCATTTTGTCTGCTTCTCTCCGTCTGCCTCGTGTGGTCCATCATAATTCTTATCCCTATTCCTTTGAGCCTGCCTGGTTTCTAGGAGTAAGTGGTTTGGTATGCAACGTGCTCCACATGCCACAGTCAACCTTGCATGTCAAAGTGTCCATTCGTAACAGGGAACAATCGCTAGAAGAATAAAATGCAATAGGGAATACAGTTTATATACGCACTGCAACATTAAATAGCTTTGTCGTAACTTACTTTCCGCATTTAAAAACCGAATTGCCAGAAGTTCTGGCTTGGGGCTCTCATCTGCGAAGTCAGCATGTGTATTCCACACCCATGCCCTGTCACTGCCAGCATTCGGCTTCAGCTCCATTAAAGGCGTAACTGGAGGAAAAGCAGGGAATAAAACTGACTGGGGACAGGTAGTACTAAAACAAATCCATACTCTATCCCAGAAATTCACCATGTCAGTTAACTTCACAAGATTGTTAGTGTTAAGGCTCTAGTCTTGACTTTTGGAAGAAGAAAAAAACACACACAACTATTTGGATATTACCCATGCATATCTGCATCCCAATATGTTGCCGCTATTTTTAGTACCTATATACTCTGCAGAGCTGCTCTGAACTTCAGACTGTGTTATTCCACGTCACCATTTCTATTTATTGTGCATATTTTAATTCAGGTCAGAAAATATATGGAAGCCACGGATAGGTTCCCTGCAAACCAAAGGACGCCTCCCTCAAAACCCCAGAAAAGCAAAGAATGGCACCCTCTGCCCCATCTCTATGTAAGCAGAAAGGCTTATGTAGCCTTTCTACTTGAGGGATAGGGTGATCTGGGTTCTGTGCATTGATATGAGAAACTGGCACCTGCAGGGCCTCTGCTAATACCTTTTTGACCCCTTTCTGTTGCAGCTCTGTAAGTACAGCAAATATTTTAGTTATATGCACAGAAAGAAGTTTTCCTCACATGCACCTCTCACATGTTTGTTGTGCTCTCCAAGCCTCACGTATATTTGCCTCTTTAAAGGTCACTGCAGTTATGTTATTTTTACTGTACAGAGGTATATACATGAAATTAATAAGTATACCATACTAGAAAGACAGTGTACCAAATCACATACTGTAATGATTTGCACAGATCTTTAAGGTTTTATCTCTCCTCATCAAGAGGCGAACGGTCCCCTTCTCTTTGTGCTTCAGGAGTTTTACATCACCAGTGCCTCGTTCTTTCCATTCTGGAAGATCATTTTCTGATGCAAACCGGAACAATTTTGCACGCCTTCAGGGGAGGAAAAAAAAGCCATGAATTAGTTTCTATGCAGAACTTCTATCCAGGCATTATGTTGAAGGGGGTCTTTTAGCCAGTCTCCAGAAGAATTGACTAGTATTTCCTCTCAATGGAGTATATACACGTTTTGTACTAAATCTTTACTAGGACAGCAGTAGTAGACTTCCTGGTTTAAGATGGAGGCATCCAAGTCTGCCTTTAACATCCTTAAATGTGATGTCTTTCTGGGTCTGATAAGAGGTTTACACTGCAATTATGAAACAGCCAACTGTTTGACATTCAACAGTGAAAGATTAAGTGTTGAGTTCAGACTGAGAACTGTGACAGAATAAAATCTTAAACTGGTGAATACCCTCTACTGCATGACCACACTACCCTGTTTTGCAATGCACTACTTTAACATTGTCCTCTGGATAGCATACAAATGCTCCCCGCCCCTCCATCTCAGTCCACTAACACCTTTTCAGCAGCAATTTCTATCCTTAATATTGTCGAAGGCTTTCACGGCCAGAGTTCATTGGTTCTTGTAGGTTATCCGGGCTGTGTGACTGTGGTCTTGGTATTTTCTTTCCTGACGTTTCGCCAGCAGCTGTGGCAGGCATCTTCAGAGGAGTAACACTGTCCTTCAGTGACAGAACCAATTTCTATCCTTGTTTGCTTTTTCCTTCTACTTTCTTATTTCCTTTGTTTTATTAGCGTACCTGGATGCACTCAGGATAATTTTGTCAAGTGTGACCCAAATGAAAATATGACATTGGCTTATACTGTTTGGAGATTGAACTGACAACATTTTCATGCATGTATAGTCTTGGCACTATTTTATTTAATGTTCTGCAGTTTTACACTGAGCTTCCAACGCAACAGCAGAAACAAAATTTAACCAGCATTTTAAAAATGGGAAAGTATTGAACTGAAATGTTTGTTACAGTCAAAACCCAGCACTCAAATAGCCATAAGACAAAACACAGTTATCCGTCTCTTCAGGAGGCAGCCCAGAGCAGTAATACATGAGGAGATGCAATGGACAGCCTCCACCAAAAGCAGGAAATTCCACCAAACCTCTGCATTATGAATAGATGAATGATCCAATCACACCCAATATAGGAGAGAGGCAGAATCACCCACCCTGAGCTTAGAAAGAGATAACACCAGAGTAGTGAATCAAACAGACATACTGGCCAGCCTCACCTACAGGTGAATACTTTCCCACACAGTATATTAGTACCTTCTGCCAAAACACCTTGAGAGTTATTAATATACCACCATCATTCTACTTACATCTTAAAGAGTTCTTCCTCATCTTCCTCAAGAGTTCTGATCTCTTGCTCAGGAAGGGAAACTATGGGCTCAAACTGGGGGTCATGGTTAGAATCATCTACATTGTCAGTTGTTGAGTCATGTTCCTCATGTGCATCCTGTGGAAAGAGTACATTTATTTATTTATTTATTTATTATTTTATATACAAAATTTTATTAGCCACCTCTCTACCTTGCTGAACTCAAGGAAGCTTACAATTATTTAAAAAAACTCATTGAAGACCACAATTTAAAATCTCCAATAAGGACTGCCAATAAATAAAAACTAAATTAGTCAAATACAGTCCTAAATAAAACTGCCTTCTGAAGATCAAAAGTGAGGGGGATGGGAAGGGTGCTCTTTAAATGTAAGGCTGCCACCAAAAAGACCCTGTCACGGGTGCCCACCAGATTGTTGAATTGGGCTCGGGAGCAGACTGGTAGCCAGTGTAATTGCTGTACTATGGGGTCATGTGCTCCTGGTAGCTGCCCTTGACCAGTGGTCTTATCACAGCATGCTGCGCTGGCTGCAGCTTCCAAACACTCTTCAAGGGTAGCTCCAAGTAGAGCATGCTGTAGTAGTCAAATCGAGATACAACTAAGGAATGGATCACTGTGGCTAGATCTGACTGAGCCAGGAGCGGATGAAGCTGATGCATTAGCCGAAATTGGGCAAAAGCACCCTGCACCACAGCAGCCACCTGATTTTCTAAGGGGACTGCTGTGTCCAACGGCACTCCCAAGCTGCGAACCTGGCTTTTCAAGAGGAACATAACATACAAGGTGCATTAAAAGCAAAGCTGCTAATATGTTCTTCCAAATATTCTGCTAAAGGCCCAATGTATTTGTTTTTAACACAAATATAACAGGCCATTAACAGAACATTTAAAACAGTTACTACTATGTTCTACAATTTCTCAGATAAGATGTAACAAGTTATGAATGCAGACATATTTTATTGAGTAGTAAATTGATTAAACACTTCTCTACTTCATTCTGGAATCAGTGACATTTCCTTTATTTTACTATTCAATCTTATAAGTATATACACTTCATTTCCTCACTAATTTATAATGCTTTGCATCTCTTAGCTGAAACTTTCCAAAACAGAACAGCATATCCAAATATCACATTAATAAGCTTGGGATTCCTGCCTATAACAGATCCCGACATACCAAAACACAATGCCTCCCTCCGTATAGATCCATAGCTGTGTCAAAGGACAGAACTAATGTAGGATCTATCCTCTATTTGATCAATGCCAAAATGACATCAACACAGCCCATACCAAAGAACACTGTAATTAGTCCCATCTCCATTCTCTTTTCTCTACCCATCTAGTCTATGATGTAGTCAGAGAAACAATAAAAGTTGTGACCAGAAAGATTTGTATATCTGGAAATTTGTATATCTTTGCCTTCCATGATCATAACAGCCAGTTAAAGAATTTGCACTTGGGGACTGATACTGCCATATCAGAGAAAAAGGGTGAAAGTAAAAGCAGGTACACATGGAAATTGTTCTTAGATTGTCAAGGGAAACCAGGGTGTGCAGGAAGAAACAAAGCCCAGCCTCACAGGTTGTAACCACGCTTTGCTTTAACCTCTGCAGCTGTTCATAATTACAACTAGAAATAAGCACATTTCAACTAGGATTCTGGGGTGCTAACACATCAGATTATATATAACCTAACATATAGCTTCGAGTTTTTATACCAAACCCGCGCATGACCACATAGATGCTTCTGAAATGTTTCAACACAGTATTCTAAGAACATAAAAGCAGTCCTGCTGTATCAGAGAGAAGGTCCCATTTCAACTTTCAAGCACAGCAGGAAGGCACCAGCTCCCACAGTCGTAAGCCTCAGCACAAAAGTACAACGTTTACTGAGCACTGAAGTTCCAATAGCTTTCAGCAAAGATAGCTGAAGGCCTACTTCTCATTAACTTATCTTAATGCATTTTAAACCCAGCAAATATCAGCGCAATTTCAAAAGTTAACGGTGCATTTTGTGAAACTATTTCGTTTTACCAATCAATTCTGTTGTGTGATCGCAAGGTCATAGTTTTACAGGAAAGGGCTTTATCCTTTCACTGTAACATTTGTAACTTTGTAAGTTTGGTCATGCTAAAGATAAAGGTCCCCTGTGCAAGCACCGGGTCATTCCTGACCCATGGGGTGAACACATCCCGACGTTTCCAAGGCAGACTTTGTTTGCGGGGTGGTTTGCCAGTGCCTTCCCCAGTCATCTTCCCTTTACCCCCAGCGAGCTGGGTCCTCATTTTACTGACCTCGGAAGGATGGAAGGCTGAGTCAACCTTGAGCCAGCTACCTGAAACCGACTTCCGTCGGGATCGAACTCAGGTCGTGAGCAGAGCTTGTGACTGCAGTACTGCAGTTTAACACTCTGCGCCACGGGGCTCCTTTGGTCATGCTACCAGTGTCCAAAAACGGAAGCTGAAGGTTTTCCTGTTCAAATAAACTTATTCTTGCAGTGAAAGTCCAAATCCAATACTTTCCAATGGTATAGAACATAGTGCATCTTAATCCACACAACTGGATGACATCACAGTTACTCTTATCCTATAGCAGTTAGATCCAAGTCCTGTAGCACCTTAGCTTAAACCCCAAAACTGTTGTTAGTCTCTAAAGTGTTACTGAACTCAATTTTAACTGTTCTACTGCAGACCAACACAGCTACCCTCTGAACCTGTCTTCATAAAGTTAACACAGAAATGAAGCTCAACAGAAAACATTTAACATTTTGCAGCTCAGTAAAACAATTCTGGGAAGCAAACAAATCTTGGTTATTTTCAAAACTACAACGGTGTTATGGCAAACTGTTTAAAGCAGGAACATGACCATGCCAAGACCAAATAGCTTCCCGTGTTTTGTTTAGTGTGTTTATATACACAGAAATGCCCAGAAAAGAAAACAAGTGTCCAATGCTGCAATCCTATGTAAAATTACTTGACAGAAAGGTCTTACTTTTGACCAACATGCACACAAGATTGGGCTGGAAGAATATTAAAGAGAAGCACTCCAGATGACTAGCATATTGGCTTAGAAATTGTTACATCTAACATGCAGGAATACCGTTAAGAGGAAAATTAAGCAAATGATGGGCAAAGAGACCATCTCCCCGCCTTCTCTTATTACTTTCCGAGTCATGAACGGGCTATGAATCACGTGGGGCTGGCTGCTTCTTCCCATCCTGAACGGCAGGGGGAGATTCTGGGGGGAGAACACACACACACAAACAGGAACTGTGCAACCCCTTAAAATCCAAATAGATGTACTGTGGCAAAAGCTTCCATGGAATGCATCCAACTTTTCAAAATGCAGCATTTTCTATCCAGCTACAAGGGCTACAATTATGCCTCCATCAACCTTTTTGGCCAGTACCACAAGGCCGTGCATGTAAGCATATGCATTTCACCTGCCTGGGGAGGGGAAAAAAAGAGTTTTCATTTCCTTCTTCAGCACATGCACTGCTTTTAATTGCACACAGATCGCAGGTATGCGTGTCCACCCAAAGCAACTCCCCCCCCCCCGGGCACATATATCTTCTACCAAAGCCAACCCAACCCCTATGCAAGCTCAGGAGTTCTCAAAAAACGGTTCATCAGGATGGATTTAACATAACCTACAGCCCCCCCCCCAACAATAAAAGCACACACGCACCAAATGCCATCAGGATTCCCTGCCTGAATTTTCCAGAGACATCTCCACTTTAGCTCTACATCCTTCCCAACCTTTTGCCACAGTGTTTTTTTTTAAATATCACATTTCAGATTATTAATACAGCACAAGCCAGTAAAACACATGCGTCATTTATACAAAAAGATAAAAAAAAAATTACAGCAGCTCGACCAAAAACGTTCCTAATTAAAATTTCCAACTAATTTACAATAGACTAAAATCGACCAAATTGTGATTTGATCTAACCTCACTGCAGTCGCCCAACATCGGGGGGGCCGAACTTTATATGTGCTGATTGCACAAAAATTTGGCTAAGCTGTTCCAAGAAGAGGCTCTGCTGGAGGCGTTTTGTAGGACAAACCAAAGCCGCCTCTCTGGAAGGGGAGGGGGGAGAGAAAGAGAAGCGCCCCCCCCCCATTTAAAAAAACCGTTAGGGAGCTCCGCATTCCGAGAGCAGCAGCAACACACCGCGAGTCGCGCGCAGCACACGTTGCCGCCGCGGCCTTGCTGCCCGCGTGTGTCCGGGGGGGGGGGTTTAAGAGGCAGCGGCTCAGGCCTTCCTTTTTAAGGGGGGGGGAAAGAAAGAGACACAAAATGCCTACGAGGCCGCCCACAGCCGCTCCTCACATACCCGGAAGCCCCCCCCCAACATATTATTTCGGGTTCGTGACTGAGAAGAACCGTTTCTCGTTAAAAAGATGAGGAGGAGGAGGAGGCGCCGCCATGGAGTAAGCACGGGGTGGGGCCTAGATTCGGGCCTGATCTCCAATTTCTCCCTCTCTTCCCCCTCCTCATCTTCAGGGTCGCGCCCTCAGGGGTCTTCTCTTTCCCCCCCCCATATATCCCCCGCTCGGGCTTTTGTCCCGCTTTCTCGCCTCACCTTCGTCTCGGCCATGGCGGGGCAGAGCAAGAGATGGCGGCGCTGCTGAGGTGGAGGATATGGTGGTGGTGATGTCGGCGGTCGGTCGGTCGCTTCCCAGGCCGGCTCGCGCCTCGCTCGCTCGCTCCCTCCTCCGGCTTCCGTGCGGCCTAGCTCGCCGGCTACGCGCTGCTGGGGCTCCGCTCGCGCTCGCCGACCCCGCCCACTTTTACCTCATTCCCGCTGCCCGCGCCGTTGCCGCAAGGGATGATGGGAAAGGAGGCTTGGCTCTGCCCGCTTGGCTCTCCCTCGCGGTTTTGGTCCCTCCCGCCCGCCGTCCTGTCCGCCGGGGGAGGGAGAGGAGAGAAACGTAGGCCAAGCAAATGACGGGAGGGGTCGAGTCGTTGTTTCCCTCTCCAGATTGGGTGTGTGTGTGTGTGTGTCGGACGACTGCCCAAGGGCGTTGCAAAAGCGAAGGGGGTTTCCACGAGGGTCCAAAACCGCGCTCTCTTAAGGCGAAATTAAACAGGAGCCTAGTGGCGGCAGGAAAAGAGGGAAGACCCAACAAGAGATGGGTGGACTCCATAAAGGAAGCCACGGCCTTCCATTTGCAGGAATCTGAGCAGGGCTGTCAAAGATAGGACGTTTTGGAGGACTTTCATTCATAGGGTCGCCGTGAGTCGGAAGCGACTTGACGGCACTTACACACACACGCACAGCGGCACTTCAAAGATCACGCAAATTTACGCTAGAGTAAGTGGCCATTTATGCAAGGAAATTTTTTGCCTGGGATCTGCTGCTCTCTAGATGCACGTTTTCCCCATCCGAATTCTCAAAACTCTGCATGGGGTGTGTGTGTGTGTGTGTGCTTATTTTTTAGTTTTGATATTTTGGATGGGGGAAATGTGCATCATTGAGCGGCAAATCCAAGGCAAAACCTCTCGTGCATAAATGTCTTCAGGGTGTCAGCAGTGATGGGAGGGGGTTTTCCCCGGGGAAAATTTGAATCAGAAAATGTTCCCATTCAATGGTTCTTGTAGGTTATCCGGGCTGTGGACCGTGGTCTTGGTATTTTCTTTCCTGACGTTTTGCCAGCAGCTGTGGCAGGCATCTTCAGAGGAGTAACACTGAATATAACACTGTCCTTCAGTGTTACTCCTCTGAAGATGCCTGCCACAGCTGCTGGTGAAACGTCAGGAAAGAAAATACCAAGACCACGGTCAACACAGCCCGGATAACCTACAAGAACCAATGAACTCTGACCGTGAAAGCCTTCGACAATATTTTGTTCCCATTCAAATTTAGGAGTAAATTGATTCAAGGATGTTAGCAAAAAGAGGGCAAATGCACTGTGTACAAGCCTGGGCCATGGACAAGCAGTGGGGATAGGGTTGCAAACTCCGGGTTGGGAAATTCCAGGAAATTTGGGGGTGGAGCTGGGGAGGACAGGGTTTGGGAGGAGTGGGAGCTCAGCAAGTTATAATGCCATAGAGTCCAACCTCTGAAGCAGCCATTTTCTCCAGGGGAACTGATCTTTGTAATCTGGAGATTAGTTGTAATTCTGGGAGATCTCCAGGTCCCAGCACATGAACACATGAAGCTCCTTATACTGAATCAGACCCTTGGTCCATCAAAGTCTACTCAGACCGGCATCAGCTCTCCAGGGTCTCAGGCTTCCAATTAAACATACATAGGATCACATTGTAAATGGTAGTTAACCATCCTAAGCAGAGTTATGTCCTTCTAAATCTATGGTTTTAAAATGGTGTAATCAGAACCACTGAGGATGGCACTGTAAATACATGCAAAAGGATCTGAAGGCTGAAATCCTTTCTGTGTACTTACTTGAGAAGCAAGCCCCACTTAATTCAAGGGAGCTTACTTGCAAGTATGACTGCGCAGGAAGCAAAACCTATGTTTGCTTGAATAATATTTACAATTCATTTGTATAGCCCTTAGAGTGTTCAAAGCTGTTTCCACATATTAGGTTGTAAACCTTTCAGCAGTCCTGTAAGGTAGGCCAATATTATTATTTTCTTAGTAACACTGAGCTGAATGCATTTCATACACATTGTGTATATGTTTTAAGTGTTGTTTCTGACTTATGGCGACCCTGTGAATCAATGTCCTCCATAATGTCATTAACAGCCTTGCTCAGGTCTTACAAACTGAGGGCTGTGGCTTCATTTGATTGAGTCAATCCATCTCAGGTCGGGTCTTTTTTTCCTGCTGCCTTCCACTTTATAGCATCATTGTCTTTTCCAGCGACTCATAATGTGACTGAAGTATGAGAGCCTCAGTTTGGTCATTTTACCTTCTAGCAAGAGTTCAGATAATTTAAAGTAGAACATACACATTAGCTTGTGTGAGCCGAGGCTGTCAAATCCCTGTTGGGAAATGTGTGTGTGTAAGTGCCATCAAGTCACTTCCGACTTATGGCGACCCTATGAATGAAAGTCCTCCAAAATGTCCTATCTTGCTCAGATCTTGCAAATTGAGGGCTGTGGCTTCCTTTATTGAGTCCATCCATCTCTTGTTGGGTCTTCCTCTTTTCATGCTGCCCTCAACTTCTTGTCTTCTCATAATGTGACCAAAATACGATAGCCTCAGTTTAGTCATTTTAGCTTCTAGGGTCGGTTCAGGCTTGAATTGATCTATAACCCACTGATTTGTTTTTTGGAGAGGATAGGGTTTGGGGCGGGGAGGAACCTCAACACGGTAAAATGCAATAGAGTGCGCCCTCCAAAGCAGCCATTTTTCTCCAGGGGAAGTAATCTGTCGCCTGGAGATCGGATCTAATTCCGGGAGATCTCCAGGTCCCACTTGGTGCTTGGGCCCTTATAGTGAACCATGCAAGGTACTCCGTGACTATTATCGCCTCCTCCCCCACCTAATGTAGCGCATCTGCATGCACGCAAAAGAGAGGCAGGTCACGACAAAAACACACACATACCTAGGGTTGCCAGGTCCCTCTTCCCCACCAGCGGGAGGTTTTTGGGGTGGAGCCTGAGGAGGGCGGGGGATGGGAGGGACTTCAATACCATAGAGTCCAATTGCCAAAGCAGCCACGTTATCCAGGTGAACTGATCTCTATCAATTGGAGATCAGATGTAATAGCAGATCTCCAGCCGCTACCTGGAGGCTGGTGGGAGAAACAAAGACACCACTGTACAAGTATCTGGAGATTTAGAAATCAGTACAGGAGCGAAAATAATTTAAATAAAGTGCGAATTTTTTTTATAAGCTACTACATGAATATAAAGTCAACACAAGACAAAGTGTACAAAAAAGACCTACAAAAGCCATCTATAAGTGTTCATACGTACAATAAGAGTAATTTATCAAATCTTTCAAAGTTGTCTCAGATGTGAGTACAAATTCTTCTTTTTGAAGGCAATTATCATGTAGTCAGATAGAAGCCACCAATTTACGGCTGTTTCAAATTCTTGGCAGTTAAGCAATTCTCCAGTCCTTCATTAAGCATCCTTCATATATTTCTACATACTTCATTTTCAAATTGTAGGTTACATCAGATATCCCACGAAGGGTAATCTGAGAGGTGATGAGATTGGGCTAACATGGACTGTCCAAGCCAGGTCACGTTCCCCTGTATCACATTTTAAATGCTGTCCTTCCTCCAAGGAGTTTAGGGCAGCATACCTGGAGGCGGGCGACCCTACGCACCTTCCCAGCCTGCGTTGTAGGCCTCAACTTCAGTTCCCGGATGTTACCCATCAGCCATTGCGCCGGGGCCAAGGCGCATGCCCCAGCTTCTCCGGTTCTCCTGTCGCTTAAAATGGCGCCCGCGTGTGGCGAAAGGGGAGTCGGTGGGGGGGAAAGAAACTGTGCCCGGGGGGGGAGGGGAGGGAGGGAGGGGGCGGTAGCGGAGCAGGGAGAAAGGACCGAAAGAAAACAGTGCAGTTACGGTCGGTTTTTAAAAACTGATGGGTGGACAAACTTCACTTAAAAAAAAAAAACACACGACATTTTTCGTTAAAAAAACAACAACAACCAAAGAGACAGTAACGTCTTTCCAACCGTCGCCAGTAACGTCTTTCCAACCGTCGCGCGGTGACGACACTGATGACGCGACCTCCCCCGTCTCTCCCCCCCGCCCGCTCCTCGAGAGCTCCGCCTCTTGCCCGTCGCGTTTCCCCGCTCGCCGGGCCTTTCCTCGCGCAGAGGGGCTGCGAGCGGACGAGGAGAGCAGGTGGGCCGGAGGAGGAGGGGAGGGGAGGGGAGGGGAGGGGAGGGGAGAGGAGGGGAGGGGAGAGGAGAGGAGGGGAGGGGAGGGGAGGGGGGCTGCCCCTTCCGCCCGTCCTGTCGCGGCTTCTGCGGCCTGTCTTTTTTTTGGGGGGGGGGGAAGGGGGTGGCGTTGCGCCTCTGGTCGAGGGGGTGGGCAGAGGGGCCAAGGGATTTGCATTAATTTTTATATTAGGTATTGATTTCATAATGTTGGATACGACAAGAACAGATTAATTCAAAATAACATTGGGATTAGCAAAAGGTTATACACTTTAATTTTAGAGGGAGAGGGGGGAAGTCATTTCATTGTTAAATTAGAATACTATTTGTTCTTCTCTTTATTATTATAATATTGTTTTTATGGATATATTAAATGAAGAAAAATAAAAATTATTTTTTAAAAAAGGGAGTGTGGTTGCGGGGTTTTAAGTCCACGCCTTCTGCTGGCGCGGTTTGTGGCCTGGGGGGGAGGGTAGCCCGTGTTTAGCCCCTGGCGGCAAAAATAAGACCTTGTGCCGCCTTGAAGGCTGTGTGGTGAGGATCTGCTTGGCGCAACTGGTTTTTGCGCCCCTTTTGCGTCATTTTGGTTGGTCCTGATAAAAAGGTTATCAGCGTGGTTTAGTGCAGGGCTGCTTAAACATTTTCCCACTCGTGACCCCTTTTCACCCGAGAAATAGGTATACACATCAAACATTTGCTGATAATAAATCATAAAGAAATTTATACTGTTGCCAAATCTTTCGCGATCCCCACATTCAGTTACGCGACCCCATATGGGGTCGTGACCCACAGTTTAAGAAGCTTTGATTTAGTGTTTAAGAGCGTGGACTCTGATCTGGAGAACCAGGTTTGATTCCCTACTCCTCCACATGAGCATCATGTCTCCCCTTAGCCGCCTTCTTTCCAAGCTAAACAGCCCTAAGCGTCTTAACCGCTCCCCATAGGACAGTTGCTCTAGTCCCCTAATCATTTTGGTTGCTCTTTTCTGCACCTTCTCAAGCTCTGTAATATCCTTTTTTAGGTGTGGTGACCAGAGCTGTACACAGTATTCTAGGTGTGGTCTCACCATAGATTTGTACAAGGGCAGTATGATATCAGCAGATTTATTCTCTATTCCTCGTCTAATTATGGCCAGCATGGAATTTGCCTTTTTTACAGGAGCAGCACACTGGGTTGACCTTCATTGAGCTATCCACTACCACCCCAAGATCTCTTTCTTGGTCTGTCGCTGCCAGCACAGATCCCATCAGTGTATATGTGAAGTTGGGATTTTTTGCCACCCTTGCTCTCTCTGGTTTTCCCTTCTTTTTTCTGTTAATGCAGTTATTTTTTAAATCATGGTTGCATTTCTTTAGGTAAGTGTATTACCCTGTTGTGTATGTACCCTGCCTCCCAGTGGACTGGAGCCTACTGAAAATGGAGGCAGAAGGCTCGGGTGGAAAAATGGTTGATGGCATCCTTAGTATTAAAGCGAATCTGACTTGGTGAAACCATCGAGTAGGAAAATGGCTAATTTCTCCCTTTTTTGTCAATCCTAGCAAAAAGACACTGATTCCAGGGTCTGCCCCATCTACAATATACAGAGAGTTAATTCTGTAAATGATTTCCCCAGGATAAATCAAATTATGGAAGAAAACAATAATGGCACCCCCTTAGCTGATGAACAAAGTACAGATCCATTTGTGGAAACAGAGAGCGTGACTGAGAAGGAAACTAAGGAAGATGAGGAAGAAAGTAACAAAAAGGGTACACCAGATACTTCCAACATGTACAGGTATATTAAAGATGACCTGTTTACTTCGGAGATTTATAAAGTAGAAATTCAGAACCTTCCAAAATACATTGGTTTTAATGAAGTGAAGAAATTTCTCGCTAAGTATGGTCTTCACCCTCACAAGATAAAACTGTTGGGGAAACAGACTTTTGCTTTCGTCACCTTTAAGAGTGAGGAGGAACGAGACAAAGCCATGAAGGTCCTTCACGGAGTCTTGTGGAAGAACCGAAACTTAAGCGTCAGACTTGCAAAGCCTAAGGCTGATCCCATCATGAAGAAGAGAAGAAGGGAGGAGGAAGAGGAAGGGGAGGGGGTCAAAGAGCAGAAGGCAGCGAAGTGCCCATCCTTGACAAAAGATGGCAGAGAGGAGCCTCTTAGTAAACAGATAGCAGATGTGGTGACTCCTTTGTGGAATGTACCATATGAGGCACAGCTGGCAAAGAAGAAGCAAGAATGTGAGCAAGTGCTGCTGAAATTGACACGGTAAGCCTAATTTTGTTGCTGCAATAATGGTTTGATTTCCGTCTTCGAGGCTTTTGAGACGTAGGGAAGTGCAGTCCCCAAACTGCTAAGCCAGAGGAGTCTGGTTAAGGCTGCAATCGTAAACTGACTCTGGTCCCTTGGAAGTCCTACTGAACTTGTTAGGGCTGACTTCTGAGCAAACGTGGTCAGCATCATACTGACTTATCAGGAGAACTACAACCCCAGTTTCTGCCCTTGTAGCTAATAGCACTATGACCCTGTTGCTAAACTATAGCACAAGAGTGTTGGAAAGTGTAAGGCTGCTAGTTAAAGCAAGATTTCCAGGGCATGAGCTGTTCAGAATCAGAGCTCCCTTCTTCAGATATCAGAGCTTTGACTCGAAAGCTCATGCCTGAAAATATTGTTGGTCTCTAAAGAGCTACTGGATTTGACTCTTCTTAGCATTGTGCACTTGATCATTTTGCCAGTGGCTTTTCTGCCTGAAGCATCTTTTCTCTCCAGTACGTGTGTAAGCGGCACATACTGCTTTATGACTGTTCCACTAAGACAAGATGTTCCGTTGTTCATTAGATCTAGAGAACATAATGAGCAATTATAACTATCAAGTGGTATACAAATGTGTAATATAAACAAATAGAACATTTCCCCCCCCCCCCAGGGAAATCGGAAACAACAACAGAGCTCTGCTCCCCTGGCTTTTCGTGCAGAAGGAGAAGTACAATGGCCTGTGTTGCTGTCTGGAAGGGGTGAAAGCATCACCGTCACAGGTTGGGCATAACATCTCTCACTACTAGGGTTGCCAGCTCCAGGTTGGGAAATACTTGGAGGTTTTGGGGGGTGGAGCCTAAGGAGGGCGGGGTTTGGAGAGGGGAGGGACTTCAATGCCAAAGAGTCCAATTGCCAAAGCGGCCATTTTCCCCAGGGGAACTGATCTCTGTCATCGGAGATCAATTGTAATAGCGGGAGATCTCCAGCCACCACCTGGAGGCTTTGGAAATTAGCACAAATCCGAAAAATGTAGAAGGTGCAAAAGGTATATTAAATATGCTACACAATAATGCAATGAAAAGGAATCTAACATACTATTATAACAACTACATCTATCCTAAACTAAAGTGTGGTGTAGTGGTTAAGAGTGGTGGTTTGGAGCGGTGGACTCTGATCTGGAGAACCAGGGTTGATTCCCCACTCCTCCACATAAGCGGCTGAGGCTAATCTGGTGAACTGGATTTGTTTCCCCACTCCTCCACACGAAGCCAGCTAGGTGACCTTGGGCTAGTCACAGCTCTCTCAGCCCTACCTACCTCACAGGGTGTCTGTTGTGGGGAGGGGAAGGGAAGGTGATTGCAAACCGGTTTGATTCTCCATTAAGTATTGGAGAAAGTCGGCATATAAAAACCAACTCCTCTTCTTCTTCTAATTTAGTACAGAGTTAATGGACTTTAGCGTGACTTGCTAATATTAAAAACGGGAGGTTTTTACAACAGATGTTTCAGAAGGGAAGCAGCAAACCAAATTCTTGAGGGTTACTCTAAACTTTCTCCCGTTTTACATTTAGACCGAATATCGCAACAAGTGTGAATTTTTGATTGGCATAGGCCCCAACCAGGAAGATAAAAGTGTGGGCTTCCGCCTCAGCAAATACAAAAGCGGGACATGCGCAGTCGTGGAGCCCTTTGAGACCGTTCACATTCCTGCGGTTGCCAAAAAGGTAGTGAAGGCCTTTCAGGATTACATCAGGTGAGGCTGAATAGGAAATCTCACGTGTTGATGCTTGACTAGCATTAGTGTTGGATTGTGAGATTGCACTCTCCTTCCCACAGCACCTTTAGCTATGATTAACGCAGACTGTGCCGTGACCTGGACAGCCCAAGCTAGCCCTTTCTCGTCTGATCTTGGAAGCTAAGCAGGGTTGGCCCTGGTTAGTATTTGGATGAGAGACCACCAAGGAAGTCCAGGGTTGCTACACAAAGGCAGGCAATAGCAAACCGCTTCCAAACACCTCTTGCCTTGAAAACCCTACGGGTCACCATGCGGCAAAAAAAGTAAAATAAAATAATGCAAAGCGTGGTGCATTCCTAATTTAAGGATTGAAACTCTGATTTTAACCAGGTTATAAATCCATGGTAAGGAGCTGCATCATGCATTAAAATGGTGCTAATTCTATGTTTCATTCCAACCATTGCTCTTCTCCACCATTCGGCTTCAAATCTGATATAAGGAGAGCTTGAGTAACAGAAACTGACAGGTAACTTTCCCCTCCTCTCTCTCCCTTGAAATGTAAAAAGGGTAAGACGGGTGGGGAACCTTTTTTCTGCCAAGGGCCATTTGGATATTTATGACATCATTCGCGGGCCATACAAAATTATCAACTTAAAAATTAGCCTGCTATATTTGGTCAAACATTTAGCCAAGAGGCACGGCCGGAGATGGCTCGAAGTGTCTGCCACGTAGAGCGACTTGCTTTTGAGTTCTGCCGTCCCCAGCTGGGCCCAAGAGATTCAGGCAGGGCAGCATCCTTCTGAGCTAGAGATAAGCCAGGACCCATGGAGGGCCTGACCAAATGGATTTCGCGGGCCTTGTACGGCCCCTGGGCCTGACGTTCACCACCCCTGGGGTAAGAAATCTAGCTAGGAGCCTTTCTATTAGATACCAGTTTCTTAGCAGGGAAACTGTAGAATAGTATACACTTGAATCTGACAGTATGTGGAATCCTTCATTATCTGATTAATGTGCAAGACAGAAATTTGTGGCAAAGTGATTTGACGATTGTACGCATTGTAATCTGAAAATCATGAAGCTTTTCTTGTCAGGCTGAGAAGAAATGTTTCTTGGTCATGCTCAGAGCCTGTCTACTTATAATGTTACACCTTAGCAGAAGTGTGTGTGTCAAATTCAGGTCTAGTAATGGAGGCTTTGAAATTTGCAGGTCCACCCCTTACAGCGTTTACAGCCCAGAAACCTACAATGGGCACTGGAAACAGCTAACTGTTCGCACCAGCCGGAATGCTCACATCATGGCTATTGCTTATTTCAATCCTCAGGTACTGAGTAGGATTTTCGTAGTAAGGGACAGTCTTCATTGCGGGTTTATAATAAAGAATACAGTTCCCAAACTGTTCACGGTTCAGTTTGTCTTGCTGGAGAGGTTTTAACATTCTTGAGGCTACAATGTGAGAACTCCAGGGGCATAGTTTTCAAAGGAACACATGAAGCTGCCTTATACTGAATCAGACCCTCAGTCCATCAAAGTCAGTATTGTCTACTCTGACCGGCAGCAATTCTCCAGGGTCTCAGGCAGAGATCTTTCACATCACCTACTTTCCTAGTCCCTTTAACTGGAGATGCTGGGGATTGAACCTGGGATCGTCTGCAAACCAAGCAGATGCTCTACCACTGAGCCACAGCCCCTCCCCAAAGGAAGATGTGCCCTGGGATGCACAGGGGCTTCTTCAGCACAAATCTGCATATGCAGTTACCCTTCGCAGCACTAGCAGCAGCAGCCTCTAAGCGTGGAAGGTGGTCGACCATCTTTTCTCCCCTTTTTTATTTCTGAAACGTCTAGAAACTAAATAAAGAAGAGCTGACTGAACTACAAAGCTCTTTGGCAAAGTACTTCACAGAAGGCGTTGGCAAAGATAGCGGAATCACCTCTCTGTATTTTGTGGAGGAAGGGCAGAGGTAAGCACTGCGTCTCACAGAGAATTTCTGCAGCCTTTCTTCTTGTGATGCTGTAGTGCATGGGCAACAATTTTGGGGTATATTTTGTGCAGCAGCAGCGGTCCATCAAATGGTAATAAAATATGGTAACGGTTCAAAACACTGCACAGCCATTTGTGAAATGAGCACCCTTAGGACTATTAGAGGTAAGAGCCCTGTGGCGCAGAGTGGTAAGCTGCAGTACTGCAGTCCAAACTCTGCTCACGACCTGAGTTTGATCCCAGCAGGAGTCAGTTTCAGGTAGCTGGTTCAAGGTTGACTCAGCCTTCCATCCTTCCGAGGTTGGTAAAATGAGTACCCAGCTTGCTGGGGGTAAAGGGAAGATGACCGGGGAAGGCACTGGCAAACCACCCTGTAAAACAAAGTCTGCCTAGTAAATGTCGGGATGTGATGTCACCCCATGGGTCAGGAATGACCCGGTGCTTGCACAGGGGACATTTACCTTTTAGGACTATTAGTAATGCGAGCCTTGCCGGATCTGACCAAAGCCCCAGAGACTCTACCAGTCAGTTTGCCAGCAGTAGGTTGCTAAATGTGAAAGTAAGTAAATTCAGCAACAGTTAAGCATCATCATAATAGCAACTGTTGATGCTCTTGGCAAATTCATTTCTAAGAGCAGTAAGCTCAAGCGACGCTGGAAATATATCTTGCCTTGCATATTTCCAATGCAAACATAGCTAGGTGTATCTGGTTTCTGGTCCTGCTTTGTTCCTGGGACTTCCTTTGGGTGGCTTGAAACATCACTAGCGCAGCCTGCTCAGAGCCTGGCCATGAAAGGCTGTAGGGCTATTCGCTGAAAGAATAACCAGGCGTAGCTGAATGAAAGCTGGCATGGCTAAGGTCTGCTTTTTCCCTTTGCACGTTCAGCTTGTGCGACCGAGAACTCACTTCTGAAGAGCGTTCAGACACCACTAGGAGTCCAGAATGCATTAGAATGTCTGACCAGAGGCGTTTCATCAGACCAGATACCGGCTGGCTCTTAAGGAGTTGCGCAGGTTACCAGCCTCTGTGCTGATCTCTTTGCTGTTGAAAATCTTCAACAGTCTGAACCCTGGATATCAGAAGGTATGCCTCCTGCTATCTGAAATTTTAGCCTGGTACTGGAAGTAGAATCTTTACTATAGTAACGACCTTGCCAGTCACATACTCTCAGCCTAGCCTACCTCACAGGGTTGTTTTGAGGAGGAGAGGACAACAACGTAAGCCACTTTGGGTCCCCACCAGGTAGAAAGGCAGGGTATAAATGAAGGAAAATAAAAATGTTTAAAACTGAAGCTGCTTTCCCTGGAAGGAATGTATGGCCATCTTGCTTCAAGTGAGGAGTTCTCCTTTTCAGAAAGCTTCTAAGGTCTAGACCAGAGATCCCCAACCTTTTGGGCTAGTTGGCACCTCTGGCATTCTGACACAGAGTGGTGGGTTCAACCACAAAATGGCTGCTGCAGGAGGTGGAGCCCGTCACAAAATATCAGAAAGTGAGGTTATGCACAAATCTTCAACATTACAGGCAGAAACTGTTTTAAAATGAGCATACAGTTTAAAATATTTTCTTCCATACACACGGCTTACCTTCAGTCATGTAGTGAAGATTCTTTTTGCTGTGGTGGCAGCTGCTGCCAAAAGCATTTTTAAAGAAATCTGTACAGCCAATCAGAAGCCCTGCTAGGCAGAAGCTCCGCCTGGCCCCACCCGCTTTCTGAAAACGCTCGGGAGGGCCAGGGTGCTCATGGTCGCCATGTTGAGGACTCCTTGTCTAGACTGACACTGCTGATTGTATTTGGAGAAACCGGCTGCATAGTTTATCTCTCTTATTTTTGTATTAATTATTAGGTTTGTTGGGTTTTGTTTGTTCACTGTACTGGATTTTAATTGAATGTTTTTGAATGAAAACCAGAATAAAAATCTGAGAGATAAAATATTTCTCTAGGCTAGTAACTAGAAATATTAGGGGGATGGGGGGACACTAAATATTACGTGACTTGGTAAGGTTTTTTGGGTCAATGTGAAGTAAATCTCATGGAAGCCTAGTTCCAACTTCCCAGCAATTTAATGTTTGTTAGTCAGGAATAGGTGTTCCTACTTCCGGAGCAGGTAGAAGGCTGCCTTGTATCCTTAAGCAAAACGGCCAGAATGATTGTGGAGGAACGTTCAGAAACATTGCCAAGAAGAAGAGGAGATTGTTTTTATATGCCGACTTTCTCTACCACTTAAGGGAGTATCAAACCGGCTCACAATCACCTTTCCTTCCCCTCCCCACAACAGACACCCTGTGAGGTAGGTGGGGCTGAGAGCGCTCTAACAGAGCTGTAACTTGCCCAAGGTCACTCAGCTGGCTTCGTCTGTAGGAGTGGGGAAACAAATCCAGTTCACCAGGTTAGCCTCTGCCACTCATGTGGAGGAGTGGGGAATCAAACTCGGTTCTCCAGATCAGAGTCCACCGCTCCAAGCCACCACTCTTAACCACTACACCACGCTGGCCAAGTCCTTCCAGCTACAGGCCTTGTGCTTGCTTTGTGGGAACAACATGCAGTTCCTTTGACTGGTGTGAGATGCTTCTACTCCCCCGGCGAAAAGCTTGTTTTAACAATCGCGTCAGACAGTTGATGGACATGCCAGTGCATAGCTGTGCCTGCTTAAGCCCTGTGGAAATAAATGCTACTGGAGCTTGCTTAACTCCGTTCTGTCCTGCACCCATTAGATGCAGTGGAATCTATAGACATACGGAACAAATGGGAGGGAATGCATTCTGGAAATGTATTAGATTTTTTTTGTATAGCTTTTCTGTTTTATTTGGCTATCTGAGCTCTTATACCCGAATGCTGTTAATAGATTAGGAGGCATTAAATTCTGATTTTTTTCCACCTTCCAGAAAATCTCCTAATTGTGAAGATTTGGCCTTAGAGCACATTGCTGGCGACAAGTACATATATGAAGAACTTCTCGGGCTCAAGTTCCGGATTTCTCCTCATGCCTTTTTCCAAGTAAATGATAATGCTTTGTAGAATCGTTTACTAGCAGCTGAAATTAATGGTTCCCTGTGAGCAAGCGGAGAAGCAACTTGCACAGAACGTTTGAAATGTAATGAGGCAATGAGTGTCTGTAGATATAGAGTATAGATCAGGGGTGTTGAACTAATTTGTTACGAAGGCCAGATGACATAAATGTCACTTGATTGGGCCAGGCCATGCCTCGCCAGCCCATGGGGGGTGGGGGGCTGCCTTGGCTGGCTTGTGGGCCAAATAAGAGCTCTCAAGGGGCCAGATCCAGCCCCCAGGCCATATGTTTGACACCCCTGGCATAGATTAAATTCTGAGCACCAGTTGAAGGAAGCATTTTTAACCTGGTGCTCCCAGATATCTGAAGTAGATGTGACGGCATGCACAGGCTGGCTTGCGCTGAGAGAGGGGCAGAAGCATCCTGTGGGAAAGACGTGGCGTGAGCCTCCCTTTTCATGCCACCCACCTCTCTTGCAGTGTCCTTGAAGTGGCTGGATTCCTATATATTGGCCATACCAGTTTGTAGCAGCGTGTCTGGAGTTGGGGTGCCCGGCGTGCTTTTAGGGTGGTGCTTAAGCTGGCCCTCTCAGAGGCATGCTGATGCTGTCTTCTTTGTATATGCTGAGCACAGAGTCACTTGTGCAACAGACGAGCGACTGCAGCTCCCGCTCTCAAGAGGTTTTTCCCATCAACTTCTGATGTAGCATTTGCACATATTCCTTAGGGGTGTGCTGCTTACTTTTTTAAGCCTCTGGAAATGACATTGCTTGAGAGAAGTGTGGGTAGTCATGTTTTAAAATCTTTTATACATGTGCGTTGTATTTGTTGTTTCTCTGTAGATTTATTTTTATTCTCTGTAGTTCTGCACAGATTGTCATTTGAAAGGGCTGTTTTTATTTAAAAACTTGATGGTTTTAGGTTCTGACTTGCTTGAACGCTGCCTGTCTATGTGTGTTGGGAATGCTTAGGTAAATACAGCAGCTGCTGAGGTTCTCTACTCTACTATTGAAGACTGGGCCCAGGTCAGCCAGGATACTACAGTGCTCGACATCTGCTGTGGAACAGGATCGATTGGCATTTCCCTCGCCAAGGTGAGCCAAATGCAGGTGATGGTAGTTCAGTAAACATACTGGATCACTCCAATATAGTTTAAAAGGGGTTCCAGACTTGACCCTTGAATAGATTTTTTTTTCAGTTTCCTGACATATAACACTTGATGAGGTGGTGAGAATTAGCCTCTTAAAGAAATGTAGTCCTAAATCTAATTTTTTCTCAAGAGGCTGAGATGACAATGTTAGTAAGAAAGTCATCTGGCTGTATTGAGAGGATTCGCTAGCTAAAGCTCTTTTAGTTTTTAGGAGACCAAGTCCTGTGAGGAAAGGTTGAAGGAGCTGGGTATGTTTAGCCTGAAAAGGAGAAGATTGAGAGGGGATATGATAACCACCTTCAAGTACTTGAAGGGCTGTCATATAGAGGAGGGTGCCGAGTTGTATTCTGTTGCCCCAGAAGGTTGGACCAGAACCAATGGGTTAAAATTAAATCAGAAGAGTTTCCATGTAGACATTAGGAAGAATTTTCTAACAGTTAGATCGGTTCCTCAGTGGAACAGGCTTCCTCGGGAGGGGGTGAGCTCTCCTTCCCTGGAGGTTTTAAAGCAGAGGCTAGATGGCCTTCTGTCAGCAATGCTGATTCTATGAACTTAGGCAGTTCATGAGAGGGAGGGCATCTTGGCCATCTTCTGGGCACTGGGGTGTGTGTGGGGGAGGTAGTTATGAATTTCCTGCATTGTGCAGGTGGTTGGACTAGATGACCCTGGTGGTCCCTTCCAACTCTGATTCTAGTTTGGAAAAATTCCAAACATTCATTTTGGTTCCCAGCAGTTAAAGAGATGGTGCTGCTTCTAATTGAATCAAGATTATCACCTGAGGTTCACCTGTGAACTGGCCCTTGAATTTTCTTTTTGTGCATCTTGGGTTGAAGTAAATGCAACCAATCTCTCTTTCCTGCTGTTCTAGCTTCCCAGGAAAGTCTCACCTTTTTTTTTTAATGGTTTAGTGCAGAAAGTCACCTTTCCCCCCCTACAATCCAAAGAATTACTGCAGCAGCTGACTGTTGAACCGCCTGGTTTGGAACTGCATCCCTGTGTGTGGTTCCAATTTACAGCAAAGCTAAAAGACCTCTGTGAACCAGTCATCCCGTCTCCTAGAGTTACAGCTTGCCAAACAAAATGGCCTGACCTTTTGAGGAGCTGTTGGGTGCCTGGCTGGGCAAATTGGGTCATTAGCTGCAGTCCTCACAGAGAGAAGCTGCAAGAGAAGGGAGAGCTGAGCTTGGGGTCCAGGGAGATGGCTGCGGTCCACATTCACTGTACGCTTACATTACCCCACCAGCTGCTAAACTGCACATTGTTGCTTTGGTTCCGCTGCAGAAAGTGAAGAAGGTGATTGGGATCGAGCTTTGCCAAGAAGCTGTGGAAGACGCCAGGGCGAACGCTCTGCTTAATGGTTGGTAAAAGAAAACATCCATCATGCTGATCTCTCAAACTTGAATCAAAGGGCAGATTTCAGTGTGTTTACAATGTATGAAATAAGGCTCAAGGATTTTGTGTCCCATGTGCAAGGATTATGAACACCGAGTCCTAAATGCAGCTTGGAACTATTTTATCATATGGTTCCCAGGTAGCCTCTCATCAAAGCTCTGATCAGAACAAGGCCGGCTTAGCTTCAGTTAAGGCCACTGTATTGTGTCCTTGCCTTATAGCTTAAGACATGGGAATCTTCAGGAACCATGTCCCTGATTTTGATAGGGCTCTAAGCGCTTGCACCTTTGGAGGCTGGAATCTTCAGTGAATCTGCAGATTGTCCTGTAAAGGATGCAGAGTAGGTTGAATGTAGCAAATGCCGGTTTTTGTGGGGGCAGTGAAGCTCTTCCAGGCAACAAAGTATTTCAAAGGAAGCCTTCTCTATACTTCCATCCAGCACCTTTCCTTTATGCCTTAGAACAGTGATGGCGAACCTTTTAGAGACCGAGTGCCCAAACTGCAACCCAAAACCCACTTATTTATCGCAAAGTGCCAACACGGCAATTTAACCTGAATACTGAGGTTTCCTCCCAGCTCGGCAAGGGGGGGCAGCGGGGAGTCCAGGGAAGGGGGGGCTCCACGCTCCCTTCAAAGCCCCCGCCGCCCCCGCGCGTGCCCACAGAGAGAGCTCGGTGTGCCGGACTTGGCACGCGTGCCATAGGTTCGCCAACACGGCCTTAGAAGATCCTTGATCCATTGATTTGAGCACCTACAATGAAAAGCTGGGCTGATTGAACGGTAGTGCAGAGAAAAGTATCTGCAACTAATGGCGCAGCCTCGTTTATGCTGAAGGATTAGTCGAAATTCTTTTTTTTTATTTCAGAACTGAATAATGTTGAATTCCACAGGGGAAAGGCGGAAGAGCTTGTTCCTTACCTGGTCAACTCCTTAGTGCTACAAGACTCTGTTACAATCGTGGATCCACCACGAGCTGGGCTGCGTGAGTTTAACCTTCATTCCCCCCACCCTTTGGTAGAGTGGTTTGAACTGAAGTGAAGGTGTGTGACATAAAGAGCTGTTTGGGCAACAGTCAATGGGGCATTGCCATTTCCCCTGTCTCACTAATACAACTGGGGATCACTGCAAATTGTCACGCTTCCCCTGTGCCCCCGTGTCCCTTGGGGTCTCTGCCCTGGGGAGGGTCCAGGCCAAGGGAGCCTCCTCAGCCTCAGACCAGTACGAGGGAGAGTCAGCGCTTGCCTCTCCCTCGGATGCAGCCAGGTTGTTGTGGGGGCTAAGCCCTGTAAACAGCTTGCTGCCTTCCTCCCTGGCTGTGGCTCCTCTCTGGCCTTATATCTCCTCCAGGCCAGAGAGGACCCGCCCCCGACACGCCCCTCAGGAGTCCATGCCTCCAACGGGCACGTGTAGGCCGACCTGCGCGCTCTCCCAACTCTCAGCTGTTTGTCGGGGCGGGGTGTCAAAGAGTTCCCACCTTCAAAGCCTAGCCCCGAGGAAGGAACTCTTTATCTGGAACTAAATGCAAACAACCTTGCCCCCTGCAAGGCACCTTGCCAGCCTCCGCCAGGCAAAGGTCCCTAATATGCAAACCGGCAAGAGTTGCTGCCAACACAAAACGCTTCGCTCAGAGAGCTTCCCCTCTGAGCTTAACGGGTAGAACTGCCACCAGCCCTTCAAAAGGTTTTCCAGCCGGCAGAGCCTAAGGGCAAAGCTTCTGCCAGCTCCTTAGCAACACAAAACAAGCTCACCCTGCAAGGTAGAGACCCAGCAGGTGGAGGTTTTACCTGCTAGCAAGATTACAAAACTGCGGTAGCGAACCTTAAGGCCTCAGGCACTCAGATTTAGCTTGGAACCACCAGAACAAAAGTCACAAAAGCCAACTTAAAGGCTAACAAGTTTTATTCACAAATGCTGCAATTCCACAGCCAAGTTTCAGAGAAGCAAACAAGCAAGAAAATAATAAAACTTATTCTTACTACACATTTCAAAATTAGGCAAATTTTGGCAAGGCATACAATACCAGGTTCACAAGACGTTTTTTGTCAGCAACAAGTTGATTGTATCAGGATGCAAAAATCATTCCAGCAGAGGTTCCCCCTCAGATGATAAGAAAACCAAGCGTTTGGTGAACTCCAGGAATGGACCAGCCATTACCCAAAGACACACGGTCTGTATGGCCGTATGGTCTATTTTATGTTAAAAACCTCCAAGGCCTGGCCAGTACCATTAAAGGTCAAAACAATTATTCTAAACCACTATGTTGCTAAATTGTAAATCCCATTCAGCTGACCACGCCAGAAGTGCAAGTCGACTCTGCAGTATCGAAAGCACCTGGCCTGGCAGCTGAACTAAAAGTATTTTGTTGCTAGGAGACAAATGGCCCCCAGATGTCTCCAAGGCAAGGCAAAAAGGGAGTTACCGACCTTCTCCAAGTGAGAGCATTTTGCACTCCCTAAATACCTCACGCAAAAGTGAAACCATTCTCACCGTTACAATAAGGTGTAACTTGCCAAATTAGCCGAGGCCTGATGTTCTGCCTCTCACTGTTAAGCCTGAACCATTGTTTTTCAGGACACCAAAAAACATGAAAGTCCTGTTTCTTGACACGGGACGCTTCTGGGAGCATCTTCCTGGCTAGGGCGGGGCCCTGGAGCTTCGGCATCACTGCGGCCGTGGCACCAGCTCTGCTGGCTCTTCCTTTGTCCCTGTAGGTGCCTGGGAGAAGCAGGAGTCCCGGCTGCCCAGTCTTCCACCCGCGCCCCGTCATTCCACCCCCGTGGAGGCCCGTTCCAGGACACAAACGTAGCTAAGCATTGGCAAGGGAGCTAAAGGAAGCTGTTTCTTGCCCTGTGTCTCAGCAGTAGAACTTTGTTGTATGTCAAGTGCCGTCAAGCCGCAACTGACTTATGGTGATTCTCTCATGGGGTTTTCAAGGCAAGAGACAAACACAGGTGGTTTATCATTGCCTGCCTCTGCGTAGCGACCCTGGACCTCCTGGGCGGTCTCCTTTCCAAGTTCTAACCAGGGCCTACCCTGCTTTGCTGCTGAGGTCTGATGAGATCCGGCCAGCCTGAGGCATCCAGGTCAGGCCCCTTGCCACTTTACACTGTGGTGGAAAGGGTAACATCACCACTCCATTTGGCCTGGAAAGACCGGCTGACTTCAAAGGGTATAATTGAAATTTGCTAGCCAAACACCAGAGGGCAAACCACCTTCATTTTACACATTAAAAGGAGAGGCTGTAACCTGGCAACAGTAGCAATTTATCATTCTAGAACTGCTCGCTGGCCACCTGCTCACATCCCCACCTTCCTCTGCACTGGTTAATGCAGACCATTGGTAGCTAGTAGGGTAGTCTTCTTTTGACCCCTTTTGTCTGTTGTTCTGTTGCGAAGGTTGGATGAGTGCAGTGCTAGAAGACATGCTCAGAGCAGAACGACAGGGTGGAGCTGTTTAATTTCAGGCACTGCTGTTGCAGTTAAACAATGTAATTGCAGTTTTTGTTTGAATGCTGTTTTCTAGATTCCAAAGTAATTCTCGCAATCCGAAAAGCCGAACACTTAAAAAAGCTCATCTATGTGTCCTGCAATCCTCGAGCTGCCATGAACAACTTTGTGGAGTAAGTGTACAAATGGGGCAGCGTTTCCATTGAATTCTACTGGACTTTTATCCCAGAAGTTGATCTGGGGCTGTAGTTTCTCAAGCGGTTAATCGTGACAATCTTCTGGGATTGGTTAAGTGGCAATTGAGTCTTCCGGGCTAACTGCAAGGGGCTTTGAAGGAGATGCAAGGCCCAAGAAAGAATACACTAATTATCATAGCAAAGCACTAATACTCTGCTTTATTTTCCCTGGTAGCCTTTGTCGAGCTCCCTCAAACCGTGTCAAGGGAAGCCCTTTCCGTCCGGTCAGAGCAACGGCCGTGGACCTCTTCCCTCAAACGATGCACTGTGAACTGCTACTCTACTTTGAACGAATAGAACATTCTAGCGATAAACCTTCTGAGGCATCAGTAGATTCTGCTGACATTCCAGCTATCAAACTAAGAGAAGCTTCCATGGAAGAGGATGATACTGACTTAACCGAAAAGAACGCAGCAAAAGAATCTTCCAGCTAATGATGGTAAAGAGGCGTGCTCGTTTGCATGATTACCCGTTTCCTTCTATATCACTCTTTTGCCATCTTATTTCAAAACGTTGCCTCTGAGGAAAATCTGAACAAGCAGTTAATCTGTGGAGATCTGAAATGATGGCTATACTCTACTGTCAATACTATGTACCAGAGACCACTTTTTCCCTTGAAGGGGTGATACATAATCTTCCTGAAGTCCCAGGACCCCTGCAGAGGATCATGCCTATTATTAGCACATATAGATATTTGTATATATATACTTATGGATGAGCAGGCATTGAACTTTGATGCCAAAGTGATTTTTATTTTTGAATGTGAAGGATGTGCCAATTTTAAAGGACCATTGCAAAAGCTTGTATTGCAGTGCAAGATTCTTGCAAAACATCTGGCGAATAAATAATACACATTACCAAAAAGGTGTGTTGTGTTCCCTAGGTCTTAGCGGGGATTGATGTAAACTTCCCCTTACCTTGTTCTGACCTGTGTAGGATAATGATGGAAGTTGTAAATTAAAAATAGCACAATAGCCTATCCCCCACAATGAGGTGAGAAGCAGAGGGCTTGTTAGTTTTTTCTTAGAGCCAGCATGGAGTAATGGTTAACAGCGGTGGACTCTGATCTGGAGAACCGGGTTTGATTCCCCACTCTTCCACATGAGCGGCGGAGGCTAATCTGGTGAACTGGATTTGTTTCCCCACTCCTACACACATGAAGCCAGCTGGGTGACTTTGGGCTAGTTACAGCTCTGTTAGAGCTCTCTCAGCCCCACCTACCACACAGGGTGTCTGTTCTGGGGAGGGAAGGTGATTGTAAGCTGGTTTGACTCTTCCTTAAGTGGTAGAGAAAAATCGGCATATAAAACCAACTCCTTTCCCCTCAGCCTGCCAGGAGCTAGAGGGCTCCCAGGCAGCTGGCTTGCTTCACTACCTGCTGCATTGCATGGATGGGAGGGTCCTGCCAGGCATGTAGGCTTGCCACCTTGGCAGTCCCAATGGGGATTATGTGTGGTTGGCTGCAAATTTCTCCAGATAGAGGGCCAGACAGAGGAATAAGCTGAAGGATCAAGTGCGTATGATTAACTGGCAACTCCCATTCCCCATGAATGTTGGACAACAGCCTTTACTGTATACATCAAGTACTGGTAAATGTTCCAGCGAAATGTAGGGTGACAATTTTTAGTGTTTGTTCCTTTAAAAGAAAAGACCTGTAGTACCAGTCAAGAAACTCTTATGTAATAATCAACCTTTATTGCTCGAAACTAATTTTTTTTTCCAAACACATGTACTCAAAAGACCTAGAACAGGCTTAATGAGAGGCTTTATAGTTGTACCAACTGAGCACTGGCATCAAGCAATTGCACTCGACATACAATTCGTACAGCAACCAGTAACATTGAGTTGGTCACATTCTTTTAAAAAAGAATTACAATACTGCAGTTGATCACTAAGTTGTTCCAAATGGCACAGGACTAATTTGGAACTTTTCCCATACAAGTTTTAGGTAGCGAATTAATTCCTGGGATTCTTACCAAAACCAAGCATTAGACTAGTATGAGGTGTAATCATATCTAGAAAGAAAGGTTTTGCAAGTGTGATCACTGGTAGCAAATCTACAAGAGTCAGAATGGAGCAGGACTACTTATGCATATTTCAAGGCCGGTTTTCAGTAGCTGAGGACCCAAGTTTAAATTTAATGTTCAGACGAGCTACAGCTTATTTAAATAGGTAGCATATGATTTGCCTGCTCTAATAACTTCCTGTCTTTAAACATTCAGAGAAGTACCAATTTCATCCTTCAAATCAACATCACACCTGTCAAGAACGCAAGTCAAAGCAAAAAACCTATTCCCATCCACAAGAAACAGGGATCTTACGAGAGGGAAGAGAGAACAAGACTGAAAGTAGTTTCTTTTAGGTACTCAAGATTAACTAGAAAAAAACCCCCACACACGTTACAAGAGATACATACTTTTTTCAGATATGTCTTGAATCACACTGCATAAGTATTCATGCAGAAGCGTAAGTTAAATGCAACCATCTACCCTCTATCGTAGCAGCTTGTGCTTATGTGCAAATGCGAGACAGGTACACTTCAAACAATAGTAAACATCAGAGTACAGGAATACTTCACAGTGACAACAGCAGTTACATTGTTTGTTCCTGGAGTTATTGCGCTTTATCTGAACATCTTGCCCAAAGAGGCTGCAGCACATCAAGTAAATACCCTTGGTTGTAAAAGAATGCATAATCGGTACTAGCCTTTGGTTCACAATGACATGTCTGATGTTTTAAGGGCAGCGGCCACCTTTCTAAGAGTCAGATGCGGGCAGGCGGAGGTAAGGCTAAAAGCAAGATGGTCAATGTGGCAAAACTTTAAAAATATTATTTCTAGAATTGAGGCCTCCATGGAAAATGCACAGGTAATTGCAAAACATTCCAAATATTCAAAGGGGATAGTTGCAAAAGCACTGCCTAAAAGTCCCCCCCCCAAGCCAGACATGATGCAAATATGTAAAAAGCTACTGAATAAAAGCCAAACTGGATTTTACTACTGCATCGGCGTGGTGTCTTTCAGAAAAGCATTTAACACAGGCAGTATTCGTATAGTCACATGACCTGCCATCATATCTCAGAAGAGAGATGCCAGATAAAGATGCTATAAAAGGAACACACTTTTTTTCAGGGTAATGCAAGTATATTGCATATGCCAGTGCTGGAGTACACAGCCAAAGTCACCAACAGTAAGCTTCCACCAGCGAGCTTTGCAAGTGATCTGCTTACTGAGGCCCAAAATGCAGCTCAGCAGTTTGGACAAATGTTCATTAGCACTGTGTTAAATGCAAAGATTTCTGAATCTACACATAGCCTACCCAAGGCCATGCAGTTTTTTATCAATGCCAGTGGCATGAAGACATTAGGCGAATCTCAAAAAGCCATTTCAAAAGTGGTAACTTATGCCAGAAATGCATAACCATTTAGGGAGGAAAATCTCTCCTGGCATTCTGAACAGTGGCCCTCCTAGAAAATACTTTGCTGGGCTGAATTTGATACACTGCACTGTAGACCGCTGGCAAATGGGTTGAAATTTGGTGAGTTCACCAAACATGGCGGTAGTTTTGTGGAAGATCCTTCCACAAGCCTCGCCAAATGCATAGACTGAAGGAATGCAGGATGCTTCCTTCCCACCCAAAGTCATCTGAAATTTCATTGTAGGGGGCAGCTACTAATAAAGGTTTGCCTTCCGGACTGGAAAGCAACAAGGCGTGTATAATTTGAAAGGTTCCTAGGACTAACATACCTTCTTTAAGAAGCTGGTACCAATCACTTCATGCAAGCAGGCGGCCTCCTACTGGAAATCTTAGGCAAGATCCCTCCATACCACCATTTTCTCCTGCACTGTTTTCCTTACGCGTTGCTGCAAGGAGAACTTGAAAACAGGACCCATTTAGCAAAGATGTTCATCTCACAAGCATGCGCCTACTGCCAATTAGATACGGTATTAAGAAGTTCTTCAGAAAAACAGGCTGAGATCAGCAGCGTGGAATTAGTTGCCGATCCCCCCTGCTAGCCTCTTTGGAGTGGAAAAGTGAGCACAGGAGGTATTTCTAGGGTAAATCATTGGATTGTATAGACCTGGGGTGTCAAACATGAGGCCCGCGGGCCGAATCTGGTCCCTTGAGAGCTCTTATCGGCCTGCAAGCCAGCAAAGGCAGCCACACACCCCCTTGATCTGGGCTGGCAAGGCATGGCACAGGCCGGCCAAGTAACATTTATGTCATATCTGGCCCTTGTAACAATGAGTCTGACACCTCTGGTATAGACTGCCCCTTTATAGCTTATGCAACCAAGTACTACACATCTTAAGAAAGTTTATACAAGACAAAATTTGCATATTCGTGTTCTTTATTTCATCTTGATACAAGTTGTTTAGAAAGTCTTTAGTCCTCTCTGATGTATCCCAAATTTACATTCTAATAGTTCCACAGCAGAAATTACTCTGCCAATGCTAAAAACACTTAGTAAAAACAAAACCTGTGATGGGTTTTTAAAATAATGTTTAAAGGTTAATCCAGTGATTTTTTTAAAAATGAGCACTGATAGGCCACAAAGTAAAGAATTTCTCTCTTTCTTAAAAGAGCATGTAAAACAAAAGAATGAAGTCCTGATTCAATACGATTGGAGGGTGACCAGGAGGGTGGGATTAAATTTCTATTCAAGTGTTGTACTGTCAGTACATTTTTAGATTGCTTTTTAAAGAGGGGGCTTAAGATTGGCTAGAGGCAAGTCACCAAACATGGCTGTACCATTTTGTGGAAGATGCTTCCACAAGCCTCACCAAATGTATTGACTGAAGGAATGCAGGGTGCTTTGTCAATCCCACCCAAGTCATCTGAAATTCATCGTAGGGGGCAAATGAACAGCCAGGTACTCTTTCAGTTTGTCTTGTATGTAAACAAGCATACTATGCTTTAGAAAGGGGGGGAGATATCCCAGTTAAAAGGCGGGCTTCAGTGCTGTTGGGCACCCTTCTTTAAAGAACACTGGTGCAGCAGGATGTTCGAAATCTGAAGCCTGCCACAATACAATAAAGCAGTGCTACTGGCCTAACCTTTATGGCAAGAGGAACATTGCTTTTCGACTTCTTCACTGTAGTTGTCAAAAAGTGTCTTATCAGTGCATGTTATGTGCTGAAAGGCAGTGGAGCTCTTCAGAAAAACAGATGACAGCACGTTCATACAAGAGCATGTACAGTTTATATTCCTATCTTATACATTCGTTCCACCTTTTACATAGACATTCTGAATTTGATACTTAAACATCCATTCAAGACAGCATGTATAGTTGGGGGGGGCTTGCTTCAGCTTATCCTGCGTATGTGCCTGCTTGCCCCTCTGTCCACTGGCGCAAACGGGGATTTTTGCTCTCTCGTATAAGTGCATCTCTCAGAGGTTAAAAGCTCAAAAAAAAAAAAAGTACTATTGCCCTGATGAAGAACAATGCATATTTGAAGCAGCTTGGACTGTTGTGTTGTTTTGCATTCTGAAGCAAACCAATTCTTAAATAATAGTTGGAAAAAAAATAGCTCTTGCTGCTTGTTTATTGCTCCCCAATTGTTTGTGTCTTCTGGTCACACGTCAACTGTACAGAGAGGTTCGCTACCAGGCTGAGCAGACTCTACAATCGTCATCTTGGGCTTCTTTCGTGTTTCCTCCTAAAATATAAGAAGCCAGCCGGGGTTATACACAATCTTGGTCCTTACGGGCAATCAGCATTTTTAACTTCTATAGGAGACAGCTGGAATTTGGTACAGGTGGTCCATAACACCCACCAGGTTAGGACAGAGAGGGGACCAACGTTGTTGCCTTGAAAAATGCAGGACCCCTGTCTCTTAATAGGAGTTATCATTTTAATGCAGCAGTAAAAGTCCGCTTTATCATGCGGGTGACTGCTGTAATCGCCTTGTGGAAGCAGCCGCTGCGCAGCAAGGTTATTCGCAAACACAACTGGATTCCGATTGCTTAAAACTACCTGTATGTAGTGCGAGTACCAGAAACATGTGAAGTGATGGTATCGCTTTACTCTGCTCTGGTTAGACCCCACCTAGAGTACTGTGTTCAGTTTTGGGCACCGCAATTTAAGAAGGATGTAGACAAGCTGGAACGTGCCCGGAGGAGGGCAACAAAGATGGTGAGGGGTCTGGAGACCAAGTCGTATAAGGAAAGGTTGAAGGAGCTGGGTGTGTTTAGCCAGAAGAGGAGAAGACTGAGGGGTGATATGATAACCATCTTAAAGTACTTGAAGGGATGTCATATAGAGGAGGGTGCCAAGTTGTTTTCTGTTGCCCCAGAAGGTTGGACCAGAACCAACGGGTTGAAATTAAATCAAAAGAGTTCCCGTCTAGACATTAGGAAGAATTTTCTAATAGTTAGAGCGGTTCCTCAGTGGAATTAGGCTTCCTCTGGAGGTGGTGAGCTCTCCTTCCCTGGAGGTTTTAAGCAGAGGCTAGACGGCCATCTGTCAGCAGTGCTGATTCTATTACCTTAGGCAGACCATGAGAGGGAGGGAATCTTGGCCATCGTCTGGGCATGGAGTAGGGGTCATTGGGGGTGTGGGGGAAGAGGTAGTTGTGAATTTCCTGCACTGTAAAGGGGGTTGGACTAGATGACCCTGGTGATCCCTTCCAACTCTATGATTCTATCACCTAATATATAAGGGATTTCTACTGAGGTTGATTGACACGCAGACGAAAGCCTCAGCAGACGCACATTTCTGAAATACTTGAAAACCTAAGCAAAAACATTTTAAAAATGTATAGTTGGAAAAATATCATGCGGAAGAGTAAAACAAACACAGCCAAGTAAATACCCAACCCTTAAAGGACATTTACGGTGCTTGAGCCTTGAAGGCAATTCATTAAACGGATCTACACTAACAAAAGATTCACGTGGGCTCTCAGAAGTCAACAGTAAGAACACCCTCACCCTTTCTTGCGCCAATTTCTTCATTTCTTCCTGTAACTTGTTCAGAATGTGTAGATTTGGCTTGTTCTTTTTGGCATACTGCTGAAGCTCAATCACACTTTTATCAGAGGTTTCCTGCAAAAAAAGGCAAAGGAAGAGCTGCTCTGCCGCTTCTCAATTTTAAAATGAAGAGCAGTAACGACTATCCAATTTTAGGCGAGAACTAAGAGGAACCCCCCCCCCCACACACACTGGATATCTGACACTGGCCACATGAGGAGGGTGCATCACATTCACTACCCTCACAACAAAACAGCTTTTGTGCAGAGGGGATGGAGTTGCTGTTTTGGTAGCCTAATGGAAGCTTAATTTTTTAGAGGAGACAGCAGAAAGACAAGCATCCCCCCCCCAAGAACACCCATCTTCAAAGAGAAGGCAAGAAGAGCTAAGTGTATCACCCTTACCTGTTTCACCATCTTACTGCTCTCTCTACCATACATGCGCAATAACGAGCCCCAGTTTTTCACATGCGGGTGAAGCAGCTGGAGTATTTTCTGAGATGCCAACTGTTTTCCAACTCGCTTATTTTTACCTGCGTAAAAATACCATGAAAACAGAGTTGAAATATCAGGCCTTAATCGGACTTTTTAAGAGGACTGGCAGTTTTTTACAAGCATGAAGCAGACAGCTAACTCTTCAGTCTTCGCTGACCTTCATAAAAATTCCTGAGCAATTCCGAGGCTGTGCCTGCCTCTTCTTGCTCAGAGTGGTGTGATGGTTAAGAGTGGTGGTTTGGAGTGGTGGAGTCTGATCTGGAGAACCGGATTTGACTCCCCACTCCTTCCCACGTGAGTGGCAGAGGCTAATCTGGTGAGCTGGATGTTTCCCCACTCTTACACATGAAGCCAGCTGGGTGACCTTGGGCCAGTCATGCTCTCTCAGCCCCACCTGCCTCACAGGGTGTCTGTTGTGGGGAGGGGAAGGGAAGGTGATTGTAAGCCGGTGAAGAAGCTTAATTACTGTTATTCGTGACTAAATTTATCTCCGGCTCAGTGGGTCCAAAGGAACAGTATGAGGGATAAATTGGGAGTCTTCAGCTGGCAGAAGCAGAACCCACCAAAAGCCACCCTTCCCCTCTTTCACAAACAGAAAAGCCATTCTATTGGATGAGTTACAGGTTGCATCGATAGAACAGTGCCACAATATCCAAACCACAGTGACTGCTGGCAGTGGTAATCGCATTGATTATAGTATCAAGAGTCGCAGGAGAAAAATCAATGAATGCTGGATAGTAATCAAACTCTCCCTCAATTCAACAAACCCCCTCCCCACAGGATTCAATCACTGGTTTAGCAGCCCCTACAAAGCAGTCACTAGAAAGGTTTCAAGTGAGCCATTTGTCAAGGAGGGGTCGTGTGTGCATTTAGTAGCGATTTACAGGCTGAGCAGACAATGCTTGCAAACCTACTATCGGTAATCTAGTCAAAATTTCAGTATTGCACCTTTCTGTTCCTGATCTCAGGGCATTACCAAAGTCTTACCAAGAAGATTTTAGTCTCTCAGCATGAGATAAACAGCTGCAGTTAAAGTACTAACCTCCATCCAAAGTACTGGCAACCTGAGTCACGAGAACTTTACAAGCAGGTGTTATGAAACAAAAAGAACAAAGCGCCTCTAAAAGGCATTCAAACCAGCCATTATACTTACACCAGCCACGAACAGTGTGCTTCCCACAAGTCATGACATATTCGCTCTTCTGATTTTTACCAGGAATCACTTCAAACTTTATGGATGTGTCACCCATTCCATGGTTTCTTAAAGACAGATTGAATAAGGGGTGGTGGTCTTAGCCAAGCAATTTATAAACAATAACTGGAGTATGTCTGATCAAATACACCCCCAGTCTAGGATATGGCCAATTAAACAATTACTTTTTTTTAACCCAACGTTTTAAACAGCCTCCCCACCACCACACCCCCAAACACTAAAGCTTGCCTTTTGTGCAGAACCAAGCTAGCCACAAAATGCCGGATCCTTATTATTAGGAAGCAGCAAAATCAAAGACTGACATTGTAGGAATCCAGGCAAAACTGAGCACTATTAAAGCCCAATGATCTCACTGGAAGATTAGAATATGCGCAACTTTGATTTGAACAGGACTTTGAAATGTTGAACTTTTCAAACAGCTGTGCCAGAGGTAAACATTTTTTTTTTTAAATACCGGTGCATCACCCCACACACTCAGTGAAGTAACCTTCCATGACTGCAGAGAAGAGACTATTGACTGAAGGTTCACTTTTATTGAAACTCCGCTTCCGATGTGGAGTGCACTGGTATTACAGTCCAATCAAAGCTGAAACACTGGTTTTTAAATTGGTCGTGGGACACACATACACGTCTCCCAAGTGTGAGGCTGATACTATTTCAGCCAGGTTAAAGGCAGATGGAAGAGCAAAGGAAGCTCATTTGGGGAAGAGCCAACCCTCTCCCGTTTTTAATGTACTAGCACCTCTTAATGTATAAAGCCACATTATCAGCTCGCCAAACCTTACCTTTTAAGGCACTCATGAAGGATTTGATATGGAGACAAGAGTCCAGCTTTACTGGCCAGTTCATATACCCGTGAGTCTTCAATACTGATATGGTTAAAATACTACAACAAAATTGGTAAATCATAAATCATTTCAACAATGATTTGAAGTAAGGTAGACATTTAAATTTTTACGTTAAACAAAGCCTAAATGAACTAACTCCTAAGGCACCATGCTTAGCCCCAACACAGTCTAAGGATTGTGCCACTGAGATATCCACATGATACCGATGCTTTTTGGATGTCCTTTATGACTTGGGAAGTCCAGATTTCAGGTAAGCAATCAGTTTGTTCTCCATGCCATCCTCCGTTTTAAAGAAAAGCAAACCTAATATTACTTGTTTACATGTACTATTATTTATACATTTCTTGGTGGTTCTGGATAAAAACAGCAATAGCAGAGAATGTTGTAAAGCAATGACATCAGACTTTTCTTTTTCTTGCTTCGACATCTTTAGAAGTAAAAAAGAATCAAAGGAAAGCATCTGCAAACTCCAGTGACAGAAGGGTTAGTATATTTTGGATTTAAGTATTAACACCAAGATAACGGTACATAGAAACTGTTCATCAGAAAGCTGCTTTTCTTTGTTATTTGGTTTTAAGTTAATTTTTGACAGTCTTGAAAATGTATTATGTTTGGCAACATAAAAAAAACAGAACCTTAATAAAGTCAACTTTCACACTGAATTTTTGAAAGTACACGGGTCAAGACCCATTACAAATACTATCATACATACAGTGAGGGGAAAAAGTATTTGATCCCCTGTTGAATTTGCCCGTTTGCCCTCTGACGAAGAAATGACCAGTCCATAATTTTAATGGTAGGTCTATTGTAGCTGTGAGAGACAGAATAACAACAGGAAAACCCCCAGAAACCCAGAAGACAAAAGTCAGAGATTGATGTGCATTATAATGAGTGAAATAAGTATTCGATCCCCTATCAACCTGCCAGATTTGATCCCCTATCAACCAGCCAGAAGTCAGGCTACCTGGTATCTTCACTGTATGTAACAAGCTGAGATTAGAAGCACCTGCTGTAAGGGAGAGGTCTTACCTGTAATCCCAGCTCGTTACAGTACCTGTACAAAAGACACCTGTCGACAGAAGCAATCAATCCATCAGATTCCAAACTAGCCACCATGACCAAGACCAAAGAGCTGTCCAAGGATGTCAGGGACAAGATTGTAGACCTGCACAAGGCTGTACTGGGCTACAAGACTATTGCCAAGCAGCTTGGTGAGAAGGTGACAACAGTTGGTACAATAATTCGCAAATGGAAGAAACACAAAATAACTGTCAACCTCCCTCGGTCTGGGGCTCCATGCAAGATCTCATCTCGTGGAGTTGCAATGATAATGAGAACAATGATGAAACAGCCCAGAACTACACGGGGGGAACTTGTCAATGATCTCAGGGCAGCTGGGACCATAGTCACCATGAAAACAGTTGGTAACACACTACGCCGTGAAGGACTGAGATCTTGCAGAACCCACAAGGTCCCTTGCTCAAGACAGCACATGTACAGGCCCGTCTGCAGTTTGCCAATGCACATCCGAATGACCCAGAGGAGAACTGGGTGAAATGAGATGAGACCAAAATCGAGCTCTTTGGCATCAACTCAACTCGCCGTGTTTGGAGGAGGAGGAATGCTGCCTACGACCCAGAGAACACCATCCCCACCGTCAAACATGGAGGGGGACATATTATGCTTTGGGGGTGTTTTTCTGCTAAAGGGACAGGACACCTTCACCGCATCGAAGGGACGATGGACGGGACCATGTATCGTCAAATCTTGGGTGAGCACCTCCTTCCCTCAGCCAGGGCATTGAAAATGGGTTGAGGATGGGTATTCCAGCATGACAATGACCCAAAACACATGGCCAAGGCAACAAAGGAGTGGCTCAAGAAGAAGCACATTAAGGTCCTGGAGTGGCCTAGCCAGTCTCCAGACCTTAATCCCATCAAAAATCTGTGGAGGGAGCTGAAGGTTCGAGTAGCTACTCATCAGCCTCGAAAGCTTACTGACTTGGAGAGGATCTGCAAAGAGGAGTGGGACAAAATACCTTCTGAGATGTGTGCAAACCTGGTGGCCACCTACAAGAAACGACTGACCTCTGTAATTGCCAACAAGGGTTTTGCCACCAAGTACTAAGTCATCTTTTGCAAAGGGATCAAATACTTATTTCACTCATTATAATGCACATCAATCTCTGACTTTTGTCTTCTGGGTTTCTGGGGGTTTTCCTGTTGTTATTCTGTCTCTCACAGCTACAATAGATCTACCATTAAAATTATGGACTGGTCATTTCTTCGTCAGAGGGCAAACAGGCAAATTCAGCAGGGGATCAAATACTTTTTTCCCCTCACTGTACATCTACTTCGGAGTCAAGTCCCACTAAAAGCAATATGACTGTGCTGGAAATCATACCTCTAGTTCTTCACTATCTTTGGGCTTTTCCTCAGAAGTCTGCTTTACAAAGTCAGGAATGAGGATTTCCAGTGTAGCTCGGGCTGTAGAACAAGTTATTGCAATGGTTAGGGATCTGCTGTAATATGGGATTCTGCACATCTGGATTTCTCCTAAGAAGGCAGATAATAGTAATTTTCGAACTATTTTTTGTAGTAGAGGTCCTCTCTTGTAAGAAATCCCGTTCACTTTCCAGATTTTAACCAAACAAATACAACGCTATGTTTCTTCAACATTTATAAGTTCTGTAATTTTGCCAGTTAAGGGTAAAGGCTGATTTTAAACATTGGGCAAGTTACCAGACATTTCCTAAGGAGTAAGCCCCATTGATACTACTTGAAGTTACTATACGCATATGCAAAGTATGCACGCTTTAGGTTGCAGCCTAACCGCTTCATTCATCTATATTCAATTACTGTTACTTCAATATGGTTACATTACCAGCTTTATTCTTGGCCAGTTTTTTGCTGCTTGCAGTTCCTGCTCCATACGTCACTCCATCAATAATGACAGAGGCTCCAAAAGGCTCACTTGGATTCTCTTCAACGAAGGGAGAGAGAAAATTGGAAACCACAATATTTTAACATACCCCAACCTACATTGCCAAGGTGTCTGATCTTTATTAACTTTCCCATGTGATGCAGAAGCATCATTTGGCCATAATATTACGCAAACAAGTTGCTTCTGTCACAGGTTTACAGATGATTACCATTCTTCAAAGCCATGTGACAGAACTTCTTGAAAAACAGCTAGCCTATAATTTAGCACCTGAACAGTCTGAGAACGATGTAATACCAGTTACCGCTACCAATGAGCACATTTCATTATTTAGTAGCCCCTATATTCATTAGGTCAATTTCCTGATGCCTTGCAGCTTTAAAGACAATTTACTTGCCATTAATATTGTGAATTGGGAACCCTGCATGTTAGTGAGTCATGTTCTCCTGACATACCTCCATCATTTTTTAAATGAAACCGTGCATATTCTAGGTGCAATGCCCATGCTCTAACAGGGGTAGGCAGCCCCTGCCATACATGCTGAATAGCGGCATGGCACACCATTTTACTCAGCACTGGTTCTCAGCCCAAAGGACCAAGGCATGCCCCTGGGATGCTGGCAGCCTCTCCCAAGTATGTCCCTTCCTTCTATCTTTTTTTGCTTGCCATCAGGCAGATGCCATGTTTTTGGTACCTGGGCCAAAAAAGTTGCCCACCTCTATACTAGAATGTGAATATATTCTGTGAACGAGAAAGTCTTACACAGTACAGTCAGCTTTTCTGAAATACTTGGCCCATTAAGATATCCGCCATGACAGGGTAGAATCTAGACACTGCAGTCAACCATTCAGTCTATAAAAATGTTGTTCTGAAGACTTACCACATTCAAAGAAATTGTAAACAGGGCGAACCTTTAGGACTCGTTGCATATATTCATGCAGGATGCAAACTTCAGACTTCCCATTGGGATTAATAACAAACTCTAGAGAAAGACATTTCAGATATGCTGTTGAGTCCTTCCGAGATGTCTGCTGCAAACAGCAGAGCAACCTTTAACATCAGATTAAACGTCTTATTTGTACTTAAGCGCAAAGTCAGTCTAATACCACTTGTTCACACACAGGTTACTAGGGAAAGATCATGCTCAGCTGCCAAGCCTCTTTGTTTGGAGCAGAGCCAAATGCATGCTAAACTAAGAGCAACTTTGAGGATGAGTTCTAACTTAAAATGCAAGACAGAAGAGGGTTCCATCGTACAGAAAGACAGTAAGCTGGGTGTGAGTCCCTTACTTTCAGAATACTTCCTGCTTCAGAGTAAGAGAAGATCTTCTGCAAGCACCTATTCTGATGACTAGAGGCTACAATAATCTGGATACATCATTATGCCTGTTTCTGTAAAGTTCAATAATTGGGGTATACTTTGTTTCATGCCTGTTTCTGAGCAGAACCATCTAAACAAGTTGTCTCCCCACCATGTCCTGTTCCTCAAAATAAAGTTCTACACGTAGGTCATGCTTAGAGATGTAAAATTTCTGGAAATTAAGATAGACATGTTCTTTTACTCAGCTCACTTCGGTTTCCAGAGGAAAATAATGCTAAACAGCAACTATTCTGTTTTTAAAGATAGCTGTTATCGGTGGGCAGGTAATCAATTCTTCCTGCTTGGTCACCCTGCTATAATTTTAAGTATCTCTGAATCAGGAAAATGTTGCTATGTTGCTCAGGTTTGCTCCTGACTGCTGCAGGGCACGGAGTAAGCAGCATTCTCTGCGCTTGCCAATAAATGACACCACGATGAAATTAAAAAAGGTAAGCTGTCACATACGTAGTGGGCTTCTTGGTATTATGGAAAGTTTGACAGTTTGACCAGTCAAATGGCTAAATGTGCCAAGCCTAACTACCCATTCTCAGTTCCAAGTTGGCAATTAAATGGTTCAGGTCGTTTCCAAAAGTACACACCATATTCATAAGGTTGCAAATCTAAGCGTTTTTTTACAAGCCAGGACATTTCTATTTGAATGGACTCTCATTAGTCAAACATCACAAATCTAAAAAGCTGAAGACAAAAAAATCTGGTGCTCAGAAGTCTCCCAGTGAATGGCAAATAAATCTTGAAGCTCATGACAAGACTCCCACAGCCTCAAAGCTTACCTTTCTTTGTAGGTGCGTCTTGTACAGACAAGGTAATCAGTTTTTGATTGGCTGGCAGAATGGGCCGCTCAGACTCTGCCTGTTTTCTCTTCATCTCACGGTTGAACTGTCGCCTCTCTGCCCAGGTTCTGAACTTTTTTACAGTTACTTGCTCAAAATCAAAACGCTTTTCAAGGTAGTGTCTGAAATCTTCCAGATCTAGAATAATAAACCCATCCAATTGTTCCACGTTACATATGATCCACCAGCTCAGTTCTTCCCTACCTACTGGAAGCCCTCACATCCAAAACCTGACAGCTCTCTTCTGCACATGAAATCTTAGCCTAATTTAAGCGTAATTATTTCTATAACAATGATACTTGCACAGGTAGAAGTGCTTCCTCGCACAATGCATAATTAACTTGCTATATGTTGTAATTATAGCAACTAGTTAAAACAGCTTTAAAAGGGGATTAGACAAATTCATGTATCATAGGCACATCAAAAGCTATTAGCCGCCATGTCTAAATGGAGGCATTACAGTTCCGAGTACCAGTTCCTGCTGAAAACAATAGAGACACTCTGGCCACCATACCCTTAGAGTGGCTCTGCCTGACCCCAACTAGATGGACTGTTCTAGCAGGGATTGTATATGTTCTTAATCGTGGAAATTAAAATTCTGCAGTGGGACTAGAAATCTAACAGCCCCACACCGCCACAATGGGGGGGGGGGGCATGGACTGGGTTGGTTGACCCAGTCCAGGAGATAATATTGCACTCTTTGAAAGTGTGAGAAGTTCCAAATGCTTTCAAGCAGGCAGTTGTGAGGCCCTACCTGGAAAAGGCAATAATCTGTTGACCCAAATGATCTAAACGACTACTGCCTAGTGTCTCATATTACATCCTTGGATTGGCGATGGTGATCTGATTGCATCCAAGTTGGATTATTATAATGTGCTGTATGTGGGGAAGCTTTTGGAAATTGTATGGAAACTTCATTTGGCCCAGTATGTAGCAGCCAGATTGCCGTCAGGGGTTGGTTACAGCGATTATATCAGCCCTCTGCTGAATCTGAACTGGCTACCCATCTATTTCAGGATACAATTCTTACTCTTAAGGCCTAAATAGTTTTGGTCTAGGGTATCTGAAAGACTGCCTCCTCCTGTACTATCCAGACTGTCAGTTAAGATCCACTTAGAATAATAGAATCATAGAGTTGGAAAGGACCACCAGGGTCATCAACCCCCTGCACAATGCAGGAAATGTACAACTACCTCCCCCCCCCCCAACACCACAGTGACCAGAAGATGCCCAAGATGCCCTCCCTCTCATCATCTGCCTAAGGTCACAGAATCAGCATTGCTGACAGATGGCCATGTAACGTCTTTTTAAAAACCTCCATGGAAGGAGAGCTTACCACCTCCTGAGGAAGCCTGTTCCACTGAGGAAACGCTCTGTTAGAAAATTCTTCCTAATGTCTAGACGGAAACTCTTTTGATTTAATTTTAACCCGTTGGTTCTGGTCCGGCCTTCTGGGGCAACAGAAAACAACTTGGCATCATCCTCTATATGACAGCCCCTCAAATACTTGAAGGTGGTTATTATATCCCCTCTCAACCTTCTCCTCTTCAGGCTAAACATACCCAGCTCCATCAACCTTTCCTCATAGGACTTGGTCTCCAGACCCCTCACCATCTTTGTTGCCCTCCTCTCAAGTCTCTCTCTGCCCCCACCTTCAGAGGTGAGGCATGTGGCAACTAGACACAGGGCATTTTCTGCAGTGGCACCCTGCCTCTGGAACGCCCTCCCCCTTGTGGTTTAACTGGTGCCTATCTTATTTTTAGGCACTAGGCCAAAACGTATCTTTTTACCCAGGCTTTTAATTAGGGGGCTTACTGTTTCACCTTTTCCAATGGTCTGCTTCTGCTGTATGGATAGTATTTAGGCTGTTTGTAGCCAATGGCTTGTTTTTATGATGTTGTTTTAATTGTAAGACGCCTCGAACAGGACCCTGAAGCCACGGCGCAGGAATATCCTAAATAAGTAAGTCCGCAAAAGCACTGTTTGCCAATGTGAATGAGATCCAAGACACTCGGTTTTCAGCACTCACCCACTGATTCGTCTTTGCACACTTCCACTTTGGCCTTAACTTGGCCTAAGGCGCCTTGTGCTGCATCTCCCCCAGAAGGGTCTTTCTCGTCTACAGTTCCTGAATCAGCACCGGTGGAGTCTGGCTCCTCTGCTTGGCAATCCGATTCTAAAGTTTTATCCACGGGTTTTACAGGCGATACTTCACCATTGGGTGTTATGTCGTTGTTTTGTTCCCTTTCCTCGTTTTCCCTCATTTTCTTGTAATGCAAACAAGGAATGCTACTCAAAGGAGGGTCGTGTTTCTGCAAATATAATTGTACAAGTCAAAACCTGAGAACCACAAAGCCCAAGCCTAGTATCTGACAATGGTTTTGAAAGGTTGCTGTACACACTGCCCCATCATTTAGCAACATTACAAAATCCTGAGAATTTTTAGCATAGCGTTTGGGTCTCCACAGTTCTCAAGTGTGTTGATCATACATTTTCAGCAATTTCTGGAAGGAAAACATACATATAAACAAATGAGGAACTACCCTCAGACATATGGGGACAAGTTTTCTCCCCATCCTTTCAGTGAAGGTCCAGCTACTGAATTGTAATCAGAGTGCCATCCAAAAAAGCTCATTTTATAATGAAGACAGCATCTCATGGATTGTACCCTATATTTTTTTAATCTTGGTAACTAATTTGATTGTGTTTTGTCACCATTTTTCTAAGGAGAAAACTAATACGCTAACCCTTGAACTAATGTCTGAGAAACTGATGTTATGATTAAATGAAATTTTAAACTCTCTTGAAAGAAAGGCTACAGTCCTAAAGAAATGTTCCTTTAAACCAATCACTGTAGCTGACCAACCAAAATGTTACTAAAAACTTAAGATCTCCCAAGATAATAGGCAGTGCTAACAAGAAGCAGCTGCTGCAACTCAGAACTACTGAAGGGTTCCACCTTCATACAAGCCATACAAAAGGCACCAATGCCTCATGACCAATGCCTCATGATGCCACCTCTCTGAACCAAAGTCAAATTTCACAGACCTGATCCTTCCCTCCTTATGCCATGGGGACTTTCAGTTGGCATTTCTTGCATAGTCCACCATTCCACATGAACTCAAAAAGACCCCAAAGCAGAATGTTATATGGCATAGATGTATGTATCTGCTGGGGACGGACGGACGACCCAATACCAAACTAGACATGCCCAAACCTTTGTAACCCAAGTAGTTTGGTGAGTCCAGCAAAGAACAGTAACATTCAAAACCTAGTTATTTCATTTTTTAAAGAATTACTGAGTTTTGATCCATACCCTTATACTTCCTGTTCCCAAGAAGTAAGGTCTGGACCAGGTAACAACTCTGGATTCTCTGTGGAGATATACAGGAATGCCTGAGTTATGGAATGTCATGATCCATCCATCAGGCAAGGGCTCTGTAGGAGGGCGGCCACGACCTAAAAAATAAAACAGAAAGCCACTTGTAAATTCAAGTTTTCTCCCATTGTTTAAAACTTCACTTTTAACAAGCTCAGCTTCCAAAAAAAAAAAAAGGGGGGGGGAACCTTAGAAAAACACACTAAAAGGCTGCAGTCCTAAATTAATGTACCTTTAAACCAATCACTGTAGTTGACCAACCAACATGTTACTAATACCAAGATCTCCCAAAAGAACAGGCAGTGCTAACAAGAAGCAGCTTCTACAACTCAGACTGGGCAAGGAGTTACTCCAGTTTAAGCCCATTGAAATAAATGGGCTTAGACTGGAGTAACTCTCCTTAGGAATGCACTGAGAACTATTAAAGGGTTCCACATTCATACAAAGGCACCAATGCCTCATGACAAATTTCACTAAGCACCAAAATGCATTGTTTTATACTGCCGGCTTGGGTAAGGCAATGTAACTGCAAAAAATTTATCTTTGGTCTAAGGACCGTAATAATAAATCTTTACTTTACTTCACAAAGCACTTCAAATGACATTTATTTCCACTAGGTATTTGAAGTTGGCAGGTAATTTGCCTTTCAGAGTGAAACTGTCTTTTGAACAGCAAGCAGCATATGAAAGCAAAACCGATGAAACAGAAATCAATCAAAATAGTGGAAAACTTATTTTTCACAATACTGAAGATTTCTCTACTTATTTTTAAAATCTGAAATATTTTCCAAATACTATTTTAGCTCTGGTATATTACTGAAACAAGTATTCCAGATTCCAAAACTTGATGAAGCCAAACCTTTGATGGCCTTTACCTCTCAGCAGTGAGAGTAACTGCAGCATAAAAAGCTAAAATCATTTCACTCAAAAGAAACTAACCCCTTCCCTTTAGAATGCTGATAAGAACATCTAAGATTGTTCATCTCTATGTTCGTTCCAGTAGAGAAAAGGGAGCAACATAATGAAAAAGGCAACTGCAACCCAGGACTGTGGGGGGAAATTGAAAATTCTCTCAAGAAGTACAAAATATGTGTCTTTTTTAAGGTAGCAGAATCTGAGGTGTCTTTCAGATAGTTTAGGTTATGCTGCCAAGATGGTTCAGTGGATGAGAGGTTTATCACCATCTTAGCTTAAAAATGAATGTTCAAATGCTAGATGGTTTTCTATACTTTACTTTTACCAGAGCCTAAATCATACTACTTATAACAGTGAATGATTAAAGCTTTTAACTTTCTCCTTGCTAATCATCCTTTTTCATCTGCCGCTTTCATACCTATCGTTCCTTCATCATGGAGGAGAAAAATGAAGTCAGTTTTCTTATTTCAGTCATTACTATCATTCACATGTGTTCATTCATTTTCTGTATGTATTATATGGCCTTCTTTGGCAGGACTGAAGGCATTAACGGATCATTACAACCCTTTTCCACATCACAGATCAATTTTAATTAGTCTGCAATTGTACGCACGTTTATTTGACAGCAATCCTGCTTAGCCCCAGCAAGAATTACTTCTAAGTAAACATGCAGTGGATCGTGGTTAGTCATGAGAATCTTCAAGAGGTTTTTTTTATTCCACAGATAGCTCTCTTAGCAGAATGGCTTCAATGCCTGTATGGCTTTCTGAATTCCTTGTATTTTTAGAAGAGTTGGTTTTTATATGCCGACTTTCTCCACCACTTAAGGGAGAATCAAACCGGCTTACAATCACCTTCCCTTCCCCTCCCCACAACAGACACCCTGGGAGGTAGGTGGGGCCGAGAGAGTGTGACTAGCCCAATGTCACCCAGCTGGCTTCATGTGTAGGAGTGGGGAAACAAATCCAGTTCACCAGATTAGCATCCGCCGCTCATGTGGAGTGGGAAATCAAGCCCAGTTCTCCAGATTAAAGTCCACCACTCCAAACCGTCACTCTTAACCACTACACCACGTTGGTAACAGCATAACAATGGTGCCCTCACAGCTTTCACTGAAGCTGCTGAATCTTTACCTCCACAAACTTGGTGCTCAATATGCACCAGAAATACCCATCTTTAAGACAGACCACAACAATGCAAGCCTCACACAACCTATGACCAGCCAAGCCACACACATCCCACCAGCCATGTATTGCATTCCACTCATGGATCTCATTGACCTCTTTTGCTGCAAGCCTGTCGTCAAGTACCCAGCAAGCTACAATACACAGATGGCGGGCCTGAAGTTGGAAGGGCCTGATGTATGTAACTTATGAATCCATTCACTTTAAGAACTTGTCTTCCCATATGTTTACAAACTGAAGACATACCTACGTGTGTGTGTATGTGTGTGTGTATATTTATATAAAGTGCTGTCAAGTCACAACCGATGTATGGGGACCCCAACATGGGCATTCAAGGCACAGGAAAGGCAGAGGTGGTTTGCCATTGCCTTCGTGTACATCATTAGAAATAATTAATGTGTACAACTTACTTTTAAGAACAGTTTTTATTTTGGTCATCATAGGCTGCACGCTCGTCTCTCCATCAGACTGATGGTCACTCTCCCCTGCATATTTCTCATCAATTTTCCTTTTCTTGGGAACACAAAGGCCCTCTTCCAGCAGAGCATCCACATCATTATCAAACTCATCCTGAAAGATACATTGTCAGATACTTGTGCCCCTAGTTACTCCCCTTTTGAAACCATGCTGACCAGACAAGATTTATTTAGACACCCACAAATTCCAAGGTAATTAATTTATTGAAAACTTGGCCACTTTGATTTTTACTAGCTTTGCACTTTTTTAAGCTCAAAGGCTTACAATTATTATCAATTCTTTGTGTTTTTTAAATTATGCTGGTTGTTGACCATGTTAATAAATACTACCACTACTCAAAGGAGATTTTAAAAGGCTGTATACTGAGATGTAACACAGCACATCATACACTTTTAGCACTTTCTAAATGCATTTTTTTTGTATTGTTAAGGAATTTTTAAGCCACAAAAGTTGCACAGGAAAAATTAACTGCAAGATTAAAGTTATGAAAACAGACATTTTATACATGGATAAATCCTGGATAAATGCCTGCCTTAGGTACATTTCTATACATTATTCAGAAATCAAATTATCTCACCTCGTAAGAATAATTCAAGGTCTCTTCATCCGCTTTGTCTCTCTGAACAATTGCTTTTGATGTAAACCCTCCTTCTTCATCTATTTCCATCAAGTTGTCAGTAAAGTCTTCTAAATCATCCAGAACTGCATACTCCACTCGCTTTTCTTGATCTATATCATTTTCATCATCTTTTTTGTCATCAGTTTCACCAGCTACCCGCATAGCTTGACCATTACTACCCCCAAAAGGACAAACATGCAAATCACCATTGACATTATTAATACCTAAGCCTGAATCTGTCTCATAATCTTGCTTTGCTCCAGTGTACAGAACTTTTCTGTCTTTGCTTTTGCAGCTTTCTGTAAAGCTAACACTAATCTTTACATCTTTAAGCAACTTAAGATCTGGGGTGAACTTTCTAACTGGAGGCGCATGACGAGCAGTTCTTGGACTTTGGTCACTATTAGGATCTACAATAAGACGACTTTTGTAGCATGAAGATCCTTTTGTGAGAAGCTGCGTTCTGTCGACAGTGCCCGGGTCCCCAGCAGGGGTCTCTGACTGTCCATCACCACCAGAGCCAACGTCCATTACCTCTGCGTCACTGGACGTTTGCAGGGGAGGTGGTGGAGGCTGTTCATTAGGCGGCAGTGGTGGGGGACAAGAATCATTCTCCACACTGGCTTCTGTTGCTGGCTCTTTTGGAAGGGGAGGTGCATTTTCATACATCTCCATAGTTAAAACTTATTTAAAAAAACAAGGCTTTAATCTATATTCCTAACATGCAGAAGTCCGTCAGGATAGATTTTTGTCATGCTCTATTCAATATGCAACACTGATGATTCAGTTAAGCTGACTACATTGTTCTTTTCATTAATGTAGACAGCTTTCAGAATCACTGTCTCAATTACTGGAAATCACAATGTATTCAGCTTAAATAGCTGAAGTCCAAGTAGAGAGCATCTTCACTGGCCGCATGCAGGTGTCCTTGTCTTCTTTCAACCTATAAAGACAAAAATGTATTGTCACAGAGAAGCTTCAGCTTTCTATTGTTCTATTGTAAAGCGAATTCCACAATACAGAATTTAGAATGACATCCCTTTTACCTTCATGCTGTTAAACAGTATCACAACCAGCAGCGTCTTCTACAGACATTTGTGCTTCCTGAATTCAACTGAAGCAGATGATGTGTATAACATTTTAATAAGGCCGCAGCAGAAGCCTTCTTTCCCATTCTTTAGAAGAGATCACTAAATGTACTTCAAATAACTATCACTGGCCCACAATACTGTGGAAAACTAATGACACACATATATATCATCTTGCTTTACAAAGATACCTTCATTTCCTTTACAATTCAAAGCAAAACAAATGTTCTTCTCAAAGAAACATTTGACTACTCATTAGCAAAATACAACACTTGTAGGCAGACATGCAAACCTAGCTAATGGCTCAACGATTATTTATTCTGAAGTCTGAAATTCAGAACCTACATAAAGGGGCACTTCAATGACTCACTGCAATAGTATAAAAACCACAGCCACTCCATTCTAGAAGTCTCTTATTTGGACTTTTCAAACTGCACCAACCTGACGTGCAAAAATGCACACCATCCAACAGCAACACACAGTGGTTAAGGGCTCCAGCTATGAACTAACTGGCTGGTACTAGTTAAAATCCACTAAGATTCAGCCCACCATATTTAATATGCCAGGGCATAGCAACAAAAGCCAACACCTTACAGGTTGTTGTAAAGATTATAGAAGATATATGCCCTGGTACTTTGAGCAGTTTAAAAGAAGAAATGCACAAATAATGCTTAATGCTATTCTCTACAATACCCAAAGAATCTCCATCCTGGGCTTCATTATGTACTCAGCATATTGCAGGCAACATTGTACATATGAATTACATGTGCTTTGCCCAACTGGAAGTAATAAAGCCTGTGTATAAAATTTATCTTGCATGAAGGACTTCTATCTACTGACTGATGTTCAGTGGGTGAAATCAAGCAAACATATTTTATGCATCTTGCCCAGGAGACTAATTCTGAAAACTAATTCTACCAAAAGGCTACTTTTGAAGCCTACATCAGAACAGAAGATCCTTAAAGAGTTTTAAATAAATATGTATTTCTACTCTCCCTGCAGTGACCATGGAAATAGACGGGATATTCTTACCTGTTGCTAACTGATTTCTCCAAATCCCTTTATAGAAACCTGAATGGAGGGTTTCTAAGTCTTCCTACCAGCAGGGAATGAAGGAATGAACTCTCCTCATCCATACTGCAAAACCCAGACGGAGGAATCTGCTCAACTCAAACCCTTACCAAGCAGACCTACTACCCTATATTTCATAAGAATCACTGCGGGGGGGGGGGAGCAACCTCAACCCATCCCATCCCTCTTTCTTGTTTTCCTTCCACAAATTAATTTATTCATTTGAAAAGATGACAGTAACATATGGAGGGGGGGGGAGAGGGAGGAGTCACAAATGTCACCCTGGGTAGGTGGGGAAGAAAAAAGGATAAAAGAGGGGATAAGAGCCTGCTTCCATTTTTGTTTTAACACCTGTGCAGCTGTTCGGATATAGGCAGAATTGAAGAAATATCCTGCTTGGAGAAGATCCAATACTGTTTGAGTTGCAAGCATGCATTTAAAGATGTATTTCGCCCCCTGCTCTCAATGAGGAAGAGCATCAACAAGAGATGCCTTTCCAACTTTGTAGGGGGGAGGAGGTGATATATTTCAATGATGCTCCCCATGAGAACCAGTATAGTTTAGTAGTTAGAATGCTACGATAGGGAGACCCAAGTTCACATTCCCCCTCAGCCCTGAAGCTCAGTACAAACTTGGACATGTGCCTCAGTGTAACTATGTGTAATCTGCCTTGAGTCCCTGTGAGACAAACAGGGTTACTGCACTTTGTATTCCCAGCAATGTATTAAGAATTTGAAAATGTTATAAACAACATCATTTTAAAAGGGTTTTTGGATACCACGGCTTATAAATGGTTGGAAGATGTCTTCACAGCTAAAGGGGCCAAAGTAAGAACAGTATTTTTTATAATGTTTCCAAACTCTTAATACATCTGTGGGAATACATAGAAAGTGCGAGCAGTATTTTTATAACATTTTCAAACTCTTAATACATCGCTGGGAATACAACTGAGGTAACCCCTAAGTGTATATGCCCAGAGCAGGACCAAAGCAATCTCCCTTTGTGCTCAAGAAGGTGTCACTTTGCAAGATTCAGATTTTAAAAGTCTGATCACCAATAATCTTCACATTGCCACTCATGAGGGACATTAGTAGAACAGGAAAGTGGCCTCAACCTGACCGGGAAAGAGGCACAGAAAGGACAGTAATTTATTCAAAGAAAGGTGGAAGCAAGCTAGAGGAAAAATTATTCAAGATAATAATTCAAGATAATAATTCAAGATAAAGGCGCAATCTAGCAAACCCTTATTTTCCATTGTTGGAGAATGGCAAAGTAACCTATTACCACTTTAGGACAGAAAAAGGCAGTATGTATTGTTTTAAAATAAGTATCCTTAAAATCTGGGTGATTTTTTGGGGGTACAATGACAATCTCATCTCTGTGATGCAATAAATCTGTGTTCAACTCCCCACTCATGCTATGGAAGATTGCTGGGTGACCTTGGCCCAACCACACTCTCCCAGCCTAACCTACCTCACATATTTGTTGTGATAATAAAATGAAGGGAAGGAGAATGATGTAAGCCACTCTGGGTCCCCACTGGGGAGAAAGATGGGGTGCAAATTAAATAAATAGCCCATTCGCACGTCATGAACACAAGAGATATAGGATAAAAGCAGAAATTTGTGTTGTTTTTTTTTAAAAAAGACATGCATCTGTGCTTAAGGAGAGCAGTATTCAACAGCCTCAGTAGTACTAGAGAGAAGCACAGAAGTGGTTCTGGATATGACATCGCTTTGGTTGCTCATATCCTTATTGATGTTCATCACCTTGTAGAAAAATTAAGTGAAGGGCTTCCCATGCTTGAGGGATATAGCTAAGAACTGGCAGGTCTCTGAACAATTTGAATAGCATTCAATAGTAGAACAAACATGATTTGGGGGGGTGGCAAAATGTAATTTTTCCTAGGTAGCAAAAAGAAGAGGTTGCTAACTTGAGTGCTGGGAAAATACCCCTGGAACCACCAAGTAACGACAACATCCTGTTTGCTGTTAGATAAAAAGTCAAAAGGTGGGGATGGATACAAAGAAGGCCATTCATTTTAGAAGTACTGTAGCATTACCCAGTAGCATTTACAGTCTGTGATGCAGACTGCAGAATCACTGTGGTAATAATCTGATATCCATTAGCACCACCACTTGCATGCCAAGAATTCAGATGACAGCCAGGTATGTGCGGGCTCATGTGTGAATGACAGCAAAGATCTCCCCAACCTTGTTATGAAATTTCTTTTAACCCGGAGATGTCAGAAACAGAGCCTGAGATTCCAGACTGTAGCTCAGAATTCTCAATTTTGCCAAAAGCATGCAATGAAAGGGTGACACCATCTGTTCAGCCCCATCCACCCCTGCCTATAAATTCAAGAAAAGTAAAATAATGACAGCATTCCTTCTCAAACAGCCGCAGTTTGCTTTAGCCGGAACATCAACAGCACTTCTTATACTGAGTCAAACCACTAGCTCATCTAGACCAGCGTTGTGTACTCTGGCTGGCGATGGCTCTTCAAGCCTTAGTACAGAGGTCTTGCCCTTTAATTGGAAAAGCCAGAAAAGTAGCCGTGTGAACTGTGGCAATTTTCTTTAAAATTGTGGCATCTTACACTTAGCAGAGTCACTGAAGCACAAACTCCACAACCTTATAGGCTAAATAACCGTAAAATACTAACAGAACTAACTACAATGCAATATAATGTTAGATTACAATTGAGAAGGGAGGAAATTAGGAACACCTGACCTGAGCATCTGCCACTCCTCTTTTAGCAGGTACTTTAAGCTCTGGCTCATTCACAGACTCCAGCCTAAGGGCACTTAAAAAGCAGCCCTGCCTAAACTGCACCATCAAGAACTAGAACGAGCCAGGCTCACCACCTGTCGTTAAATTATATTGTGGGGTTGTATATTTCTGTACAAGTGGCATTTTTTTAAAAAAAGTCTATTTCATTCATCTTGAGTATCCAGTGTGGGACCAAAGTGAGGTAAAAATGTATAAGGGCAAAAACGCATGGGAGGTTTTGCCTTGGACTTGCCCCTCTCTAGATGTACATTCCCCCCCCCCCCCATCTGAGTTCTCAAAACTCTGCATGGGGGCTTATTTTTTAGTTTTGATAATTCAGCTGGGGGAAATGTGCATTTAGAGAGGGGCAAATCCAAGGCAAAACCTCCTGTGCGTATTCGCTGTAAATGAGATCAGTTAGGTCATTTATGCATGGGAGGTTTTGCCTTGGACTTGCCCCTCTCTAGATGTACATTTTTTCCCCCATCTGAGTTCTCAAAACTCTGCATGGGGGCTTATTTTTGAGTTTTGATAATTTGGATGGGGAAAATGTGCATTTAGAGAGCGGCAAATCCAAGGCAAAACCTCCTGTGCGTATTCGCTGTAAATGAGATCAGTTAGGTCATTTATGCATGGGAGGTTTTGCCTTGGACTTGCCCCTCTCTAGATGTACATTTCCCCCCCCCCCCATCTGAGTTCTCAAAACTCTGTATGGGGGCTTATTTTTGAGTTTTGATAATTTGGATGGGGGAGAAATGTGCATCTACAGAGAGGCAAACCCAAGGCCAAACCTCCCAGGCACAAATGGCCTTAACGCCTTTAAAGGTGCCACAAGAGTCTGTTTAGAAAAACCCGAGACTGAATAAACAAGCGAACAGACTGAGCCCGCTTGCACGCAAAGCCCGTGTTTGCAAGAGTCGTGAAAAGGCACAGGGCAGCGACAAGCCCACTTTCCGTATAAAACTGCCGGGGTGGAGGGAGAAAGAAAGGGGGGTGGAGGGAGAAAGAAAGGGGGGGGGGAGAGAATCTCCCTGAGGACGGGAGCCGGGGGTTAGAGAAAGAAGCCCCCAGGGTGCTTCTCCGCTCCCCAAATCGGGCGCCGCCGGATACGGGGGCCGCAACCCCCCCTTCCGGCTACGTGAGAGGAGCCGGGCCTGGGCGCGCGCTCCCGTCACCGCCGTCGAGGAAGGCGGAGCGGCCGCTCCGGGAAGGCCGCGCGGGACCCGTCCTTCACCGCGCCCTGCCGGACCCCACAGGCCCGGCACCCACCTGGGCCATGCCCGGAGTTCCCCGCAGTCGCTCCTCAATGGCTCGCCCTTTTTTGTTTGGCTTAGTTTGGTCGCCTTCCTCCGCCCGCCCCCGGGCCGAGGTGAGGGGAAGGCACGGGCCGGAGGCGCCTCCGTCTTCTCGCTCTCCCTCAGCCGCCTCAGCTTTGGGCCCCCTCAGAAGAGCCGCTCGCTTTGCGCCGCCGCCATCTTTAAACGTCTCGTTCCCAACGAACTTTCTCCCCCCCCTCCCTTGACGTTCCACCCTCCTCGGCCAATCAGCGGCGAGGACCAAGCGCGGCGCGCCTCGCGCTTTTTCTTTTAATTGGACCAGCCGGCTCGGCTACTTTGCCGACGCGCGGCAACCAATAGAGGAAGAGACTGCTGGGTGGGGGCGGGGGAAGGGACCAATAAGGGGAGAGTGGGGCGGGGCAGGAAGAAGGTATAGTTGGGAGATGGAGACTTGAGAGAGAGAGAGAGAGATGTGGGGCTAATGAAGGATGAGGAGCTTCCGGGTTAAAGATTGACAGAATTGTTGGGCGTAAATTCTTTGCATAGAAATAGTTTTGCAGTGCTGTCTTAAGCAAAGTTACACCTTTCTTGGCCTAATGGATTTAGAAGAGTATAAAACAGTTTAGGATTGCACTGCTGGAGTCTAAACATCTTTACTCAGACTTAACCCTAACTAATAAGCTTAAGAATAGCTATAATAAATAATGTATAATCTTTAAGTGGAGAATGTGAAAGCACTTGGAATAGTCATGAATGCAATTATAACTAAAGCAGATATAATAGCAATGGTTATAGAACAGTGTATTAAGAAGATTAACTTCTTTTTAAGATATAACATGCAAATTTTTGAAAAGGCAATTATTTACTGGAACGCCTAGAAGGGTGAAAAAGACTGTGAATGTTTATGTTTGATATTGTCTTGTTTGTTTTATAAAATTTATAATAAAATATGTTTTAAAAAAGAATTAATCCTGACTTGTGCTCGGAGGGACTTTACTTCTTAGTAGGGATGTTTAGGAATGCCATTTGTTTAATAAATACACAGACTCTGCAAGTGTTAACCTGTTCAACTTTCCAGCTACCTAGTGATGCCAGCCTCCAGGTGGGACCTGGGGATCCCCTGGAATTAAAGCTCATCTCCAGACTACAGAGATCAGTTTCTACAGAGAAAATTGATGCTCTGGAGGGTGGACTCGGTGGCTTTGTACCCCACTGAGGTCCCTGTCCTCCCCAGGCTGCGTCCCCAAATCTCCAGTTTGTCAAACTGGATCTTGCAAACCTTCCCCCCATCCAGTCTCACCAGCAGCTGTCTCGGTGGTAGAGCATCTGCTTGGCATGCAGAAAGTCTCAGGTTCAGTCCCCGGCATTTCCAGTTAAAGGGACCAGGCAAGTAGGTGATGTGAAAGACCCCTGCCTGAGACCCTGGAGAGCCACTGCTAGTCTGAGTAGACAATACTGACTTCAGTGGACCAAGGGTCTGATTCAGTATAAGGCAGCTTCATGTGTTCACATGAACACTTGTCAACAATGCTATAGGGTGGCTGATCCTGCATTGAGCAGGGGGTTGGAATAGATGGCCTGTATGGTCCCTTCCAATGATATGATACTATTCCCCCACCAGTGGCCACAGGAGATCTGGCAACCCTACTACCAGAAGGTTAAAAATATTCCTATCTCTTTAACAGAAGTTTAATGGGATGTCACTTGCCTCCCCATCACAAATTTGTCAGCTATTTCTACACAGTAATACTGTATTAAAGGAACAGAACATTTTTCTTCAGTTCTGTTGGCAGCTTGCTAGTGAATGGCCTTTATACTTCCCTCAGATAATTTGAAGTTTACATAATTAAGACCTGCGGCCTGGCAACCTTACCATTGGGAACCTCAGCCCTAGTACCCTATGTGTTTAAGAATTCTTGGTAGAGGCACAAATCTTCAGAAAGGAATGAGGTGTGCTCTGTTTGCTTTATTTAACTCTGGTCAGGTTCCGAATAAAAGAATATGCCAACAGATATGGAAAACAAAACAATGGCCCACAGACTGGAAACGATCCATTTACATTCCAATTCCCAAGAAAGGAGACATCAAAGATTGCAGCAACTATCGGACCATCGCATTAATTTCTCATGCAAGTAAAGTGATGCTCAAAATCTTACAGCAAAGGCTGTTACCATATATGGAACGAGAAATGTCTGATGTTCAAGCTGGTTTCAGAAAAGGAAGAGGCACTAGAGATCATATTGCAAATATACGCTGGTTACTGGAGCATACGAGAGAATTTCAGAAGAAAATCAGCTTGTGTTTTATAGATTACAGCAAAGCTTTTGACTGTGTGGATCATGAAAAGCTATGGCTGGTTTTAAAGGAAATGGGTCTGCCACTACATCTGATCGTTTTGATGCGCAACCTGTACTCTGGACAAGAGGCCACAGAACAGAATATGGAGAAACGGAATGGTTTCCAATTGGCAAAGGTGTCAGACAAGGATGTATTTTATCTCCCTATTTCTTCAATCTATATGCAGAACATGTAATTAGGAAAGCTGGATTAGATTTAGATGAAGGTGGAGTGAAAACTGGAAGGAGAAACATTAATAATTTGAGATATGCTGATGACACTACATTATTGGCAGAAAATAGTAAAGATTTGAAACGACAACTGCTGAAAGTTAAAAGAGAAAGTGCCAAAGCAGGACTACAGTTGAACATCAAGAAAACAAAAGTAATGACTAAAGGAGAATTACACAACTTTAAGGTTGACAATGAGGAAATTGAAATTGTTCAAGACTTTCTATTCCTTGGCTCCACCATCAACCAAAAGGGGGACTGCAGCCAAGAAATCAGAAGGAGATTGAGATTGGGAAGGGCAGCCATGAAGGAGCTAGAAAATATTTTGAAGCGTAAGGATGTGTCACTGGCCACCAAGACTAGATTAATTCAAGCCATCGTATTCCCTATTACTATGTATGGGTGTGAAAGCTGGACAGTGAAGAAAGCTGATAGGAAGAAAGTAGATTCCTTTGAAATGTGTTGTTGGAGGAGAGTGTTACGGATTCCGTGGACTGCCAAAAAAAAAACAAAAAACAAATCAGTGGGTTATAGAGCAAATCAAGCCTGAACTGACCCTAGAAGCTAAAATGACTAAACTGAGGCTATCGTATTTTGGTCACGTCATGAGACGACAAGAGTCATTGGAAAAGACAGTCATGCTAGGAAAAGTTGAGGGCAACAGGAAAAGAGGAAGACTCAACCAGAGATGGATTGACTCAATAAAGGAAGCCACAGCCTTCAATTTGCAAGATCTGAGAAAGGCTGTCAAAGAGGACATTTTGGAGGACTTTAACTCATAGGGTCGCCATGAGTCGGAAGCGACTTGACGGCACTTAACACATACATAACTGCAAGTGCTCTTTAATTGCAAAAAGTTGTGTATTTCACTTTTAAAGGTCGTTATGAACAGACTTGAGCTAGTGTGGTGTAGTGGTTAAGAGCAGTGGAGTCTAATCTGGAGAACTGGGTTTGATTCCCCCACTCTCCCACATGAAGCCCGCTGGGTGACCTTGGGCCAGTCACAGTTCTCTCAGAATTCTCTCAGCCAGTGCGGAGGCAGGGAATGGCAAACTATCTCTGAATGTCTCTTACCTTAAAAACCCTAAAGCGTCGATGTGAGTCATCTGCAACTTGAGGCAAAAAAATAATAATCAGCCCATATTTTTTTCCACTCACAGTTACCATGACAAGTAGTTCATGATTGCTATTCAAATATACAAAAATGAATTCAGCTTGAACTGAGATGCCTTTTTTTTTTTTTTTGGCATTAACTGTAATGAATGTTCAGCAGGGTAATTAACTCAATGACATCAGAGGAGTGTTATGCAAGCCAAGGGACCCATAGATTAGACCATGCACAATTCTTTATTTTTTGGGGGGGGGTGGCGTAAGTTTTCTAAATTATAAAAATCTACTTGCTGGCCTTTGCTGGAATCCATGCTCACCCCTCCTTTGAATATGCAGTCTGGGAAATCAAGAAGTCATTCGCAGTCATTTTCCAGTCATTGGCCAGGATGGTGTCACATAGCGGCTAAGAGAATGGAGCTACCAAATCAGGCGGAGCCCCCCCGCCCCCCGTTTGAATCTCACCTTTGCCATGAACTCTCACGGTGGCTTTAGTATAACAACTTTCAGCCTCAGCAGCATCCTGTCATTGCAATACGGGAAAAACGCTGAAGTACCCTACAGTATTACTGCTAGAAAGTGTAAAGTGCTTTAAACACTCAGAAGACCCATATAAATGCTAATTATTATTATTATTAGCTCCATGCACCCAAGGAGTCCTTTAGATTACTATTTCTGAAACAGTCTTTCTCCCTTCCATAGAGCAAATTGCTTTTGAAATTGAGGGGAAAATAGTCTGTAATATGGCGTAGCTTGTTGGGGTGGCAGACTGCTGCAGTGAGGAGGGGGAAAAAACCTAAAGTGAAATATTCAGCAGGATGTACTTGGCAAAATAAACTGGAGTCTTCAGGCAGTGAGCCAGCATGATGTAGTGGTTAAGAGCAGTGATTTGGGGTGGTGATCTGGAGAACCAGGTTGGTTTCCCCACTTCTCCACATGAAGCCAGCTGGGTGACCATGGGCTAGTTACAGCTCTCATAGAGCTCTCTCAGCACCCCCTACCTCACAGGGTGTCTGCTGTAGGGAGGGGAAGGTGATTGTAAGCCGGTTTGATTCTTCCTTAAGTGGTAGAGAAAGTCGGCATATAAAAACCAACTCTTCTTCTTCTTCTTCTTCAAGACTAATTTTATTTGAACGTGAGCTTTCACAGACCACTTCTTCAGAGAGCCAGTGTGGTGTAGCAGTTAAGACTGTCATACTAGTATGTAGAAGACCCAGGTTCGAATCCCCACTCGTGCCAAGGAAGGTTGCTGGGCAACCTTGGGCCAATCACACTCTCTCAACCTAACTTACCTCACAGAGTTGTTGTGTGGATAAAATGGAGGAGAGGAGAATGAAGTCAGCCACTTTGGGTCGCCACTGGGGAGAAAGGCAGGGAATAAATGAATTAAATAAATAAATTCAGATGCCCCTGGAAAAGTGGGCTCGACTTAGGGTTGCAGACTCTGGGTTGGAAAATTCCTGAGGGTTTAGGGGTAGAGCCTGAGTAAGATGGAGTTTAGGGTGGGGAGGGACTATGGTTGCTAATCTTCAGGTACTGGCTGGAGATCTCCTGCTATTACAACTGATCTCCATCTGACAGAGATCTGTTCCCCTGGAGAAAATGGCTGCTTTGGGAATTGGACTCTATGGCATTGAAGTCCCTCCCCTCCCCAAACCCCACCCTTCTCAGGCTCCACCCCAAATCCTCTCTCCTCTTAAGAAAAGAAACAGTTGTCATGGGTTCAGGGTCCCCAATCATAACAGGCACCAAGAAAGGAGTCTGTGGGCATCATGGTGCCCATGGGTGCCATGCTGAGGACCCCTATGTTAGAATGCGCAGTTTTGTATATAATTTTAAATATAATTTTAAATATTGTCGAAGGCTTTCACGGTCAGAGTTCATTGGTTCTTGTAGGTTATCCGGGCTGTGTAACCGTGGTCTTGGTATTTTCTTTCCTGACGTTTCGCCAGCAGCCGTGGCAGGCATCTTCAGAGGAGTGACACTGTCCTTCAGTGTTACTCCTCTGAAGATGCCGGCCACAGCTGCTGGCGAAACATCAGGAAAGAAAATACCAAGACCACGGTTACACAGCCCGGATAACCTGCGAGAACCAATAATTTTAAATAGCTCATCTTTTGCTTCTAAACAAGTGAAAGGTTTATTAAAACAAGCACAAAGTTAACTTTTTACTGACACAACACTTAATCTGTAGCATTCATCTGTCCATAGATTACCCATGACACTAAAAATGCTTTCAACATCAACATTTGACACAGGAATTGAAACAAAATATTGAAACAATTTTTAAGAAATTTGGAGCAGGGGGAATTTGGGAAGGATTTCACCTAGAATCTATGGTATACCATAGAGTTTGCCCTCTGAAGCTGCCATTTTCTCCAAGGAGATTTATCCCTGTAGTCTGGAAATCAGCTGTAATCCTACAAGAACTCCAGGTCCCACCTGGAGTCTGGCAACCCTAAACTAGACAGACCTTTTGGTCTTATCCAGTAGGGCATCACTCATGTTCTTGAACACATGAACACATGAAGCTGCCTTATACTGAACCAGACCCTTGGTCCATCAGACAGTATAGTCTACTCAGACCGGCAGCGGCTCTCCAGGGTCTCAGGCAGAGGGCTTTCACATCACCTACTTGCCTAGTCCGTTTAACTGGAGATGCCAGGGATCGAACCTGGGACCTTCTGCCTGCCAAGCAGATGCTCTGCCACTGAGCCACAGCCCTATCCATGGGTACAGCAACAGTAGCAGCCAATATGAAATAAAATACAGGAGTAGGTAGAGGAATGTACTTGTCTCATCTCCTTGAACGTGCCGTACAATTTGAACCAGGTATGTCTTGGGAGACTCCTTTTCTTGAATATAAACAATGACAGAGATATCAGCATCATCTTCAGCTGACCTCCAGAAATAACTATGCCTGTTGAGTAAGAAAGTAGAAGTCTGCCCACTGGAAAAACGTCAAGGAGACTCCAGGGGCATGGCCAGGTTGATCCACTCCTGTCGAACAGTGCTGCTTGCTTGGAATGGGAAATAATGAAAGTCGACAGAATCTTTGGATTCCGTGCTCTAGGGAAATTTCTAGGTCCACGCTTGGCATTCACTCTGATTTCAGTGTCTGGCAGCTGCATCACTGTGGAGCACGGGTTCTGAAGGAAGGCTTGTTTCTTTTTCTTCTTCTTTTAAACAAGCTCCTGCATTTATTTTAAAATTTCCTGTGACTGCACAAACCAGTTAACATGTTTGGTTTAAAAATGGGGGAGGCAAGAGGACTGCTTCAAGACAAGATCGTAAAGCAGCCTGATTCAGCTACAAAAAAAAGTCCCTTTTAAAAAACCCCACTGATTGTAGTACAAAAATGTGGGTACTTGTGCCTGTAAATTTACAGAAATGTTCAAAAATATGGATAAAATTAAATCAATAGTACAGAGGAAGATCAAACAAGATACACAAAATGGCACCGTTTGCAAGGTAAGAATACTAACAAGGTGAAGGTGATGCTGGTTGCAAAGGCTGTGGTCTTGAATGCTACTGCGCTCCTTGCATTTCATGGGGTTTAGCCGACCTTTGATGACTCAGTTAAGAGCCCAGGTGCTATAGCTGACTCAGCATTGTCACCGGAGAAGCAAGTTAAAGAAGCTGCAGAAAAAGAAGAGTAGTTTTTATATGCCGATTTTCTCTATCTTTTAAGAAGAAAGCGGCTTACAATCACCTTCCCTTTCTCTCCCCACAGCAGACACCTTGTGAAGTAGGTGAGGCTGAGAGAGCTCTAAGACAGCTGTGTCTAGCCCAAAGTCACCCAGCTGGCTTCATGTGGAGGAGTGGGGAAACCAACCCGGTTCACCAGATTAGAGTCCACCGCTCATGTGGAGGAGTGGGGAAGCAAACTCAGTTCTTCAGATTAGAATCTACCACTCCTAACCCCTACACCACGCACTTCCTGCCTCGACTTGGCTAACCTAGCCAGGTGGCTCCATGCCAGGGTAACCTAGAGGATAAACTTCTGTAATGCACTCTGCATGTGGCTCCTCTCGAATTAAACTTGGAGGCTCCAGCTGATACTGAATGCATCCCATCTGAGCAAAGCCTTCTGAGGTGCCACCCTACAAATGGGTTAATTATAACAGTGGCCAGCAGTTGAGTTTTCTCTGTGCAGCCCCCAACTTTGTGGAATGGCCTAGGGTTTAGGGAGGGGCCTCAGAGCAGAGATGTGATGTCAGAAAATCCACCCTCCAAAGCCACCATCTTCTCCAGGGGAACTGATCTCTGTAGTCTGGAGATCAGTTGGTTGTTCCAGAAGATCTCCAGGCCCCACCTGGAGTTTAACAATCCTACTCCCAACTCCTTTGTAGTTCGGCCCCAAAGTGGTAAACCTGTGCACTGTTTTGGAGTATTGATGGAGGTCATGATTAAATTATCCTTTGTGTGAAAAAAAATCGCTTCCCTGGCAAAAAGCCCCGATGTTAGAGAAAAGGGTTGTGGTCTAGTCTTCCTTCCCTCTAGAGTGCTAAACAATGGGGAGTTCTGTTGTCCAGAAAAGAGTTCAGCCATTTGTGCTCCCACCTGCAGTCTGAAGCATCACAGCCTGATGTGGGTTTGTGAGAACTCAACCTGAATTAACCCTATATCTGCTGCTAATTATGGGCGAAAACGCATGGTCCTTTTATCCCCCTTTAATCCCTGTTTTAGCCAGGATCGAACGCACATTAGGCGAAACGCACGCAATCGATCCAGGCTGAACCCTGGATGAAACAGGGATTAAACGAGGATAAAGCAACCATGCGTTTTCGCCCTTTATCTCTAGATCCAGGTTCCACCTGATTTCTATCAATCCCAGGCATGCACATTACTCAATTTATTTTATTTTATTTTTTGATTTCTAGCCCGCCTTCAATCCCCAACCAAGGCAGGGCTCAGGACGGGTCACAACAAGTTCATTACAATAAAAAGATAAAAACAGTCAATCTCATAATTAGGGTTGCCAACTCTGGGTTGGGAAATATGTGGAGGTTTTTGGGGCGGAGCCTGAGGAGGACAGAGTTTTGAGGGGGGAGGGACTTCAATGCCATAGAGTCCAATTGCCAAAGTGGCCCTTTTCTCCAGGTGAACTGATCTCTATTGGGTGGAGATCAGTTGTAATAGCAGGAGATCTCCAACTAGTACCTGGAGGTTGGCAACCCTACTAATAAAAAGTATTAAAACAACAATAATAAGAAGAAATTAACCCACCGATGGCATACAATCAGTAAACCAGTTGCTAGAAGATTCAGAGCAGTTCAATAATTAAGTGGTGGGGGGAGGTGGGGAGGCCAGCAAATTGAAGACAACTTGTGGTTGCCCTCAACCATAGGCCTGGTGGAATAACTCCGTCTTGCAGGCCCTGCAGAACTCTTCAAGGTCCGGCAGGACCCTGATGTTATTAGGGAGGGAGTTCCACCATGCTGGGGCCAGGACTGAAAAGGCCCTGGCCCTTGTCAAGGACAGCCACCCACTCCTAGGGCCAGGGACCACCAGCAGATTGAAATTAGTAGAACACAATGTTCTATAGGGGGTACACCAGGAGAGGCGGTCCCTAGGGTTGCCAGGACCCTCTTTGCCACTGGTGGGAGGTTTTTGGGGTGGAGCCTGAGAAGGGCAGGGTTTGGGGAGGGACTTCAATGCCAAGGAGTCCAATTGCCAAAGCGGCCATTTTCTCCAGGTGAACTGATCTCTATCGGCTGGAGATCAGTTGTAATAGCAGGAGATCTCCAGCTATTACCTGGAGGTTGGCAACTCTAGAGGTCCCACCTCTGCACTGTTCCAAGGCCACAGCTCTTGCAAGAGACTTCCATTTTGTTTTGAGGTTAATTTGGGAAGGTGGTTAAAGCTGTCCACCTACTTCCGCAATTCGTGGCTGCCATCCAAGGCCAGCAATGCACCATTCCCATGCGCCACAGCATCCTTCACTCGCAACAGACAGCAGGAAGACATTGTGAGACGACGAGGGATTCAGTAATATCGGTCAGACGTTACTCTACTGGACAGAGAAATGTTACTCGCAGAAGGAAATCCTCGCTGATCAGAGATGAACCGATGGTGGTGCTATTGCATAAGAAAGCAAGAAATTTGGCTCTCTTTGCTGCTTTACAATATTTTTTTTAAAGGTCTAGCATCTTCCCCTACGAAAAAAAATTACATCTGCATAAAACTGGCTTTACAGTAGGAAAGAAAGCCACCATTAATAGTTGAAATACGGTGGATAAATAACTCAATTAAAATATATAGGCAGACTTTCAAAATACCCAAATACCCACTATTCCTTGCACATTTTTCCAGGATCTGGTTGTGGCATTTGGCTGACTTAGCTAGGGTTGCCAACCTCCAGGGGGGGCCTAGAGAGCTCCCAAAATTACCACTGATCTCCAGACAACCAAGATCAGTTCCGCTGAAAATGGCGGTGTTGGAGGGTGGATTCTATGGCATTATACCCTGCTGAGGTCCCTCCCCTCCCCAAACCCTGCCCTCCCCTATGGCTGATAACCCTAGTTGAGACTCAGTTCTGCCTCCTTTCCTTCCTCCCTCTCCATTCTTTTTGTGGATAGGGTTGCCAACCTCCAGGTACTAGCTGGAGAACTCCTGCTGTTACAACTGATCTCCAGCCTAAAGAGATCAGTTCACCTGGAGAAAATTGCTGCTTTGGCAATTGGACTCTATGGCATTGAAGTTCTCCCCTCCCCAAATTCCACCGTCCTCAGGCTCTGCCCCAAAAACCTCCTGCCGGTGGCGAAGAGGGATCTGGCAACCCTATTTGTGGAACAGGTTGCTTTGTCTTCCTTCTTTGCTGGTCAGCCCCACCCTGGGGTCTGCAGCCCTCCCCCCCCCCACCATAAGGCTGCATTAGGGTTGCCAACCTCCGGGTACTAGCTGGAGATCTCCCGCTATTACAACTGCTCTCCAGCCGATAGAGATCAATTCACCTGGAGAAAATAGCCACACTGACAATTGGACTCTATGGCATTGAAGTCCCTCCCCTCCCCAAACCCCACCCCAAAAATCTCCAGGTATTTCCCAACCCGGAGCTGGCAACCCTAGGCCACATATGTAGGGCTGCCAACCTCCAGGTACTAGCTGGAGATTTCCTGCTATTACAACTGATCTCCAGCCGATAGAGATCAGTACACCTGGAGAAAATGGCTGCTTTGGCAATTGGACTCTATAGCATTGAAGTCCCCACCTTCCCCAAACCCTCCTCAGGCTCCACCCCAAAAACCTCCCGCCAGTTGCAAAGAGGGACCTGGCAACCCTATGCATATGCTCTACCTCTCCATGTTTGCCCTGATTTTTTTGATGTTTTCTTAAGCCGCTGCCTGTTAAATTTATTCTCCCTGCTTTATCTCTTTGAAGGTTGTGTCGAAATCCATTCGCGTGAATTGGCAGAGTTGTTATTTTTCAAAATTCAGCTCTCTCTCGAGGGTCTCTAGAAGTTAAATTTCCCATTGGCGATGGGGCTCACGCACCGTCTTCCTCAGACACACTTGGGCTAAGGCTCTGTGCCGTGTGCATTCTGCTATTTCACATGCTGTGGCTGCTGCAGTACATTTTGAGCTCTTGCGAAGATGCGATGGGGCAATTGTGCTTTTCAAATACATCTTTAATCAAAAGAAAAAAAATATGTTGTTTGATCTTTTAAATCCGTGTAGGATAGGCTTTTGCAGAGCCAAGGAATGCAGCATACAGCAGGCAGAGTACCAGAGAGGGAGAGAGCTGAAGCAGTGATCTTTGATGTGAGAATGAGGATGTTAGAAGAAGAGTTAGTTTTTATATGCCACTTTCTCTGCCACTTAAGGGAGAATTAAACTGGCTTACAATCGCCTTCCCTTCCCCACAACAGACACCCTGTGAGGTGGGCGGGGCTGAGAGAGTGTGACTAGCCCAAGGTCACCCAGCTGGCTTCATGCGTAGGAGTGGGGAAACCAACCCAGTTCACCAGATTAGCCTCCGCTGCTCATGTGGAGGAGTGGGGAATCAAACCCAGTTCTCCAGATCAGACTCCACTGCTCCAAACCACTGCTCTTAACCACTACACCATGCTGGCTCTGTGCCTATTTTTATGTATGAAATGCAGGAGGTTTTGTCCAAGTCCCACACCAACTTCCAGCATAACAATGCACAAGTCTCATAGCAAATCCCAATTATTGTGAATATTTGAAATCTCCTGGGCAGGAAATGTACTTGCAGAGCCGGCTACCTGTCTGTTACACCTGATATTGGGGGGGGATATTGGCAGTTAATGAGTTGCCCAGCAAACACACACACACTGGCTTGCCATACTGGGAGTAAAGTAAAGATAAAGGTCCCCTGTGCAAGCACCGGGTCATTCCTGAACCCATGGGGTGATGTCACATCCTGACGTTTACTAGGCAACTTTGTTTATGGGGTGATTTGCCAGTGCCTTCCCCAGTCATCTTCCCTTTACCTCCAGCAAGCTGGGTACTCATTTGACCGACCTCAGGAGGATGGAAGGCTGACTCAACCTTGAGCCGGCTACCTGAAACTAACTCCCTCTGGGATCAAAATCAGGTTGTGAGCAGAGCTTGGACTGCAGTACGGCAGCTTACCACTCTGCGCCACGGGGCTCATTCATAGTGGGACACCTACTGGAAAATCTGGTTAAGGAAACCAGGTATTCACCAGCATCGTGATGGCACACAGACGTAACTCCTGTCAAGAACCGGACATGATGCTATGACATGATGGGGATGCTCTAAGATTTGCCAAAAACTCTTTCCCTAAAATCCTACACCACCTCGCATGTCATGATGTCACTTCTGGTTTTTGACAGCAGTGACTTCAGGACAATGCCGGCACACCTCTCCCCACCTCCAAAATGCTCACATGAACACATGAAGCTGCCTTATACCGAATCAGACCCGTGGTCCATCGAAGTCAGTATTATCTACTCAGACCGGCAGCAGCTCTCCAGGGTCTCAGGTAGGGGTCTTTCACATCACCTACTTGCCTAGTCCCTTTAACCGGAGATGCCGGGGATTGAACCTGGGACCTTCTGCATGCCGAGCAGATGCTCTCCCACTGAGCCACGGCCCCTCCCCGTGGTCCTGGGGACTACAGGCAGTGGCCTGGCAACCCTACGTAACACACACCAGCAACCAAGAATAAATATCACTTGCTGGTCCACCTTCTCCTGGAATCATCCATTGACTCTGTTGAGAGCCGGCATGGTTTAGCGGTTAAGAGCGGTGGTTTGGAGCTGTGGACTCTGACCGGGTTTGATTCCCCACTCCTCCACATGAGTGGCGGAGGCTAATCTGGTGGACCGGGTTAGTTTCCCCACTCCTATACATGAAGCCAGCTGGGTGACCTTGGGCTAGTCACAGCTCTGATAGAGCTCTCTCAGCCTCACCTACCTCACAAGATGTTTGTTGTGGGGAGGGGAAGGTGACTGTAAGCCGTTTTGATTCTCCCTTAAGTGGTAGAGAAAGTCGGCATATAAAAAACAACTTCTCCTCCTCCTCCTCCTTCTTTTCCCTTACAGTCTCAGTGCTGAGGGGGAACCCGGAATTGGCATCACTTTTCTGTCCACCGCCCTTCTCACTCTTTCAAGGCTGTCTTCTCTGGACTCTTTTCCGTAGAAAAATCCTCATTACCCTCTTAAGAAAAACACCCTGACTTCTCTCTCTTGGAGTTCACCTCCTTTCCCTTGTCCTGTTGCCAGCAACCATTCACCCAGGCCATTTCCACATGGGTTATCTGTCCCAGGTTCAATAGTGCTGGGAAGGGCAGTGTTTTCAGACCAGGACCTACTATGCAGAGAAAAACAGAGGACGAACACTGTAATAACAAACACAGTATATTTTTTAAAGGCGCTGTCTGTGTAAATGGGGACTGCTTTGAGTGGGCAACAAAAAGAGGTATAGAAATATCATAAAGGAAGATAAAATAAATATTCCACTTGTCGCCTAACTGGTCCAATACTGAGAAAGCAGCTGCTGAGCATTAGGTTTGGGAGACATGAGTTCAAATCCTTTCTCTGCCCCACAGCTGGCCCAGTAATGTCACAGTACACCTGGGAAAAATGGGCTTTAAGTAGGGTTGCCAATGCTGGGTTACAAAATTCCTGGGAAATTGGGGGTGAAACCTGGAGAGGGTAGAGCTTGGGGAGGGGAAGGGACTCAGCAGGGTATACTTTATTTATTTGTTAGATTTTTAACCCGCCCTTTCCCGGCCAGGCTCAGGACGGCTTAAATCTGAGAGAATGATTCCCAATAACATTCCAGTTAAAATACAAACACCATACAGAAATGGAAACCTTTTTATGACAAATACGTTTAGATTAAAAGTTGTTTATATATCTTTGTTAAAAGAAAAAGTCGTAGGCTCTTTGAAAGATTTAGCCTAATGAGGTTATTTTAATTGTTTGGGGAAGATAGCTACTATAAACATGGTTGAAAGTGTGGGAAAAACATTTAATTTTGACAGTTTGTATAGTTAGACAAATACAAGATAAGATTTAAATGCTCAGTTTAGATATGAGCCCAGCTTTGATTCAATGTTTCAACGTCTTATTGTTTTTGGCAATGTCTTTTTCTTTTCCCCTACCTTTTTCTATTTCTGTAATCCCCAAAAATTCAATACAATTTTATTTAAAAAAAAATACAAACACCATAACTGTAAATAAATATTATTAAAACCTATAACACATATTAACAGTTCAACAAAAACCCAGTAATCCAGTGATACCTTCATAGCCAGGTGAAGGGGCAGAGTTTACCCGGTGCCCTAATGCCACAGCCATTTTTCTCCAGAACTGTAGTCTGATTAGTTGTAATTCTAGGAGATCTCCAGGCCCCACCTGGAGGGTGGCAACCCTAGCTTTAAGTCAGGAATCATAACTTTTTTTGGAGGTTCTGTGTCCTAAAATCAACAGAAAGCATCATAAAAAATAATAATGAACCGTCTCCTTTGGATCTCGCGCAAGTGCGTTTCTGGGTGCCAATGTGTTGTATGTTAATGAAACATGGCTACAGGGAAGGGCGCTTTCACACATCCTGAATAACGCACTTTCAATCCACTTTGCAGTTGGATTTTAGTGTGTGAAACAGCAAAATCCACTTGCAAACCATCGTTAAAGTGGACTGAAAGTGCACTTCCCCAGCCTTGCTGGTTGATGTTGATATTTAACCAGACCTGGGAACCTATGTTGGGAAAGCATGTGCTCTGTTATGGGGCTATGGTCTCTCCCTCTATAGTCTCTCCCCTCTACCTAAACCTCCACTCCCACAATAAAGTACCATGGCTATGCTATAGTGTCACAACACCTTATCCAAGCCAAATAACTCCGATTACCCTCACATATCTCGGCGCAAATCTATATGCTTCCCTTCCTGCTCATTTCAACTTGAATTTTGAGTGCAACTAAAAGCAGTCTCCACATGTATACGTATATATTTATCTGTGTATCGAACCCTGGGCGTTTCTTTCCTCCCCAGGAAGCTGCAGAGATGATGATATTTGCATTTTCTAAGTAGCTTCCCTTCCCAAGTGCACCACACTCCTTTCCATGCTAACGAAAGCCAAAAATCAATAATTAAATGCATTCTGTGCATACAACGATTCCACGCTGTAGGAAGTTTCAGATAAGACGATGCAGCCGATCCCAGAACTCTGACTGTAGAAGGTTGGGGTTTTGTTGGATAAAATGGAAGCTGCACATTACACACACGCACGCACAGTTGCGCACCCCTTCGTTCAACTTGCAGGTGCCGCTAAAAATGGATATTTCCCTCCCGCATTGATCACAGTATTCCTTGTCGCACCCTACCACCAGCCTGGCTTAAAGAACCCAGTGGCGGTCTCTTTTCGTTTTCTGTGCTTTATTGGATGAGATGCTCTCTATTGCGACTGGAGATGAAGGTCCCTTCAAGTAGAACAATCCATATGCCAACTCTCAGGTGATAGAATTGCAATGGAAGAATGAATTTCAGTCCCTTTATCTTATTTTTGCAACTGCGAGGAACCAACCTGGCCTTGAGAGGAAGAAAATCACCACTCAACTGGCGAAACACCAGGAATGGCATGAGGCAGGGCCCGAATTAGCATGATGTCGCATGGACATTCCCTGTCCAACCAGAGACTTCCTGCCATCTATGCAAGGAACCGTCCTTGACTGGAAGTAGATTTATATACTTATTTAAAGGACAGATACCCTGCAGTCTCAGTTCCTGATATGGCTTGTATACATATACAATTGCCCTCACCCCTGAGCACACATGAGCCTGCCTTATACTGAATCAGACCATATGTCAACATATGTCAAAGTTATGCCTAGTCTGCAGTTTGCTGAACAGATCATACTGATCAGAGTGACAGCTAAGTCATGTGATGATGCTGGTCTGATCCAGTTTGTACAGCCAGGAATGGGGATTTCCAGAATGACTCATCTCAGGTGAACTGTGATTGGTCATAAATGTGTATATAAGTCTGTGTAGTGAATGTGAGTTACTTCTTGCCTGAAATATACATGCTGGCGGAGCATGCTGTTGCTCAGAGCTGTGAATGTTAACAGCCAAAGGACTCTGTGTAGATATTGTAAATAAACTGTACATAGCAGAACTGCGTGGTGTGAAGCTGCTACCAGGTAAACTCCTGAAGTCCAGACAAGCTGTGTGCGACATGGTCCATCAAGGTCAGTACTGTCTACTCAGACTGGCAGTGAAGAAGAAGAGTTGGTTTTTATATGCCGACTTCCTCTACCACTTAAGGGAGACTCATACCAGCTTATAATCACTTTCCCTTCCCCTCCCCACAACAGACACCCTGTGAGGTAGATGGGGCTGAGAGAGTTCTGTCAGAGCCGTGACTAGCCCAAGGTCACCCAGCTGGCTTCGTGTGGAGGAGTGGGGAAACAAATCCAGTTCACCAGATTAGCCTCTGCCACTCATGTGGAGGAGTGGGGAATCAAACCCGGTTCTGCAGATCAGACTCTCTAGATCAGACTCTCCAGAGTCTCTTCAGAGTCTCAGGCAGAGGTCTTTCACATCATCTCCTACCTGATCATTTACTGGAGATGCCAGGGATTGAACCGGGGATCTTCTGCATGCAAAGCAGAGGCTCTCCCAAAGAGTCACAGCCATTTCCTCCCTCCCTCTTAAGAAGTACAATAACAAGGGAAGATCTAGGCCTCACCTAGATTTAAGGGCCTGAGTTGTTGTCAAGGTGATCACTTCCCTCTCTCTTTTACCTCCACTCCTCTCCCCTTGTGTATCTTCTTTTTTATTTTGTAAGCCTAAGAGTAGGGACCTCAGGTCTCTTGATGTCAGTGAATTTCTTTGGAAGACAATTGCTATCTTGAAAAGCAAGTGTCAGCACACAAATAGAAAAGCAACCTGGCCTTTGATATTTGCCCCTATTTCATACAAAACGTTACCTGTCTGTAATTACCTCTTCATAAATCAGCATCTAGTAACGGGAACATGAGGCAATTCTGCACTGGAATCTGTTTTCCATGGAGTTGTCTTGTGACTGAGAGATGAAGGCTCTTGACTCGCCAGAAATGGAATAATCAGCATTGCAATCAACTGAAGAGGAAGCAAGAGAAACAAATTATGGAGAATTATGTGGCCCATCTTATACGGATCATGTTGTGCTACTTATGTCTGGTGAAAGAGGGCAAGGAGAACAATGAATGGGAAGAAGGCATCAAGACAGCAGATTTGCCAAGAGGTGAATTTACAGTTGCCAACTCTGGGTTAGGAAATTTCTGGAGACTTGGGGGGGGCTGGGGAGGGAGCTCAGCAGGGCATAATGCCATAGAGTCCAACCTCCAAAGTAGCCCTTTTCTCCAGGGGAACTGGTCTCTGTTGTCTAGATATCAGTTGTAATTCCGGGAGATCTCCCACCTGTGGTGAAGGTGGGTATGTGGAAGTCACTGTCCATGGTACCAATTCATTAATTTGTGATAATATTGGTCTCCTGAAACATCAGCTTTATCCATCTGGCATTGCATAGTGGTTAGAGTATGGGACCCAGATTTGAATCCTCCCTCTGCTATGGAAGCTGACACTGGCCCAGCTGAGATTCATAGAAGGGCTCACAGTTTTTCTAATGCTGACATCAGTTGAAATCTGAAGTTGGATGTACACTGGAGGTGCGCTGCTGCTGTATGCCCATGCTTCCCACATGCACAATCATTAGAGTTAGGCATGGTGTTGCTGCTGCCCTGACCTGCATGGCTCAGGCTATCCTGATCTCATCAGATCTTAGAAGTTAAGCAGGGTCTGCTCTGGTTAGTACTTGGATGGGAGACCACCAAGGAATACCAGGGTAGCTATGCAGAGGAAGGCAATGGCAAACCACCTCTGGATGTCTCTTGCCTAGAAATCCCTACTGGGTTGCCATAAGTCAGCTGCGACTTGATGGCACTTTACACACACACACATGAACATGGAGCAGGGGTCACTGTGGGTGTGTGGGGGGAGGTAGTTATGAATTTCCTGGATGGTGCAGGGGGTTGGGCTAGATGACCCTGGGGGTCCCTTCCTGTTTCTATGATTCTATGGTGTTGATGGTACAGGAACTGTTGGCTTGGGGTTGTGTCGGTGTCATGTTGAAACTGGAATTCTTTGCCGCAAGGCTGTTCAAAGACTGGCCCATTGTAGAGAGTGTTCACGCACATGCATTTTGTGTGTGTGTGTGGATTTGTCGCGTTTCCCTATCTTTCCACCCAGCAGGCAGCTTTGGAAACTCCGTCATTAAATCTAACTGTAAAATGGCTGCCTGAGTGGTTGATGAAAATGGCAAACCCAGACAAGCTAGTGGTACCTTCGTAGTCCAGGAACACTGCTGGTATGTAGAAGAAGAAGAGTTGGTTTTTATATGCTGACTTTCTGTATCACTTAAAGAAGGCTCAAACCGGCTCACCTTCCCTTCCCCTCCCCACAACAGACACCCTGTGAGGTAGGTGGGGCTGAGAGAGAGTGACTACCCCAAGGTCACCCAGCTGGCTTCATGTGCAGGAGAGATCAACCCAGTTCACCAGATTAGCCTTCGCCACTCATGTGGAGGAGTGGGGAATCAAACCCGGTTCTCCAGAGTCCACCACTCTAAACCACCGCTCCACTCTAAACCACCGCTCTTAACCCATTTCACCACGCTGAAAATAAGCTATAAGAAGGAAGAAAGAAACAGCCTGAGGAGGATTGAAAATGCTTCTCGGAGAGGATGAAATGTTGAGGGCAGCCGAAGTCAGTTAAAGGCGGGAAAAAATGGGGAGCGAGAAACCAGCCTGCCTCTGCTTAAGACCCTGAGAGCCTAGAGAATCCTGGGGGCGGGATTTCCAAGTTGCTCCACCCCTCCTGGGATTAATTGCAGACCCCCGCTTTAGCCAGCGTGGTGAACGAGTTAAGAGCAGTGGCTTGGAGCGGTGGACTCAGATCTGGAGAACTGGGTTTGATTCCCAGCTCCTCCACGAGTGGCGGAGGCAGAGCTGGTGAACTGGACTTGTGCCCCCGCTCCTACACATGAAGCCAGCTGGGTGACTTTGGGCAAGTTACAGCTCTGTTAGAGCTCTCTCAGCCCCACCTCCCTCCCAGGGTGTCTGTTGTGGGGAGGGGAAAGCGATTGTAAGCCAGTTTGAGTCTCCCTTAAGTGGTAGAGAAAGTCGGCATATAAAAACCAACTCTTCTTTTTCTGTTTAAAACACAATACCAAACATCTACGCATCCTTGGATCACACCCTCATGTGAGATTCTTTGCAAGACATAGAAGTATATGGTGTGCATTATTCTCCAGAGCAGGTGTCCCCAATGTGGTGCCCATGGGCACTGTGGCACCCAGCCACACCTTTCCTGGTGCCCAAGTGCTTTTAGAAAGTGGGTGGAGCCAGGTGAGGCTTTTGACCAGCACTGGCTGGTTGATTGGCTGGGCAGGTTTAAGAATGCTTTGGCAGCAGCTGCCACCACAGCACAAGGATCTGCACTGTGTGACTAAAGGCAAGCCACAACAGCCTTTTTGTGGCTGGCTCTGCCCCCTGCAATAGACAGGCTGTGGATCAGTGTTAGAGCATCTGCTTGGCATGCAGAAAGTCCCAGGTTCAATCCCGGGCATCTCCAGGTAAAGGGACTAGGCAAGCAGGGGATGCGAAAGACCCCTGCCTGAGACCCTGGAGAGCCACTGCCAGTCTGAGTAAACAATACTGACTTTGATGGACCAAGGGTCTGATTCAGTAGAAGGCAGCTTCATGTGTGTTCATATGCTCATTTTCTGGTAGCCATCTTTTGGCTGTGCCCACCACACTGGGTCAGAATTCCGAAGGTGCCCGCAGGCTCAAAAAGGTTGGGGACCTGTGCTCTAGAGCACAGAAGGGGCTGATTACAAACAGGGAACAGGGCCACATAAAGTCAGCATTCTTTAGATGTTGCAGCCCTCAAAGAAGTCCTATGGAAAACAAACCACAGGTTAGTAAATATGGAGGGCAGGGAAATACTTGCCATCTCTTGCTGTGCTCAAAATATTCATGTGCAAAGTGGGGGAAGGAACAAAGTGCTTCTCCCTCCCTCCCCCATTACCTGGGCTGCAAACCATGATTCTATAAACCTGGCCCACTGCACCAAAACACTATTTAGCTGTTTAAATGCCGCATGAATTCTTGGTTGTGATTCTGGAACTACTGGAACGCATTCTCTTCAGCCGCCCCCGTCCATGCTCTTCCTCAGTCTCCTTTGCGAAACAAGCGAAAACTCCTTTCATTCTGCCAAGCGTCTGGGATTTAATTGGAAGCGTGCTTTTACCGCTGCCTTGCTTTTGAAATGTGCCCAATTACTTAAGGAATTTCTATACCACCTTTTCACCCAAGCCGTGTTTCAGCATAACGCAATTTGCAAATACAATACATGCTAAAATGATTTAAACGATTTGAGTAAAGCAGTACAAATAAGCACCTCTACTGGGCCAACAGGCATCAGGAAATGTGTGTGAGGGACAGTTTAACCCCCCCACACACACACACTACAGGCTCCAATATTACCCCCCACCCCCCAGTATTTGAAATCCCACCACAGAGCTTCAGTTTCCCTGGTTTGGTTACAATGGTTTACAAATGGCATTCTACTCCAAACTAAGTACGCAATCGCAAATACATTACTGCTATAGCAAAGTATTGGTTGGAAAGAAGGCAGCATGGTATAGCCCAATCTTCTCAGATCTCAGAAGCTAAGTAGCATCAGTAGAAGAAGAAGAGTTGGTTTTTATATGCCAATTTCTCTACGACATAAGGAAGAATCAAACCGGCTTACAATCACCTTCCCTTCCCCTCCCCACAACAGACACCCTGTGAGGTAGGTGGGGCTGAGAGAGTGTGACTAGCCCAAGGTCATCCAGCTGGCTTCATGTGGAGGAGCGGGGAAACAAATCCAGTTCACCAGATTAGCCTCCACCGCTCATGTGGAGGAGTGGGGAATCGAACCTGGTTCTTCAGATCAGACTCCACCGCTCCAAGCCACTGCTCTTAACCACTATGCCACGCTGGTTCTCAGTACTTGGGAGACCACCAAGGAAGGCTCTGCAGAGGAAGGCAATGGCCAAGCACCTCTGCTTAATCACTTGCCTTGAAAGCCCCTTGCTGGGGTCACCAGAGGTTGGCTGCGATTTGACGGCACTATACACACACACACACAAACCCACTGTATTGGTTGAACAGTTTATTGACTGTATTTGTATATAGGCATAAGTGACAAAATATAAAACAATTCTCCAAAGGAAAATGGAAATGATTTTAAAATCCCCTTCTGTGTCAATAAACCATAGAACTCTGTCACTTGTTATCGAGAATGGCTTTTAACTGTTGCAAGGTAGTTAAAAGCCATGCCAACCAACAGTGTGCTTCATAGTTACACGTTTGCATCGGTTTTTAAATATATTACAAAAATTAAAAAAAAACGTCTCCTACAAATTTCTACGTGTGCCACATTTAACGTTTGCATTGCTAGTGCACCGCAAGGAATTAAGATTTACATTTAAGACACGCCACCTTACATAATTCATCAGACACAATATGTGGATTTAGACCAGTGGTTCCCAAATTTTTCTGGCCACGGTTGAAGGGGCTCACCTCTAGCACCCCTCCTGCGGCCCCCTTGCCTCTTACTGCCCCCCTAGGTAATCCCACTGCCCCCCCCAGGGGGTGGTATGCCCACTTTGGGAACCACTGGTTTAGACTGTACCCCTTCAGGCTGCAGGGGGTGGGGTCGAATGTTGGAATTGTCCTTGAATTCCTTGTCCTTGTAAGAACAACCGGCAACATAATATTCCATGCATAATGAAAACAAAGGTGTTAGTGAAAAGACTAGCAATGCAATCCTAATGAGAGCAGGAAAGAGTAGGAGTTCAGTAGCACCTTAAAGACTAACCAAATTTCTGGCAGGGTACGAGCTTTCGTGAGCCACAGCTCACTTCCTTCAGATACCTGGAGAAGTGAGCTGAAGATGGTATCTGAAGAAGTGAGCTTTGGCTCACAAAAGCTCATACCCTGCCAGAAATTTGTTTAGTCTTGAAGGTACTACTGGACTCCAGCTCTTTTCTACTGCTAGTGACAGACTAACACGGCTACCCATCGTAATCCTAATGAGTTACTCCAGTCTAAGCCCATTCATTTCAACGGGCTTAGTCGGGAGTAACTCTGCACAGGGTGGCGCTGAAAGCCTAGAACCCTTTCGCTGACATGCTATACTTTGAATGCAGGGAGTGGATTAGTTTTAAAAACATTTCTAACCCAATTTTCTGAGGTCTTGAGGTGGCTTGCGTCACATCAGAACATTAAAAACAAAAAGAACAATTAAAAAGATTAACGCCAAAACGGGAGGCCGTGTCCAAACATCCGATCCAGCTCTTGCACAGTAGAGGGGTACAGCCCAGCAAAAGGTGGATTGTGTGCGGGGATGTCGATTGTGTGCCTTTTTGTCTCTCAGTGGTACTAAAAGTAAAGCTTTTCAGTTTCTTGTAAGGAGAATGCCGCTTTAGAGAACACTTCTTCCTGCTACATTTTTTAAAAAGTATGTGTAGGGAAGTGGTCAAAATCTGCACTTCTAAGGCTGGGATGCCCTAACCTGGATGGCCCAGGCTAGCTCCATCTTGTCATATCTTGGAAGCTAAGCAGGGGAGGCCCTGGCAAGTATTTGGATGGGAGATCGCCAAGGAAAATCGAGGGTTGCTACGCAGAGGCAAGCAATGGCCAACCACCTCCATTTATCTCTTGCCTTGAAAACCCTCACTGAACTCATCAAAAGTGTTCACCACTTCACCTTACAGGTTCCATGTTTTTTGTTCAGAAATAAGAGGTAGATTTTAAACAGAAGTGTGATTTTTGTTAAAGCACAGCTGAATTCCTGTATTTTTCTTTTTAAATATGCGCATTTAAACTCTAGGTTTTGGTCGTGATAAAAAACCCCACAATTATGCGTTCAATAGGGTTTTAGGGTAGTAATGTTTTCACCTATGTAATACTCAAGCCTCCCTGATTTAGAAATATGTAATTTCTGAGCCATGCCATGAGTACATACCCTTCCTTGGCAGTGTCTGTGTGTTCCAACAGGCCTCCTATTGATATGTTCTTCTAAGAAAAAATAAGGTCAATAATTTCAAATTGCACCAAGACACACAACAGTGATTTAAGGTTCTACATAATATGGACAACACTGAACTGGAAAGTACACCACAGTAATACATCCGTGTTACTGTCTTCTACACAATGTGTTAGATGCAGATGTCATTAAAAAGTTCTAAGTACGTTCAAAAAAATATTGCTTCTTGTGGCTGCTTCACACACAAATGCTTTTCTTACCCGCAGGTAACCTTCCATGTCAGAATATGTGGGTGGAGCTGTCACTTGGGAAGAGTGGCACAAGCGTTTTTACTTTGCAGCAAGGGAGTGGGTTTTGAAGGTTAGGGGGCGCCTGCCGTTGATCTAGCAAATGCATCCCTGAGGATAACGGCCCATCGATTTTGATCCTCCTCTAACAGATGAAAGCATAAACCAGAAGGCCGCATTCGTTTCCATTTCATCCAGAGTCAAAGACTCCATGACCCTGAAAACCCAAACCCCGTTAACGATGATGTGAATTTGAGGTCTGGCCAGAAGAATACTTGCGGGATTCTTGCAGTGTAGTCTGGCTACAGAGGCAACCGAACACTACTACGCTAAGCATTGGCAAGAGACTTCCAAGACATCCTCATCAAAACACCAGGAGGCCAGGCTGTTTGGGGGATTTGTTTTGCCCTCACTTTGTTCTGTATGGGCCATAACCACAAAGAATAGCGAATCCTTCCAAATCAAAAGCAAAGAGGTATGCAGATGGACAAGCATCAAGTGCTCCAATTAACGAGGAAGGCCCAAGGCAAGTCCAAGGTCCAGCGTGAGGTTTTGTGTCACTTCCCTGATGGGTGTGCTGCACTGCGTGTGTCATCTGAGGGTAGCACCACAGAAGAACTGAAATTCTGTATGGAGGAACCAAAGGCGATGGGGAATCTTGGCCAGACAGCCTGAACTTTAACACAGGCAGCCTAATAAAGTTATTTTGTACTAAATGTTAACAAAACAACGTCTTTACAACATTTGAAAATAGGAGTCAAGTACTTGTCAGTTAACCCTGTGCTTTTATACTGATTGGCTAGAACAATGAAAACAAGTTTCTTTCTCTGTGAGCAACTGAGTAGAACATAGCCACCATACTTCTTCTTATATCTATACAAGCCAAAGGGCTAGAAACCTTTAAGGAAAGCTGAAAATTTAGGGTGGGGACATGGAATATCCTTGAGGGGCCAGACCCCTCAGGGCCATGATCTTGCTTCATGCATTCCAATTTTTGCAGGGAGCAACAGTTTCTTTTCACAGCAAACAGGCAACATGGGGTTATGATACTCATGTTCGCAGCCAAATGGGCACATATTTAAGTTAAAAGATATGTGTGCACCCATTAGTGACTCCCCCCATGACATGGTTGTTGTAGGATCATCCTCATGGTACTCTAGTGAACATCTGAAGCTGGCAGAGGGGGAGTGAGACCATTGGTCCATCTAGCCCTGTATTGTGTACTGTGATGGGCAGTAGATCTTGGATCCACTGGAGTGAGAATTTCTAGTCCCCTCCTTCCCACTGTCCAAAATGACCCCCTGAAATGCTATTCCTGGGGGACTGGGGACTCCCCCTCAGGAACATCACAAGGGGAGGATTTGTGCATTCCCACCCTTCTATCCGTAGGAATCATCACCTTGATCCAGCTCCAAGGTTTCAGGAAGAGTGCTCCACCAGTTATGTCTAGTTACCTGGCTACCTGGCGAGGTACAAAGTCGGTCTGTAGCAGTAGAAAAAAGTAAAAGTCCAGTAGCACTTAAAGACTGACAAATTTTCTGGCAGGGCATGAGCTTTCGTGAGCTGTAGCTCACTTCTTCAGAAAGTTCATACCCTGCCAGAAATTTTGTTAGTTTTAAGGTGCTACTGGACTCTTGCTCTTTTCTACTGCTAGACTACTCATAGTGACTGTGATTATGATTGTCGATTAGCCTTTCTTACAAAATTAAGGCCAGTCTCTCTGCTTTGTATCATCCAGGTGCTTGATGCAAAGCAGTATTTACAGTCACAGTTAACATCATTCTGCTGAGAACCCACAGCAAGGAAGGGCTGTATGATACATGTGGTCTGCCTTACACCCACTCAGCATACTGGTCCACCTAACTCAGTTTTATCGACTCTGCTTGAGACTCTGGAGAGCTGCTGTTTGTTCTAGGAAGATGGCCTCAATGCCTACTAGAGATCCTTGAACTGCAGCTGCCAAGGACAGAGCTCAGGACCTCTGGCACTTAAAGCCCACTAAGCCATGGCCTGCTTCCTACTTGTTGCCTTCAGCCTCAAGATGTTACCCGCATGTGCCACCAAATGGGCTTCCCAAGGCATTGGGTTGGTTACAGTGAGAAACAATGTTCTGGACTAGATGGACCTTTGGTCTGACCTAGCAGGTCAGTTCTTATTTTCCAAGGAGGGCTGTGAATGTGAACCCTTTTGCCTATACCTATACATACAGCAATACCAGAATATATCAAAATGAAATTTAAATTTCATTAACAAGTTCAACACTCCAATTATCTTGATAAACAAAGAGTTTTTCCCACTTCGTTTTTAAGGCTTTTAACCTTAAAAAGCAGAAGGGACACCGACTGATTTTCAAGAAATTCTTATTTTAGAAGTTTGTCAAAGAAGAAGAGTTGGTTTTTATATGCTGATTTTCTCTACCTTTTAAGGAGAATCAAACTGGCTTACATTCCCCTTCCCTTCCTCACCCCACAACAGACACCTTGTGAGGTAGGTGGGGCTGAGAGAGTTCAGAGAGAATGGTGACTAGCCCAAGGTCACCCAGCTGGCTTCATATGGAGGAGCAGGAAAACCAACCCGGTTCTCCAAATTAGAGTCCACCGCTCTTAACCACTACACCACACTGGGAGCGAGTTATGATTAAAAATGCCTTGGTTGCTCAAAACATTGACAGGCTATTAGTTAAAAAAGAAATTTTAGGTGGTGATCACGAAAAGACTGTTGCGCTGGGAGAAAAGTGTCACAGAGCTCCCGCACAAGTGTAGAGCTCCATGCGAGCAGGAACTTTCCTGTTCATTTCAATGTCAAGGTCTCCTTGGGATGCCAAAGGAGGTCAGTAAACCCAGATGCTGAAATGAATGTGGAGCTCCTGCTCATCAGATCAACACGGACTTAAAAAAAAATCACACTGCAGATTCTCTTATTTTCCCCCCCGACTCTATTTGTCCAAAAGGAATAAATCACAATCATCACATCCTATGTATCCCATACCACATTCATGATTGCTCCAGGTAATTTTGTAGCCTGGTGGAGTCTCTTTGGAAAAATCTAACACAGCAACCAGTGCAAAACCTGGTTTATACATTTAGCCATGTTTTTTTTTAAAGGCTTTTGTGCAAAAAGGTTTTGGTGGTTGCTAGGGTATGCTACGGCAACATTCGCGAGCGTTTGCTCTCCGAAGCCCATTTCCAAGGCCTCCCCCGCCCTGACTCCAATAGCTTGCTCTCGTTCCCTATTCTTGCGATCCATTCAAATGGAAAGCTGTTAAATCTGCAGTTTGAACTGATAGGTGCTCATTTTCCATTGGTCAACATCTGCATTCAGCATTGTGCGCTCGGTGAAAGTGACGTGGCCTTCAGCATCAATGAGAATGACCGTATTCGTCCTGAAAACAAAGAAAAACAGGGGGGGGGGAAACAGCTGTGTTTTTACCTAGCTATTTTTTGAGCTTCTCGTTCTTTGAGCACAACTTGTTTTAAACCTCCACCCTACATAGCACACAGAAAAATAAGGGGGGGGGGAACCCCCGCAGCACTACAGTCAAGGACAAAGATGCAATTCCTAATCTGTTTTGTGCTGCAGAATTCAGACTTTTCTGACTTTACTCCACTGTCGAAATGATTTAAGAACTACATAGTACATCTGGGTGATGAATAATATTAAAAAGAGAAAGAAGACTCAGGATAGAGGTTTATAAAATTATGCATAGGATGGAGGACATGGATGGAACAAACCATTTCTTTCATAATCTTAGAACTCAGGGGCAGGTGATGAAACTGAGTGTAACTTGTTTTAAACCTCCACCCTACATCACACACAGAAAAATAAGTAAGGGGGGGGGGGAACCCGCGCAGCCATTCAAATGACATCAGTTTACCCTTCGCCCTTTCCTAGCCCTTCTAACGCACCCATTGACTGCCCCAGTCTGGGTGCTTGAAGCTTATTGTGAAGTTTTGAAAAGCTCTCTGCTTCTTAGCTGACCTTTACAGCCAAGACTGGCTCCTGGGAAGCTTAAAAAGAGTTCAAATCCATACCAAAGACTGCAACACTAGTAGTTAGGGATACATGGTGTATGAGCACAAACATGTGAGAGAGATTTATTGCAGTTGGGTTCACCATTTTGGGCTTGGCTATAATGTCCATGCAGTTATGAGAATAAAGAAAGTACACTGAACGTCAGAAGTGACAATAAATAACTGACAGGGTGAGCAAAAAAAAATAGAAGCAGTCTTAACTGTGCACAAAAGCCTCTCAGAGCCTTTATTTTACCTGGTTCCATAATTTGGGCAACGGACACATATAGCAGCATACTTGTCCAGGATGGGGAGGATGTAGTCTTTCCCCTGATCCTCAATGGCAGGGTCCGGCAACTGCCTGGATAGGACAGTAATCAAATTGAAGATGATTTAACAGGAATCCAGCAGCACCTTAAGACCACATTTATTCCAGCATGAACTGCTCTATGCATGAACAACCCAACGCTTAGGGCTGTTTAGCTTGGAAAGAAGGCGGTTAAGGGGAGACATGATAGAGGTCTATAAAATTATGCATGGTATGGAGAGAGTGAACAGGGAGAAGCTTTTCTCCCTCTCTCATAATACTAGAACTCAGGGTCATCTCCTGAAACTGGAGGGTTAGAGATTCAAAACTGATAAAAGGAAGTATTTCTTCACACAACGTATAGTTAAATTGTGGAACTCCCTGCCCCAGGATGTGGTGATGGCTGCCAACTTGGAAGGCTTTAAGAGGGGAGTGGACATGTCCATGGAGAAGAGGGCTATTCATGGCTACTAGTCAAAATGGATACTAGTCATGATGCATACCTACTCTCTCCAGGATCACAGGAGCATGCCTATTATATTAGATGCCGTGGAACACAGGCAGGATAATGCTGCTGCGGTTGTCTTGTTTGTGGGCTTCCTAGAGGCCCCTGGTTGGCCACTGTGTGAACAGACTGCTAGACTTGATGGACCTTCCAAAGACATTTCGTGTAACCCGGAAAACAAAAAAAAAGCTGTCTCGCGGCTTTTTTTTGTTTTATCGGGGCCTTTCGCCCCATTGAAAACAACGCCGTTCTTGCCGCTGCTGGCCAGGGCTGAAACCGGCGGCTCCTCCCCCCGGAACACCTCCCCTGCGCCAGCGTGGCCTCTCCACGCCATGGCCTGCACCACGGAGAGGCCAGGCAGGTGGAGGGGCGAGGCGCGGTCCCACGGCACTCGGCCACCGGCAGGACTGGCCTCGCCGCCAGAGTAAGTGCGTGTAATCGCACGATTACATGCACTTACGCTGGCGGTAAGGTCTCGCCGCCTCCAGAAGACTTTCGGCCCAATTCTCAGGAATGGGCTGTAAGATTTCAAGGTAGCACTAGATTTTGTTTAATTTTGCTGCAGTGAATAGAGGAGACATATTTTGGCCCTCTGCAATACCGGCTTCCCATACTCCATACGCAAATGAATATTTCTGGAGAACATTCCCAAATCAAACCACAAAAATACTGACAAGGGCAACTATTATGGGGGGTTTCAGCATAGTATCATGCGGCTCTTGGTTTGATTACAATATTCGCATCACAACCTTTCGGTTCACCGAATCCATACAGCGGGTAACTGAGAGATTAAACCAACCCTGAATGAAAATAGCTGGTCCAGCGGAAAATAATAACAAAAGACAACCTCAGATCTATAGAAGCTAATGGGCTGCAGGGTGAATGGAGCTCCCCAAAACCTCTCAGAATGAGCAGCGCTGCTGCCTGCTGCTGAAACGCTTGCAGGGATGGATGGAGAAGGGAGTTCCACAAAAAATGACATGTCCTGTGTCACCACCAACTAGTTCTCTGATTAAGGTCTCTCAGGAAGCTTTCGTGACAGAGTGGGGATTTGAACCTGGGTCCCCCAGATCCTCATCCTAACCACCGTATCACACTGGCTCTGTTTTACCAGAGGGTTTCGCACTGTGGCGCAGAGGGGTAAGCTGCAGTACTACAGTCAAAAACTCTGCCCATGACTTGAGTTTGATCCCAACGGAAGTCAGTTTCAGGTAGCTGGCTCAAGGTTGACTCAGCCTTCCATCCTTCCAAGGTCAGTAAAATAAGTACCCAACTCGCTGGGGGTAAAGTGTAGACAACTGGGGAAGGCAATGGCAAACCACCCTGTAAAACATATTCTGCCTAGAAAATGTTGTGATGTGATAGGTCAGTGATGACCCGATGTTTGCACAGGGGACTACCTTTACCTTTTATCTTCACCCATACTATTTCTGGGAATATAACTGGGTCATCATAACTAGTCTGGAAAGCAGCCCTCATCCCACAAGGTACTTTTTTTTTTACACCTAGACCAGGGGTCTGCAAACTGCGGCTCCTAAGCCGCATGCGGCTCTTTGGCCTGTTGAGTGCGGCTCTCCGAACTTGGTTCGGAGACCCTGCTCTCGCACCCACTCGCGCCGGCAGCCAGGCTGCGGAGCCGCGCGCCTGAGAGCGAGCGCGAGAGAGCAGGCGAGCGGGCGTGCTGTCTCTCCCCCCCCCCCGCTGTGGAGAATGGCTAGGTCCCCCTTTCCCTTGCCCTCAAGGCTAAAGCCTCCCCTCCCCTCTAGCCGCGCGATTGATGGGCGGGCGGCTCGGCAGTTCCTGCCCCCCCCGCCTATTAGCTGTTGGGCGGGGCGGGCTTCCTTTGGTAGACCTGGCCTCCGGCTGAGTCCCATTGGGAGGCCATGTCTACCCACTGGCTTTCTTGGCGGTAGACCTGGACTCCAAGGAGGGGAAAAAGTCCCCCTTCAGAGGCCAGGTCTACCAATTGGCTTCTATGGGCCTCCGGAGGCCAGGTCTACTGCCAAGAAAGCCAATGGATAGACCTGGCCTCCCAATGGGACTCAGCCGGAGGCCAGGTCTACCAATAGGCTTTTATGGCGGTAGACCAGGCCTCCAGACGGGGAGGGGGAAATGGCAGGGACTTACAATTTATTTTTTATCAATAAATAAGATCACTATTCAGTATGATATCAAGTTTTATTCAGTGTACCTAAAGTTTAATTAAAACTTAAAACTTTAATTAAAGTTTATTAAGTTAATAAACAGTGTACCTACCTATATAGTTTAAGTTTAAGAAATTTGGCTCTCAAAAGAAATCTCAATGGTTGTACTGTTTATATTTGGCTCTTTTGACTAATGAGTTTGCTGACCCCTGACCTAGACAAAGCATTTTGCATGCATAAATCCGTAGGAATCATTAATAATCTAATTCCATGAAGGCAAAGTGTGATGCCAGATCGAACGTCAAGGTGTTATGTGCTTGTCAATCCATCTGTTTCTCTCTTTTGCTACCAATGTGTTCCTGCAAATCTGAGTTTCTGCTTTAGCCCAACAAACTAAAAATAATAATGAATTCTCGCCTCCCCAAAAATCAATCCAAACTGTCTATTCCTTGCAGACAATGAGCTGAGTTGCATCTTAATCCTAGTTAAAAGTCCACTGGCTCCGTGCCTTCCACCTCCTATCGTATATTAAGAGTTATGATCCAATTACGAACAAAAGACCCCAGTAAGTCAGAGAGATGCCACTCACACAAGATTATACACATATAAGTAAAAAGACATGGAAGGGTGCTGAATATGGCCTTTTCAGGCCAACCTTTTTTTGCGCTTTTTATTTAAAGATCTATTTCTAATGAAAAGGAGTTTATAAGGAAACATATTAAAATGAATGGTTACGATGCATCCCTGGCTTTATTAATGCAGGCATGCATGGAACTCTGGGAAATTGTGCCCCCATCCATCAAAGGAGGGAGGACTCTGCTGCTGCCGGTTTATGGGCTTTTGTAGTGCCCTCCACAACTTTTGTAATGGTCCTCTGGAGGAACCTAGGAAGGCCTTTGGGTATCCCTTGACATTGGTAACATTTTAACAAGTGATATGCTTTTAGGATTTTTTGGGTTGTGGTCTGCTAAATGGGTGTTGGAAACACTTTAGTTTTTTATCACCATGTAAATGTCAATATTCATATCTCATTACCAGTGTTGATTTCTTCACGCCTACTACCCCTCTGCATATCACACCTAATCCAATCACACCTGCTAATGTCATTTACCTGCTATTGATATTTACATGCTATCGCCATTGGCTGTTTGAATTCACTCTTCTCTACTTAAGGAAAGATGGACTCGCTTACTAGCTGCATCTGAAGAAGTGAGCTGTGACTCATGAAAGCTCCTACCCTACCAGGTGCTGCTGGACCCTTGCTCTTTTCTACTGCAGTTTTTTATGTTTTTAATTAATTATTACTTGAATGTTTTTAGCTTTTTGTTAACTGCCTTGGGTCCCAGATACCTGAAAGAATCCTTGACATGAAAATATTTTAAATACATAAAGAGAATTTGGTAGCATCCTAATAAATCTAGACTGAAAGCACTGAAGCACCAAAAAACCCAGGATAAAATAGCCCGGTCTCTTTGGAGAACTGACATTTCACTCCCAAACATTGTTGTTGCCCCATGAAATGCAAGTTTTGTAAACAACCGGCAGGTTGCCAGAAAGACTAGACGCCAAAGGAAGATATGAGAGAGTATCTTTACGGGTCTTGGTTGTTCATCACTTTAATGAGCTCTTGCACCAGGTCTTCCTTGGTGAGGTCTTGACTGTGCTTGACAACATCTGTGAAGAGCTGTTTTCCAAACTGAAGCTTCTTCCATGGAGTATCCAGCAAAGAGTTGCTCAAGCCATAAACCCCTGGAAGAGGGAAAAAAATAAATTTTAAGAACTGTTTATATTAAACACTCAACTGAAGAGACTGCAGACACGAGGGGAAGGACAGTGTTAGGGTTACCAGGTGGAGGGTGAGAATATTCAAGAATGTCATGATGACTTGGGGGAACCATGAGCTTAGTAAACCTAGTGAATAGTTGTCATATGATATTTGGGTTTGTCCTGACCCAGATGGCCCAGGCTAGCCTGCTCTCATCGAATTTCGGAAGCTAAGCAGGTTGGCCCTGGATAGTACTTGGATGGGAGACCACCAAGGAAGACCAGTATTGCTATGGAGAAGAAACCAATGGCAAACCACCTCTGTTCATATCTTGCCTTGAAAATCCGACAGGGTTGCCATACTTCAGCTGTGACTTGACAGCAGTTTCTACCTCCAGCATGCAGCGGTACTGATAACGGCAAACTCCTGATAAAGGTTATGGATTATCAGAAAAGGGAGTAGAAATGAAACCAGAAGAGAGTGGACATGTTCATGGAGGAGAGGAGTATTCATGGCTACTAGAAAAATGGATACTAGTCATGATGCATACCTATTCTCTCCAGGATCAGAGGAGCATGCCTATTATATTAGGCGCTTTGAAACATGGGCAGGACAATGCTGCTGCAGTCGTCTTGTTTGTGGGCTTCCTAGAGGCACCTGGTTGGCCAATGTGTGAGCAGACTGCTGGACTTGATGGACCTTGGTCTGATCCAGCATGACCTTTTTTATGATCAGATTTTCCTGTTTTCTTATTTAAAACATTTTTACGCCGCCTTTCCACCCAATCAGAGTCCACAAGGCGGTGAATGTAAGAGTATTAAAACACTGAAACAATGAAAAAAACAGTTAAAATTAAAAACACATAAGCAAAAAAAACAAGCCACCTCTTAAAGTGGTTATGCCAAGAATTTAAAAGAAGCGTGTCACCAACAGCCTCATCTGCAAAATGGAACCCCGTGCGATACAGCACATTGCTGTGACAGATGGTGAAACACCACTTGATGCGTGTAAAAAAAGGGTGCGATGATTGAGCTAATGAAAACCCACAATGCACCCAATTGATCTATCGAAGTATCTGACTACATCATTAATTGTAAAACAAGAAGTCAACTTCTCCAGCTGATTTCAGCCGAAGCTGTCCCTTACTGTTTATTTTGCATGGCAAAAGCAGGGAAATGCACAGTGTGTGGACACAGGATAAGTGGTACCACCAACAATTGGGAGGATGGGATGGGATGCAAGGGGAGAAGAAGAGGGAGACTTGGCATGGGGCTAGTGCTTTCAGCCGCAATCCTGTGACTCCTACAAGATACAATTTCACCCTAATCTGCATGTGTCTTTTGGATCAGGCCGCATGCTCAAGATTACTTTACAGACCAATAACCATCTGTTTGCATTAGACAAATCAAGCGTTCTGCTGTAAATCTCCCCAAGATTCATCTGCAGACGTGTTTATTTTCACCAGTCAATTAGTTAAATGATGATTTTCTTTTTTAAAAAACTGTGAAAGGATAAATATTTAAAATGGGTTAGAAGACAGCTGTTGCTTTGCCAGGAGAAGGAAAGACAACCCCCTTGTACACTGCCTCTTCTTGTACTGCTGATAGCCTCCTCAACCACACACCCCCTTCCAGGTTCTTCAACTTTGCTATGGGAACTTTCGTAAGCCAAGAAAAACTACAGATTCAAACCTTTCCAAGTGTAGCTAGTAGCCTATCCGCAGGTGGAGAAAAGACAACGCACGAGTGACTTTTATACAGAAACCAGAAACGTACAAACTGACTCCAAGGACTTCTTCATGCGATGGTTCACCTGCATGGCTGCGTGGGAATGACCCAAGAGGAATTTCCACATAACACCATTGTGTGTGGAAGATCATGCATGCATCTTCTTTCCCAGGTCACTATATGATATGCAGGACTGGACTGGCGCTCAGTCTGGAGCCATCTCTGGGCACTTGCAGCGAATGGAGCAAGAAGCCAGCCGTGGGTCCTCTTATTAGTTTGCTTCCAAATACCAGTGTATGAAACTGACTTCTATGTTTTCAGACCACTGCTCCATCTGGAAATACTTCTTTGGTCAAGAGGTCATTAAGCTGTGCAATTCATTTTCCATGGACAATGGACAAAAGAATAAATGGTTTTAAAAGGGGATGGGACAGATTAATTGAGGAGAGGTCTATCAGTGGCTACTAGCCATGATGACTAAAGGGAACTTCCGTATTCAGAGGTAGTGAATCTCTGAGTGTTGCTTGCAGGAGGCAACATCTGGAGAAGGCCCCTGGTCTCTATGCCCTGTTGTTGGCCTTCCATAGTAACTGGTTGGCCATTGTGTGAGACAGGATGCTGGACTAGATGGGCCAATGGTCTGATCCAGCAGGACTCTTCTTAGGTTCTTATCTGGTCTGCTGTTACTGGCACCAGCTCTCAAAGATCTCAAGATCTTCCCTAACACCTGTTACATGAGATCCTTTCACCAGAGATGCCAGGGACTGAACCTGAGACTTTTTTTGTATGCAAAGTAGATGCTCTCCCGTCAAGCCACTGCTCTTCCCCCAAGGACTCTCCACTGGCAATTCAAAGAAAGGGTTCTATGGGATTATTCAGTACCTTTTGGAGTCTCAGAAGGGACAGGGCTTAAGGATAGGCAGGCGGGGGGACAGCATTATTTATTTAAGAAGAGTCTGCCCTGCCTTTTGGGAGGGCAGGCAGCATGGTATAGTAGCATGGTATAGTAGGGTTGGTCCTTGGATGGGAGACCACCAAGAAACAATGTATAGAGGGAGGCAATGGCAAACCACTTCTGCTTCTCACTTGTCTTAAAAGCCCCTGGCTGGGGTTGCCATAAGTCGGCGGCAACTTGACAGCACTTACTTCCGTACCCTGCCTTTCTGCTTCAAAAGGTTTTGAGGTGACTACAATGAAAATGGAACGCATAAAAACTGAAGGGCCATAGCTCAGTGTTAGAGCATCTGCTTGGCATGCAGAAGGTCCCAGGTTCAAACCCCAGCATCTCCAGTTAAAGGGACTAGGCAGGTAGGTGATGTGAAAGACCTCTACCTGAGATCCTGGAGAGCCACATGAAGCTGCCATATACTGAATCATCGAAGTCAGTATTGTCTACTCATAGACAATACTGACTTCGATGCACAAAGGGTCTGATTCAGTATATGGCAGCTTCCAGAATTTATATGCCTCCAGAATTTAGGGGAGGGGCTGTGGCTCAGTGGTAGAGCATCTGCTTGGCATGCAGAAGGCCCCAGGTTCAATCCCTGGCATCTCCAGTTAAAGTGACTAGACAAGTAGGTGATGAGAAAGACCTCTGCCTGAGACCCCTGAGAGCAGCTGCCGGTCTGAGTAGACAATACTGACTTTGATGAACCAAGGGTCTGATTCAGTAGAAGGCAGCTTCATGTGTTCATGTGTTCAAATTCAAATAAAGCTACTAAGCAGCAGTAAGTGGCACAACACACACATACCCACACAAAGCCAGCAACAGAATGCTCATCATGCTTAGAAACACCTTTACTAAAAGACAGTGGGTCTCAGTGACACCATGTTCTGTCCTGCTGTGGGTCTCCACATCTCTCATCAAATCAAAGTTGGGCGTCTGCATACAACAGGCAGGCGGGCATATAAGTAGCGGTCTTTATCTTTGAACTTACTCTTATTTTGCTTCCAAATCTTTGGGGAGGGCCTGTGGCTATGGGGAGGGCCTGTGGCTCAGTGGTAGAGCATCTGCTTGGCATGCAGAAGGTCCCAGGTTCAATCCCCGGCATCTCCAGTTAAAGGGACTAGGCAAGTAGGTGATGAGAAAGACCTCTGCCTGAGACCCTGGAGAGCCACTGCCGGTCTGAGTAGACAGTACTGACTTTGATGGACCAAGGATCTGATTCAGTATAAGGCAGCTTCATGTGTTCATGTATCCATCACACCTGTTCATTCTCACCCTGTTTGGACCCAGCAACAGTATTAGGTACAGTGTTCCACACCTGACCAGCTGGCTTTCCCTACCAATAACACTTTATCAGGCAGAGGTGTGTCTGCTCCTCTCCTACGGCACAACAGGGGGAACTGCCACAGTGCTTCGACGTCATAGGAAGCTTTCAAAGGAGCTGGCGCCAACCAGCAACACGGGCAACGCTCTCGCCCTTGGAAAGCCCAGATAATTCATGTCACTGCAGGGTCACCACGTTCTGTGTGACCCGGTTCTGTCACACAGCGAGCGTAGAGATTTAACAGGACCCGGCTGCACTCCTTCAGGAGGCAAAAGATTGCACGGCACTCTGCACGTTAAAAGCAGGCTACAAATGGCGTAATAAACTGCGCTTCATCTCCCTTTGTGCAGATAGAGGCACGTTTCTCAAACAGGCTTCGTAATGGTGCACGGCAACACTGGCTGACAGCAGAGATCTCTCCCCAACAGTGCCCTACATTTGCTGGCCATAATCCAACAGAACAAGCGGGAGCTGAGTAATATAATGATCTCTCCCCCCCCCCACGACCCTCGAAGAGCAGCTACTCCCCCTCCCTGCGGCACCCGCATTTTGCAGAGAATAAATGCTGCTTGATGCAGAGAGATCAGGGTCGGCACAGCCAAATCCTCTGGATACGGGATTCTTTTATTATGATTTTATGCCATGGTGTGAAGAAGCGACGGCACTTCTTTCAATGCAGAATTAAGGCATACAAAAAAAAGCCATTGTGAGCAGAGCTATGTAGTTTCTCCATTTTTAATTAAGGGATATTCTGAAAGATTTTTATGAAAAGGGAATGAACAGACGGGGGTTTGAGTCCCATCACGATGCTGAGATTCTTTTTTTGTTTTGTTTAACCTTATGAAGTCTGTCATCAAGTCATCAAGTCCTAGAGTTAGAATAGGCCTTCATAGGCCATCTAGTCTAATCCCTCACTCAACAGCTTTTCTAGTCAATGGCTAGACTGCTTCCGTCTGAAAATCCATGCTGCAGACTGGCCAAGAGGATCTGCATTCAACACCATAGAGTCCAATTGTTCTGCCTTAGTCGCTGGAGCACAGCTTCAGCATTGGTCCAGAGCTGAGATGGGCACGTTTGAAGGCTAACATAATAAGATGTAGAGAATAATAATAATAGGTTTTTATACCCCAATTTTCTCTACCTTTAAAGGTAAAGGTCCCTTGTGCAAGCACCGGGTCATTCCTGACCCATGGGGTGACGTCACATCCCGACATTTACTAGGTAGACTTTCTTTTATGGGGTGGTTTGCCAGTGCCTTCCCCAGTCATCTTCCCTTTACCCCCAGCAAGCTGGGTACTCATTTTACTGACCTCAGAAGGATGGAAGGCTGAGTCAACCTTGAGTCGGCTACCTGAAACCAACTTCCGTTGGGATCGAACTCAGGTCGTGGGCAGAGCTTGGACTACAGTACTGCAGCTTACCACTCTGCACCACAGGCCTCTCTACCTTTAAAAAGTCTCAAACCGGCTTACTATCGCCTTCCCTTCCTCTCCCCAGAACGTACACCCTGTGAGGTAGGTGGGGCTGAGAGAGTTCGGAGAGAACTCAAGGTCCAAGGTCACCCAGCAGGCTTCATGTGGAGGAGCGGGGAATCAAACCCAGTTCTCCATCTACATACATCATCTTCTCTGTCTCTCAGGATGTATCTCCACCGCAGAAACAGGGTTGGGTCCAAAACATGGGACTGGAGCCAAACGTGCCCTTCCAGCAGCAAAAGAACAGTAGAAGAGCACCTTTGGATCCAATGGTCATTCCTTTTCCCCAGAGAATTTTGTAGGGTGTGCGTATGTACCACTGCATATGGAAGGGAGATCTTTCTAACAGATAATTATTTGCATCCACAGCAAACGTCAAATCTCAGGATTTGGGGCGAGTGGCAAATCGCTGCGGTTCAACTTGTACTGGTCCAGTGCAAATTTGAAGTGGGGGGATACAAACAAATAAAGAAATGTTACACTGCCACTGGTGCAACCCTTTAGGCCCGGCCTCAATCCACCAGACTAAGATCAGCGCTCCAGTAGACAAAGTAGAGGAAATAGAGCAAGGAGCTTCAAATTTAAGGATTCTCAGATGTAAGTGCTCAATTATTAATTCTGTGTGTGTACACGGCCATCTCTCTCTCTCTCTCGCTCACTTCCTTATCTGTAAAATCTGAGTAATATCCAGTGGACTTGGGATGCTGAATAATTTACTGTAACACAGAGTGCGTGCTGAAAAATGTAACAGAAATTATCACTAAGTAGCAACCGGTATTAAGTTCTTCAAACATCTGGTTCATGTCCAAGTTAACGAGCGTGGCCCATTCAGCAACTGATAAAACGGCACTTTGGGCCTATTTGCAAAACTGTCCGAAAAAAGCAGACCAAATCAAGGTGACCTGGGCCAAATCCACCACGAGCTACTGGACTTCTCACTACTATTTTATCACAGGCCTGTTGATCAGTGTGGCCCTACAACTCCCCTATGGCTGCTATAGGCAAAGAGGCCATTAGAAGGGATTTTCGCTTTCAAGGCAAAGCATTCAACGGGCACACGCACACAAACACCCCCCCCCCCATTGCTTTTAAAACAAACCGAAATACCCACAGTTTTCTGATATAACCCACCGGGATTTAGGAAGACAGGATCTGGGTCTCCTTTGTTTCCGTAATAGTAAATTACATCTCCCTTGGTGGTGCTAAAAGATAAAAATAGAAAGAGAGTTCTCCTTGCAAAATGGTAACTCAGATCTTTGATTACATTCTAATTTCATGCAACCCTCAACACAGCAAGACATTTTTGCAGTTCAGAGATCAGCCAATTACTTAGCTTCCTGCACTGGGGAAAAAAATCAGATTAAATACTTGAGCCAGAGTCGCTGCTTAAAAAAAAAGGGAAAAGAGAGGAAGAAACCACACGGAAAAGCATTCTTATCAGTCCAATATCAACTACAAAACATATTAGATAATACATCCTGTTAGCAATGCCCGTGCTTTAAACAGACTTGTAATTACCCAGCGTACATCGGATTCCCGCCCACCTCCCATTGATTTATTTCTCCAATCGTTCCCGACGTTGGATGAGCACCAGAGGGAGCTGCGAGGGCATCTGATCCACAGCGGTCGGCATCGTACCCAGTGGTGACCCCGCTCCATCCCGCTGGCGCTGCAGAGTCAACAATGCTGCCGTTTGGCTGTTTCACAGACGTTCCTTTTGGCGTCGCGCCCCAGGGTGGGTGACAAAGGGCACATTCCAATCCAGACATCAAGAGAGCTGGGTGTGCTCCGCCACTCTTTCTTCATTTTTCTGCCTCCATGCCTCTGCTGCTTACTTTATTCTCCAATAACTGCGCAACTTTACGCAAACCCCTCTTTCAGGCAATAGCGACCTTGAATTACAAAATATGAATCAAAGCATCAAAGAAGAAGAAGAGTTGGTTTTTATATGCCGACTTTTTCTACCACTTAAGGAAGAATCAGACCAGCTTACAATCACCTTCCCTTCCCCTCCCCACAACAGACAACCTGTGAGGTAGGTGGGGCTGAGAGAGCTCTATCAGAGCTGTGACTAGCCCAAGGTCACCCAGCTGGCTTCATGTGTAGGAGTGGGGAAACCAAGATTCACAAGATTAGCCTCTGCCACTCATCTAAAGGTAGGAACCACTCTGTCCAAATAGGGAGCATTTCAAATAAATCCAGCATCACATCAACACAAGCGAAATGGGAAGAAAACTGGATGAGGTCTTAATTTTGCGGATGTGAACACATGAACACATAAAGCTGCCTTACACTGAATCAGACCTCTGGTCCATCAAAGTCAGTATTGTCTACTCAGTGATTCTCCAGGATCTCAGGCAGAGGTCTTTCACATCACCTACTTGCCTAGTCCCTTTAACTGGAGATGCGGGGGATTGAACCTGGGACCTTCTGAATGCCAAGCAGATGCTCTACCACTGAGCCTTGGCCGCCATCATACATACAGGTGTGATGGATACATGAACACATGAAGCTGCCTTATCCTGAATCAGACCCTTGGTCCATCAAAGTAGGTATTGTCTACTCAGACCAGCAGCGGCTCTCCAGGGTCTCAGGCAGGGTCTCACATCACCTCCTTGCCTAGTCCCTTTAACGCAGGGGTGGGGAACCTTTTTCCTGCCAAGGGCCATTTGCACATTTATAACATCTTTCGGGAGCCATACCAGGTGTAGATCTCCCGTGGGGGGGAGAGAGGCTAGGGTTGCCAGGTCTCCAGCCACCACCTGGAGGTTGGCAACCCCAGGGGAGGCCACACAGAGAAGGCCTGCAGGGCGCCCCAGCTCCCCCCTCCCAGGTGGGAGGGCAGCCAGCGGTGGGCCCCACAGTCGACTGGCAAGGGAGGAAGGAAAATAGAGAAAGAGGAAAAGGGAGGGAGGAAGAGAGAGAAAGGGAGAAAGAAATGGAGAGAGGGGGAGAAAGAAAGAAAAGGACGGAGGGGAAGAAAAAAAGGATGGAGGGAGACAAAGAAAGAGACAGAAAGAGAGGGAGAGAAAGGAGAAAGAGTGACAGAAAAAGAGGAAGAAAAAAGAGAAAAGCCTCCCCCACACACACACACCCACGCATACCGGCCTGCGCGACCGGGCCCCAGTCTCCCCACTTCCCCTGCCCACACACACACACGGCGGCGCACCGAGCCCCAAGCAACCGGGCCCCAGTCTCCATGCCCTCCCCCCCAGAGTCCATAAAAGCCCCCCCCCCAAGCCCAATCGGCTCCCGCATGCATGCTCTGCCGCCGGGAGCCGCCGGCCTCTCCCCTCCCCCCACTGCTCAACAGTCAACAGGCAGCGAGAGGGGCTTACAATGTGCCACAGCGTTCCTGCACGCCGCAGCTGTAGGGGGCAGCCTTGGGGGAAGCGTCCCTCTCCCTCCCCTCTCGCTGACCAACAACCGACAGTCGGTGAGAGGAAGTCCAAAGGGCACTACAAGGGCGCTGTAAGCCATGGCCCCAGGAACACCCTTGGGGAGGGCCGCCCTGCGCCCCGCCTCCGCGGCAGGGTTCCCGGAGCTCTTGAGGGCCACAAAAAATGTCCTCGGGGGCCGCATACGGCCCCCGGGCCTGAGGTTCCCCATCCCTGCTTTAACGGGAGATGCCGGGGATTGAACCTGGGACCTTCTGCATGCTAAGCAGAGGCTCTACAAACTGAGCCACAGCCCCTCCCCTTTTTGAGGAGAGAAGGGGGAGGGAATGCAAGCTGCCATTAGATGGCTCACTCTCAACATCCTTCAATTCCCTTCTGCCAACACGGAAAAGCAGCACCTCAAAGTGCTCTCTATCGGGCTGGATGCTGACATGAGCTCATATCAAGCAGTATTTCACTCAAGTGATTCACTGATTATTTACACTGGGGACGGGGAGGCATTTTTGCAGCCACTGGCAAACGAAGTACATCGGCAGCCCAGATTTTAATTATGCACAAATCTTCAAAGTGTAGCAGAGACGCCGCGCCCCTCACCCCACCCATCTTCGGGATAAATAACAACTTGCCACAGAATTGAATATTTCCCCCCAACACTAATAGTACAAAGCTTTTTAGAAGAACAATCATCTCCAACGTTTCGGTTCTGTCGGAGAATGGAGGAGATGCACCGATAGCTTGACGCTAACAAAAGCGAGCTGGATAAAATCTCATTAAGCTAAATGTGATGCATTGGGAGTTAAGCTGTCGGTGCATAAATTGGCATCTGGTATGTCAGCCCTAACAAGCCAAATTGTTCTTTATTCGGCTATTTATAATCTCTTCTATACATAGTAGCTAGGAATGCAAGCTGGGATTTATGCTCTTCCCTTTCCAAAGCATTTCTGAACTCTCCTAAAAACAAAAACAACAACAACCCTGTCTTCTTTGTAAATTATGCACAGCAGAAACAGCAGGGAGAGAGATTAAAAACCAGACAGAATCTAAGCTCTGAATTTATTTAGTTTTTTTTTTTTAAAAAACAAACACTGGTAAGAATTCCTTTCTCCCAGAGACTGGGACCTAAGGAAGTAACAAGAATAAAAGTAAGCAATAAGTAAGCAATAAAATAAGCACTAAAGTAACAAGCAATAAGGTAACAAGAATAAAAGTAAGCAATAAAATAAAGATAACAGACAAAGACGGCCAACAGCTAAAGCATAACTGATGATGCCCTCTTGACTGACTGAAGCCCATCAACAATCTAAACAACATCTAAGCTCTTAGAGCTCACCCAACATTAAAAACTCTCCAAAGCCCCAGTTTTGTGGCCCCTTCCAGATGCCATCAGAATAGAGGCCTTTCTCAGTTCTTCCATAAAGCCTTTATATAAAAGAAAAAGAACTGGTTTTTACACCCCGCCTTTCTCTACCCTTAAGGAGTCTCAAAGCCGTTTACAATCGCCTTCCCCCCTCCTAACAGGCACCTTGTGAGTTAAGTGGGGCTAAGAGAGTTCAGAGAGAACTGTGACTAGCACAAGGTTACCCAGCAGGCTTAATGTGGAGGAGTGGGGAAACAAACCCAGTTCGCCAAATTAGAGTCTGCTGCTCTTAACCACTACGTCACGTTGGCTGTCTAAAATGGGCAGATATTGAAAAACCCTGTAATGGGCAGCAGCTTTCCCCACCTTAACAGGGCACATATGTTCATACGAAGCTGCCTTATACTGAATTGGACTACTGGGCCATCAAGGTCAGTATTGTCTACTCAGACAGGCAGCGGCTCTCCAGGCTCTCAGGAGGAGGTCTTTCTCATCACCTAAAGCCTGATCCTTTTTAACTGGAGATGCCAGGGATTGAACCTGGGACCTTTGCTGTGCCGGCCAAATGCTCTACCGCTGAGCCACAGGCCCTCCCGAAGGACTTTAAATGTGAGCACCAGCACTCTGAGATGGATATAAAAAAAATAAGGTAATCACTTCAGCAATCATAAAATAGGAGTAACTTGCTCCCTATGGTGAACTCGGATAATGCAAGGGCTGCCACATTCTGTACCAGTTGATACTTTCCAAGTAGCCTTCAAGGGTAGCCCCAAGTAAAGCACATTACAGTAGTGGAGCACTCAGGTTACTACAGCATGGTCAGGTAGGCGGTCTCTAAATTTTGGGCTAAGGGCAGTGGGCAAAATGCATTCTGAGGCCCCAGGGTCACCTGCTTTTCTCATTACAGAATGGAATCTAATAAAACCCCTCAGCGCTTCTGTTTCAGCTTATTGTCTTTTAGACACCTGACCACAGCAATCAGGCAACAGCCCAGGAGAGAGGCAGAAGTATCTGTAGGCTTAGTTAGCAAGATGTATCGCTGGGTGTCGTCCGCATACTGATGCCATCCAACCCCAATGCTTCCGATGATCTCATTAAGAGGCCTTGTACAGATATTAAACAGCATGGGGGAGAGCCCCCGGTGGCACTGCCGGTAACGAAGCCCAGGCTGCTGATTGCTCATTCCGTATAACAACCTTCAAACCACCTCAAGGCCACACCCCCAATACCCACACTGCATTCAAAACATCTCCACCGCAGTGAGTGATCAACAGGGTAAAAGGCTGCAGAGAGGTCAAAGGAGGCATACCCCTCTTCCCCCTGTAAACAGAGACTGTACACCAGAGCTACTGAGGCCATCTCTGTCCCAAAACTAGGCTGGAAGCCAGAGTGAAAAAGGCCAGAGGCACATGCATGACCCAGGTATTGCTAGAGCTGCTCAGCTGTTACCCGGCCAACGTAAGATCATAAGAAAGGCCATGCTGGATCAGACCAAGGTCCATCAAGTCCAGCAGTCTGTTCACACAGTGGCCAACCAGAGGCCTCTAGGAAGCCCACAAACAAGACGACTGCAGCAGCATTACCCTGCCTGTGTTCCACAAAACCTAATAGAATAGGCATGGTCCTCTGATCCTGGAGAGAATAGGTATGCATCATGACTAGTAGCCATGACCGGGTCCCGAAAAGTGAAAGTACTTAAAAATGGCGCTGGTTGCGCTGGAGCAACCAGAGACACTGCCTACCTAATCGAGGCAGGAACAAAAGTGGAGAACAAGGGGCGATTCCGGTCACAGGACAGGAAGTGAGGCAAAAATTTCTGTACTTCCTGCCTATCTTTCAACCAGGAACGGAATCACCCATCTCTCTCCAAGATGCCCTTCACCTCAGGGAGAATAGGTACGCATCATGACTAGTAGCCATTTTAACTAGTAGCTGTGAATAGCCCTCTCCTCCATGAACATGTCCACTCCCCTCTTCAAGCCTTCCTAGTTGTCAGCCAAAACTAGGAAGGAATTCCACAATTCCACAATTGTGGAATTCCTTCCCCAAAACCTGGGGAAGGAATTCCACAATTTAACTATGCATTGTGTGAAAAAATACTTCCTTTATCAGTTTTGAATTTCTCACTCGCCAGCTTCAGCAGATGACTCTACGTTCTAGTATTATGAGAGAGGGAGAAAAGCTTCTTCCTGGCCAAGGATCTTACCCAAGAAGGGTGGACTGTAGAAAGGCCTGTCATTGGCCAAGACTTGACTATCTGGTGGAGATTTGTTTTTTCAGTAAGTGGGTTAATCACTGCCTCCTTCAAAGACATACAGAAAACTCCTCAACCAAGGAGGCTTTTCACAATCTTCTGAAGGGAAATATGCACCACAAGGGCAGAAGTCCAAACGACAGGCTGCGGCCTTCACAGCGCCCAGAACCGTCAACCTCATTCAGACAGACCAAAGTGAAACAATCCATATAATTAGGACCAGATGGTGCTACAGACACTCCTACTGTACGGCCCTTTGATAAATTGGCATGCCAGTCACAGCAGATCTGAAGAGATTTTATAGGCAAAAAGCAAGCACAGATATCACAGCTAGGAGCCAAACGCCTTTCTTGGTGTGACTCTGCTTTAGGGGTCATTCATAGCTGAATCACGCTAAACAATTGAGCAGGGATGCGATTCAAGAGACGCGACTGTACCAGACAAGTAGATTTTCTTTGTGGCCATCACCAGCGCTTCACAGGCTTCCAAATGAGACCTCCAGCATACCTCATCTGATTCAGCCTGTGATTTCTGCCAATGACGCTCCAGACCTCTTCCTCTTTAGTTCCCCTCAGTTCCAGGGACAACCATACAGCTGTGACCCTCTTAGAAGGGGGGACACACACACAGAGGGGAACGACCCTGTCAACAGCTTGCTAGACGCTGTCATTCCTGGCCCCCACCACAGCTTCAACTCCTAAAATTCCTCAGGGCATCTCAGAATCTGGGGGGCAGACTATCCTAACTAGTCCCCTGCCCTTGCAACAAAGGGGAGACACCCTTAAGAGTGGTTTGGAGCGATGGACTTTAATCTGGAGAACTGGGTTTGATTCCCCCCTCTTCCACATGAGCGGCGGACACTAATTGGGTGAACCGGATTTGTTGAGTAGCTGAGTGACCTTGGGCTACTCACAGCTCTCTTAGAGCTCTCTCAGCCCCACCTACCTCACAGGGTATCTGTTGTGGGGAGGGGAAGGGAAGGTGATTGTAAGCGGGTTTGATTCTCCCTTAAGAGGTAGAGAAAGTTGGCACATAAAAACCAACTCTTCTTCTTCTACCGGGCCTTAAAAGAGGTAACAGTCTTTTTTTTTTTTTTTGCTGTCACGTCACAGCTGACTTACGGCGACCATGTAGGGTTTTCAAGGCAAGAGACATTCGGATGGGGTTTGCCATTGCCTGCCTCCATGTCCATGACTCTGGTATTCCTTGGAGGTCTCCCATCTAAATACTAGAAAGGATCAGGGTTCAGAGAATGTTGCTGGCCCAAGGTCACCCAGTAAGCTTCCATGGTACAAGCGGGGATTCGAACCTGGGTTTCCCAGGTCCTAGTCAGACACCTTTAACCACTATGCCACGCTGGCTCTCAGTCTGACTATAGCACAGGCCAAACCTCCAGCCCCTCTAGCAGACCACCAGAAACCTGCTCGGTCCAAAAGAATGAAATCTAGCACAAATCCTCTTTTGTGTGTGGGGTCCAGAACAACATGGGACAGACCCACTGAAGCCATGAAGTTTGGAGACTGTCCAGAGCAGGTGGCTTCCGCATGGAAGGTGAAGTCACACAGGACCATCATCCTTGAGGTCTGCAGCACCAGGTCAGAGACCACCTCTGCTAACTTTGGTCAGTTCAGATGCAAACTATGTCTTGCTATGAACTGGGAGGTCAAGGGAAAGGGTTGGAGGGCACAGGGAGAGAAGAGACAGAGGCAAACGCAAGCCGGAGGCTCAGTCATGGCAGCCCGACTGTGATCTAACACAGCCTTCCCGCAATTATTTCTCTGACACGTTGCGCTCTACGACCCGGCTGACTTCCAAAGAGATCCTGCATGCTGGTTTTACATTTCTTTTGCCCGCTAACAACTTTGTGCCTTTGACTCCCCCATCTCATTTTCCTGAAAAGAAAACTCTCTCAGTATTGCTACTCTTGCTCTTTGCCTCACCCAGAAACTTTACATTCTTTTCTTTTGTTTTACTTCTAGTATATACAGCAGTAAAAAAAAAAAAAGTACGGTGAGCTCTTTGAACAAAGAACAATTGTTCTTTGGAAAGAGCAAACCATTGGGGGCAGCATTGTTTGGGGGGGAGTTAGCATTAGAAAAACCTAGAACCTATACAATGCATTTGCTTGCCACTCTATTATGAGACTTGGGAAACTCTGCAAAAACAGAACAAAACGTTTCCGAGCCTTTCTACACTGTTTGCAAAGGCAGTTGACGAACTCCGTGTGCATATTTTAAAGACTCGGCAGAGGCACAGACCCGGGTCACACCACTATATTAGACCCTGCCATCGGTTCTAATATGTTAATAGCCATGAACGTAGAGGGTTTTTAAAGAAAACATTTTTGTTGGACCAGTGGAAGAAAGTAGGATCACGTAAAACGTCTTAATCTGCACCTGAGCTGGAGCAGAAGCACAGGATGGTTTGAAGGCTGCCATCAATCCATTCAAACTATATAGCGCTACACAGCATGGATCTAACCACTGATGGAATTGCTATGCCAAGGACTGGAATGGCGTCTATGATGGCTTCTCTTCCTGAAATATGGGATACAAAATAACTTTGATAACCCCCTCCCCTCTCTTTGGCTTTATAGCAGTGGTAGCACATGATGCCCATAACAAAACGAGGTATGTGTGCAATTTGGTTTTGAAACTGGGCCCAGGGCTGTGAAAACCCTTCTTTGACTTTACCCAGTATGTTCTGTACTGCAGAAATGCCAGAGTATCTGGAAACACGGTGGGTCTCAAACCTAGACCCCCCCCCACCAGCTTGTACCGGCACCTTACTACCTGCTCCAAGATCACCTGACTGGGATCCAGCATGTGACACGAGGAGCCAATCACAAGGCCTGAGGCCCTATAAAGCCAGGGCTCATATGCTTTCTCCTAAGTCTTCCCCCCCCCCAAACAGATATAACAAAAACATACATACACATTGGATTTTAACATTATAACGGAACTTACTCTATAACTTCTATTCTATTGTGTGTGTGTGTGTGTAAAGCGCCTTCAAGTTGCAGCCGACTTATGGCGACTCCTTTTGGGGTTTTCATGGCAAGAGACTAACAGAGGTGGTTTGCCAGTGCCTTCCTCTGCACAGCAACCCTGGTATTCCTTGGTGGTCTCCCATCCAAATACTAACCAGGGCTGACCCTGCTTAGCTTCTGAGATCTCTGAATATTATAACTGCATATCCAATGTCACATTATTTACTTAAGTTCTTACATTTTATTATTTTTATCAATTAACAACTATACACTGAGAAATATTTTCTATTTTTCATAAAATTCAGAGGTTGGTCTATTATTCATTCACTAAAGGCATTAACTTAGCCATAGTTGCATATTCTGCTACTTTATTTGTCCTAAGTCTCGACAACATGGCAGAAAGGGAGGATCTCCCCTAGATTGCACTTAGCTCTCCCACTCCCTTGATTTGCTTTCACTAGCCTGACTTCCTGGAACTTCACTTTGCAGATGACGCTTCTTTCCTCTGGTCCTTTGCTTGGAATCCTGACTGTCACCTGGATCTCAAACCTTCCTCTAACACTTTCACTTCAGACGGCTTGCTCAGAATCGCAACCCTTGGCTTGCTCTCGGTCCTGCCTCTTGTTTCCAACCCCAACGTTGAACTGCTCCTGATAGATAGAACAAAAGGAGGACGAAAAAGGGATATCAGTTGGGTCCTGTGTCACAAGCGGGGATTAAAAGTGGGCCCAGAAAAGGTTACAGAATATCGGCTAGAAACCATTTTGCCAACTTCTGCGCTAAAGCCAGCAACCAGACTAACATAGTGGGAGAGCAACAAATTAGAAGAAAAAGAGTTCGTTTTTATATGCCCACTTTCTCTACCACTTAAGGAAGAATCAAACCGGCTTATAATCACCTTCCCTTCCCCACTACAGACACCCTGTGAGGTAGGTGGGACTGAGAGAGCTGTGACTAGCCCAAGGTCACCCAGCTGGCTTTGTGTGCAGGAGTAGGGAAACAAATCCAGTTCACCAGATTAACATCCACCGCTCACGTGGAGGAGTGGGGAATCAGACCCGGTTCTCCAGATCAGAGTCCACCGCTCCGAAACACCGCTCTTAACCACTATACCACGCTGGCTCCAGTCTTTTTAAAAAGGAAACAGTGCAGTACGCAACAGCTATTCATCCACACCATTTGCCTACTCCCAGCATCAAGGCAGGACGCATCTTTAATGCAATGCAAGGGTGCGACACATGTAGGTTCAGCGGGCACAAGACGTCAACAAGAGCTGTTCAAGTTAAGAAGAGCCCAGCTGGATCAGACCAGTGGTCCATCTAGTCCAGCATCCCATCTCATGTGGCAACCAACCAGTTCCTTCGGAGGTCTACCAACAGAGCATAGGGGTGTAGAACTCAATTGTTACAAAGGCCAGACATGACATAAATGCCACCTGGTCGGGCCGGGCCATGCCTCGCCAGCCCAGATTGAGAGTGGGGTGTGTGGCTGCCTTGGCTGGCTCGTGGGCCGGATAAGAGCTCTCAAGGGGCTGGATTTGGACCGCTGGCCTTATGTTTGAGACCCCGGCATAAAGGCTTTTTTCTGATGTTGTCTCCTGGCACTGGTATATATGGTTTTTGTAGTGGGTTCACAGACAAATGGCGTGTGCTAACTGTGGTGATGAATGAATTGACAAATGATTGTTTTATCAGAGAATCCACCTCAAGCTTATCAACCCGTTGTTCACTGGCAGGGAATAGCACCCAGTTGTGCGCAAGTTAGCCTTTCTTATGTCTACTCAGAATGTGGCCACAACTGATCATGTAACCAAGTTTTTGCAACATTCAATGTGGATCCGCGAAAGATACTGTAAACGGGAACAGGTGAGCTCTGTTGAGTAAAATTGTATGATTATGTTCTCTGCAGGTATTGTGTATGCCAATAAAAGTATTGATTGACAAATGATCGTTACAGCTGTCACTCTGCCTCTGGAGGCCCCCATGCCACAGAAATGGGAACACTGAACAGACAGAAAACAAAAAACAGACAGGCAGTTCTGTATCGTGGTTTGCTGGCATTATCTTCAAGTTCACACCATGGCTGAGTGCTACGTAAAGGAGTCTTGTGCTCATGCACTCTCTCCCCTCTGATGCCCGGAGTTACTTAGCAACTTCCCTTTTAGCGTGGACCAAAGTTTGTGGTTATATCCAGACCAGCAAGCTACGGTTTGTTCTCCTCTTCCAAACCAGAGCTGCAAACCTGGTCGGGAAGAGAAGCGCAAGGCATAGTTTGCTGGCTTAGATAGAATGGTGGGAAGGAGGACGGGCATGAGCACAGGGCTCATTCATGTCATGCCCAACCCTAGTGTGGCATCATGTTTGAACCATGCCATAGCTAGCATAAACCATAGCTGGCATAACATCTGACTATAGCCAGAGAAGGAACCTCAAGGAGCTGCTGAGAAGTCCCAAAGTTGTTGGGAACACAGTCTGAGAACTGCTGCCTTAGGACCTCACTGAACAAGCAATATCTCACGGCTATTTTTCCAAAACTCACTTCCTTCCAGGGAGGCCTGCCTTGCCGCTCGGACGACTCAACCAACCGGAGCCTGTGCCTGCCGCTTCTGGGTTTTTTCCTCCACTGGCAGCAATTAGGTGGGCGCTACCTCTGTGAGCACACAAAAGAGTTTGAAAGCGTGGTTGGCAACTGCATGTAGAACAGAAAAAGATGTTTATTTGAACCACCATTTATGGGGGAAAGGAAGGAGACTGACGCTCTGGTCTCAATAAAACTACTGGAAGTTCTACCACCATCCTTCCTGTTGGCTGGAAGCCAGGCTGGTTTTGTTTGCTTGCTGTATTTCACCCTGTATTTAGATTTCTTGGGTGGGATCCAGAGACCAGAACAAAGAGCTCCTTCCTGGACAGGGACAACAATCATCCTGTATACAGGATCTCCTTGCCAACAAGCTGCTCATGAGACCCTGGGGTCCCTTCAGCCAGGCTCCAACACACCAAAAGGTGGCATGAACAGAGGATCTACTTTTGAATACCTTTTGAAAACTGCATTTGTGGCCAACTCCACAATATTGATGCACAATCTACAGGCATGATTAATCCCTGCAGTACAAGATGATAATGATAATAAATATTATTTGTATCCCATCCTCCCCTGGCAAACTGGGCTCAGGGCGGCTAACATAATATAAATACAACATAGTTACAGAGTGATAAGCACAATAAAATTAAATAATCTAAAATTCAAACTAAACACCTTGAACAACTGCTGAAACCCCTGATAGCACCCAAGATGTAAATGTGGGTTTGGATACTCCCTTATCTTACAATGTTCTGTCATTTTTACTGTACCAGTGATATCACTATTGTTCACTTGCTTGTCCCAGGGCACTAATACTGCGCATATTCCCCAGGAATAGATAAATAACCCAAGTACAACAAAAGCCAAGCAGTTAGCGCTGCAAATTTTACAAAGGAAGATGAACTATCTGGGCCAAACAATACCCAAACTACTCCTAAAACCATGTTCTGCAGCCAGTAGACAACCAGGCAGGAAGTGGGTCCTGCTTCCCCTTGACCTGAGCACACCAAGTGAAATTTTGAAACCAAGGATGGAGTACCAGCTCCTCCACTTAGTTTTTTAAAAACCCGTCAGTGATAAGGGAAGGGGGATCAAGGGGAAAAGCCACATTCTTATGCTCCCACCCAAGTAGGGTTCCTGTGCCTAAAACCACAAACTCTGCTGGAGAAACTCTTCTGTATTACTGCTTCTCAATAGAATGATATGCCGCACCTGTTGAATTTCTCCTTGCCTTGCCACTCCTTGCCTATACCACTGGACTGGTATAGTTATGCCTTCAAATATCTGCCTGACAGGGGCCCGTTCCGCAGATGAAAAGACTTTTCGGAACGAGTTCATACCAGCACCCCATATTTCAATGTCCCAATTATTTGCCTGAGGTTTTAATGTAAATTGTTATTGGTTCTGGGGCGGTATTAGGCTTTTTTCGTTGTATTATTGTATGGGATTGTTTTCTTGCCATTATCAGCTGCCTCAATAAGTTTTTTTTTGAAGCAGAATAGTAGCACATAAATTAACTACAAATAAAAGAATCAGAAAAATACCTAGAGAAAAAGATGTTTCCCTACTGGATGCAAGTTTGCACGTGGCCGCATGAAAATGAATCTATCTTGTGTGTGTATAAAGTGCCGTCAAGTTGCAGCTGACTTATAGCCACCCTGTAGGGTTTTCAAGGCAAGAGACTTACAGAGGTGGTTTGCCATTGACTTCCTCCTCTTAGCGACCCTGTTATGCCTTGGAGGTCTCCCATCCAAATACTAACCAGGGCTGACCCTGCTTAGCTTCTGAGATCTGACGAGATCAGGCTAGCCTGGGCCATCCAGGTAAGGGTGAATGTAACTTACAGGTTGGTATTTTGCAACCAAGTTCAAGGTCTCCCCTGCTGAAAAATAGAATCACTAGGTTTTGTGCTGGTGAAACAGAACTGGCTTGAGAAATGCAAGCAAAAGCATGTCTGGGTGTTAAAACAGCCAGCGTTCTTCTCTAGGGAATGGATCCCAAGGATGCTTGAACCTTACAACCTCTCTGTTTGCAAGCATCTTTACCAATAACATCACATGTGGAATGTGCCCGCAATAAGCCAAAGCACATCCTTTTAAGCAACAGGACACAGTCGAACCAGACAAACCAATCCCTGTATCTGAGCTGAAGGATTTGTCATCCTTCAAAATTATTTTGCAGCCTTGATAATGGTAGGCAAAAGCACACTTCTGATTTATCACTTCATTTCTAATCGAAGGGGGCTCCTTCACACTTGATACATGCCCCAAAGAAACAAGGAGATTTATTATGCAACTCCTATTAGTCAGGTTATTATGTTTCCTCTTAGATATTGTTTTCTCCCCAAATAAACCGTTCCAGCAGTTCCTTACAAAGCAATAAAAGTTGGAAGTTCAAAAAACAAACAAATTGCAGCAAGAAAGAATGTTATGCCTCATGCTTGTCCCCGAGGCGAGCGAATTGATTGTTCTGCTCAGTACAAAAGCAGAGGCACTCATACTATTCCACAATTCCTTGGGGAGAATAGTTTTGCACTGTCTACGTTTCCTGCTTTCAACAAAGTATTTTTGTGGATTTACAAAAAAGGAAAATCTATTAATATAGATCACGGAGAGAGCTTGGAGGGCTTTAAGAGGGGAGTGGACATATTCATGGAGGAAAGGGGTATTCATGGCTATTGGTTAGAATGGATACTAGTCATGCTGCATACCTATTTTGAAGCAGCCAAGCCACGATGGGCCTTTCTGTAACGCGCTGTGCGTTTGCCACCGTAGAGTGGCACTTGGGTCCACAATGCCCATTCAAGAATACAAAATTCAGGTTTTCATTCAAGACTCTCCCATTTCCAAGACCTGTTAAAAAGGGCACCTCTTTTCAGTGCTGTTGGGATATTCAGAATTAGGAATGCCTCGGGGTCCCAGAACAATTGAGCCCCAAATCACAGAAGTGGTATGCTGTTCAAGACTGCTGGGCTATCAGATTATTTGAAATGAATAAAGAAATAAAAATAAACCACAGTAGTACGGAAAGACATTTAGGAAAGCATCCCAAATGGAACGTGTGGACCAAAATCATAAGATGAATGCATGTCCTTAAAGTCACGTTTGGACAAGAAAATAAAACTCTGTGGATAATATTCCCCAGTGCTACTGTACAGTTTGAGTATCCCTTATCTGAGCATCCAATGACCTGAAAACCATACTTTTTTGAGCAGGCATGCAGGCATTACTCACAGGCCCTCAGCTGCACACCAATTTACTTTCTGATGGTTCAATGTACACAAAAATTTTAAAAATACTGTGGCAGGCATCTTCAGAGTAGTAACACTGAAGGACAGTGTCTCTCAGTGTCAAGGGTGTAGGAAGAGTAATATATAGTCAGAAAGGGGTTGGGTTTGAGCTGAGTATTGTCCTGCAAAAGTAATGTGCTAATCATTGTCCTGTAAGTATCAAGATAATGTGCTAATGAGGATATGGTATGTTAATATGGAACCATTGTATCGTGAAGTGATCTGTTAATGTATGTAATCCAAAGCTAATCTGCATGGCTATTGTTGAGTGTTGTCTTTGTTAGTCTGGAGGTTTTTTAGAACAGGAAGCCAAGCCTTATTCATTCTTAAACTCTCCTCTTTTCTGTTAAAGTTGTGCTGATGTTTATGAATTTCAATGGCTTCTCTGTGCAATCTGACAAAATAGTTGGTAGAATTGTCCAGTCTTTCAGTGTCTTGGAATAAGACCCTGTGTCCTGTTTGTGTCCTTCAGTGTTACTACTCTGAAGATGCCTGCCACAGTTGCTGGCGAAACGTCAGGAAAGAAAATTCCAAGACCACGGTTACACAGCCCGGATAACCTACAAGAACCAATGAACTCTGACCGTGAAAGCCTTCGACAATATTTTAAAAATACTGTTTAAAACTACATTCAGGCTACGTGTACAAAATGTATATAAAACAAATGAATTTTGTGTTTATACTTGGATCCCATCCCCAAGATATCTCGTGGTGTACTGGTTAAGAGCGGTGGACTCTGATCTGGAGAACCGGGTTTGATTCCCCACTCTTCCACATGAGCAGCGGAGGCTAATCTGGTGAACTGGATTGGTTTCCCCACTCCTACACACGAAGCAAGCTGGGTGATCTTGGGCTAGTCACACTCTCTCAGCCCCACCTACCTCACAGGGTGTCTGTTGTGGGGAGGGGAAGGGAAGGTGATTGTAGGCCGGTTTGATTCTTCCTTAAGTGGTAGAGAATGTCGGCATATAAAAACCAACTCTTCTTCTTATGTATATGCAAATATTCCAAAATACGGAAAGATCTGAAATACGGACCACTTCTGGTCTCGAGCAGTCCAGATAAGGGATACTCAACCTTTATCTCCCTGAACTTCAACCATTTTCCAGAGAAGGCAGAAAGGCAAGGTCTCTCCGTCTGCCTGGCAGCCAGCTATTCCCACCTGAGGTGGCTGAGCAGACTGCAAGCCGCTGCCCGCCGGCTTCCAGAAAAGCCAGAAGGCCGTGACCTCCATGACCGCTTAACAGCTGGCTCCCCCACCTGAGGCCGTTAAAGTAGAGAACAGTTAAACTCAAGTTAATGAATTCTTCTTTTCCAGTCAGCGGCCCAGAAAGCTTTTCTGAGAAGTGACTAGCAAATGTATAAAAAACAAACACAGAGATGTGAAACCGGGCAGGGTTATAATGGGGACGGGAAAGGGGTTAACACCCAGAGTCCGACCCAGAGCCAGCTGCAAAAGCACTGCTGTAGAAGGCCATCTTGTGCCAACTGAGGCACTAGCAACTTCTTTTTGTGTCAGTTTTTGTGTGTAAAAGAATATTAATACCTACCTGGGGGCCCTGTTGAGAAAGTTATGCAGTAATAAGATCCCTAGGAGTTCTACAAAAAATATATATTTGACAGGACTACATCTGAAGAGCATGGCTGCTAATTCAGGACATCTGTATCTTATTTTCCCTACATTCCGCACATTCCCAGAAGTGCATTTTCTACTACACATACCTCAAACTGTAAAGCCGCAGTTGGCCTCCGGTGGCAAGTGGTTTTCCTCCTTTGGAAGAACAACATTCTAGGAAGGGAAGCTTTCAGCGTTCAATGTACTGTGTGTGGGAGGGGGGACTGCCCAGGAAGGAGGGAAATATTCCTCAAAATGTGATGGGGGGGGGGTAGGGGGGATTGCTCCCTTCCAAACACACTGCTGCCTTCTTCTACCAGCATGGCGTAGTGGTTAAGAGTGGCGGACTCTAATCTGGAGAACAGGGTTTGATTCCCGACTCCTCCACACGAAGCCTGCTGGGTGACCTCGGGTTTGTCACAGGTCTCTCTCAGAACTCTCTCAGCCCCACCTGTCTCATGAGGTGCCTGTTGTGGGGGAGGGGAAGGGAAGATGATCGTAAGCCGCTTTGAGACTCCTTACAGGTAGAGAAAAGCGGGATATAAAAACCAACTCTTCTTCTTCTACAATTTTTTTTAAAACCACTCAATTCACATGTTTGCTCATCAAGATTTTCCAGACCCAGAGGCACCACACAGATGAATATAAAAACATAAGAAAAGCCATGCTGGATTCAGACCAAGGCCCATCAAGTCCAGCAGTCTGTTCACACAGCGGCCAACCAGGTGCCTCTAGGAAGCCCCCAAACAAGACAACTGCAGAAGCACCATCCTGCCTGTGTTCCACCGCACCTAATATATTCGGCATGCTCCTCTGATCCTGGAGAGAACAGGTATGCATCATGACTAGTATCCATTTTAACTAGTAGCCATGAATACCCCTCTCCTCCACAAACATGCCCACTCCCCTCTTAAAGCTTTCCAAGTTGGTAGCCATCACCACATCCTGGGGCAGGGAGTTCCACAATTTAACTACGCATTGTGTGAAAAAATACTTCCTTTTATGTTTTGAATCTCTCACCCTCCAGCTTCAGCAGATGACCCCGAGTTCTAGTATTATGCACGTGACAGTATTCACAAGACAAGACTGGCGTGACAGGTGTCTCCCAATAAAAACTGCATCAACTTCATCTTAAATGGAACTGGAGATCAGCTGTAATAGACAGTTTCAGTCTGGCTGCACAAAAGAAGGTAGTTACACACCTATCCAGGGGTTTGATGCAATGCAGCCCCTGGTATCACTCAACACCATCAAGGCAACGCTTAGCCCAGAAGATGACCTCCTGTCTTGACCTGGCTGACTCTCACTACTTTGTTTTTATTTATGCTTATGTAATACCACCATCTGCATTGTTTAACATATGGCTAATACTCAATGCATAAAGTATCGCTGCAACTGTAGTCCTATTACATTGCTTATCAGATGTCTCATCCTACTGATTGTCTTGGAATACTGTGTTATCTGCTTTGAGTCTCTGTGAGAAAGGCAGGCTGTATGTAAAGTAAATAAGAACAATGAGTCAATAAAGCATAACAAAGAGCTTTGCTGTCTAGAGAGCACCGTATGCAATCTGATCATATAGTCAATATTTGACAGCCACAATGCTGAGATTGTTGTACAGCTTGGATAAAATGTGTTGGTGCACAAGAGAGAAATGGAGAGAGAGAGAGAGAGGCGAGAAGTTAAATTAAAATGATGAACAGCAGTTTCGGAAGAGAAACGCAACTTGGACTGTTCTATTTATTTCTGTCGAGGGCTCACGGAGTTATCAAAATGGCTCCTTTAATGTCTGTGTGACCTGGATCGCCCAGGCTAGCCTGATCACATCAGATCTCAGAAGCTAAGCAGGGTCAGCCCTGGTTAGTATTTGGATGGGAGACCACCAAGGAAGACCAGGGTTGCTGTGCAGAGGAAGGCACTGGCAAACCACCTCTGTTAGTCTCTTGCCATGAAAACCCCAAAAGGGGTCACCATAAGTCGGCTGCGACTTGAAGGCGCTTCACACACACACACACACAGTGTTTGTGTAAACTAACCTGTCTACTACGTGGGCAAATGCCCGGAAAGTTTGAACAATGGAATGTTTTTTTCTGTCCAGAATGAAAAGTTTGTGCTTGTATAATTTAATGTTGATTAACAGTTCTGTATTCAGTAATCTGCATTTCAGAGCCTTGTTTATATTTGTGGTTTTTTTTTAATTTAATAATTTTTAAAGGGCCCCTTTAGAAGGCTGCTTCTTATGAGCACGCACACGCGCACACTTTTCTTGGTTACTGACTGGTTGGACAGACTCAGGAGACTGTCACAGATTTGTGCTAGCCAAACCTTCAATGCCAATGCGATATTGGTGTGTTGTGGACGGGGCTGAAATTGTAAGGCTGAATAATAGAGTTCTTAACTGAGTCTATTTACCCAGTAAGACTTCTAGCTAACTTTCTTGATGACAGAGAAGAGAATCCAGAATGAACTTCCAAGCAGAAACGAATCCGAGGACTATGGAGAGATTTGGGAATCCCTATTATCATCAATATCAATATAAGATAATGGGAGGGGACAAAAGGGGGGCAATTACAATTTCGATATATGAAAGGGCTGGCACCAGTTGGAGAAAGTAGTAACCCATTTGTCTTCTTTATGCAGATTTGCTTTGTCAATCTTGACTTTTTTTAAACTTTGCAAGCTGCTGTGTTCCCCTCACCAAAGCTAGAGCAGGTGGCCTAGTCATATTGTTAAAGGGAGAGAATGCTAAAAAGCCTTACCAACATTCTGCATTCCCTTTAACACCCAGGGTAGATTGTGGCATCAGTGTGCATTTAAAAACTGTCCAGAAACTTCTGCCAATTCAGAATACATCTCCTAGAGCTAGTGTGGTGTAGTGGTTAAGAGCGGTGGTTTGGAGCGGTAGACTCTGATCTGGAGAACTGGGTTTGATTCCCCACTCCTCCACATGAGCGGCGGAGGCTAATCTGGTGAACGGGATTTGTTTTCTCACTCCTACGCATGAAGCCAGCTGAGTGACCTTGGGCTAGTCACAGCTCTCTCAGTCCCGCCAACCTCACAGGGTGACCCTGATGGTCCCTTCCAACTCTATGATTCTATGATTCTAGATATGCTCCCTAGCCAAACAATGGGGCTTAACGCACGGCCAATTTGTCTCGCTTTTGTGCCTTAATAGTAGCGAATCTCCGTGGTCCACACGCACGACCGTCCAAGTGCTGCGCATCGGACCCACCTTAGTCGCGAATTAAGGCAAAAAAAACCGGGTTAAGCAATCCCTGTTTTCTAGCAATCTTTTCAGTGCTAAACCGCTACTTTTTTTTTATTTCGCCACATTACTGGAACGCCGGCGTGCGTGTAATCACACGACTAGCCCGCTACTAACCTCCTTTCGTTCAAGGACACGCCCCTTACTGGTCTCCCTCACATAGGCGTAAACTTGGGGGGGGCTCAAGCCCTCGAGCCCCCCCCCGAACTTGCGAGGGGGGACTGAGCCCCCATCCCAAGGCAAATGGCAGCTGAAGCACAGTCCTGTCCTACCTTCCTTTTGTATAGGCTGACCCGTTTTTTGTCACATTTCCTGGCCGTCCCGTCTTTTTAATTAAAATGCCCATTTTGTCCTGTTTTGAATAAGCCCAGCCAGTTGTGTTGCCTCGCCCTCACAACACAGCTTTATTTACACTCGGAAGGAAAAGGCACAACTTTCCAGCTTTGGGTGGAAGCAAAACATGGTCCGTCAATCTGATCAACGCGTTCCCATCCGCTGTGCTGTTGCGAGCCTCTGAAGTGGCACGCTGAAAAATGTACAAGGCTTTCCTTCCCCTCTCCTCTGGGCTGGCCACGAAGCAAAGAGGTGAAGTCGGGATGCACTAAAATGAATGACAGGCTAGCCGATTAGAAACAATGGGAGAGGATGCATAGCCTATTGAAGGAGCCTGGATTGCCAATTGCCTTGCATGAGCTCCATTGAAATACATTACAGCACAAAGTTGCAAAGAAAATGTGGAATGGATTTTCCAGTAAGATCTCTAAACCCAGAGCTCTGGGACTGGAATGACAGCCCATGGGACTAGCACAATCCATCCTGTCATCCACACCAGCTTCTACTAGTGAGTTCGTTTGCAATGCCTGTAAACTTCTGAGGTATGCTAGCTTCACCAGATTGCCGGTTTTCTAACATCTCAGCAAAAAAAAATACCCACATCTTTTTTTTCAGTAGCACCAACGCACCTCCCTCACTCTAGTATGCATTCCACTGCCCCACTCCAAAAAGCCATTTTATGCCTGAGAAGATCAATGCTTAACAGGTTGAGACGATGGTATACCGGAACGCTGGTGTTCCAAAAAAAAAAAAGGGGGAGAATCGCCCTTTGATTGGATAACCCCTCAGCCAATCCTTGGGCGATGTCACTCCCCTGCTATCCCGCACTGCGAACTATCCCACATTATATGGTTGGTTCAAACGCACGGGGAGCCTCCAGCAGCTACTTGTTTCAGACTTAATGTGGGATAGGCTGGCGTCATGCGTTTGATTATCCAGACTTAAATATTGTGGGATTAAAATATTGTGGGATAACAGAGGAGCGAACCAGGAACATTCTGCCCATGCGTTAATGCCCAATATCACTGGTTCTTGTAGGTTATCCGGGCTGTGTGACCGTGGTCTTGGTATTTTCTTTCCTGACGTTTCGCCAGTAGCTGTGGCAGGCATCTTCAGAGGAGTAACACTGAACAACACTGAAGAACAGAGACACTGTTCTTCAGTGTTGTTCAGTGTTACTCCTCTGAAGATGCCTGCCGCAGCTGCTGGCGAAACGTCAGGAAAGAAAATACCAAGACCACGGTCACACAGCCCGGATAACCTACAAGAACCGATGAACTCTGACCGTGAAAGCCTTCGATCATAATACCACTGGTGTTTCAAGCCTGAGATTCAGACCTCCTCTCTTTGCCAACAGCAGACAGGAGCAGAACAGAGAGCAACTGTTTTGGAGATTCCTTTTATTGATCGGTTGAGCTTTAGTATCCAGTTATTCCACTGGTTTAATTCCAGTGGGAAAAGTGGTGTTCACCCTCTCCTTACCTAGGACAATTTCACTAGTTATTTTGCCAAATGGACCGGCTATTGTGTACAGAACTGCCAGACGTTGAGGTGACAGGGCCAATCTTTTTGGGATGTAAAATGCCTCCCTGCCAGCAGCGGCACAGTAGAGTTTCAGCTACACAGAAAAGCCATTTCATCTTAGTTACAGAGAAAAGGGGGGCTTAAAAGACGGGTGACACCCCATTTGTGAAATACCTTCTACAAAGAGATTCATAAGACATCTGCATTACATTCATTGCAGAACCAGGTTAAGACCTTTCCAGTCTCCCAAGGCTTTTCGCATTGATTATAGTTTCTTCTGTTTGACTGAATTTTATAATTTTGATTGCATTGATGCTTTGAGTTATTTATTCACGTGGTTGTTTTGGCTTGATTTTACTGCATGCTGCTTCCCCCCTCCTCTTTAGAGAAGGAAAAAACAGCTTACAAATGTTTGAACACACACATGCTCCACCCCTTCCAATGGACAATATGCTGCCAAGAAAGGAGTTAATTACTACTGAGAAGGGACCTACGTGTAAAGGCTGAAATCTGGCTTGGCTAGAATTTCACCGATGATACGGGAAGGTCTTGGCTTTGTGAACTGTACCAAGAAAGAACTGCCCATTTCTGAACTGAGCCTCCCAATCCCTCATGGCCCCCTCCCCCACACCAACTGCTTTCCAGCACAGCTTTTATCTTCATTACGGAGAGACCAAGGGCAAATTAGCAAATCACAAGATGCCCTACAGCAGTTATGATTCCACTGGGATTTGAAGATCATCACTCCAGCAAGACACAAGGAAATGTTTTAAATGAGAGCTTCTGCCTGACCTGCCAAGGCCTGCAGGAGTCTGCAGCAGAATTCTAATGGTCCGGTTTTCCTCTGCAGAGAAAGAAATTCTACCTTCAACTCTGACATCTGTAAACACATGCACAGGATGGACCCACCACCAGTGGCAAATTAGCCCGTGCTCCACAGATGGAGAAGGGGAACCAAAAGGCAAAGGTAGGTGCCCCAATGCTGGAGAGAGAGGGACTGCATGGCTATTCGAAGAACTGAAAGAAAGCCCGGAAGGTACAGCTGCAGGAAAGAGACGGAGACCTGGCTTACATTCGCTAGTGCGGCTGTCATCGACAAGGGCCAGGGCCTTTTCGGCCCTGGCTCCGGCCTGGTGGAATGCTATGAGCACGGCCTGGCTGGGGGAGGGCAGATTAGAAGTATGAAAAATAAATAAAATTAAAATTAAATAAAGAGCATCTCAAATACTGCTGTATTGTGTGGCAGAGCACCTGAAAGAGGAAAAGCAGGTAGCATTCAAGCACATCTTCATCCAGCCTGGATCCAGCTCTGGTTGAAAGTTCCCTTCCCTCCCACTTCCAACTGGTGGGTGCCCCTCCGCCATGCCTGAATGCTGCTCAGCTCCCGTCCCCAAAGAACACTTCCTATTTCATTTTAAATTGCCTTGTCATTTTGATTCATATGAGCTGCTTTGGTAAGGCCAGACGGTAATTGCATCACTCACCGCAATGACTGAAGATCAAAGTTTGAATTAACATTTTGGGAAGACATGTGGGCACCACCAACTCACCTCTCCGCTTGCGTATACCAACTGACATGGAGTTGTGGGGGGGGGGGAATGACGCAACTGTGTTCCAGTGTGTCCTGCCCTTCACCCAAGTGGCAGACAATGAAATGGAGAGGCCAGTGCAGATTTTTAAACAATAAAGTACTGGGAAAATGTGGGTCAGCAGCACCCACGTATCTTCCTATGAGGTACAGTTGGCCCAAAGTAATTGATTTCTCCTTCATTATTGTTACTGGGGAACAGAAACGTGAACTATGGAATTGTGTTTGAGTCTGGAGGGAAACAACACGCACCAGAAACCTTAGTGATTCTTGAATGCATTTACTTTCAAGACAGGAATGTGCTGTTGTTCAGCTCATGATTTAAGAGACCGGCCTGCTTTGCCAGCTGTCCTGTATCATTTCCAATTTGCTCGGATCTTTTATATTATTAATACAACACAGCCAGTACAACCAGGATTGCCACTATTTGTATGAATCTTGATTATCTCCCCATTTGTGGGGTTTCCCTTTGGGGGCTTACCGGCTCTCCATTTTACCGTTTGTGCTGCTTCAAAATGAAACAGTGTGATGATCAACCACCCCATGCTGACATTGCTTCTGACCATAGTGAATCCTGCCTGCATACTATTGTAAGCTGCTCAGCTTCGGCACGTGTTGGCTCTGCGCACGTCTACATAGGGTTGGATTCAGTCAGCTTTTTCACTCACTCTCACTACAGACCCATCCTTACTACAGCCTCTGTCCCGTGTGCTTTTTATCCATGTGGGTATCATGATCTCTAACATAAGCCTTTTTGATGGCCAACAGGGACCCCACGCCTCCTTGTGGCATCAGTGGAAATTCTGATTGGCTCCACCCACACACGCACATGATGACTTCACAACATGTCAGATCCATAACTTAAGAACATAAGAAAGGCCATACTGGATCAGACCAAGGCCCATCAAGTCTAGCAGTCTGTTCACACAGTGGCCAACCAGGTGCCTCTAGGAAGCCCACAAACAAGACGACTGCAGCAGCACCATCCTGCCTGTGTTCCACAGTACCTAATATAACAGCCATGCTCCTCTGATCCTGGAAAAAATAGGCATACATCATGACTAATAGCCATTTTTACTTGTAGCCATGAATAGCCCTCTCCTCCATGAACACGTCCACTCCCCTCTTAAAGCCTTCCAAGTTGGCAGCCATCACCGCATCCTGGGGCAGGGAGTTCCACAATTTAACTATGCATTGTGTGAAGAAATAGCTCCTTTTATGTTTTTAATCGGTTTTGTGCTAGCTGCAATGTCTGTGTACATTTGCCTGAAAGTCCTGATTTGATTGTGGGTCTTCCAATGTGCGTGCACATGGGTATTAAAAGACACCACGATCAGATGAGCCTCCCTATTATATTAGGTACTTTGGAACACAGGCAGGACAATGCTGCTGCAGTTGTCTTGTTTGTGGGCTTCCTTAGAGGCACCTGGTTGGCCACTGTGTGAACAGACTGCTGGACTTGATGGGCCTTGGTCTGATCCAGCATGGCCTTTCTTATGTTCACAATTGCTGCACAAAGTGCCTTTTGAAATCTGTTCAGCCACCATAGCATTCTAAGTGACTCCAAACTTATCGGGACTTGGGGAAGGGATCTCCAACATTCTCCCAATTCTTCCAGAGCTATACAAATGCCTACCTTATCCCTGTCAACACCATATGATCAACTGTGCCGGAGTAGGAAATAATAGGTATACTGGTGGGTCCCTAAAAGTATATATAATTTCCCATACGCAATAGCTAGACAGCTTTATGTGCATCTGAGCAATGAGTAATTTGGCTCTAGTAACTTGCTCTTATTTCTATAATTCCTCAAAAATCAAGAAACTGTTTATTCAATTCTTGTGCCAGAAGAGGCCCAAGAGAGACTAACTGATTGATATCTCATTCTGGAGAGTTTCTCTCCAATCCAGACTGAGATCTTATTCCGGGGTTAATTAGCATTCCACCCAGAACTGCAAAGCTCATACGCATTCTCCGTTTCTGCCCTCTCCCAGCGCCACATTTTGAGTTAACTAGCTAACTATTTGGCTAATTCAAAAGCTCTGTGAAGTTCTAAAGAACCCTACAAAATGGCACACAGAGTGCTTGATTTCAGATCCCCCCCCAATCACCGACAGCTCCCACTCAAATTCTTTTGATGTTTTATTATCTTGAATTTGCAGGTAGTGACATTCTTGACTTTATCATCATTATAACAGATGCTATTTTCATTGCTTTCCTTTTCAAGCTCTCCCCGTTTGCCTGACCCGGTGGCCAAAGCGAGTAGAATCCAGCCATTAGGCTTCTAATAACTCTGGGATGGTGCTGTGCTGTCTTCCTGCCCGGCTTCTTCCCATTTCCTTTAGCGATTCTTTCTCCCTCCCTTCTCCAATTCCATGCACTATATAGCTCCTCTTGACCATAACCACTGAAAAGTTGCCTCCTCTCTCATTAGCTGCTTCTCACCTTAGTTTCCTGCCTCCTACACTCCATCAAACCTACCATTTCTCGGTTAGTTCCATCCTCTGTAGCTTTCCTTCAGCTAGCCTGCCACTTACTATTTCCTGCTTTCTCAGACAGCTTCCAGATTTCACAAAACTGATCCTCTCCCTAGGGTCCATGCCAAGTTTTAATTCTAGATATATTGTCAATTTGCTCTTCTTTCACAGAAGTTACACTGCAGGCATTTTGACAGTTTTGTTCCCTGAGCAGCTGGAATGTTTGTGAACATTCTGTGCCATTACATCAGATGAGCCAATCGGTGTCAGAAGCTTCACCACCACAAGCAAAACAATATACCTTGGGGCATTCATTCTTTCCCAGTGATGGAGTAGGGAAGAAAATGAAATGACTTCTTTGCTGTTGCTATGGCTGCTTGAAAAAGGGTGGGGTAGGAATCTTTCATGGCTATTTTATGTCATCCCAATAATGTACTTCAGATTCAGATTTATTATTAATACAGCATAAGCCAGTAAAACACGTGTCACTTATACAAAAGGTAAAAAATTATAGCGGTTCAACCAAAAACATTCCTAATTAAAATTTCCAAATAATTTATAATTTAATTTGCTGCCGGGAAGCTTCCCAACGGCACTGAACCCAGGGAAGGTAACACTTGTGCAAATGGCCCCATGTCCGCTATGACCCTTCGCCTTTCTGATAATTCTACAACACAGCTTTCCATCTTGCATTCCTATTCTTGTTCTTAAAAAAATGGAGCTTCTCCCTTTCCACAGACATGGACAGCTTGCGAGCATGTACAGACACCTACACAGATTTCAAACAGATCCGGAAAAACACATGGAGATACCCAGGGTGCAAACACTGCAGCAAGCTGTTTGAGTAACCAGCAGCTGCTGAACAATCCAATGAGAGACACATGAATGATTAACCCTTTGTTTGCTCTCAGCGGTGCATGTTCTGTTCACACCATCAGAAGAATGTACATGTCCCCCACCTGCCACCAGCCACCCCCGCCACCAGGCCATTCAAAAAGCTATGACAGAAGCAGCATGAGCCACGTAGGCGCTCTCTGTTGCTACTTTTGATGAATTTGCAAAGCCTCCCTAGGTAAGAGGATTTATCCTCTTCCTTGCAGTGCTTGAAACTTGGAGGACCACTAATATGGGCAAACAAAAGGAAGAATTTCCGAATCAAAATCACGGCCAGCTCTGTAAAGAGGTTAAGACAGAGCAGTGGTCTCAGGGAGCAGATTTTGGAGGACCGCAGCCTCCAGTGCATCTAGGAGCCGCAGCAGTTAATGTTCCCTCCCGCCTTGTACCCCTGGCATGTTTAAAGACAGCGTTGCAGGAACACAGGATTTCCCAAGTGTTTGGGAAGCTCTGCTGCGCACGAGTGGTTTTCTGCATTGCATGGGGTAGTGGTTAAGAGCGGTGGACTCTAATCTGGAGAACTGGGTTTGATTCCCCACTCCTCCGCATGAGCGGTGGGCTCTAATCTGGAGAACCGGGTTTGATTTCCCCCTCCTCCACATGAGCAGTGGACTCTAATCTGGTGAACCGGGTTGGCTTCATGTGCAGGAGTGGGGAAACCAACCCGGTTCACCAGATTAGCCTCTGCTGCTCATGTGGAGGAGTGGGGAATCAAACCCGGTTCTCCAGATTAGAGTCCATCGCTCCAAACCACCGCTCTTAACCACTACACCACGCTGGCTCTCTGGACTCATATGGCTTCCTAATTTTCTGGAGCTTTTTTTAAAAAAAAGAAAAGAAAAAAGAGACTCAGAGAAAGAGGAAGAAGAGTTGGTTTTTATATGGCGACTTTCTCTACCACTTAAGGGAGACTAAAACCGGTTTACAATCACCTTCCCTTCTCCTCCCCACAACAGACACCCTGGGAGGGAGGGCTGAGAGAGGGTGACTAGCCCAAGGTCACCCAGCTGGCTTCGTGTGTAGGAGTGGAGAAACAAATCCAGTTCACCAGATTAGCCTCTACCACTTAAGGGAGACTCAAACCGGCTTATAATCACCTTCCCTTCCCCTCCCCCTCCCCACAGCAGACACCCTGTGAGGTAGGTGGGGCTGAGAGAGCTCTAACAGAGCTGTGACTTGCCCAAGGTCACCCAGCTGGCTTTGTTGGAGGAGTGGGGAAACAAATCCAGTTCACCAGATTAGCCTCCACCGCTCATGTGGAGGAGTGGGGAATCAAGCCCGGTTCTCCAGATCAGAATCCACCGCTCCAAAGGATCTTATGCACCTGAAATGGAGACAACATTGGATCCAAAAGCTGCGGCTAGAGAATCCTCAAAGGCCTCTGCTCTGACAAACACCTATGCTAGGAATATGTCATGATATTAATTATACCCACTCTGCCGCTCTCCACATTTCTCCCCATTTGCCACTTAACTGCGAAGTTTTTTTTATAGACTTACTTCAAGTCTGCTGCTATTAAATTAAATCCATTGTAAAGGTGTCCTTCTGAGGCAACTTTCTTCAAGTAAGAGTAACTGTCCAGCTCTGTCGTCAAGAAGTTTGTCACAAGGGCACCTGTAAAGAATAAAGGGGGGGGAGATTTATAACCCGCTAGAATGATTTCTTCGGAAGGAAACTGACATTTCACCTCACTGGGCTTGCTCAGCCCCAGAGAAGGAACGAGCAAGCTCTAAGTCTTGCCACTGCAAAGCCTGTCAACATAAGCTCGATCAACCCTGTATGGTGCTGTGTGTTTGCTGCATTATTAAAAGGTTCACAGCACTGCATAATGTTTTATGCCCCCTTCCCGAGGGGCGACTCAGGAGTTGGTGCTGCACAGAGTTCCTATTAACATGCTTATTTAATTAAGGCCCTTTAACTACATATCTTCCCATTTGTATGTTATATCCAAAATTAGCAGCCCATTTCACCAGGTAATCTTTTACTTGTTGTTCTTCCATTTCATATCGCAGCAAGAGCTTATACATTTTGGCAATAACATGATTATCTTTTGTACACAGTTCTGTTTCAAATTCTGTTTTACCATCTTCAAAACCATAAGATCTTTTGTCGATTTTAAATCTATCCAATAGTTGAGCATAGAGAAACCAATTCCTGTCTACCATTGTTTCTTCTCTCGTTTCGTGAAAATTCTAACATATCCCAATATGTTATCCAAGCCAAGGTGGCTCTTATTTTGTTTTTCATTGTTCAGGGCTGCCGCATAAACTGCACGGCTATGCTCCTGCCATTTGAGACCACAACAGGGTTCGAACGTAGCAAACTGCCACTACATGAATGAGGCGGGGGAGGGGGGAATCCTTGGACTTGCATGCCTCCCCCCACTCCAGTTCCACTTTTTACAACCAACGATAGTTCAATGGTACGTCCAAAACCACAACCTGCGGTTTTGCAGTCTTTTCTACAAATAAAGGTTTTCATAACCGGATCCCCAAGGTCATTTGCCTGACAGCAAAAAGGGGAACCCACAGAAAACACAGACCTGCCCCCACGTGGAAGCTCTACAGCTATCCGAGTAAGAGTTTGTGCAAAGGGGGATCCTCCTGGATCTTCTGCCCCACAGCATCCCACTCTGTCCCGAGAGTCTCAGAAGTAACTTTTTCAAGGAAGGGAGAGTGCAGCAACGGCTGAAGCTGTTTAGCAAAGGTTAGTTTCATGAGCTCAGCTCTGTTCGCTGCTCTCATGTTCCAGATCATCGCTCACGATGCTGGGTCAGATTGACCTGTCCCACATAAAGGAGCTCTCTGTAGCCCAGCAGATGTATTGGAGGAGTCGACTGTGGCTTGAAACCGGAGCGGGAGGCTGCCCTGGATTTGGGAACTGGAGCTCACTCATGCGGGAACAAAAGTTGGCCTGCCACTTTTTCTAATTATTCCAGCGACAATTTCTATTTATTCCAGAGCAATTTGGAGCTGAAGCAAAACCTGCCTCTCCGTGTGCCCACCTTCAGAAGTGAGGTGGGTGGCAACTAAAGACAGGGCATGTTCTGTGGTGGCACCCCGCTTCTGGAATTCCCTCCCCCTTGAGGCTTGCCTGGCACCTACTTTTCTGTCTTTTAGGTGTCAAGCCAAAATACATCTTTTTACCCAGGCTTTTTAATTAGGGGTTTTATCTCACCAGCTTTTAAATGGTGACCAACAAGTCTTTTGGGGTCTAAGCTTCCAAGATTCAAAGCTCCCTTTGTCTTAATGGACGAGCCAGCTACTGAAAACCAACATGGATACCCTCTTCCTGAAACTGTTTTATAGCTAGTTTTTCTGCTGTTTTATATTGGCTTGTTTTATATTGTTATATTATTTCAATTGAAAGCTACCTTGAACAGGGCTCTGCAAGAGCAGCACAGAATTATATTCTAAATAAATAAATAAATACGATAGAAAGGTATGCATGCCCCCCCTTCTCATCCCATTCTCCTCTACATACCTCTCCCTTTGGCATTCTTGTCTATCTTTGGCTGCATGTAGTTTGTCAGGGCCGCCATCTTGCCTTTCTTGCTGATTCCAAGCCAGGTCCCGCCTTCTTTCCCTTCCTCCATATCCAAGCCTGTCAAAACAATAATGAAAATAAACGCCACCTGTCAACTCACCTTTATCCGTGAGTGCCTGGAAATTTTCAACTCAGTATACACACCTGAAAACTGAGAGCTAGGGAATGGTAAAGAGTCATAAAATAAGAAACAGGAGAACTCTTCTGCCTGTAAGAACATAAGAAGAGCCCTGCTGGATCCGACCAGTGAGCAATCTCATCCAGCATCCTGTTTCACACAACGGCGAACCAGCTGCCCCAGAGGGCTGATACACAAGGTGCAGAGGCCAAGGTTATCCCCTGATGTTGCCTCCTGGTACTGGTCTTCTGAGGTTTACTTCCTCTGAACATGGAGGTTCCCTTTCATCCCCATGGCTAGTAGCCAATGATAGACCTCTCCTCCATGCATCTAATTCCCTTTTAAAGCTGTCTATTGCCTGTGCCCATCGCAACATCCTCTGGCAGCACATCTGAAGATTTGCTGGGCACAACAGCAACGTCTGTATCCAGCAGCTGGTTCTGCATGGGCATCACATCAGAATGGGCAGATAAGGCATGGTATGATTCCTCCCCTCCCCAATCTCTGATCAGTTTTGTGAAAGGATATCAGGATGCGTGCATGCATGCATGGGGTGTGGGTGTTGCAAGAGGGTCTAGTCTACATCTGGAACAGATGTTGGCTGAATGGAGCACAGCTGGGACAGGCGAATTTTGAATGCTTCCCTATGTTCCAAATTCCCTACAAGTAGGTAACACAGAAGGAGATGGAATAGAATCTCTGTGTAATAGTGCACTGTATTTGTATGGAATTTTGTGGGGAAGCTTACAGGTTTCAGGGATTTTTCCCCCTATGGGGAAGCATTCCAAAGCAGTATTCCACCCTCAGTAGCCTGAAGCAGCATAGTCCATCCAATCCCCTCAGCTGTCTATCACCACTTTCTACTGCCCAAACATCTGAAGGCTCCAAACAGCCCAACCCTACTCATCCTTGCTGTTCTCATGAAACATGAAGCAATCTCTCCTTCCTGAACGTGAGAATGATTAGATGGACTTTGGATCAATCATGAAGATCAATTCCACAACTGATCCTTTGTAAGAAACTGATTACTGTCGTAACAGCGGGTTGTGATGCTGCGGATCTGTCCCACTAATTGTGGTACTTTCCCTTGGCCGAAGGAAACTTCCCAGATTGCAAAACGAAAGATGCAATGCCATAATCCAGGAAGCATAGCCTGCAATCGCAACCTAAATCACTAAACCTTTTTTCTTTGAGAGCCAGCGTGGCGTAGTGGTTAAGAGTGGCAGTTGGGAGTGGTGGACTCTGATCCGGAGAACCAGGTTTGATTTCCCACTCCTCCACATGAGCAGCGGAGGCTAATCTGGTGAACTGGGTTGGTTTCCCCATTCCTACACATGACGCCAGCTGGGTGACCTTGGGCTAATCACCCTCTCTCAGCCCCACCTACCTCACTGGGTGTCTGTTGTGGGGAGGGGAAGGTGATTGTAAGCCGGTTTTATTCTGCCTTGAGTTGTAGAGAAAGTCTGCATATAAAAACCAACTCTTCTTCTTCTTTATTTTTAAAAAGATACCGACAAATTGAAAGGGGCCCATCAAGAAGGGAAGCGACACAGCTGTCACTTTCAAAGCAGGCAGAAGAACAACTGCAACAACGTAAGAGGCTGGAGCACAACACAAACAAGGAGGGGGGAAAAGCTCAGCAAAGCCACAGAGGTCGGAGGAACTACAAACATTCCAATTATAGACTGATCTTATTAATTTATTAGAGTTAATGCGCTTGGAAGAAGATGCTGCCATAAAACATTGTCAATACCAGAAACTGAACCAGTTTCTCGTTAACGGATCAATTCCCAACCTTCATGTTGGTATTTCTGGGCTCTGTGAATAGATCGATTAGATAGGTTTATAACTGAATCTCTTTTAGAGTACACAGGGACTTTAGAATACTAGAGCATTGGCGATGATAACGTTTCCTAATTAGGAAAAAACACACAACAGAAAAAAATATACCGCACCATATTATTTTGTATTATATTGATAAAAATGCATCAGTTACTATTTGACTAGCTTTGTGTCAGAAAAAAAGGATCATTCGCTTTCAGTCTAAAGTCCTGGGATATCTAAAAGTGTTGCATTGCTATCTGTTGGGAGCTCAACATGCAGAGACATCAGGCAAAAATGTTAGACGTTACCAATAATGCATGATAATCTCATGCAGAGGACTTCATTTGGAGAACAGAAATGAAGTAGGAAGAAGCCATTTGTCACATAACTATAGCACATCAAAAAACCATAGGAAACCTGCTTTATATCAAGTAAAAACATCAGCACATCTGGCTCGGTATTATTTACTCTCTGGCTGGCAGCAGCTTAGAGGATCTTTCTGGCATAACCAGCTAAGGATATTAGACAGTAAGTGTCAGAAAAGCCCTTTCTCTGTCTGAGACCCTGGGCAGCTGCTCCTGACCAGAAAGGTCTATGCTGAGCTATCTCAAATGCTTCTCTGACTTGGCATAAGGCAACTTCATATGCTCATGGCTTTGTTTGTTGCCAGCAGACATCCCCAGTGCAAGCCCCAAGAGGTCAGTACTAAGGCATAAGAGATGCAAGCCTGTTTGATTGCATTTGCTTCTGTCTATTTTCATTTGAGACATGAAAGAGGGCATTATTACATAGGCTTACATACATAATAATGAAACCAGACTATTAAAAGCCCTTGAGAATATTTTTAATTCAATACTTTCTTGCTTCATGCAACCATGCAAAGAGCAGAGAGAAAGGTAACACACCACATCAAAACTGGGGTTAGGGCTGAAACGGCAACCACTCTATGACAAGCATTCTTATGTTTTAAGCTGTCGTGAGTCAGCCTGAACTCTCCTCGGAAGAAGAGGAGGAAGGAGTGGCAGAGAAGGGTGATGCACCGGGGGAAGTCTTACCAGGGCGACTGGACCATAGGTCTGAACCAGCAAAGACGACAGATACAGAAGAAGGTGGTACATATGGGGAAGGAGCAGAGGGACAGAGAAGGTTATCACCTCCAGACCCGCCCAGCCCAGTTAGAAGTCAAAGATCAAAGGTTCGGCTCAGTTTGCAGGAGAGGCGTCGCAGCGCGAGATTGCAGGCAATTGGTCGTAGGTGTTTTCAGGAGCCAACACCAGCAAGTGATGCAGGACAGCTGGCCCGGGAAGGGAGTGAGGAGGAATAGCCATAAATCTTAGGCCAATCAGTCAGTGTGGGAACAACTTTGCTAATTGCTGCAAGCTCTGCTGCTCGTGTTGAGATCTCTGTGCTCAGTATTATCTTGCGTAGGTGCCAGCTCCCAGCTCCTGCCCTTCTGGTATCCCTGAAGAACCTGGGAGGACCGAGCCTAGACCTTGATGCAAAGGAGCTCGTTCTGGTGAGTAGACCTGTTCCTTGTTTAGAGTGCAGCCTTGGTTACGCACTCAGTCCACCCATACTACCGGGAAGAGTAAACCGCGACAGGCTCTGCTCCCCCCCAGTACTCTCCATTGCTGGGAGTGGAGTCAGAGGCCAAGCACCTCCGCCTGGTCCCTGCCTGTATGCAACACAAGCTCTATGGTTTCTTAGTGGTAAAGAGAGTGGTAGAGAGACAGATCATCAGATTAGTAACTGAAGTTTGCCGTTTTAGTTTAATTAATATAGAAATTTATATGTGTGTGTACCTACTTTAAAGCAACACTTATTATTTTGGTAACAATTGCTATTTAAGCGCTTCCAATCTTTTCTATTTTTAGTCTGTAATTTAGAAAGATGATAAGCGAATGATTAAGATTAGAAAGTTGGTGAAGGGGGCATGAATTTATAATTAGAACAAAGCTCGGACACAGATGTAGCTATATTTCTGTTTCCCCCCCCCCTCATATTCCCCCTCCCCCCCTTTTCTTCTTTTTTGTATCCCAATATATGAAAATAAAAATTATTTAAACAAAAACTGGGGTTAAGCATCTCCCCATTTTTTTCAGGCTGACACTCAGTTAAAGTACAGTTTTTTTGGCACAGAACATATGGCATGTTCCTCCACGCAGTCGTATAAAAGGAGAGATAGTTCTGCAGAGGATCTTGGCAAGAATCTGAAGCGAGAGCCAGAATTTCGGAACGCAAAAGGAGCTGCAGTGCAGAGAGTGTGATTTATCCTCGCAATTCTCCCTGCCAACGACAACAGCATCAAGCATAAGAGAAGAGTCTTTGCAAAACCCTCCATCTTCCCGAGTCTCATTTTTATTTATGCACACAGCGAGGGCTGTGAAGTTACGCAGATGAAAGATAAATCTTCAAATGGAGAAGCGAGTGGACGACAAGCCAGGTAACTTTTACAAGTTACCCGGCAGGAGGATAAGAAGAAAAGCTGCCAAACTGAATCAACAAGTTTTTTTGACTGATTGAAAGGTGCCCACTCAGTAGGGCAGGAGATTAGTTAAAAAACAGTTATTTTTAATGTTAGTTCCTGCTTTGCTGGGACTTTTAAGGAAGCTGCCTTCTAGAAGGAGGAAAGGAAGTGCCCGCCTGCCACAGAGACATTGTTTCACCAAGAGCAGAGCTGTTGCCAGTGGCTCTGCCTTATCAACAACTTAATTGCAAACAGTAATTGTGAACTTTATCTTTTCATGTCTGCGAAATTGAGCCACTTTGGGTCCCTATTGTATGGAGAAAAGCGGGTTAAAAGTGTTCTAAATACGACAAATGCACAGGTATCTTTGGAAGAGGAATGCCATCAGGAGAGACGTTCCTCTTCCTCTCTTGCACAGACAAGGATGCCTCTTCCAAGATGGTGCCTGCTAGGAAAGCAAAGGATGCCCTTTTCAGAACCATTGTTTATTTACATGCAAAACTGTGCACCTTTGATTATTTAATGAAAAGGCACACTGTTAACCAACTAAAAGGCAGTTAAACAAATGGCAGGCCTACCAATATCTTGTGTTAGCCATTTGGGGGGCTTTATTTATAGTTGAAAGGCAAGGTATAAACGCACCAAATATTTGTTGCACAGTGGTACCTGTCAAGTGCTTTAACACGGAAGGCTCTTTGCATGGCAGGGCCAGAAAAGACATGGGGGGAGCCTGATGCAGCCCCAAGGAAACGGGGGCACATGGAGCAAATGACAGCTCCAAGGGCCAAGAAGTTTGAAACATCAACCTGAGATAGCACAGCCTTGGCTGGGGCAGAGTACTCACGTGAAGGAAGAATACCAGAATCAAAACAAGGCAGGGTCACTGCCCAAGAGGACCTCTCCATGATGGAGGAGACAGGTTGCTCAAGGAGAGAGCCACCATGTAGGGGTTACCATCTTCTCCTGATGGCTGTGGCCTCAAGACTGGTGATGAGCTACGTCTGGCTCCTGATATACCACATCCACTGGCAAAACAGAGTCTTTTGACACTTAAAGACAAACCTTGGTGAGGCAGAGCCTACTATATCAGATGCATATCGATTAGGACGCTTCAATGCCCAGTAGGCATTGGCTGGGGGCAACAGCTGTCCCTTTGGAAGCCACTCCCAGACGAGGGTCTCCTGATGAAACAACCAAGAGAGCTAAAGAGAAAGCTCTGCACTATTGGTCAGCCTTTTATTAGCAAACAAACAAGCTTCAGAAGCTCTTTCCTTCAGCCCAAAGCTAGTTTACTGTTCAGCAGCACTCATGCTATTAAAGGAGGAAGATGGGCATCTTTTCAAAAAGAGCATCTTTCTGTTATTCCTGCCAAAACCATGCACTGTGCATGTATGAACACGTGAAACTGCCAAGGGAGACCACTGGCCCATCAAATCTTCAAGGCCCTGGCAGTAGACCTTCAAGGGCTCAGGCAGAGAAACCTGCTGCCCTTTCACTGGAGAAAGAACCTGGGGTTTTTCACATGCACAACATGTAAGCTACCCCTGGTTTATGGCCCCTCCCCATAGGAAGCCCTTTATACAATGAAGTCCTCAACAAAGTTAAACCCTTCTGATTCCATTGAAGTCAGTGGGCTTAGAAAGGTGTAACTCTCCATCCAGCTCCTTATCTGCACCTACCAGGAGCTCTCCAGGCCTTTCCTGACACCCACTTCTCAAATATTTGAGCAGAAGGTCATCACATCACATTTATGAGAGATGAGAATCTATTCCTAAAGTATTTAACTAGAGTCCACACTACTTGATTTCAGATGTCGGAATTACTCACCACTATATAAAGCAGCAAACAAACTTCACAACCGCAATAAAGATAACATTTCAGAAAATGGCACCTACGGTTAACGTACGACTTTTTCCTCAACAGATGCTAGGTACAGATTCTGATAGCTTCTCTCAGAATTGATGGGGAGAAATAAAAGAGGAAAACATATTCAAGGGAAGAATTACATACCACTAAGGATCTCATTGCTGCTGTCCCAGAAGTCTGCCGATTTTGATGGTCTTAGATAAAATTCATCTCTATTTGCTGCTAGGATAAGCCTGCAGGAAAAGCACAGGGAAATACAACTGCTTTAGATTATGAAGATACAAAGAGTTTTTGACCTATTAGAACTTCTGTATTTAAAAGGTCCCTTCAATGATGTAGAAAATCATGTTTCCACCCCTACTTGTTGCATGTTTAAAAGAGTCAAGGTAAAGGTAGTCTCCTGTGCAAGCACCGGGTCATTCCTGACCCATGGGGTGACGTCATATTCCGACGTTTCCTAGGCAATGTTTTACAGGGTGGTTTGTCAGTGGCTTCCCCAGTCATCTACACTTTACCCCCAGCAAGCTGGGTATTCATTTTACCGACCTCGGAAGGATGGAAGGCTGAGTCAACCTTGAGCCGGCTACCTGAAACCGACTCCTGTTGGGATCGAACTCAGGTCGTGAGCAGAGCTTTTGACTACAGTACTGCAGCTTACCACTCTGCGCCACAGGGCTCTTAGAAGAGTAGAGGGGAAATATTAACGAGAGCGTTCTCTTGTCCCATTCACTACCCTGAGCAAAAATTCAAAAGAACAGTGATGCAGTGGGAAGAAAAATTGTTTTATCCAGCTATACTGGCCCTATACATTTTGCATTCTCCACCCAGTCATCCAGAGAAACGGGCGCAGGGTCTACAACAGCCAGCTGAGATCAGGCCAGTGATGATCAGTGTAGGAGCCAGAGCCTTTGAAACAGGGAGCTGTCCAGCACTAGAACATGCTGAATTGGAGAGCTGTTGAACCAGCAATGGTGGAGGCTCAGCTGAAGAGTTATAAGGAAGCTACAAGTCCCCATCTCTTCCTGCAGGGAGAGGTACATCCCTGAACTCACCAGGACTTAAGGAGTGGCATTTGAGAAATAATATACAATACATTCTTTTCTTTTTCTCACATGGCAACCAAAATATATTATGGTAGACTCACTAATACAGTAAAAACTACCTATTAAAAATAGTATCAGATATTTTTAATGTTTCTTCTCCAGTCTTCTTTTCATCTCTATTTCCCTGTTTTTCACACATGTTTTTGTGCCTTTAGTTTTTACGGAGTGTTCCCCCCCACTCCAGTTTTTCTGCTTCTTTTGAGACCACTTTTACCCTGATCATTTCCTGGAAGCTAATTTAACACTTCCACTTCTGCATGGTTTTGCTAAAGGGTGACGTACGTGTTATTACTGCTTTAGCAGAGACCATGCCACAGGTCCTTTTAAAGAACAAAGTGCTATCACTTTAAAAAAGATGTGCCCTTTCTCCTCCAAAGTGCTAACGGCACTGTAAGGCAGGGGTGCTTTCTATTAGTTTAACTGTGTCATGGGGACTGAAGGCCTGGACTGTCTTGTATCCCCGCCAGCCCACAATCCAAACCTGGGCTGCTGATATTGACATTTTACCTTTTAATAATGGAGGCCTCATTCATGCCTGGTTGGACAGTTAGCTCTCTACCCTAGCTGAAGTGAAGAGTAAGCTAGTACAACTTCGTTTGCCTGTGTTCTACCCCTGTGACCTTTTCTTCTTTCTCTCCATTCCCTTTGCCGTGCCATAATCCAGTGTGCAAGCGAAAAAGGCAGGCTGCAGAGTTTGTGCTGGGTACGTGTTCTTTCTTTATATTTATCTACTTAAAGGCAATGGGGGTGGGGAGAAAAGGTCTGGCTCATGGCAATTCAATCCACGGCTCAACATGCAGGGCGTCTAGAAGCAAAAGGAAGGGTCACGGTTCCCCCAAGGTTTAAAAGCCTTCAGAAATGCAGAGACTCAAAAAGATGATAGCACATGGGGAGTCAATACAAGCCATATCCCTCAGAGGAACACACAGACCATATATTCCGAGTTCCATTTGGCTATTAAAGCAAAGAGGAAAGCTTTGCCTGCTCACCGGAATGTCTGCCAGAATATATTGTCATGCTTCTCACCAAGGCCGGATTAAGACCTTTAGAAGCCCTGAGCACTTAAAAGATTTTGGTGTCCCCATACATATGTAAAAAACCAACAATATTAAATTATTATTTTTTTAAAAAAAACATTTAGCCTAATGTGATTATTCTCAGTTCCCACTGTTTCTTCATCCTTATGTTTTTTAAAGGATAAGAGTAAAAATTGTGATGTTGTTTTTGTTGTTGTTGTTTGAGTCACAGTTTGTATGTAATTTTTTTCATTTATTGTGGGGGGGCCTTTTTCTACAGCCTGCACCATTTTTGTTCAGCTGCACCATTTGCAGTTTTGCCCCATATGGTCCATGGTAAATCCGGCAATGGAAAATTTTGTGGTGGCCCCCTTCCCTTGATGCCCTAAGCACGTGCTTATTTTGCTTAACGGTTAACCCAGCCCTGCTTCTCACAAATATTCATGCAGCAGCTCTGAAAAGTTCATAAAACTTCCACCATGTCTACTATATGAAGTTTTTTTGGTATACATACATATTTCACCACTGACAGATAAATCTCCAGCATAACAGAATCATATATAATGTATCTCAATATTGAACAGCTATTCACAGCTGACAATGCGTACTGCTATATATTTATGCTAAATGTCTATACACTCCAAGGACTACCTACTCCCATCTGAACGTGCCTGCCAATTAAAAAACAATCTAAGGACTTGATCTGCGTGCTACCACCTTCTGAAAGAATGTACTACTTTACATTAGGAAATACTTTGTTACTCAGTGAATAACTACATTGTGGAATTCACTGCTAGACCAATTTATGGAGAAGAGATCCATTGACAGCTATTAGCCATGGGACTAAAGGGAACTTCCAACACCCAATGTCAGCAAATCTCCAAATACCAGTGATGGGAAGGAGACAACATCAGGGGAAAGCCTTTGCTTCTAGGTTCTCTTTGTTGGCCCTCAGAGGTAACTAGTCAGCCACTGTTTGAAACAGGACGCTGGACAAAACGACTCACCTAGCACAGCCCTTACGTGAGTGGTAACTATGGCCAGACCCTTTCTATGATGGCACCTTGAGTATGGAATGGCTTTCTTTCAGCAGTTCCCCTGGCACCCACTCTTATATTTTAACCTGACACCCAAAGCTTATTTATTTGCCCAGGCACTTTTTATGTAATGCCTGTGTTTTGTTTCTGCTCTGTGCCCTTGATGCCCAGGAGAGTTTTAATGACACCAGATGAATTTGTTTCTATGAATGCTTGTTGTTTTACTGGTGCTAAATTATTTTAACTCAATCTACTTATTAGATTGACTGCTGGCTTGAGGGATTTTAATGTGCTTTTTCTCCTGCAGCTGGCACTTATACTATTATTAGATTTGTTTGTTTTTCGCTGGTTCTAAGTGTATTTTATTTTGCATGCGGCATTGTACACTGCTTTGAGCATCTTTTGGGAGTAGCGGCCATTACACAATCTAAATAAATAAAATAGATGCTGCTTATCATCAGGGAGTCCAGCAGAATATGAGCACAATTTGATGCACCAGGAACAGAATCAGCAGCAATTGGATGACAGTGGGATGGATCCAGCCTAAATCTTCCAATGGCAGAATGGAACTTCCCTGCTTCCTTCTCCCACTGAAGTCCACCAATCGCCTTGAAACACTGCTCCTTGGGGATAGGGGACACATGAAGCTACCTTATACTGAATCAGACCCATGGTCCTCAAGTTAGTATTGAAGAAGAAGAGTTGTTTCTTACATGCTGACTTTCTCTACCACTTAAGGGAGAATCAAACCGGCTTACAATCACCTTCCCTTCCCCTCCCCACAACAGACACCCTGTGAAGTAGGTGAGGCTGAGAGAGTGACAAGCCCAAGGTCACCCAGCTGGCTTCACAAACCGGGTTCTCCAGATCAGGCTCCACCTCTCCAAACCACCACTCTTAACCACAACATCACGCTGGCTCTCAGACCGGCAGGGTCTCAGGCTGAGGTCTTTCACATCACCTACCTGCCTAGACCCTTTAACTGGAGATGGTGGGGATTGAACCTGGGACCTCCTGTATGCCAAGCAGATGCTCTATCACTGAGACACAGCCCCTCCCAAATAATGTTATGAAGGGGGTCAACAGCAGGAAGGGGGAAATCAGTGGAAATTGCCAACTAAGTCTGGATCCAACCCAGTATGTCAGAGAGATTTAAATGCAGCCCTAGGGTCCCACCACCTGCATATCACCAGCCCTCAGTCATACAACAGAGCCTTTAACTCTATTCTAGAGCCAGACCACATGAACACTGGCAGTGACATCCTCTTCTAGAATTTCCAGTCTAGATTAATGGAAATCATAATCCCTACTTGAGGGTGACAGTCAAGCCTGTCTGAGCTGGAAGCTCCCATTGAGATAAACAGACTACATGTCCGTGTGTGTAAGTAAAATGCTGTCATGTCGCAGCCGACTTATGGCGACTCCTTGTGGGGTTTTCTAAGCACTAGACTAACAGAGGCAGTTTGCCATTGGCTTCCTCTGTATAGCAACCCTGGACTTCCTTGGTGATCTCCCATCCAAATGCTAACCAGGGCTGACCCTGTTTAGCTTCTGAGATCTGATGAGAATGGGCTAGCCTGGGCCATCGTCAGGGCGTGGATCATCCACTACATTTATTCAGCAGATTTACATACCTTTCCATGCAACAGTCCCTTGGGTGAAGAACAGTTAAAACAATATCAATACCACCAGTGGGTGCATCCTGCCATTCATAAACTTTATGGAGAATAGTATAAAGGGCAAAGTAGGGCATTAGCAGAAATCATTTCTCCCTTCTTCTGATGTCATTAACTCCTCACAATTGTGTGGTTAGATACAGGTCTATATCACTAACAGCGTAACCCTAAGGGGAGGGTAGTTGTGGAGAGGCCAGGAATGCTGCAGCCACACCACCTTCTGAGTGGCTTGCTATTCTGGCTCAGCAAGTCGAAAACGTATTTTTCACAAAACTTCGTGAAACTGCTCCATTCAGTTCCATGGGGCTGCACCTCCCTTTTTGTGGTTGCAAGTTCAGCCCTGCCCCTGGGAAAGCCCCATTTGGCATCAGCACAAATCCTTGCACTGGAGAAACAGCGGCTGCATCGACACCCATGCGTGGCGCTGCTGCACGGCTCCCTGGCATCAGTGTGTCATCCTGCACCAGTGTTAGTGCCCATTTAGCTGGCGCAAGTGGCACTAATGCCAGTGCGGGGGGGGGGGGTCACACTGGCTCCAAACTCCTTTTGAACCCCCTCTTCAGGATTGCTCTGCCCAATCAGCAAAACTTTGCCACAGCCATTACAATCAATGGCAAGTGAACACAGCCTTTGGGAATAAATAGTTCTTTGGGGCCTGATTAAAAGGACCAAGGTCTTCCATCTGACGAAGCTCAAAGGGCAGACGATGCTACAACTTGGGGACCACTACAAGAGGTCTGCAGAGGCTGGAAATCTAAGAAATAGGAAATCACTAGAAGCGTCTCTGTGCTCAGTTTTAAGCAGCAGGAAGGCACATGGGGAAGATGATCCCTTAAATATTATGGGCTCAAGCTGTGACACTTTGCATGAATTTAGTCGGAAAGCCTACAGGCCACTGGTAGAGCTACTACAACATTACCTTTCCTGCGGTGAATTACATACCCTTCCTGTAGTGAATACTAGAAATCAATCTAGATCAATTGAAACTTCTGAGGAATACCGACGGGTTCCATTTAATGTGATTCAAGCTTAAAATGCAACATTTCTGCTCAACATGGAATATATTTTTCCCCTCACAGGAAAAGTTAAGTTTATTCACTTTACTAGCACATGGGCTGGCCTTTATACTGCCTTTTCTGAGACTGAACAATCGAGTATATATTAAAAAGTATCCAGGACTACTGCAAGAAGTTTGTCAAGAAACAGTGATTCTTATATTTAAGGGTGACCTCTGAAGCAGTCTGCTTTCTTAGGCCAATTAGCTTTAATATATTTGGTCATTATGAAGTAATTTTGATGATCTAGAAGAGCCCATAAAGCTGACATTAATTCATGGCAAAAGAGGACTTTGGCTACACATTTCCAATCAATGATCTAAACCAGTTTTACATTCAGCAGAGTATCTTTAATCTCAATTACAGCTTGGTTTGCCAATACTGACCACCCCCAACTCTAGAGTTATTCCCCTTCCTCTCCTTTCCCCATCAAGCTCAAAAATATTTTCAAACATGGGGTGGGGGGAACACCTCTGGTAGGATTTCATTTTTATTTTCATTGCGGCGGCAGAATTTTTTCAAGAAGGCCTGCAGCTAAGGTGAGGAACTTCTATTATCACTTTTCCTTACAATTCAAGCACAGTACTCTAGGTAAGACTGGAGAAGAATATAGCAGATGACAGTAAAAATGCTCCTTGATATAAGGGATCTACCTCCTGGGCCAAAGAAAAGGGGAAAGAGGGTGGTCAGTCAGTGTGGTGTAGTGGTTGAGCGGTGGTTTGGAGCAGTGGAGTCTGAGGTGGAGGCTAATCTGGTGAATCAGATTGGTTTCCCCACTCCTACACATGAAGCCAGCTGGGTGACCTTGGGCAAGTCACACTGTCTCAGCCCCACCTACCTCACAGGGTGTCTGTTGTGGGGAGGGGAAGGGAAGGCGATTGTAAGCCGGTTTGATTCTTTTTTAAGTGGTAGAGAAAGTCGGGATATAAAAACCAACTCTTCTTCTTTGATGCATATTTTGGAATTCAAGGGCACTATTGCCTGAAAGAGGGGTTTTCGTAAAGTTGCACAATCATTGGGGAATAAAATAAGCAGCAGAGGCATGGAGGCAGAAAAATGAAGGCAGAGTGGTGGAGAAACACCCGGCACTCTGATGTCTGGATCGGAATGTGCCCTTTGTCACTCAACCAACTCTTCTTCTTCTACTGACGGGCTCTCTGGTAGATTGTAGAAGCTCTACTGGTAGCCTGAGGCTTCCCAACTAAATTCATGTAAAGCGTCAGTCAGGTTCCAATGCCCCATCTTCATCCATCAACAAGGTAAAGATGGGATGGAATTCCAGATCTAGATTTTTGAATCGTCATCTACAATCCCCCCCCCCCGATGCAGTCTTTGCAAGGTAAGTCTGCAAACATCAGCAACTGCAGACATGACCAACCTAGTCAATATGAACCTCACCTCGCGTTTCCTTGGACTGACTAGTTTTTGCACCATTTGTGCAGGGAAGACTGAATGGCTTCCATGATGCACCCTTGCTGCTCACTCAGGGGACTTAAACTCCCGTCAACTGCCCGAAGAACTGCCACCAATTCCTTTGCTGGTTACTCTGCATGAAAGCTACTGGCAAAAGGGTGCCCAGCTGTTTGTGTATATAGCGTGCATTACTTTAAAAAAAGACCCTAGCAGTAGTCCTACAACAGGGAGGCCCTGAAGTATGGCAAAACCGCAATGACACTCAAGCTGTGGTCCAGTGGCGCTCTGATCTAAGGTACATGCTCTGACTGCAGACGCAAATGCCACCAGACGCTGATCAGCTAGCCAAGCCAACCAGCGCTCAGACCGTGGCTTCTATTTAAAATATTCCTAGCAGCGCAGAAGGTTCAGGGCTCTCCGGTCTGTCTCACCCCCCCTTCCCTCCCCGTAAGATAATTCGTCATGTTTCTTAGATTATTTTTCTTCATACTCTGTCTAAACGCATCAATGGGAGAATGCATTATTCCAAAACAACTTCTGTGTGTCAAATCTACTTAATTCAGGCAAGCGGGAACGCGGAGACAAACAAACAAGAGCAGAGAGGCGGGTTAATGTTATGACGTCGCCTCTGTTGGAGGAACCAGCCTGAACATTTGTGGAATGTTTAATAATTCTAAAAAGGGCAGAAATCTGCCTCTAACTCTCCGACCTTTGAATTCTGAACTGAACCCGTTTAACCTCAAACACATTGCAACACAAAGGTCATCTCCTCGACGGTTGCTTTTGTTTCCGCATGTTTGTGTCATTTGGCTTACGCACACAGAAAAATCTGCAGCACTTGCACCCTTTCTAAACAGTTTGGACAATGCATATCTGCAGCCGCGCAGTACAATTCTACTGATGGGAGTCTGGGTTCACACAAGCTGCCACATACTTTCATGTGCCATTTGCTCCCCTTAATGAGAGCCAGTGTGGCACATGAGAGCCAGCATGGTGTGGGGGTTAACAGTGGTGGTTTGGAGAGGTGGAGTCTGATCTGGAGAACCGGGTTGGTTACCCACTCCTCCACAAGAGTGGCAGAGGCTAATCTGGTGAACTGGATTTGTTTTCCCACTCCTACACATGAAGCCAGCTGGGTGACCTTGGGCTAGTCACAGCTCTTAGAGCTCTCTCGGCCCCACCTACCTCACAGGGTGTCTGTTATGGGAAAGGGAAGGTGATTGTAAGCCGGTTTGAGTCTCCCTTAAGTGGTAGAGAAAGTCAGCATATAAAAACCAACTCTTTCTTCTTTCTTTCTTAATGCTACATCTGACGCATATTTTCTACATAAACATACCCAGCTGCCTTGCACACAGATGGGGGAGCCCACTAGATCAGTGTTCTCTACTCTGACTGGCAGCAGCTCTCCAGGGCCTCTGTTAGAGAGACACCATTGTCAACATCTGCAATCCTTGCCCTGGAAACATCAAGGCCTGAACCGGGGACTTTATGCATGCAGAACATGGAAAGGTGGCTGTGTGATGACGCTCCAGGGCTGGATAAGACATGATATGACAAGGCCTTAAATTATGCCCATTTATGAGGTCCTTTATGATAAATACTGTATTATTCTTACAGAAGAGACACTAAGAATATAAATCTGCAGCATAGTGTCGGGCTCTGCCACAGCTGGGTCAGGGTCTGACGTGCTTTTCAGGGTCTCTTTTTGCTGGGCATCTACCCTAGGGAGAGCCTCAGAATTGGGAAAGGGGCTATTTTCACTTGGTTTCCTCACTGAGAGCCAGTGGGGTGTAGTGGTTAAGAGCAGGGATTGGAGCAGTGGACTCTGATCTGGAGAATCGGATTTGATTCCCCACTCCTCCACATGAGTGGCGGATGCTAATCTGGTGAACTGGATTTGTTTCCCCACTTCTGCACATGAAGCCACCTGGGTGACCTTGGGCTAGTCACACTCTCTCAGTCCTGCCTACCCCACAGGGTGTCTGTTGTGGGGAAGGGAAGGTGATTGTAAGCCGGTTTGAGTCTTCCTTAAGTGGTAGAGAAAGTCGGCATATAAAAACCAACTCTTCTTCTTCTTGTTCCCAGTCTGCTACCTGTTCCCTACTGCCTGGGAACAGGTCTGGCCCTTCCACCCTGGCTACTCCAGGATGAGCCATTTAAAGGATTCCCTGGGGGAGAGACAATCTTGAGCTCTGCCATTCCCTCTTCCCCTGAGGAGTGGCAGAATTCCAGGCCCATGGCTCCCCCGTCTGGGCTCACTGGCCTACCTCCCCTCAACCTGGCCCTCCTTAAAGGGCTGTCAATCCAGCCCGGGAGAGCCTAAGAGGTCCAAAGCCAGCTGCTCCCCCCGCCCATCTGCTAGGGCCTCCCTGGGCCCCAAGCCCTTTGCTGGCTCTGGTGGGGGTGTCGGTAGGCTTGCCTCCCCCTCACTATCACGCTCGGTCCTTGAGGCACATGAACTCACGTGAAGCTGGGTTATATTGAATCAGACCCTTGGTCCATCAAAGTCAGTATTGTCTACTCAGACCGGCAGCGGCTCTCCAGGGTCTCAGGCAGAGGTCTTTCACATCCCCTACTTGCCTAGTCCATTTAACTGGAGATCCCGGGGATTGAACCTGGATTGGTTTTTTTGCCCTCTTATTTAGAGACATCATATTATTGTGAGCCCTGAAGTTGTAGTTTCCCTAGCTCATCCATAAATCTGGCCTTCTCCCCAAGATGTCTGCTTGTACTGATTTAGGCAGTAATTATTGGCCGGTCCCATAGGCTACAGAAATGCTGCTTACCTGAGCATTGCTGAAACAGCATCTGTTGAGCAAAAAAAATTATCTAGAGAGGAGGCTCAGATTAGACATTACATCTTACATGAGCTGGGACACAGGTGCTCATCCCAACTCGCCGTCACACAGAAGAACAGGGTAACTTAACAGCACTTTATTTGGCTCTGGACCACTGTGAGGGGGGAGGGGGAACTTCTGGCTCCCCTCCTGCGCTGTTTGCACCAGTGGAAACGGCAGGGGGGGTGTTTGCCCCTATCTCTGCCTCTATGTGTCATAGTGACAGACAGATAATCCAACAGGGGGAATTTCTTTGAAGAAGAAGAGTTGGCTTTTATATGCTGACTTTCTCTACCACTTAAGGGAGACTCAAACTGGCTTACAATCACCTTCCCTTCCCCACAACAGGCACCCTGGGAGGTAGGTGAGGCTGAGAGAGCTGTGACTAGCCCAAGGTCACCCAGCTGGCTTCATGTGGAGGAGTGGGGAAACAAATCCAGTTCACCAGATTAGCCTCCGCCGCTCATGTGGAGGAGTGGGGAATCAAACCTGGTTCTCCAGATCAGACTCCACTGCTCCAAACCACAGCTCTTAACCACTACACCATGCTTGCACAGGGTAGAAAATTGGGGAGATTTGTTCACACGAGTTCGGCAACCCCACATCAACATGGATTCCAAGCTCAGGCAAGGCCTGTGAGAGAAAGGTTAGTGCTTCAACTCACAGCCAAGAATTGTCCGGTTTGTTTGCACAGTAAGTACATAAGCTCCACATTTAATGTTACAAATTGGAACATGGGTACCTTGCAACCCCCCCTTTGGAAGACCCAGACATTCAGATCAGTTAGATACAGCATTTAAGTGCTGAGTGCCTGCCAGTTACAATACAATTTAGAGAGAAAACCTCTTCAAACCGGGCACTCCATTTCCCCACCCACTCCCTTTAACACACACAGTTAATTGAAAATACCTTAATTCTATTCCATAAAATGGCCGTTATCAGAAAGCAGCAGCAGCAAGAACCCTCTCTAGATAAATTATATAGAACCCTAAAAATAGCTCCATAACCTCAGTGGTGTTAAGATTTATGTAACTCCTTAATGTGGGGGCAGAGAGACGGAAACATGAGAAGTCATTCCGTCGAAGCAATTTCCTGTGATATAATTCAATGCCATAAAAAGATGATGAGATTATGGCTTTGAAATCTAAAACCTGTATTTACAAAAAATAGCAATTTGTATTACACAAAAAGGATCTATAAACGTTTCTACACACTCATTCCAACAAGGCCATTTATGCACAATATGAAAACGTATGTGCAATATAATCTCATCTACAGTGATCTCATATGCCTGACTCCTAAGTATAAGATATACTGCCAGGTATAATACGCCTATAATAGAAGGAGGGCCCCAGGGCCAAAACACAGTGATGGAGATCTATGATTGGATCTCTTGGTAATATTTCAAAGCAGCTGTGGTGGGGAGGGGGCATCCCCAAGGTAAGTCACCACCCCAAAGCTGTTATCGGGGGTGGGATACAGGGAGTTCTGGCAAAAGTGGAAGGATCCTGATCCCCCTGTAATTTGAATACTCAAGGCAGATTATCACAACTAAAAACAATGCCATTAGAACAATAGAATTCATAATACCCCCCCCCCCAAAAAAAATTACAGGACACCTTTATTTACTTCTCAAAAACAGCTGTTCCTTTTAAATATTCATTAATCAGAATTCTCCTGCCATATATAACAGGATCTGCCGGCAGCCAAGTTTGTCCGTTTCTCTGCTTAACCATGGTTTCCATGTACTGATGTGCACCAAAGTGACAGAATCCAAAAAGGACCTTTGACACACACACACAGGTTGAGTACCCCTTATCCAGACATCCAATATCCAAACTGATCCAAAAACCAGACGTTTTGAGCCAGCATGCAAGCATTACTCGCAGGCCCTCAGCAGCACCATTGACGGTTCAATGTATGCAAAATTATTTAAAAATATTGTTTAAAATTATATGCAGGCTATGTATATAAAGTATATATATAAAATATATACAAAACATAAAATGAATTTCATGTTTAGACTTGGCTCCCATCCCCAAGACATTATGTACATGCAAAAACTCCGAAATATGGAAAAATCCAAAATACTTGCCACTTCTGGATAAGGGATACTTAACCTGTACGTATGTGTGCCCCAAGTCAGCTAATTGCATACATATACATGCACTTTGGTGCACATCAGTACATGGAAACCAGGATGAAGTAGAGAAAGGGGCAAACTTCGCTGCCAGCAGATCCTGTTAAATTGTATGGGGCAAAGTGAGAAGGCTGCAACTTAGGATACAGGTGAGCATGGAAGAAAGAAAGCCTGTCTCCTGCTCCTGGCAGAGCTCCTGGCACAGCTGCCAAAGGAGCCGCTGCAGGAAGCCAGCATGGTGTAGTGGTTAAGGGCGGTGGTTTGGAGAGGTGGACTTGGATCTGGAGAACAGGGTTTGATTCCCCACTCCTCCACATGAGTGCCGGAGGCTAATCTGGTGAACTGGGTTGGTTTCCCCGCTCTTACACATGAAGCCAGCTGGGTGACCTTGGGCAAGTCACAGCTCTGTTAGAGCTCTCTCAGCCTCACCTACCTCACAGGGTGTCTGTTTCGGGGAAGGGAAGGTGATTTTAAGCCAGTTTGAGTCTCCCCTAAAGTGGTAGAGAAAGTTGGCATATAAAAACCAACTCCTCTTCTTCTACCAGAATAGGGCAAAAGCTTTAAATTCTGATGTTGAGCGCTGTAAGAGATGCGGCCCATAGATCTCTTATGGGACATCTGAAACCACTTTGAAGAATTTCAGGACATTGCCCTGAGTCAAATAATTGCATGGTTTTGAAGACCCTTGTACCTAAAAAAGCTAGCAGAAACTGAAATTACTACAGGAGGAAGTCATGGTTTGTGCAGGTTTCACAGAGCGGAATATCCAACTGTCAGTTTCCTTCCTTTGCCTGCTAGCACCATCTTATTGACCTCCAACTTGAAAAGATATTTATAGCGCTTCATAAAAACAGACACATGTTTCGCTGTGACTTCTCTCTGGCATTTCACCAACTGTTTCTATAGCGATTAGCATCAGAATGTGCATCTTTTTTGCAGATTCTAGTTGCCAGGGCTTTCTTTTTCCAAGTCCTCCTTTGTGAGTTCAGAAGTACCTACAGATCTCAAAGCAATGAGAATATAGAAGAGGTTCAACAATGGCCCCATGAACCAACAAGGCTCTCCATATCTTTTTACCAGAGGGAATATTTCAAGGGGGGGGGTGCTAATATGATACAAGCTCCACCCCAAATCCCTACAGCTTTCTAAAAACAGTGGTTGGGCTGACAAATTACCCAGAGGTCAAACCAGTGCCTGAAGTCCACACAGATAAATGGGTTCAGCAGCTGCTCCACAAGCCAGTTTGAATTTGCTGTTAAGGTACATTTCTAAAAGGTGTACTGTAACTTGATCTAAACCTTTGGTGTAAGGCAGACTGTGGCTCAGTGGTAGAGCATCTGCTTGGCATGCAGAAGGTCCCAGGTTCAATCCCCAGCATCTCCAGTTAAAGGGACTAGGCAAGTAGGTGATGTGAAAGACTTCCGTTTGAGACCCTGGAGAGCCACTGCCGGTCAGAGTAGACAATACTGACTTTGATTAACCAAGGGTCTGATTCAGTATAAGGCAGCTTCATCTGCATTCATCTGTGACATAAGCATTTAAAGCAGATACACCTTGCCTGCGGAGAAGTGGCAGCATCGTGCTCATCTGACACCAGGACCAGCCCGTCTCTACTCACTCTGTGTTCACTCCTACACCAGTTCAACATGCATAGGCTCAACAAATGGTAAAATGGGAGTGGGTGGGTAGTATTTAATAGATTACACATTGTCAAGCCAAAGCACACTGAATTTCACACATGCAGGGACCACTACAGTCAGGCCTGCAGCCACTGCAGGCAAAGGTGAGCTCAACCCAACCACACAGAAATTACATTAAACATCTGAAAAGGAGGAGGGGAGGGGCTGTGGCTCAGTGGCAGAGTATCTGCTTGATATGCAGAAGGTCCCAGGTTCAATCCCCAGCATCTCCAGCTAAAGGAGCCCGGCAAGTAGGTGATGTGAAAGACCTCTACCTGAGACCCTGGAGAGCCGCTGCCGGTCTAAGTAGACAAGATTGACTTCGATGGACCAAGAGTCTGATTCGGTATAAGGCAGCTTCATGTGTGTTCACATGACTATAATCCCACCTCCTGATAGGCACAGGTAAAAAGATTATGGACACAGCTGAAAAGTGTGCCAGGTTCTACTCTGCCGTGTATTAGGCATCATAAAGAGACACCCACGTTCTGTATACCACATGGCTTTCCATTGAGGAGGCAACTAGAGTTTCAATTCAAGGTTATGAACAGCGTCACAAAGCCAGCGCACTGAGCAACCTTTCCCCTACCAGCGCCAGCAAACATTTAGATAAGAGACTACAACCTGAATCGAAATTACCTGTATGCATTTTTGGAAACAGGTCGTGGGTCAAACTTAAAGAAAAGGATGCACATGAGGGAGCTGCGCTTCTTCCAGAGCGGGTCAGTGAAAGGTCATACTGCAGCAGCCTGCAAATGAAACACACACAATAAGAGCCAATTTGACTTGGAAATGTACACAGAGGCGGCTTTCCAGTCTCAACTGGAGCTCAAAGTCCCTACCGTTCTCATTAACAACACTCCATATTGAAATCAACAGGGCTTCGGAGAAACAGTTTTTTGCCTCTGTGACTCATGGAGAGGCACGCCTCCGAAGGCAGACAGTTGGCGATGCTGAAGGTGCTCAAGTTTTAATCAGGGATCGAAAAGTCGAAACTCTTGGGGGCTGGGGAGTCACAGGATTTTGATCTACTTGGAAGCGAAGAAGACAAAGAGTGGTGTAGTGGTTAAAAGCGGTGGTTTGGAGCGGTGGAGTCTGATCTGGAGAACCTGGTTTGATTCCTCACTCCTCCACACAAGCGGTGGAGGCTAATCTGGTGAACTGGATTTGTTTCCCCACTCCTACACATGAAGCCAGCTGGGTGACCTTGGGCAAGTCACAGCTCTGTTAGAGCTCTCTCAGCCCCACCTACCTCACAGAGTGTCTGCTGTGGGGAGGGGAGGGGAAGGGAAGGTAATTGTAAGCCGGTTTGAGTCTCTCTTAAGTGGTAGAGAAAGTCGGCATATAAAAACCAACTCTTCTTCTTCTTCATTTTAAGACCACTCCCTGCACACCCATGCCGCGGTCTGCTTGTTTCCCACCTGTCCAAGCAGTCCCATCTCTATGGTGCAGGGACCCTGGGAGCTGAGATTAACACCACACCTATGGACGGTCAAGTCAGATATGCACCAAACCGTGGATTGCCAGCAATAGAGATCCGGGTCTGAAGATTATGTTTTCCTGGCTGGTTGCAAGCCCTGGGTTAAAGTCCACAGAGTATTTCTGCTGACAGAAAGATTTCTGCCAGCAAAGCACGCTTTCCTCACCTCTCCCTCCCCACTGCAACCCAAAATGCTGCTTCTGGAGGGAAAAGAACAGCATTTGAAGGGCCGAGGTAGGAGCGGGTAGGCAAAAAAGCTGTGCACCACTGACAGAAATCCTTCCGTCAGTAGAAATCCTCCATGGGATCCAGCCCCATGGTTTGTTAATTCAGACATCATACCATACGATGGCGGTTCTTCCTGAACCACACTGGTGTGATGCTTAAACTGAACCAAAAGGTCACTCCCTTGCATTAACACTACTATGCAAAAGGGTGTTCTACCTTTGCACAAGCAAATCTAGAATTTATAATGCCTGTAGAACAAGGAAAAGTAACAGCTAAATCGCACAGTGAGATGAGGCAGATACCGCTTGGATAAAAAGGTCATAAGACTTTCCGATCAGACCAGGGCTCCTACTAGCCCAGCATCCTGTCACACACAGTGGCCAACCAGTTATTCTAGAGGGCTAACAGGGCACAAAGCCATCCCAAATATTGACTCCTATCTAGGGTGGCCAGGGGATCTCCCGGAATTATAGCTGATCTTAAGGCAGAGATCAGTTCACCTGGAGAAAATGGCTGCTTTGGAGGTTGCTTCTGTGGCATTATACCCTTCTGAGGTCCCTGCTCTCCCCAAACCCCACCCCCAGGCTCCACCTCCAAATCTCCAGGAATTTAGTAACCCAGAGCTAGCAACCCTCCTCCTAGAACTATCACCGAGGCTTACTGCCTCTGAATGTGGAGGTTCTTTTTAGTCATCCTGGCCACTGACAAACCTATCTTCCATGACACCTTTTCTTCAAAGCTCTGGGAGAGAGAAATGGACACATGTATTATGGGAAGGGAGGTGAGGAGAGAATACTGATAGCGGAGTGCATTTTTAGTACAGCAGGAACATTGCATTTGTTTCCTTAAAACAATTCCAACATCTGCAGCATGCTTAAGGATTTCAGCCACGTCTGGACAGCATGATGAATGTGCTTTACAGATCAGAACCTTGCAAGATTTCTCAAATATTTCCTGCATTGCCCCACTGGGAACATGCCTGGCAATAAAACTGCATCCTGGCCTTACTTTTTCCTTCAGCAGAAACAGTGATTAGAAGGTTGCTAACTGAGCAGCTCCCATATGCTTCACAGCTCCAGACAGTTTGCATGTATTGAGAGGTTTCAAAATGTAGAAATGGTGGTTTGGGAAGGGGGGGGGAATCGATACCTGAACTCCATAGCAGCTCTGAATAATTAACTTAACCTTGCCCCGGTGAGTGATGACCAAAGGGTTTTTATTGAAAACAAATTAAATTATTTTATGGGCCTGAGAACATTGTTAGAGATAAAGCGATCTCTTCCAATTTCCAAGCTACAGACCTGCCTTCTAACTCAAGATCTGCGTTTCATGGCAACTCGCCAACCCTCCCACATTTTCATTCCAACAGAAGGAAGCCATTTTCCACAGCGTTTCACACTATTTTATTTTTACCATTAAAAGCAGAGCTTAGAAGTGCAGTGTTCATATGACTCTCAAGTTAATAGCCTGCTCAGAGCCGCTCGCTGATGTCAAGCCCCAGTTCGATGAGACAATGAAGACCATCTACTGCCACTTGGGGCAACAAGTTCAAAATGCTAATACCTTGCCAAGGACTTCAGCAACTGCAGATAAAATAACTGCCAGAGAATGGACTCCAAGTATTTTGGGTTTGCAACCCTTAAAAAAAAAAACATGTGCTGCCTCATACCCAGAAAAGGCATTTCTCTGCAGCAAATATTTGACCAGATGCAGAGATCTAAGACCGAGGAAGAGAACTTCATCTTCTGAAGCACTTTCCCAATCCAAATACAATGAATTACTGACCTTATTTATTTGCCTATAGGCTTTCAATAATCAATTGTTTGTCTAGCCAGTCAGAGGTATCACTGTTAACTTGGAATCAATATGTAAAATTCAGCACTCCACATTTCCCCAAACCAGCCCACACCTGTTAGTAGCGCCTAGGTGAGGTCCCCCTTTCCCATTTGTCTTCCTTCTTCTGCCCAACTTTTCAGTCTTGGTTTAGGCAACATGCCTTTCTGTTCTGATATTGCTAGTTCATCACCAGTTCTATGGCTCTCTGCCAAGCTTTGATTGGCCCCCGAGTTTTCATGCTGGCTGAAATAGTCCAATGGAAAAAAAGGGTGGAATGTAGGAGAAAAACCAAACCCTGTACACATTAGCTAGCCAAATCTTTAGATGAAGGCTGACCAATGTGGGACCAGATGTGTCTTCTTCTGGAGACTTCTGCTCATGAAAGTTTTATGGCGGCGGCAAGACTTGCGCACAAGAGATTTCAACTTCACCTTTGTAGAATTACTACCAGATTGGCTACAACCATAAAAGCAACAATTAAAAAGGACATGCACAAGGGATTCAATTTCACTATTCCCGCAAGGGCAAACTGTCCATAAATGGGGTTTTATTAAATTTTCCATATAACAAGGCGGGGGTTAGTACATTTAGCCTGGCAAGCATATATGCTCCACACTGTTGCGGTGCAGTTAGACAGGTATATGTTGTCTATTTGGCCAAGGCTCCCAACTCAAGGGGGAACATCTATTACTTGCTTGGCTTCTAAGTTTATTTTGGAACTTAATTTTCATTCTAACAGCACAAGGTGACATTTGCATTGGATTCTGGAGGTTCAATTTGAATTCAACTTGCTATGGAGTCCCTAAGACAGTGACGGCGAACCTTTTAGAGACCGAGTGCCCAAACTGCAACCCAAAACCCACTTATTTATCGCTAAATGCCAATATGGTAATTTAACCTGAATACTGAGGTTTTAGTTTAGAAAAAACAACTCATACATTCACATATTTTGTGTTAAAAGAAAAACACAATAACAGAGCTTTCAATGATACAAACAACTTTTTATTGAAAGGTAAAAGTTTGCATTTGGCATGCATCTCTCCAGGACTCGGCCTCTGCTCAGCCACCGGACATTATTGTACATAAGTAAACAATTATACTGTGCCTGAACCTCCTCAAGAAGTGCTTGAAACTGTCGAAAATTCAGAGCACGAGCCATGATGTAATTCACCATTTTTGTGACATCTTTGAGGACATCGTCAATTTTTTTGAACAATTAATGTGATTTTTGCTGTTGTGTGCATGCTGATAATTTGTCTACCCTTGGCTCATACTTTGTAAGTTTGAGAGCAAACACATGCAGCACTCAGGTCATCTGTTAGCCTGTTTCTGGTGTCAGATTTGATATAATTCAAAGCTGAAAACAACTGCTCACAAGCATAAGATGATCCAAACAAAGTAAGGAAAGCAATCCCAAGTGCTTTCATTGACTTAAAATTATTTGGCAGAGAATTCCACACTTTAAGGATTTCATTTTCAGAACTAACTGTACTGTCCTTTGGCATCCCTTCTATCTTCTCAAGTGTTTCACGCAGGTCATGGAATTTATTTTTCCAGATAGAGCTTTCTTGAAATTCTATTAGCTCCATTTCCAGATTTTCTAAATCTAACCAGTGTAGGCAGGAAAGATCAAGTTCTTCAAATTTGGCTTTATCTGGAGAAGTAAGAAAACACAGGGTTGTCTCCAGCTTATGGAACTGTAAAAATCTGTTACTAAAATTCACATTTGCAGCTGCTACAATGCTAGAAAATTCCTTGTAGATTTCCTGATGGCTTGTAGGATTGTCTGCAAATGTTGTAGAATTTTCTAAATGCTTTTTTAGATTTGGAAAATATTTCAGCTGCCCACTTTTAAGGTCTCTTTCAAAAACTTTCAAGTACTTCTGAATTCCATAGATTTCAAGGGGAGAAAAGTATTTTCTTCTATTTAGCTCTCAGACTGAAACCAAGAGGACTAAAAGCCAAACCACACATTAGGTTGAAGATCCACTGCTAGAGCTCCACATGGTTTTTTCACCCTAAAATGCCGCCATAGGGACAGACCACACTGGGCTGGGAGGATATTAACTTTCTTCATTTTCCCAATTAAAAATGTCCTCCCCAACTGGGTGGCTATTGTTCCTGGCAGACAAATCTTTTTCTGTCTTCTTTCCTTGCTAGGAGATAATTATACTGGGTGAGGAGGGGAGGGTTCAGCTGAGAAGTTAGTACCTTGTTGTCTCTGTAAAGGACCAAGTTCAGAATTATATATATAGGTGAGTCAGCACAGTGCTTAACATTCTGTAAGGGGGAAAAAACTAAGTTGATGTTTGAAAAGGCAGTTGGAATGGGGTGAAGAGAGTCAGCTGGATGGTAACGGATGATGAGAAGCTGACAGAGTAAGCAGGGGAAAAAGAAAAAAGGCAGAGCAATCAATGTGCTAATACCTACCTAGGAAAGCAGAATGGAAGAAACTGAAGATGGGCGGGGGCCCCAAACTGAAGACAGGCGGGGGCCCCCATAAACAGCTGAGCTGCCCCGCAGCTCAGCTGAGGGGGGGCGTGGCAAGGGGCCACAGCCTCCCCATCCAAAGTAAAGATGGGCGGGGCCCCGACAAACAGCTGAGCTGCAGCTCAGCTGAGAGGAGGGGGCATGGCCACAGCCTCCCCATCCAAACTGAAGACAGGCGGCCCGACAAACAGCTGAGCTGCGCGCTGCAGCTCAGCTGAGAGAGAGGGAGGGGCTTGCCTGGGTGCAAGAAGAGGGAGGGGGCCAGCGCAGGCTTGGGGAGCATGGGCTTGGGGAGAAGGAGCACCACACCACGGCAACATGGCACAGCCCTAGGCAGATGCGACGGCTCTGCGCGTGCCCACAGTTGATGTGGACATCTTTTTCCCTGGACATCTTAATCCCTTTAATAGGTAATAATTTACCTTATCAACCTACACAGAAGGTCCACTGCCCACTTTGTACACAATGTAGTCAAACGTGGGGTCAGCAATCTGCCAGCTTTTCTCCTACCGGTTCTTCTCCATAGGCGAAATATTCCCATACAGTACTCATGTATTTCTATTTTGCCTAATCATTCAGTAGATTGTTTTACCCAGAAAGTGCTGAAGACAGAAGATATACAAAAGGCATGATGAGCTATCTTCTAGCCTAAATGAAAGCACAAAAAATGATAAAACCAAGAAGAGCCAATTTGCAGCAGAGGATCGAGCATGCAGCTTTATTTAAAATCTAGGTCAACTATTATTTTGCAATTCAACAATGAAAAGCAAGACGAAGTCTGACTCTTTCAGCATTGCTTCCATATGGAAAGAGCCACTTGATAGCTATTGCCCTCTACTGTCAAGGACCAGGATCTTCTCTATTTAAAAAAATGTTTTTTGCTGGGCCTAGGCACTAATTAGTGTGAAATCAAGCAACTCTGGTGCCTTTGCAAATCAACACGTTTCCATGGAAAACAAAGCTCAATGAAGCACACTGTTCTTTCCAGATGGAAGCAAGCGTAGGTAAGGATTTGCATTTCATACAGGAATCTCTGTGGTTTGCCTTGAGAAGTACCCTCCCTCATGCTACTGAGTTGGGCGAAGCAACCTCTAGAGCGTATGCAAACTCTTAATGGAATCTCATCTTCGCTTCCCCCCCCCTTAAATGTACGGACCGCATTTCAGCAACTGCTCCCAAGGCAGTTAATAAAATCAACACCATTGCCACAGGATAAAAAAAAACCAGTTGAGATAGCAAAATTTAAACAACTAACAACAGACGGGTCAGGAACAGCTCAGGGACTGCTAAAATGTACAGCCTAAACAGCAGCTATTCTGAAAGGCCAGAAGTCCTCGGAAACATCACCCTTTTTACAAGCTTCCTAATAAATGGAGCTTCTCTGGGCAAAGAATTAAGTATCCGGGATGCTATTAAGCAAAAGAAACCTTAAAACTCAACCCCTGACCATGCCTTAGAACAGTGGTTCCCAAAGTGGGCAGTACCACCCCCTGGGGGGCAGTGGGATTACCTAGGGGAGGACTAAGAGGCAAGGGGGCAGCAGGGGGGGCACTAGAGGTGGGCCCCTTCAACTGTGTTGTTCACTGATTTACAATAGATCAAGCTATGGCACCATGCTGGCAAATTTGATGGAAACTATCAGAATTTTTTTCCAGACTTTGAAGAGCTGGTACCACTGGATCAAGCTCATCAGTTCAGCAGAACTGATCATGGAGCGAATAAATTTCAACTAAAAAGTTTTAATTTGATTTTGAATAGACGTGCAATTAATTGTAACCATTTTGAAATATTATTATTGTCTTCTTTAGTGCGTCATGCCAACCCCTATTTTGAATAATGCTTTTTATAGGATAGGGTGGGGGGCCCTGGGGTTGAGTCTGTGGAACCAAAGGGGCGGTGGCCCAAAAAGTTTGGGAACCACTGCCTTAGAACAATGGTTCTCAACCATTCATATCTCATGTCCCACCAATTGCTCTGTCAACAGAATCTTGGTCCCACCATGATAACAAAAAAACTAATTTTTCCAAGAATGCCCTTTATATACTCATAGGTGGGGTATTTGCAACAGCATTGCCTTACATTACAGTTTAGAATGTAACAGAGGAGGCATCGTTCATGTAATGCAAGTTCAGACTATTGACTGGCATGCTGAATTGTACCTAGAGACTGAATGCCAGCCAGCACAGCTCTTCTGGGATCTCTGCGATGAAGTCCCACTTGCTTTTTACCATTACCGACTTTTCACAACTGAAAAAGTCACTTGCCCACCAAGATGCTCCAAGGCATCTTTGGCCTTCCATACTAGGTTGTTCTGCTTCCAGACGCTTCATGTCTGAGCAATTCTGTTCCAAAACCCACACAAAGCCTACACGGAGTTTTCAGCTTGCTGGCTGGAAGTGCCGCTTCTGGAAGACAAGAATTTTTAGAAGCCTCTATTACATTCTACTATTATGACTGCTAAATAAGAATGTCAGCAGGACCCAAAATTTACTTCGGCCAGCTGCTAGCTATGTGGATATAGTTCTCCTTCTCACAGATGACTAATAAAATTGGCACACGGTCCGTGATGATAACTTTGGCGGAATGATCTACAGCAGGAGAAAGGCAGCTACACAGGGCATTGTTTATGCAAGGCAGTGTCTTTCTTCCTTTGAGTTTCCAGCGGGATTGTTCAGTCGGCAAACAGGATGAATTGACAACCCGTAAGGCAAATTCCTCAAAAGAGCAAGCAACTTTAGTAGGATATTGTTAAAACGGACCTCAAAGACGCTCCTGCTCAAGTTTACAGGTCGTGCTAGATCAGGACTTCACGGTTTGAATTAACATTTCTAATCTGCCCGAAGAAAAACCCACACTCCTTGAACTGCCTCTTTCACCTCAACAGAACCTGTTCAAAGAGATCTGTCATTGATTTATCACATTTGTATCCCACCTCTGTTCCAAGGAGCTCAGAGCTGCATCCCTCATTTTTCCTTCTTCAATTTGACCTCAGAACAACCCTGTGTAGTAGCTGAGGCTGATTTAGACCTAGACTGTAGATGCTCCAAGGTCACTCCAGTGAGTTTCATGGCACAGTAGGAATTTGAACCGGTCTCTCTTATCCTAGGTAGTTCAGCCTTCTAGCCACTACACCAGTTTTATGGATCATACCCACAGCACTGCATTTGTACAAGCTCTGATTTTGAATCAATATTTCTGTTTTGATTTCTTTTTCATCTAACTGATTCCTTGGTGGGGTCCTGACTGATTCCCCCTCCCCAACTCACTTTGGCTCCAGTGTGTTATTAATGTGTGCCAACTGGTTTTAATAGGCTTCATTGGTTTGTTTAAATTTTATTGATTTTAACCTGTATTGTATCATATCGAATTTTATTCTGTGATGCTGGATTTCTCCAATGACTGTTATCCACTCTGAGCCCGGCTTTGATCGGGAAGAGGGTGGGGCAGAAATATAATAGTAGTAGTAGTAGTAATAATAATAATGGTCTTGTATGCCAATAAAAGGACGACGACACTGGAAGAAGCAAAAACAATGAGCATTCAACACTGGGTAGCACACCCGCGGCGCACATGACACCAAGGACAGGGGAAAATGCAAGAGATCGAACAAAATGGTACAGAAGAAAAAGTGATTGTTAGTCATGATGGTATAAACACCATCCAAGAGGGATGTTGTCAATTCCTTGCCAAGGAACTGTTGCAAAAGGTCCCAGGGGGGCTGTAGTGTTTCCTGACCAGTAACATTCTGACCAATGACAGACTCAAAATAAAACTACGTTTGGGAAGTTGCTTCATTATTCCCAGGTTAAGAATCACAGTGTCGGCATGCTTATCCTCGGGAAACAGGCAACGAATTTCTTCACTCCTGCCCACAAACATGCACGTCTCAGCCAGAATCGAAACAAACCTTATGGAGCCAAAGGAAGGCTCTTGCCCTCTCCGGCTTCAGTCCGGTGTGTAAGTCAGAGCAACAAAAAAATGTAGCAGGTTACTTCCTGAGGCTGGGTTCAGAACCCCCTTCCCCAACCAAGAGCAGTGGATGTAACCAGTTTAAAAGGACAGATGTCAGTTAATGTCTATAAGCTGCAAGAGCACTTTGCTGGGTATCTTGCCAGCAAATTAATTGGATTACTCAATCAAAAGAAACTGTTGACAGTTAATGGCTTGCAACCACTCGTGAGGGTTGTTGCATGCGAGATTTCCATCTCCGTTAACCGATTAAAACACACTACCAAGTGGCGAAGTTTACTTCAGCGAGCGCGAGTTAATTTGGCTGCCGTATTAAAGCCGACCCAGCTGTTTGCGGCAGGCTGCTGCCCGCCTCAGAGCTTAGAGAAAAGCCGGTGGCTCGAACGGCAGCTCTCGAGAGTTTTGAGACTCTCGCCTGCTCGTGCTAAATTTTGTGCTGAAGCCTGTACTGTTGAAGCCTGTCTTAAGTATCTTTCTGCTTTGCTATTGATGCTTTGGGGCTTCTCTGTGTTCACTTCCAAAATGAGGGGAGAAGCCGTGGCTCAGTGGCAGAGCATCTGCTTGGCATACAGAAGGTCCCAGGTTCAATCCCTGGCATCTCCAGTTCAAGGGACCAGGCAAGTAGGTGATGTGAAAGACCTCTGCCTGAGACCCTGGAGAGCTGATGCCAGTCTGAGCAGACAATACTGAATATTGTCGAAGGCTTTCACGGTCAGAGTTCATTTGTTCTTGTAGGTTATCCGGGCTGTGTAACTGTGGTCTTGGTATTTTCTTTCCTGACGTTTCGCCAGCAGCGGTGACAGGCATCTTCAGAGGAGTAACACTGAAGGAGTGTTACTCCTCTGAAGATGCCTGCCACAGCTGCTGGCGAAACAACAGGAAAGAAAATACCAAGACCACGGTTACACAGCCCGGATAACCTACAAGAACAGACAATACTGACTTTGATGGACCAAGGGTCTGATTCAGTATAAGGCAGCTTCGTGTGTTCAACTACTGGGCGGGATACAATGATGCAGAAGGTGTGGCCAGTGGTAGGCCTCTGCCACATTTCTCCTCCCCCCAGCCGGCAAAATAATGGCCCTTTGCCAAAGCTCCAAAACAGACAAGGAAAATTAAACAGAAAACAAACTACCCTTTGAGTTCAGGTTGGCAATTTCTTTCCTAACTTTCAATGCAGACTGGGAGGAGGTGGGGAGGTCTCATGATGTATGGTGAGACCACCCTTGGAACACTGTGTTCAGTTCTGGTCGCCACTCCTAAAGAAGGACATTGCGGAGCTTGAGAAGGTGCAGAAAAAAGTGACCAAAATGATCAGGGGGCTAGAGCAACTGCCCTATGAGGAGCAGTTAAAACGCTTAGGGCTGTTTAGCTTGGAAAGAAGGCAGTTAAGGGGAGACATGATAGAGGTCTATAAAATTATGCATGGTATGGAGAGATTGGACAGGGAGAAGCTTTTCTCCTTCCCTCATAAAACTAGAATGTGGGGTCATCTGCTGAAGCTGGAGAGCGACAGATTCAAAACAGATAAAAGGAAGTATTTCTTCACACAATGCATAGTTAAATTGTGGAACTCCCTGCCCCAGGATGCGGTGATGGCTGCCAACTTGGAAGGCTTTAAGAGGAGAGTGGACATGTTCATGGCGGAGAGGGCTATTCATGGCTACAAGTAAAAATGGATAGTAGTCATGATCCATACCTATTCTCTCCAGGATCAGAGGAGTGTGCCCATTATATTAGGTGCTTTGGAACACAGGCAGGACAATGCTGCTGCAGTCGTCTTGTTTGTGGGCTTCCTAGAGGCACTTGGTTGGCCACTGTGTGAACAGACTCCTGGACTTGGTCTGATCCAGCATGGCCTTTCTTATATTCTTATGAGCCACCACAAAAAGGTTCTGCTCCTTGTTGATGACAAGCTAAAGAATGAGGTATACCCTGTGAAATCCTGACACGAATGTGATGCACTCGCAGACACTTATTCTTATTAGGCAGCCACATGCTGTACCTTGGCCACCCTTAAGGGCAGTCTTACATAAAGCGGTCTAATTGAAGAAGAAGAAGAGTTGGTTTTTATATGCCGACTTTCTCTGCCACTTAAGGAAGAATCAAACCAGCTTACAGTCCCCTTCCCTTCCCCTCCCCACAACAGACACCCTGGCAGGTAGGTGGGGCTGAGAGAGCTCTATCAGAGCTGTAACTTGCCCAAGGTCACCCAGCTGGCTTCATGTGGAGGAGTGGGGAAACAAATCCAGTTCACCAGATTAACCTCTGCCACTCATGTGGAGGAGTGGGGAATCAAACCCGGTTCTCCAGATCAGACTCCACCTCTCCAAAGCACCGCTCTTAACCATTACACCACATTGGCTCACAGAATTGAGAAGCAACCGAGGCAGAAATAAGAGGCAACACCCTTGTTTTCCGGCAATGGGCACACAGTTGGTGTACCAGTTTAAGATAAGAAGCACTGCAGACCACAACAGCACTCATGCCACAATAAGCTGGCCTCGTTTCTATTCCATATGTGGAAAAGTGCTATCAAGTCACAGCCGACTTATGGGGTCCTGGGTTCTGAACTGGGAATAAACTACTGTTTAGAATTCTGGTTTGTGGGGAAGAATCAAACCCCAATTTGTCACAAATAAACTCTCTTGTCTGCAACACATCCAATTATTAGCACCGGCTAATCTTGGTTATAAGCAGAAATGCAGATGGGAAATGATCACTCTGAACATATCTGCATTAACTTGGACTCTTGACAACAGCAATAATTATTTATAAAAGCCCTACAATTGCTTGGCACTGCACAAACATGATTCTAATCCTAAACAAGCCTGAAGTCTGTGAAGTTAATTATTATAAAATTTCCCTTACTTGTTACTTGATTGAAAAACAAAGGGAGGGGGGAAAATGGAACTTAACCAAAACTTCTAGCAGTCACTTCACTATATCTGTGCCTAGATGTCTTTAAAAAAATCATTCTATACTTTTGCTGTTTCAAGATCAGGACTTCTGGCAATACTGTAGCTGTTGATGGTTTGCCGCAAGAAAAACAACATTTAAATTCTTCAGGGGACAAGGGACTAGTCCAGTGGTTCCCAAACGTTTCGGGCTACCGCCCCCTTGATTCCACAAACTCATCCCCAGCACTCTCTAACCTATCCTATAAAAAGCATTATTCAAAATAGGGGTTGGCATGACTCACTAAAGAAGATAATAATAATAAAATTTCAAAACAGTAACAATTAATTGCACATCTATTCAAAATCAAATTAAAACTTTTTAGTTGAAATTTATTCACTCCATGATCACTTCTACTGAACTGATGAGCCTGATCCAGTGGTACCAGCTCTTCAAAGTCTGGAAAAAAATTCTGATAGCTTCCACCAAATTTGACAGCATGGTGCCATAGCTTGATCTATTGTAAATCAGTGAACAACACAGTTGAAGGGGCCCATCTCTAGCACCCCCTACTGCTCCCTTAACTCTTAGTGCGCCCCAGGTAATCACACCGCCCCCCAGGGGGTGGTACTTCCCACTTTGGGAACCACTGGACTAGCCCAATATAGGTTTTATTAAAATATGGCAACAGCTAACAAAGGACAAGTTCTAGGACCTTCTTAAGCAGCCCAAAAATGTTCTACCTACATCTTTGTGCTTACCAGTTGTGGATTCAGATACCACCAGTCATTTGTGAAGCAGAAGTAGTGACCCAGCCTGTTGGACGCCAAAGACCGAAGTTACAAGATACAGAGAGACAGCCTGACTACAAGAAAGAGGAACTCGCTGTCCTGTGTCAGAAGAAATCACTATTTTTGTTGATGAAGAAACACACATAAAAAAGCTGACTCTTGAGAGGAAGAGGCAGAAACTAGGCCAAAGATCTAAGCTGCCTTTTTGATTTAAAAATTACTGATGCAATCTTTTAACATGATAATTCCCAGATTTTTCTAGAGCAATAGGAGAAGGCAGCCCAAGAGACATTTTGACACCCAACTAGCAAGTTGATCCACTGTTTAGGATTTAAGCAAGTCATGTTATTGCAGGTACAGCAAATGTAAACTTCAACAAATGAAGAATCGAGATTCTAAGATCTACTGAGATTATTTATTTACGTTATTTATAGTCCACTTTTCTCACGTATTACACAAAATGAGTCAATACAATCAACAGATGGGACATTTAATAAACAATGCAACAGGATGAAGGTTGTATAATCAACTAGAAGTCTCAAAACAGAACTGAAGCAGAGCATAAGTCTTAACATGACACATTAAATTATGCCTTGGGCTAGTTACAGCTCTCTTAGAGCTCTCCCAGCCCCACCTACCTCACAGGGTGTCCTGTTGTGGGGAGGGGGAGGGAAGGCAGTTGTAAGCCGGTTTGATTTTTCCTTAAGTGGCAGAGAAAGTTGGCATATAAAAACCAACTCTTCTTTTTTGCTTTTGTCTGCAGTGCTGCCTGCACGTAGCCCCTTTGGCTGAGAGGCTGTAATTCTCCTTGCAACCATCTTGTTTTCATAATAAGCTCTGGCTCAAGACAGAACTAATGAGGCTGCTCAGGTCCTAGTGATTGTCCCGAGCAAGGTTTTACTGTTTGTAATCTTCATCCTCACAACAACCCTGTGAAGCAGGTTAAACAGATGGCAGACCAATGGCAGAGCAAGGATCTGGACCTGAGTCTCCCTGGTTTAAGTTCTAACATTCAAGGCACTATGCCATGCTGGCTGCCACTTTAAACCCATCCACAAGGAGCCATCTCTTTTCATATGAACACATGAAGCTGCCTTATACTGAATCAGGCCCTTGGTCCATCAAAGTCAGTATTGTCTAAGACCGGCAGCGGCTCTCCGGGGTCTCAGGCTGAGGTCTTCCATATAAATAACTACTTGCCTAGTCCCTTTAACTGGAGATGCCGGGGATTGAACCTGGGACCTGGGACCTTCTGGTCCACAGCCAATCGTTTCCTGTAATGTGCAGCCACTGGGGGAGACACTCAAGTTTTAAAAAAAATTGCAGTCACTAGACCCAAGAGACTTCCCCCAGCTGATGGCATAAACTGATAATGCTCCACAGCATCCTCTGCAAACTAGCACAAGGGTACCAAGACAAGCCTATCAACAGGGGAAATGATCTCAAGTGTACCTTACTGCACTAAGCACTACTGGAATTCTGCACGGGACAACGTTTCGCTTCATCTAATACAAGCCACTACATATTTCATTGCTTGTCTTCGTTAAGAATTCATGCTGCTTTACGCAGGCATACATTTTTCATAAGAGCAACACGGAACTCTCTCACAGGTGTACAAGGAAAAAAAATCTATTATCTTCTGCACACCTAGAAACAACGCTTCAGCCAAGACACTAATCCTGCAAAGCAAACATTTTGATAATTGCTCTCTTTGGAACATCACCTCAATGTGCTTCTAATAACAGCGCTTCATTTCTCAAGGTGTCCGATTAGATTGCTGCCTAATCAAATTCCTGCTTTTTAAAAAAAATGACACGGAATGAGAGTCTACATCAAAAAAGAAATTCTCCAAGGCTTTCATCCCATAGGGGAAAAAACCCATAAGACACTTACTAACCAGCAGTACCATTCAGGAACGGCATCATGCATCCATCCCCCTCAGGAGTATGTCAAAACATGCAATTATTTCTCTAATTCTGACCAGCTCACTGGTTCCTACACGTCAAGTAACTATTCCCGTAATGAATTGCTTTGACATATTGTTAAATATGCATGCCAAAGGCCCAGATCAGTCGGTAAGAAGAAGTTTGGCCTTTATGAGCATTGCTATAATTCGGAGACATAAAAGACAAACTAACTAACTAACTGCTATTCATACACTTTTGCTATTTAATTCCCTTTATCTACCCAGTCTCTACCGAAATACTGTGGTGGAACCCCCAGATGCCAAGCAAAATATTCAAGGAGCAGAAATTTTACTAAGAGACAGGGGGAAAGGCATTTACTGCCCCTTCTCAGATAGCCCACAAAAATTACTGTTTTCTGTCTCATTGACACATTTATCACTCACTTTTTTCTGAGAGACCTGACAAACTACACTTGCCGCCTGAGCTTATTACAGCCCCACTTAAAATCAAATATTGCACTGGGCGCTTCCCTACCCTGCCACATTATTGGCTGTTTGCCTTGTGGGTCCCCCTGCCCCATCCCATCACCATCCCGTCAGGTTACCAGGGCAGTGGGTAGAAAGAGAGCAGCAGCTCTGTGTTCCCCGTAACTAGTCCTCGATACAGCTGCAGGAGAAGTGCATTGCATTTTTTTGCTCAGCCCAAGGGGAGACACCCCCCACCAAGCTTTGTACGAAAGTTAGAGCTAGTCAAGGAATTTGAGCATTACAAAATCTGGATTCTTTCTGGATCCATTCTTGTCATTCCAGCACCACCTCAAATTGAGTGCTTATTGTGCAAATGTACATATATTGGAAGTCAAAAGGGCACCAGGAACTTGTACTAGGCCACCAAAAATATATGCCAGCTATTGCACACTGGAATCAGACGTTTCCTAAACTATTTTATTTACAATGTTTACACCCTGCCTTTTCATCCGATCAGGCGGCTAACAATTAAAACGGCATAATAAAAATACATCATAAAACCAATAACCACCTAGTCTTGCATTTGAGTAAATACTGTAAAAAAAAAAAACCCACAGCTAAAGATACACATAGAAAACAAAACACAGTCAATAAGGCATGAAGGAAAGATCATTCAGGGAACGCCAGACCAAACACAAAGGTCTTTTCCTGTTAGCAGAAGACAGTGATAAAAGGGGACAGACAAATATCCCTGCAGAGGGAATTCCATGACTTTGGCACCACAGCTGAGAAAGTCTTCTCATATGGGCATACGTGTATAAAGCACCATCAAGTCACCATTGACTTATAGTGACCCCAGCAAAGGCCTTTCAAGGCACGTGAGAAGCAGAGGTGGTTTGCCATTGCCTTCCTCTGCACAGTCTTCCTTAGTGGTCTCCCTTCCAACTACTGACCCCGCTTCGCTTCCGAGACCAGGCTATACCACGCTGCCATCCCTCATGCAGGTGTAGCCGGCCCTCAAGGTATACCTTCCAGTTCTGAGCAGCAAAGAGCACACATTTGAAATGCAACATGTGCTGGTGGCCAAGACGCATGAAAGAACATCAGCATAAGAACATAAGAAAAATCGTGCTGGATCAGACCAAGGCCCATCAAGTCCACCAGTCTGTTCACACAGTGGCCACCCAGGTGCCTCTAGGAAGCCCACAAACAAGACAATGGCGGCAGCACCATCCTGCATACATGTGCGCAGCCCTCCTGAGTCTTTGGGCAACTGGCTGGATTCTTATTTAATTCCCCTCCAGCATGGGGACACACAATTTCAAAGCAGCCATGCATGAACTTTCATGAGGGAACGCCCTGATTGTGACTTCTCTTACCAACTGTAATTTGATTTGGAATGGCATCATTTAATCCGCCTTTGAAAGCCAACTACAATTCTTTAAAGATTACGACAAACCTCTAAAGTCATTATTAATGACTCTCCCTTAGCAACAGGAGCTACAGAAAGACCAGAGGAGAATGAGATATAAATCAAAATGTGATGGGTACATTAAGGCTGACATTTCCAATATTTTGCTTGTCTCACACTGCTGCCTCTCGTTATCACCCTTTGTTCCATATTTTATTTATTCTATGTGATTAACTTTATATGGATCTGTTAAAAACATGACAGCCTAACATTGTTATACTAATTGAAATCTATTCAGCTTGATTTGCCAGTTTGTTGTTCAACAACAAACAAAAATACACACTCACTTAGCTGCTCATAAATGGGAGAAAGGGCTGGTATGCTTACTTGAAAAAGCATGAACAAGGCAACTTTTGATTTTTTTAAATAATTGCTAAGAAATACAGTAAAAAAAATGAACGTATGCACACCACTGAAGGTTGACTTACATGATCAAAGCTGTGCAATGAAATAGCACCAGTTTTTCGAAGGCATTGTGTACCTGCTATAAAAATATGTTTGAAGTACAAACAAGTCTTTGTGCTTTTATGTACAAGATGAGAACACCCAGCAGCGAGGATTCACATGATTAAAAACAGTGTCCAGGGACAGCTCAGTGGCAAGGAGCCTCTTTAGCACAGGCCCTTGATGTTTTCTTTGGACAAAAGCACACGCCTGCATCCGCTGCAGTAGTCTCACCAATAAGCTGTTAGTCCAAAGAATATCTTATCAGCCTTGTAATTGGCCATTGGTGGGGGTCAATACAGTCAAGTGAACCAGTTCACGGGTAGCCATGTTAGTCTGTCACTATCAGTAGAAAATAGTCATCCAGTAGCACCTTAAAGACTAACAATTTTTGGCAGGGTATGAGCTTTCGTGAGCCAAGGCTCATTTCTTCAGATACAGCTAGAAAGTGATTCCATCTATCCTTAAGTAGAGATGAGTGAATTAGACACACAATGGCATCATAAACGTCAAAAGCAAGTAAATGACATTAGCAGGTGTGATTGGATTAGGTGTGATATGCAGAGGGGTAGTAGGCATGAAGAAATCAGCATTGGTAATGAGACAGGAATCTCATATCTCCATTAAGTCCTGGAGAATGCATAGTTTGAGCTTTATTATTAGTTGTAATTCAGCAGTTATTTTATTTGGTGGAGCTGTAAGTTTTGGCCTGTGGCTCTTTGACTGGGGCGCAGGTATTATATACAAGCAAGAAAAAGGTGTCGTCCCCCCACTTGAGAGAGAGCTACACCACTTACTTACTTGAAAGCCAGTAGCCGTGACTGACATAGAACAATACCTGTTGGACGTCTATAACCTCTGCATACCATGACTATGCCCTGGACAGTTGTGTAGCTTCTCTGTGGACATCAGAATGTTGATTTATGAGGTGCTGGGGAGGTAGCAGCTGGGTGAAATCTTTACCTGGAAGAGGATGTTTGAGGAATGCACTATTCCAGTGCAAATGGAACCTGATAGGGATGGGGGTGGGACTTATCAAAGAGGGCCTGTGTTTGACAAGGTTGTTTGCTGCCTGTTTAACCTCCATAACATCCCAAGAGCTGACGATACAGGGGCCCTTCCCCCCCATCTGCACTAATATTGTGCACCACCAGATCAGTGACACATAAGAGACCAACCACCAAACAGGTGGCAATTTCCAAAAAACTTAACTATTTCATATCAGCTGTTCACACTCATTTCCACAGATCACAAGAATGCTACTCTTAGATGCTATAAGCAGGGAGCCTCACTCATTTTCAGTTTGCTGCAGGAGATAACTAACCACTGCATTCTCGCAACAGTCGCGTACGCCTTTTGTGTTACCCCTTAGAACAGAGTTTGCATACTGAGTACAGATTCATAGGATGCTTTTGGCATGGTAAGATGCAAACTGAATCAATCTGCATGGCATTATGAGCCATCTGATTGCTTCGTCACATTCCCAAATTACATACATTTACTGTGTCACTGCAAAGCTTTAGAAAACAGCTGAATGGAGCAATCACCAAGTCTTTATCGGTTTTTGCCAACAAACCTAAAACACCAGATTTCAATTTTTTTAGATAAGGGTCTGCTTTCAACTCCAAGCTGCTACAGGTGATTTTTTTTACCACATATGACTGCTGGGGGAAAAATACATTCTCTTCTCTCTCCTCCATCTTTTCATCTTGTTTAAAAGTAACTTAAAATGTCACTGATGAGGCCCATTTTAGCATGTTGCATGATCCAACTGACAATCTTTCAAAACATTCATGTTCATCACATCTGCTTTGCCAAAGGTTGAACGGCGACATGGATCAAGCCGACCCACTATTGTTTGCACTAAAATTAATTCGTAAGAAACTTGTAAGTTCCACCACATAGCTCATGGTGGGCATTGTTTGCTTATGAGGCACCATTGTATGCATGGTGCTCACTTCCAAGCATGCCCTGGCTTCTTTTTCCTACATATGCAAAAACAACGAACCAAAAGAATCAGCATTGATCCCTGAACTGTTCCCAGCACTATGAAGTGTGAGTTAAGCTTCAGAATCTCACGCACAAATTAAACAGCCCTTCTCCCACAGCTTTGCATTTCGTATTCATTTACAAATTCCTCTTTACATTCATCTCATGGGAAAAGTATTTCATCTGCACAGTCATATTAATTACTCTCCAAAAACATTTGGCTAGAACCCCATGGCTCGTAAAGAGATGAAAGGGATATGAAGGATCCATGCTAGATTTACAACATGTTTTTTTCATTTGAACCATGCAGTGATGTGACAGTTCCACACTGATGTTCACAAAAAGAAATGGTTTAAGAATGGCTTCAGTTATGTTTACTGATGAAGAGTATTAATGTAATAAGCTGTATATAGGGCATTTCGGATCTGTTCTAGGGAAACAAGGCCCTTACAGTGGCAGTTTCAAGCAGCTCTTCTTTCATGTGTGCATAAAGACAGTAGTCTTCTGAGTGGCTTTAAACCCCCCTTAAAAATATACAGGGGCAACACCTGGTCCAAATGACCACCTGGCAGCGTGTTCTTATGGAGGGTCTGTGGTTAAGCTTTACGTTTAGAATGGGAGACATCTACGGTGCTAGAAAGCTTTTTCATTAAAGAAAGGGTCCCCAGCATGGTACTGATAGCATACGGGCCTGCCTAAATCTCCAGGACTGGACCTGGCAACCCGGTATGCAAGCGCACAGACTGCTTTCTAGCCGCACGCCTACCTCAAACGCTACTGGGCAGGCGCGGCGCGACTCATTTGAAACTGACACAGCTGCTCTTGCCAGCCCGGGCAACCAGCTACTAGGAACCAGATGCAAAGGGCTGTCTCTTGTGAACCTGAGAGGAGCCATGTTCCTGTACATCTCTGTTTTAGAAGCAGCCATTTCGCAAAGAGCTGACAGCCACGTACCCAATGCGAGCTGCTCCCCCTCCCAACTTCCTCCGTTGCTCAATGAGTCGTTAGCAGTAATCCTGATATCCAGATGAGTCATCCCTCCTGTCCAGCTGCAGAGACCCCAGGACATTTGCACAGATCGCACCTATTGTTCCGGAATGTAAATCCCATCAGCAGAAAGATTCTTGACCATCTCGGGTTGCGAAAGCCATTGGAATTATAATAGATTTCCAAATTCTCACTACCCTGCCCCGGTAGACACAGCTTAATCCTTTTGTCCACCTTTTTGCCACCTGGGAACCTGGGAGGGGTCAAACCCCCTCTTCCCGCCCCCAGAAAACAGTATAAGTAGGATACCCCTGGCCCATTCAGGTCACCCTTAGGTCTTTCCTGGCACCTTTGCCGTTACTCTGTTGGTTTGGTTTCGCGAGCCTTACCACGCTCCCTCCCGCCTTGCTGGTCAAGTCCACGGGAACCCCTACCCCCATCTCGGTCTTCCTTTTCAATCTGTTCATAGTCTGCGTGAGTTGGACAACACCTCATCTAGATAAGGTAAATATATTGAATCTACGATATCCTGCCAAATTGGCAAACTTCTCTGTACTACTGCCTTTATTTACTAGCTTCTTGTATGCTTGTAATGCACCATTTGAATGCCTGAATACATAAACACTGTTTAATTTGGAACTCCTAGTCTCTGTCTTTATTCAAACGTCTCATTAAACGGATTCTGGTATAGTTGAGTGCGAGATCGCTATAAAAATACATAGTTACCGATTGCTCAGCTAATTTCCCCATATAAAGGAGCAATTCGGCTAACAGATTACTGGTGGAGGAATGCGGGCACTCCTGCACGTCTGAATACATGCGAGTCGGCACGTGTGTATTTAGCGTGTTGACGTAGGAAAAAGTTTTTGAGACGCTTTGAATTTTGACCAGTTTTTCACAAAAAATCAATTGTCACGTGAAACGACAGTGTGTGTGTGCCTGAGTGTGTGGCTCTAGTGAGCGCTATCTTGTGGGTTGGCTTCTCCCCCCTTCATTCTTTCAGCCCTAAGTCTAGCCGCCAGCTGAGCTATCTTCTCAGCAAAGCAAGGAGACTGAACGGCTTTGCCCTGGGAACCACCTCTCTTCGGAGACTCCCCATTTGAACGGCTGTCTGGGTTGGGTGTTGCAGAGTAGGGTTGCACGTAGACATCTGCACCTACACGTAGGCCAATATAATATTCCCCCCCCTCCTTGAGAAATCCCCCGAGAGGAAACGATCTCTCCTCTCCTCTCCCACATCACCATTACCAGGCTTTGCCTGCTGAATATTATTTCACTCACCCCGGACGCGGAGTGAGGTTATTGGGCGAGTAGAAGCGCCCCAGCACAGGGTTGAAATCACCCAGAAAGACCTAGGACGGAGGAGTGGCCACTCCCGCTAGGCTGGGATACGCAGTTTTCTCTTAGGAGTTCTGCCAGGAGTATCCCCAAGTGGAACGCGCACCAGTCCCTTAGGAGCGTGCCAGGAGCGTTGCCACTAATACAGGGTCCCCAAGTGGAACGTACATCCGTCCCTTAGGAGTTTGCCAAGAGCGTTCCCACGACAGAAGGGTTCCCGAGTGGAGCGTGCACCCGTCCCTTAGGAGAGTGCCAGGAGCGCTACCGCGACTGAAGGACATTCCTCTGATAAAGGTTGTCCCCATGTGCTGAGACGAGCCCGTCTCCCTTAGGAGCGAGCCTGAACCGTCTCCCGCAAGCACCAATCAAATGTGCTGAGAGGAGCCCGTTTCCCTTGGGAAGCGAGCCGGAACCTTCTCCCGTAAGCACAGAAACGCGCTCTCCTTCCTTAGAGGGACAGCCAGGAGCGTTTCCCAGTTTTGAAACCAGCAGTTTCCCTTAGGATATCTGCCAGAAAGTTAGTGCAAGGTCTACCATGACCACATTGAAAAAAAGAAAAAAAAGCCGGTTCTCCTTAGAGGATCTGCAAGGTAACATCTCCCCTATTAAGGCAGGCTCACCCTCCTTAAAAGGGAATATTAGAGCCAAGTCCCAGCAACGCCTGCTCTCTCTCTAAGTTAAAGTGTAGCTCAGTTTGAATCCTTGAACCCTCCTTCCGTGCTGAGCTGCTAACCCACAGCCAGCGATTTAGAAAATCCAAGGAGCCCTGATTGACTCAAACCCACTTCCTTTGCGGTGAAAATAAAAAGGGCAACTTGTTGCCAAATCCCCCGCCATCCTGCAAAACCCACAGGGGGCATTTTAATCCAAAGAGATCAATTCAGGCTCAAACCCCCCCCTCCTTTTCTCCACTGAGAAGCATTGTTTTTTGCCTTACACGGATCAGCCAGAGTGATCCTGCCCTTCCCTGAGCTATAGTTTACCATGGCAGAGAAATTGAACAGTGACCCCAGCCACAACAAATTAAAGAAATGGCTGCCAAAATTGGGTGGGTCCCGTGGTGGTCTTTCGGGGTGCAGTATCGGCAACAGCAACCCAGTTAGATCCCGGGCAACTGGTGCTTTTAGTAAGCACTGTGAAACCTCTCAACCTAAGTACCAGGAAATGTGTGAAAAATCAGGAACCAGCACACAAGAAAATGAAAAACTAAAATCAGTAGAAAATGAACTAGAAAAAGAGAGGAATGAGTTATCTCATGCTCTCCTCGAAACACAAAAATAATTAAATCAGGTAAAAGGAGTGCTGATTGCTGCTCTAAGCAGGATCACCTCTCTGCAACAGGAACTAGACCATTCAGGAGCCAAAATTCAGTCTCTCCAGCAGAAGCTTCTGACCCAAGACAAAATTATTAAAAACCTTACTGTCTGCCCCCCCCCCCCCCAAAAAAGACCGGACAGCAGAGGATCACCATTCCCTCAATTGACAAAGGGAACCAGCAGCCTCTTCCCCAACTGAGAAGAGCTCGCTGCAAAGTTACTAACTGACCTACAGCCCCAGGAACACCAGAATGCGAGGCTGAGCTCAAGTAGCTTTGAAAGTACGATCAGACACCATTGAATTTCATGCTAAAGGAAAATGCTGTTCCAAGCAGCCCGCTGGAACTAACCTGGGATATTCCAAGCTTCTTGAGTATCCCTCCTTTTCTCCCCCTTGTGTGAGTGAATGCATGTGTGAATGTTTCCCCCCCTATATTTTGAGTAAGAATTAAGAAGTCCAGACCATGTTCAAAGAAAATGCTGCCTCCCCATCCTAAGGGAATGGTAAAGTAAATCATTTTTGCTCCCTCTGTAGGGAATAGAAGGGCACCAGCACCAGCCCAAGTTTAACCCTTTCTCCGCAGGTTAATAAAGGAAAGCAAGCCTCCTCAGGGAGGACTCTTTATCTCCTGGTCTTTCTAATGTAATGCTGAATATGTGTAAAAAGTAGCCATGATGTGCAGTTGTAATAAAGCCTCCCTGGGTCAGAAAAGTCTATCTGGCACAGGAAAAGGATAATGATATAACATGTTTTTCTCCTACAGGAAATAGAGTTGTGTGTGTGATAAATATGATAAATCGATATTCAGGGTACATGCTTTTGTGAAGATCCGGCCAATCTCACAGAAACATCTGCCTAGGTTCCCCAAAAGTACAATGCGGTTTGCGCAAAATTGGCATGGGGCACCAAATGGAAATATGCAAGGGAGTGCGCTCCCCCAAGTGCCTGTATGTTTGCAAGTGAAACTAGCATGTGTGTCTGTATGAATGCTTTCCCAAGGTACCTGGGAAAGTAAGAGGAAATTATTTCCATGTGCTCGTAGAATAAATATAAAGTTAATTTTACTGCGCAGTAAAAGTCTTACATAATAGTATATTTGTCAACCTCGATGCTGTCTGTGTAAACATGTGAAAAGTGAATAATGAAGGGGAGAGCCCCGTGTGCTCTGCCCCTCCCCCCCCACAACCTCCCCCCACAGCTCCCAGCCCCTCTTCATTCGGTTTTATAGCTATTATTACTGTGTTGGAGAAACATGAAGGTGAAAGTATGTTGACATGGTGTGAGGAAAGAAGGTGTTTAGCATATAATAAATAAAAGGATGGCTAATGCTTTGGGACTGCAGCCCATAAGCAGCGGCCAAAAAGGATTGTATTGTTATAAGAAGGTCAGTGAAGAGTTTTGAAGTATACATGAATAAGATGGTCTCGAGAGTGGTAACTAAAAATAAGGTGGGGCTGCAATCCTAAATGATGCAGCAGCTGAATGAGTTCATCCAACATGGTAATAATCTGTAATCCAAGCAATAGGATTCCCCCCCCCCCATTTTTATCTTTTTGTTCCTCCAAAATGTTAGGGTTGTTTCAGGAAAACAGCAACCTGGGCTCTCTAGCCCCCTGAAGCAACCCCCAAGCTCTCATTCTAGTTGCACATTTTGGTTCTTGCCTGTCATGGCAGATCCCATTAATGCAGCTCAATGTACATCGTGCACTCTGCACATGCACAGAGATACAGTCCCTTTTGGTAACCTTTAGTTCTCACCCTTGATCCTTCCTCAGGAGGAAGCTCTCATGCTTGCTTGCAACTTAAGCTCTGTAAGAACCTTGTGATTTGCTCAGTTTTAGCAAACTCACACCAGGACCTCACTAAACGTAAAACCCAGGTGCTCTATTTTTAAAAGATGGATTTTTGCTTTAATTTGGTAAACAGTTTGGAATTTGATTTTTGTGTGGATAACCCCTGAGTATCAAGACTCACCAAAATCTCATTAGGAACAGGGAAAGCCCCATTGCTCTCCCTCCCCTCGCTCTTTAGACAAACTGGAACCCACCCCGGCTTCCAAAGTGCACTCTGCATATGCCCAGTGGTGCCACACAGCCTTCTGGCGCGGGTACACCTCACGGAAACAATCCTTTCCTCCTCATGTATTCAGAGGAAAGGAGGGGGGGAGAAGATATCCAATCTACTTTTATCTTTGAACCACTGCTATTTTTGAATTTGGAACTCTTTAAAGGAAAGAAATATAATCAATTTTTTTAATGTTGAAGTCGAGTTGAAGTTTTTACTCGATTTGAAGTTGATTTGAAGTTTTGAATTTGGACCTTTTTTTGAAGAGAGAAATATCAGATTTTGAGCTGGGTTCATTTTCTTTTGAATTTATTTTTGAAAATCTTGAAAAAGTCCTGATTTTTGTTTGTTTCAACCTAGCTTCTTCATTCCCTGGCATGCTAACAAGGCTATCAGGGATATGAAGGGGGGGGGGTTGGAGAAGCAAACCGCCACTGGAAGGGTCTCTTCCTTCCCCTCTTGTGATCTTGTAATACAATTACCTGGCATTCATTAACAGTCTTGTTTCCTGATCCATGCCAACCAACCAGGAGAACCGGGAAGAAGAGTAACCCCCCACCAATTCTGTTCTGTTTACAGTGTTCAACTTTCTCTCCTTTAAGAAACTTCAATGCTTTATGCATATTACAATGTGTACTGTCTTTGATTATTAATGGCAGCCTGCATAAGGCTGCTCCCTGATCTAACTTGCTCAAACGCCACTTGTCTCTATCATATGAATACCTGCCTGCTTTGTAAGAACTTAATAAACAACCAGGTACTTCCTCCCCTTGGGAAACAAGAGGAAGAGGAACAAAAAGTCTTAATGCTCTATTTTAGCCTTGCAACTCTGCTCTCAGCAACCAATGCTAGTTATATACATGCCTGCTAGCCTTTTTTTTTGCTAGATTTCTCCCTGCAAGGACCCTTCTACCAGAAGAGCTGACTGCATTCAGCTCTCTCCGCCTCAGTGTTTTTGTTTGATTGTTTGCCTTGCCTTAAGGTGCAATGCAAATGCAAAGCACCCCCCAAGCCATCAATGTGTCTAAGTAATATTGTTAAGTATGCAAGCCTCTACTCCCGGGCACCCGCAACTACTGCTGGAACTCCCTGCTGTATGCTCCTTTGTTCCTCTATGCCACCTCCAGGCAGGAGACTCCTGGTCAGCAACAATCCTGCTGCAAGCCAGCCTGCTGGCAAGGTGCCCCAAAGGTCGCCAAAGGAGGGAGGGTAGTCAACAATGGGCTTGCGAGAATGCACAGGGAAGGGAACAACTAAGAAATCTTTCCTTGCTGACAGGGCATAATTAGAAACTGGATTTCTGCTTTAAAAATAAGTGCATCACCCTCCAGTATAGCCAGGGTTGCATTCAAGTCTGTGCAACCCTAGTATCTATGCACTAAGGTAACTGGTTCAAGTGGGACCCCGCACTGATATTTATATCCAGGGCTCCCCTTTTGCCAACCTCCTGGTCAGACCCGAACATCCCCAAAGAAGATATCTGACAACTGATCCAGCCGCTGCTGCTTCAGGGGCTCTCGCCAAAGAGGGAGAGGGGTGATTTTCATATGTGTATTCTTCAATATGTACAATACAGGCTGCAAGGGCCAGCCCCTTGGAGCCATGATGTCCTGTATGTTTAAGTCTATGAACTCCCCCATATGTTTTATACTATTGTGATCTAACCATCAGAACAAAGTAGTTCCTCCAGCCTAAACCACTGAAAGGTGCAGCCAATTAAGCATCAGATCCTGGTAGCACAAGCCTGTTTAACTGTGCTGATTATTTTTCTGGGGTGCTGGGTGAAACGGCAGCTCAGCAAGCTGGAGGTCGTAAATCGCACCACCCCACTATCATATAAGCCGCTCTAAAAGGAAGGAAGGAGGGGAGGAGATGGAACTCTCCACTTCTCCACTCCCCCCCTCCTGTGTGTCTGTGTCTGTGTCTGTGTCTGTCTGTCTCTCTCTCTCTCTCTCTCTCTCTCTGTCGTCTAGCAATTTTATCATTATTATTGTGGCAAGTAAAAGTGTGTAACACAGATATGCCACTCAAATGGAAAAGGTGATGAATTAAGTTTTAAAGGTTTTAATTGTGCAAAGGCATAAATATGAATGATTGTAATGCCTAGTGCTAAGTGCAGAGGCCTCCCCACCTCCGGAGGTCTGCCAAGATCAAAGCATGCTGTGCGCGCACACCTAGATGAATGTCATATTGTTGTTTGCATCATGTGAATGTTATGAATTTTAGTCCTCACCAGGGAAGGTGAGACAGCCCCCCCCCAAAGAAAGAACCCCCCAGCATTCCAAAGCCCCCTCTAGTTGGGAATGAGGGAACACTCCCCCTTCCATCAATTCAAGATCTATTCTTTAACATTTAGAGTGGGGTTGTTATTGGCCAAACCCCGGGCACAAAAATTGAAAAGGTTTTTCTCTAAAGTTGGCTCCGCTAGTGGCGTGTCATCACACCCACCGTAAAGGCGGGAACCTCCATGCAACTACCGATTTCAGGCTGTTGAAGGAGAGACACACCAATTGCTGGAGCAGAAGAAAAACCCTGGGGAAAATCAATGAAACCTTACAACGGTGGGGTGTGCAAACACTCGGGCCATCCTGGTTTTGGACGGCCCACCCACCAATGCAGGAAGGCCTCCACTGCCACCGCATGGTCTCCTAAAGACACCCGCCTTGAAATCACAGGGGCCCCCTCCCACCGAAAAACAAACATTCCCCTGGAAAGCCAGCACCCTTCTCTGTGTCAAAAATCTGCCGCTGTCTCTTTAACGGACAGCACCTAGGCTGAATACCTGTCTGAACACCAGGAGCAGTCAGTTACCCATCAAGCCCCTGGACTCAAAAATTTGCATAAGCCGGACCCTTTGGTGCAGACCGAGTCTGCGCAGTTTTAGCATGAAGTCCCCTCGCCCCCTCCCCTTGGAGCGTACCAAGTCAAGTATAGGAAATGTTGTTGTATATGCTGCTTTGTTTAGTTAGAATTCTATCTTTTACCAGTATAGGAGAGGTCTCCCCCCGAGAAGGCGATTCCGGCTCCTGTAGAATCGCCCTGTTAGGAAGAGACCTCAAGGTCCTGGTTACATAGTTAGCCCGCTCAGTGGGCTGACTATCCAAAACCAGAATGATCCGCGTGCAATCCAGAAGGCCCACCTGGGCCTAGTGGTGAAGGACCGCATTTACTGGTGGGTGTGAGGACATGCCACCAGGGAAAATTAGCTTAGAGCTAATGGATTGCGCCTCGGTCTAACTTGGTCCCCTAGCCCCGGTTACCTTCTGCAAACTGTGTCCAGCTAAACCTCTCATCTAGTATTTTTCCCATATGTATAAGAATAGGAAACCAGGAAAGGCCTTACAGACACCTGGATATAGAAATGTTATTGCAAAGGTTTTATTAGGAAATGTGTAAATGTATTGTGTACCATAATACCCTGCGCCTTATGCAAAATGCCTCTCCTCCCCCAAAATCGCCTCCAACGTGATATCAGTAAAGCGAAGGTCCGCAGCTCGAAAGGCCGCGAGACTAGGAATGATTGACACCTTTCCCTTACGGAGAAATCCGAGAAAGGCCGGCCTTTGCCGATAGGACCGCATCCGGGCTCTTTCCCCCATCTGTTAAGTCTGTTCTTTGACCTTCATAGGCGGGGCTACCCCTTTTTGGCTTGCCCCTTTGGAAAAATTGGCTGGGAACAGTCAGGAATTTGATGGCAGTTTCACTATGGTACTCGCGGGAATGGAACTGTCTGATCTGGCCTATGCCTTGGAAGCCAATGCCAGTTATTGTCGGGCCGGTTTTGGACCACCAGCCCACGGCCAGCACTAGGCCGGCTCGGTAAAGAGCAGGGGCTAGAAAGTCCTCCGGGTCCACGACAGCTGTAGACGCACCTAGCATGGCGACCGACTCAAAATTGCAAAAAGCCCATGCTAGGAAGGTCAAAGACAGACCTAATCCCCCGCACATGCCCCTACAGGTCTCCAAACGGAGCACCCGGTGTGTAGCCGCGCTAGGGGCCCCCACAGGTGCCCCTACCCAACATGCCAGCATGCCCGCCATTTGCATACGACCGCCCCTCCAACCCTAAGGCTCTAGTTATGCATATATGTTTTACTGCGTGTGTTGTGTATATATTTTGTTTGATCTATCTTTTACCAAGAGTATTGAGGCCCTTCCCGAGGAAGCGATTCCAGCCTGACCAAATGGAATCGCTTCATTAGTCAGAGCCTCGACGGTTCGCCCGGCGGGATCATCCGGCCGAAACCAGAATGGCGCGAGTGTAAGCCAACGAGGTCACCTTTGGTGACCCGCAAGATAGGCGCCACCCCCGAGAGGTACCATAGTGAAGACCGCGCAAGCGCGAGTCTTCATGATTGATGGATGGCTATGGAAGGCGAGGGCATCCACTACAATAGATCAACCCTAAAAGGATATAGTGGGCACAAAACCAGTGCGCAGGAAGGGTCCCAGACCACTTGACCCCTTGATGACAGGCAGAGGTGCCAGAGTGAAATGGTATAGTAATCTTATTGTGCCCCTAGCATGGCCCTAGATCTAACCAGAATGCCTTGCAAGGCTGTATGTAAATCACCCCACGCCCCCTTAGTCAGGCCATCCCATACCAACCCCCGAGACAGGCGAGGCCCCGAAGAGTGCTACCGAAGAAGCACGAAGATAGCCGAGCCCAGCCGATTGCCAACGGAAGAGGCAAAGAAGATCTTTTTTTTTTAATTAGCTCCCCCCCTCTCTTTACCATGGGGAGGAGCGAACTGGAAACCATTGTGTTTATGTGTACCTTCACCCTTCTACTAGGAGGGGAACGAGATTTTCCAGATCCTAAAACGAATGCTTGTAAACCAGCGGTATGTCTTTTTATCTTTGTCTATCTGTAACTTTAAAAAGGGTACAAAGTTTTTCCTTTTTACATCCGGCAGTTTTGCCTAAGGTTTTTTCTTTGTATCCTATGTATACTATTATGACTCAATGTATATGTTTTCAGTTTGTTAGTTTAGCAATGTAAGCTTGAGTTTAGAAAACAATGTTTTATTTTGTACTGTAAGAGGAACCGGATGCTTTGATACATGCAATGCATCCGCCCTGAAATATGCTTGCAAATTTAACAATGCACACTTCTTGAGAGGTTGTCCAACTTCACTAGGCGGCCCCGTTTTTAATCTAAGGTTTTAGTATAGGACAAATGGTTCCCAAACCTCCATTGGCCAATGCAACCCGACCCCGGTGTCTCCAATCAAGACTTCAATCAACACGTGTTAGGTGTGCCGCCATTTCAGACGTTGTCTTCAGGCGGCAAGGAGGGGAATTGATAGCATACGGGCCTGCCTAAATCTCCAGGACTGGACCTGGCAACCCGGTATGCAAGCGCACAGACTGCTTTCTAGCCGCACGCCTACCTCAAACGCTACTGGGCAGGCGCGGCGCGACTCATTTGAAACTGACACAGCTGCTCTTGCCAGCCCGGGCAACCAGCTACTAGGAACCAGATGCAAAGGGCTGTCTCTTGTGAACCTGAGAGGAGCCATGTTCCTGTACATCTCTGTTTTAGAAGCAGCCATTTCGCAAAGAGCTGACAGCCACGTACCCAATGCGAGCTGCTCCCCCTCCCAACTTCCTCCGTTGCTCAATGAGTCGTTAGCAGTAATCCTGATATCCAGATGAGTCATCCCTCCTGTCCAGCTGCAGAGACCCCAGGACATTTGCACAGATCGCACCTATTGTTCCGGAATGTAAATCCCATCAGCAGAAAGATTCTTGACCATCTCGGGTTGCGAAAGCCATTGGAATTATAATAGATTTCCAAATTCTCACTACCCTGCCCCGGTAGACACAGCTTAATCCTTTTGTCCACCTTTTTGCCACCTGGGAACCTGGGAGGGGTCAAACCCCCTCTTCCCGCCCCCAGAAAACAGTATAAGTAGGATACCCCTGGCCCATTCAGGTCACCCTTAGGTCTTTCCTGGCACCTTTGCCGTTACTCTGTTGGTTTGGTTTCGCGAGCCTTACCACGCTCCCTCCCGCCTTGCTGGTCAAGTCCACGGGAACCCCTACCCCCATCTCGGTCTTCCTTTTCAATCTGTTCATAGTCTGCGTGAGTTGGACAACACCTCATCTAGATAAGGTAAATATATTGAATCTACGATATCCTGCCAAATTGGCAAACTTCTCTGTACTACTGCCTTTATTTACTAGCTTCTTGTATGCTTGTAATGCACCATTTGAATGCCTGAATACATAAACACTGTTTAATTTGGAACTCCTAGTCTCTGTCTTTATTCAAACGTCTCATTAAACGGATTCTGGTATAGTTGAGTGCGAGATCGCTATAAAAATACATAGTTACCGATTGCTCAGCTAATTTCCCCATATAAAGGAGCAATTCGGCTAACAGTACCCATGAGCACCATAGTGCCCACCAAGTGATTTTAGAAAGTGGGTGGAGCCAGGTAAGGCTCTTGCCACCGGCGGGAGGTTTTAGGGGTGGAGCCTGAGGAGAGCGGGACTTGGGGAGGGGAGGGACATACCCAGTGGAGGTCTGAAGTTTATTGTACATGGCCATATGGCTTTACAATCCAAAACATTATTACAATGAGTTAAAAATTATAAACTATTAAGATCCAGAAAATGATAAATTTCTCAAATTGCACCCAACATTCCATTTCCCATTATATTTCCCAACTATATAAGGAAGACACATTTAGGCTCTAACCATCTTTTCTTCAAAAGAAGGTTCTATTCATTAAATGGCTTTCTTTGCTGCCAAAGCAGAAAGGGCCATTTTTTGATAAACAAGAGAATCCACATCTGATATCAAAAAAATTAATTTATCAGCATCAGATAAGGAGTGTGGCATAGTTAATATATTGGCCAGGAACTTATTCCTGGGCTCAATATCTAGAGGGCAGGCCAGGATATATACAAAGACGTTGCAACAAAGACGCATATACAGATATATACAATGTATATACAAAGACATTGCAAAGATGTTGCAACAAAGACGTTGAACCAGTGGTTGGTTTTTTTGAGAAGCAACCAGCAAGAAGTTCTGTGGGCATGGTTTGAAATCACAGTGAAATGCTGCCCTAAGACCATGAGCTGTTATATCAGCCAGATAAGGAGCTCTAAGGTGGTCTTTTTTTAAAATAATACTGTACCATGGGGCAAATTTTATATGGGCGACTAAATGGCTGTCAATTAAGGCGCCTCCTTTATAGACCCATTCACGCAGGTCAGAGTTGCTCCCTGAGGGCTGAAGCAAATTGTCTGGGATGGTATAGTGGAGGAGGATGTTTTCAAGAAAATCAGAGCGAGCTTTACCCTTGTTTAGCAATAGCTGGAAACTATATTTGTAACCGGCCGTGCAGATTAAAATAATGCAGCTCCAAGCTTGAGCACAGTGTTGGCTTAATTTTCTCACTGCTCTTTCCTAGTGTATTTTTTAAAATGACTCCTCTTCTTCCCTGCACTTGGGCTTTCTCTGTGTGGTTGCACCCCACCTTTTGCAGCAGCCATTTTGTAATTGTTCCCACCACCCTGGGAATTCCAAAGAATCCCACAGGTGCCCACAAGTGGGAAAATGTTAAGAGACTCAGGGACCCTGTCTTAAAGTTTGCAATGCTGCCTGCCACAAACTGGGATCAAGAAAGCTTGCAAAAACCAAAGCAGCACTCAATCCACCCGTTCAAAGCAAAAAGAACCAGATTAAGTAATCCACATGCCATGGGTGAGTGGGTTAAATAAAACCACAACAGTGGGCAGTGGAAGATACAGGGGATAGGAAACTGGAACTGTGCAAGCAAACAAGAAGAGTTGGTTTTTACACCCTGCTTTTCTCTATCTTTAAGGAGTCTCAAACCGGCTTACAATCACCTTCCCTTCCCCTCTTCAGAACAAACACCTTGAGTTGGGGCCATGGCTCAGTGGTAGACCATCTGCTTGGCATGCAGAAGGTCCCAGGTTCAATCCCCGCCATCTCCAGTTAAAGGGATTAGACAGGTAGGTGACGTGAAAGACCCCTGCCTGAGACCCTGGACAGCCACTGCCAGTCTGAGTAGACAACGCTGACTTTGATGGACCAAGGGTCTGATTCAGTATAAGGCAGCTTTATGCGTTCATGTGAGGTAGGTGGGGCTGAGAAGAGTTCTGAGAAAACTGTGATTGGTCCAAGGTGACCCAGCGGGCTTCATATGGAGGAGTGGGGAATCAAACCCGGTTCTCCAAATTAGATTCCACCACTCTTAACCAATACACCATGCTGACTGAGCAAAGAGATGTAGTAGCAGGCTGTGTTCACTCAAAAGTGCACAACTCTGTCTTCAATATTCCTACACTAAGAAGCCCAAAGAGAATCCATTAAACAAATATCAAAGTGCAGAGCACAATACAGGGAGCATAAATGATCAACACAAAGGGATGGATCCCATGTTTTCCTTCTGCTAAGCAAGGGAAAGGCCTTCAAATCCAACCCAGTTAAAACAGAGAAGGGAAAAATAATATTGTTAGTTGCTTTAGGTCCACACTGGGAGAGAAAAGCAAGGTATAAATTAAAAAATTAGATAGATGTATATGCTAATCAGTTTTTTAAAAAGTGGATTCTATCTAGCTGGATAGGGTTGAAGGCAGCTCCTTGAAGGAAAAGCTTAAAGTCTGTTGTTTTAAAGAGTTCCAATTCAACTATGCTCCATTACCATGGCATTTTCTCACTGCAGCACTAAACTGTCCAGACATCTTAACAATGTCCCCAGTGCTCTGCCAACAAAAAATATCTAATGCAAGTTCTGTAAAAGACTGAGGACTACCCACGTCCTTTAGTTTTCTCACTAGAATCAATATTACACAATGGAACAAAATGTTTAAGAAAGGTTAACATTATGCAATAGCTCCAACAGATGGCCAGACATACAATGAAGCAATATGAAGTTCCAAAGTTATGTTTTTTTATGTCATAATGCAAGAATCAAGTCACTGGTTTCATGCCAACAGATATATATACTCCAAAAAGGAGGGTGTGGGGCTGCTTGAGGGAGGGGCCGTGGCTCAGTGGTAGAGCATCTGCTTGGTATGTGGAAGGTCCCAGGTTCAATCCCCAGCATCTCCGGTTAAAGGGACTAGGCAAGTAGGTGATGTGAAAGACCTCTACCTGAGACCCTGGGGAGCGGCTGCCGGTTTGAGTAGATAATACTGCCTTTGATGGACTAAGGGTTTGATTCAATATAAGGCAGCTTCATGCGTTCATGTGTGTTCATGAGCCTTTGGACGCCTGCAAAATCCTTTAGGGGAGGGGCCGTGGCTCAGTGGTAGAGCATCTGTTTATATAATTGTATTTATGTATTTTATATTTGGAATTTCTGGTTTAAATATCGATGGGATTTTAGTCAACTGTTGACAATTCTGTATATGACTGGCTATGTGCCATATTAATAAATAACTGACTGTATCACAGGTTCATGCCTATTATATTAGGTGCTGTGGAACTCAGGCAGCATAATGCTGCTGCAGTTGTCTTGTTTGTGGGATTCCTAGAGGCACCTGGTTGGCCACTGTGTGAACAGACCACAGGAGTTGATGGGCCTTAGTCTGATCCAGCATGGTTCTTCCTATGTTCACTTCCAATTAGTTATGACTTTTGAATATAGCAGCCTTAATAACTAATCCATCCCATTACTAATCTCTCTATACTAAATCATCTATATGTGGATTTCATTATTAGTTGTAGTTAACTGAAGTCTTCCATCTTCGGTCTTAGGGAGCCAAACATTGAACTATGTGAATGGTGTTTAGAGCCAAGCAGTTTTAGATTATGCAAGTCAGAAACTAGTTTTCACTTATATCTTTAAATGCCAACTAAAAAAGCTTCACATTTCTGTTAGAGTCCTGTTGGCTTACAAAGCAAATTTCCAGAGTTTCCTTACAATGGTCTTACCCTTGTCAGATTTCCCATTTAAAAGAACTTTTTGAAATCACTATTTTACACACATCTATTTTCAGGAGTATAATTGCATTAGGTTTAGTCACTGCCAAAAATACAAATAGCCTTGATTCTTGGAATCAAGGTTACACCACCAATTTCTGCTGACTATAGGTTAGAGCGAATTAGCTTTGAAGTGTTCCCGTGCCTTCCTGCTAGGAAACAAAAATAATTCTGTCACAGCAGAAAAAAGTGATTAGGGGGAACTGGCATTTTTTCAGACCTCATCCACAACTCAGATTTGTTCCATGCAGTGAAGGCAGTCATGAATGAATGCATACCTTTTAAGAAAGTGATTTATTTAGAACTGATAAATAAGAAGGAAAGTTTGGATAAGCATAACCAAGAATACAAACAACATAGGCTGTGTTTAGATGCCACATTATGCCAAGCCTGCATGTTCCTCCTGCTCCTTCAACGTTCTTTTCTGGTTTGATCAGATGCCTCATACAACACAGTACCCAAATGCAGACCATCCACAACCCAGGATTCTAAACTGGGAATCAACTGAGGTTTAAAACTCTGGTTCACAGGGAGAGTCAGTGTGGTGTAGTTATCAAGGTGTCAGAAACCCTAGGATCTGAGAAACCCAGGTTCGAATCCCCACTGCCATGGAAACTGGCTGGGTGACCTTGGGCCAGTCACACCCTCTCAGCCACGATCCTGGCAAGTATTTGGATGGGAGACCACCAAGGAATACCAGGGGCGTGATGCGGAGGCAAGCAATGGCAAACCACCTCCAAACATCTCTTGCCTTGAAAACCCTACAGGGTGGCCATAAGTCAGCTGTGACTTGAAGTGGGGGGGAAGGTAATTCAGATTTGTCAAGGCACTGTGGTATTGTCAAGGCATTTGGGCACTGTGGTAAATTGGGAGGTTAATCAAAAAAAAAGAGGAGTTCTGAATCAAGCCCCATGTGCAAAATGGAAGTGGGAGAAGCCACGGTGTCAGATGAGCACAGAAACAAGCTGCAAGGTTAATCGTTGCTTTCTGTGTTGTCTGAACGCAGCCTTAGTGACTGCAAATTATCTCTGTCCTTATTTCAATTGCCTCCTATCTTGTCTGTAAGAAATCCAGCGATTTTTACTTTAGGTGCAAAAAATGTTTAAGGCCAACTCCAGTGTTTCACTTGTGATGACCATCTTCTAACAATGCTTCAATGAAAACAGACTTCTACAGAAAAAGCAGGATCTAGAGTTGACGACAAATATTCTTTCTGTAACCACTCATACTTATCGAAGGTTACATATAACTAGCAAGCTCAAAACTGATTTCAAAAGGGCTAGGAACCATCAAGGTCAGACAGCTGATTTGCAGAGAACTAGCTACAGATCAATAACATCCAAATAATGCAGTTTCAATCCCCTTTGCAGCTGGATTTTACTGTGTGAAATGGCAAAATCCATTTGCAAACAATTGTGAAAGTGGATTGAAAGTGCATTATTCAGTATGTGTGAAAGTGCCCACAGTCACATCAGCTGATAACATCTACTTAAATACAGAGATGGCTATTAAGTAGGTAACCCATGTTTAGATAGCCCTAAAATTATTGTTTTGATATTTAAGGGCTATCACATTACAGTCCAAGATGCATTGCTGTACTTCTTAAGATGCAAGATGTCATACAACATTATTACTGAAGTCAGAATATATTACTGGCTGATGTATCAATTACGTTTGTTCTTAATTAAATCCAACTGATTTCCCTTCTACTGCTTACAAAAATAGACCACTGCACATTTGATTGATTAACTAACTCCAGAAATGCGAAGTATTCCATGAGAAACATAACCTGGATATAAAGTCTTTTGCAAGCTACAAATTAAAGAACAGCTTCTCTTCTCTACATATCAGCTATTATTTGCCAGTAGACGAGCAGGAATCAGAGACAAGATTCCAAACATTGACCATTTTGACATTTTGTGAAGCGCTTTGCCTGAAGCTCTGAATGAATTTCAATCGCTTACTACGGTGTGAAGCTGCAACACGTTAGGGCATATTATATAATCTCCATGACTAAAAAATGTAAAAAACTTGATCACCAGCATAAACTTGTTTTAAGGGGTGTGTGGCCTTTTGCATTTTTATTTTGCAAGCAGTCCCACAGAATATGGTAAGTTTATTATTTCCTAAAGTACTGCTTACTTGTGAACAGTGATAGCCAAAGTCTGAAAAACAAGAAGAGTTGGTTTTTATATGCTGACTTTCTCTACCACTTAAGAATCAAACCAGCTTACAATCACCTTCCCTTCCCCTCCCCACAACAGAGGTAGGTGGGGCTGTGAGAGCTCTAAGAGAACTGTGAGTAGCCCAAGGTCACCCAGCTGGCTTCATGTGTAGGAGTGGGGAAACCAATCCAGTTCACCAGATTAGCATCCACAGCTCATGTGGAGGAGTGGGGAATCAAACCTGCTTCTTCAGATCAGAGTCCACTACTCCAAACCACTGCTCTCAACCACTACACGATGCTGGTTCTCAAAGTCTGCAAGCCACTGAGCAAATTGGGCACAACAACACTGGAACAAGTGATTTACAAGACATGCAGGCAATTTGACCAAGAGATTTTAAGACTGGGGCATCAATTTGAGCATTCTTTCCCAGTGCAGGCTTTTTTAGGATCAGATGCTACATGAGAGACCAGGGTTCCAACCTCCAGGCGTGTGATCTATTTACAGATCAACAGTGTACTCCATTTTCACATGCCAGAGAACCTATGGCTCAGTGGTAGAGGACATGTTTGAATGCAGAAGATCCTAGGATTAAAGGATTTCTCAGGTACTGGGAAAGACTTCTCTTTGAGCTGCTGCCTGCCAAACACCAAGCTAAGTCTAACTCGATATAAGGCAACTTCTTATATTCATACAACCTTTTTAAAATGTGCTGTCATATTTTAATAGTTAAAATATACTTACAACAGCATTTATATTTCAAAAGACAACACAGATAAAATACTCAAAACAATGGAATATGTTCTGCAAATCCTCTACTGCTGTGACATTCCCAAGTAAGGAAGGATGTCCAATTTAGCAATGTAGTAAGGGATTTCCCTGTAAAATATAAAGGGAAAGCTATTCTAAGTGATTCCTCTAAAAGATTAATTCTATATGTGAGGCTTTTGTCCTGTACTCGATTTATGCAATGAGTCATCCCTGATTTATAATTCATCCCTTGCAAACCTGGCTTTCTCAGAGACAGCGTAGGAAGCATTTTTCAGTACCAAAGTGCAGGTTCCAGCCAACCAGCATGGCAGAGTGGTAAGAATGTTGGACTAGGATCTGCGAGATCTTGGATCCAGTCCCCACTCTGCCATGGAAGCTCACTGGGTAACCTTGAGCCAGTCACTCTTTCAGCCTAACCCTACCATACAGGGCTGTTGTTCTCAGGATAAAATGCAATAGAGAAGAACAGTGAGATAAGAAGGCTATGCTGGAACTTCCCCCCCTTCCCCCATACACTAGGATATGGGAATTCCAGATTCAAATCCTCACTCTGCCAGAGAAACTTGCTGGGTGACCTTGGGCCAGTCATACACTCTCAGCCTCGACCCTGGCACGTATTTGGATGGGAGACCTCCAAGGAATACCAGGTCTCTTGCCTTGAAAACGCTACGGCATCTCCATAAGCCAGCTGTGATTTGACAGCAAAATAAATAGGATAAAAATGCACAGATAAGATATAGCAATAACATTTTTTAAAATCCTTGTATATAGGAACTTAACACGTCAGGGAGAAGACTGGCATATAGCGTCTGTTTGTGTTAGGGTTGTCATGTCCCTCTTCGCCATCGGCGGGAGGTTTTTGGGGTGGAGCCTGAGGAGGGCAGGGTTTGGGGAGGGGAGGGACTTCAACGCCATAGAGTCCAATTGCCAAAGCGGCCATTTCCTCCAGGGGAAATGATCTCTATCGGCTGGAGAGCAGGTGTAATAGCTGGGAGATCTTCAGCTACTACCTGGAGCCGCGTTACCATCTGTATCTCCGTTGCCCGAAGACACATTGACACTGAAATTGACTATAATATGACTCTATGTCTTATATGAACCTTTTTGCACTCATTATCAGCAACTCCAGCCGATTTTTTTCTTGACGTTTGTTATTTCCTTGCTTGGTAACCCTTGTCGCTTAGCTTTATTTGGATATTAATTTCTTTGTAATACAGTTACAGCCCTGGCTGTTTTGCTGCCTGCCCTCCATTGCCTATTGCCTCATTCAGTTTTGCCTACTACTGTTTTATTTGCATCACTACCTGGAGGTTGGCAATGCTGGTTCGTGCCCTGTGGGAAGGAGGAGTACCCCCGCCCATTGTGCGGTGAGGACCAGATGCAGGAAAAACAGCACGTCAGGGGCAAGGAGATCCCCAGCTCTCGTCATCAACCGCCAGGAGGAGAGGAAAAACCCGAGTCCGGGTTTCTCCCTGCAATGCTAGATTTCTACATGCAGGGACTTTTTCCCCACACACACTGACAGGCAACCGGACCCGCACCGCCATCCATTCGTCGGCCTGAGGCGACTCACATTGGCCGCCTCAGTGAGAAGCAAACAAGCGGGGTAAACAACCAGGAAGGAGCCCCCCTCGCCACCTTCCTCGCCTTCCAGCCACTCACCCAACAGGTCAACCCGGACCGCCAACCCCAGCGCCGCTTCAGGAAACACGCAGCCACCTCCCAACAACGCGCTCTCTGATTCGCCCTTTCTGGCTAGCCGCGCCCCCCCCCCGCCTCCGTGCTCCAATAACGCTGCTGCTGCTTCCTCCCGCCTCTTTCCCTTCCGCCCGATTGGGGATTGGCTGGTTTCCTGGTCGCTCCACCCTCCCCAAGAGGAGCGCGGCTGTTCTTTTGGCTACGCCTCCTCCTCCCGCCAGTAGGAAACGCACAGGCAGCTTCCCACTGGCTGTTCCGCCTCCCGCGCTCCCCTCCCGCCTCCCTCAGCGGTCGGGCTCTAAGAACAGTTTCCAAATCGTAGCTCTGGTTTTCGAAGGGCATAATTGTTTCGCATTGCATAATGATCTGTAATATTGTTAGGGTTGCCAGCCTCCAGGTACTAAATATGCAAACCACAATTGTGCTGTAAAAGTATGTGAATTGTCAAAAATAATCTGAAGAAGTGAGTTGTGGCTCACGAAAGCTCATGCCCTACTAGAAAATATTTTTGTTAAGTCTTTTCTACTACTGCAGACAGACTAACAGAGCTACCCACTGTGAATTATAATAATCTATAATATTGTTAGGGTTGCCAGCCTCCAGGTACTAAATATGCAAACCACAATTGTGCTGTAAAAGTATGTGAATTGTCAAAAATAATCTGAAGAAGTGAGCTGTGGCTCACGAAAGCTCATGCCCTACTAGAAAATATTTTTGTTTGTCTTTTCTACTACTGCAGACAGACTAACAGAGCTACCCACTGTGAATTATAATAATCTATAATATTGTTAGGGTTGCCAGCCTCCAGGTACTAAATATGCAAACCACAATTGAGCTGTAAAAGTATGTGAATTGTCAAAAATAATCTGAAGAAGTGAGCTGTGGCTCACGAAAGCTCGTACCCTACCAGAAAATATTTTTGTTAGTCTTTTAAGGTGCTACTGGACTCTTGCCCTTTACTACTAAATCGTAGCTCTGTTGCTGTTTTCTTCTCTCTTCATTTCTGAAATAAATACAGTTTTCAGTTCCATATATATAGCCTTCAGTGGTTTTCAAAGGGCATAATTGTTTAGCATTACATAATAATCTATAGTGGTAGAAAAGGGCAAGAGTCCAGTAGCACCTTAAAGACTAACAAAAATATTTTCTGGTAGGGTATGAGCTTTCGTGAGCCACAGCTCACTTCTTCAGGTATCTGAAGAAGTGAGCTGTGGCTCACGAAAGCTCATACCCTACCAGAAAATATTTTTGTTAGTCTTTTCTGCTACTGCAGACAGACTAACACGGCTACCCACTGTGAATTATAATAATCTATGATATTGTTAGGGTTGCCTACCTCCAGGTACTAAATATGCAAACCACAATTGTGCTGTAAAAGTATGTGAATTGTCAAAAATAAACAGCACTGGCCTTAACCTAATGACTATGTCCTACTTATACAGAGTATATTTAACAGTGGGTACAGTATACAATGCATCATTTAATTCATAATAAACCACAAACAATATTGCTGAACTCCTTTTATGATTTTAAATTTAGGTTTAGGTCTGACAAACCACCCCGTAAACAGTCTGCCTCGGAAACGTCGGGGTGTGACGTCACCCCATGGGTCAGGAATGACCCGGTGCTTGCACAGGGGACCTTTACCTTTACCTTTTTTTAGGTCATTAATTTCAGACTTTCCATTTTAGAGTTCTTGGCAGGGCTTCATCACAACCAGAGTTTGTCAGGACTGAGCCCCAGAAACTGTTTTGTGGTTAGGAGTATAAAAAGTGAGACATACAATAATGTATGTGCATAAATGTTTGCCTACTGATTTGCAAATATAAACATCCAGGGACCTTTTTTGTGGCGGTAGTACAGGCGGAGCGGGGGGGGCTCTCCCATGACCTGAGGGGGGAATTGGTGGAAATCACCTGCAACCTTATATGTGCAACCTTATATATGAGTTCTGGCATCTTTAAAAAACCCAAAAAGCACATTGAAAATCCTTTATTTTTATCCCACCCTTCTAGGAGCTTAGGGTTCTCCCCATCTCACAATATTATATCTTCACAATAACCCTGTGAAGTAGGTTAGGATGAGAAAGAGGTACATTTAGGCCCATATAAGGACACACAAATGAGCTTCCCAACTCACTAGGGACTTGAACCCAGGACTATGTCAGATTTTTAAAAAGTTCCATTCTTCCCTCAAGGAGTTCAGAGTGATTCACACCCTTCCCTCCCTTTCTTCGTATTTTCCTCACAACAACTCAGTGCAATAGGAGATTGTAGGAAACTCATAGTTAAATTGTGACAAGGAGGGGGCATGGTGTTGTCATGAGCCCCCCAACGCCCCCCCATTTATTTATTTCGATATTTATATCCTGCTTTATATCCCCCCCATGGAGATCCAAAGCAGCTTACTACATTGCTCTCCTCTAATTTACCCTCACAACAACCCTGTGAGATAGGTTAGGCTGAGAGAGTGACTGGCCCAAGGTCGCACAGCAAGCTTCCGTGGCAGAGTGGGGATTCGAACATGGGTCTCCCAAATCCTACCACGTCACTTTAACTACTACTCCATGTAGGCTGAGAACGACTAGACCCAGAGAGCATCACGACTACTTGGAGATTTGAATCTGGGTCTCCCCAAGTTCCACTCTCCCTGCTTGTAGTCGGACCCTCTAACCACTACACCACATTGCATGTACAGAGTAACTTATTGCCAAACCACATCCCAGGTGTTTGACACTAAGAAATAGGCCATCCAGGCAGCCTTGAAATCTATTTATTTATTATTTCAATGTATAGCCCGCCTTCACCGGGCAAGGCCAGGCTCAGGGTGGGTAACAACCATAAAATCTAACATAATTTAAATATAAAAGTATCAATAAAACAATTCAAAACAATAAAAACATGCTACAATAATCTTCTAACTCAGGGGTGTCGAACTCATTTATTACAAGGGCCAGATATGACATAAATGTCACTTGTTTGGGCCGGGCCATGCCTCGCCAGCCCAGATCGAGAGTAGGGGGTGGTTGCCCTGGCTAGAGAGCCTGTGGCGGGCTTGCCAGCCCAGATCGGGACTGGCTGCCTCGGCTGGTTCATGGGCCAGATAAGAGCTCTCAAGGGGCCGGATGCGGCCCCCAGGCCGTATGTTTGACACTCCTAACTGTTAAAACCATAGACAGTGCTCAATACCACAAAACACTTGCTGAAAGGCTGTAAGCGAGCAGGGCCCCTTCAACTCAATGCCAATGCAGAGTCAATGATGAAAAAAGAGGGGGGGTAGGGAGGTCAGCACAGATAACACCAGCAGCTTCTCTCCCCCCCCCTTTAATAAACTAATCACTGGCTGTTGATCCCCCGCTTGGCTGACAAATTCAGCTAGTGAGATTAAGCCAGTTGCATTTGTACAAATGTCATGGAGACTGTGTGGCAGTAAATATCCAAAACCCTGCTGGAGCTCTGCTTTGCATAACAGAGTCTCACGGTGGCTCTTCCTGAATTTAGAGTCATCTTGTTACCGTAGTTGGAAGAACAGTGTGATTATGTTGGCCTCTATTTTGTGCATGCGAGCACGAAGCAAGACAGCCACCCAAATAAAACCCTGGCAGAATTTCAGTGCAGAATGAGTTTCTAAGGTGCCACCAACTCCGAGACTGCAGGCTCTATTAATGCGCACGGTGCTCCAATTGATTGCTTAATGTATGTGCGGCACTTGGGAGTCAGCGAGGAGCCAGAATGCTCATCACCTCTCGGGAACGACTCTGCACCCTGCCATGTTGAGACTGGCGGATAATTTTGATGCTAAGCAGAAGAGATTTACATTGGGAAGCAGAGCATTAGAAAATGCTTTAGAATGGTTGATTAGAGTACAGTGAAACATGTCATAAGCTATCACTCAAGAGCCCAACAAAATAGGTTGTTTACTGCAGGTGGATTTGGATTAAAGGTGGCATGGCTTTATTCTGACACTCTTTAAGGTGGTCTTGGATTTGTTTAATAGTGGTGGCTTCTTACGACTCTTTTCATGGCCTTCACCCTCTCTTATCATCCCAGTTTTCTGAGACCCCTCGCAGGGGAACCTCTCCATTTTGCCTGATTTTTGCCATTAGGAAATGCCTTGTCAAAAACATTTTACTTTTGGATTCTACAATAGTCATTCATCTCGGTTTAACTCCAGTCCCTCAAAATGAAATCTCTGAATGAGTGGATGCCCCTTATCCTTCACGTACACACATGCAAACACATGTACATGAACATAGAAGCATGGCAGAGTGCACAACCTGCCATTTCGCATGCTGGCGGAGAAGTGGGGGGGGGGGAAGAGGTTCCATTCCCTTACAAAATACAAGAACCAGCCGAAGAAGCATCCCAAAGAAGAGTTCCGAGGAACTCAAAAGTGCGTAGATCGTTATGTGAATGCACATGGCTTTTGTTTTGGGGGATTTTTCTTCTCGAATTTTCCAACATGGCTACCTACAAACTTGGGAAGTCTATCTGATTGGGGTTCTGTGGGGCTTACTCTCACAGTAGGGCTCATTGCTTTGCACCATGTCTTGGATGCATGACGCTGGACATTTAAGCTACGATCTTGTGTCCAGATGTGTGTGTGTGTTAAGTGCCGTCAAGTCGCTTCCGACTCATAAGCGACCATATAAATCAAAGTCATCCATAATGTACTGTCTTTGATCTTGCTCAGGTCTTGCAAATTGAGGGCCGTGGCTTCCTTTATTGAGTCAATCCATCTCTTGTTGGGTCTTCCTCTTTTGGGTCAATCCATCTCTTGTTGGGTCTGCCCTCAACTTTTCCTAGCATGACTGTCTTTTCCGGTGACTCTTGTCTTCTCATAATGTGACCAAAGTACGATAGCCTCAGTTTAGTCATGTCCAGATACTAGGGACTAAACTCTACTGAACAGAATGGGACTTACCTCTGATTGTACATTATGTATTCTCATTCACAGCCATTCTTTATGGAAACAGTAATGTAAATGATAAGAAAGCCATATGGGATAAGCAATTAGGAAAGAGCAATGAACAGTTTGCCTTGGGTGTCTTTTCCAACTGCAAGCGCTGCCCTCCCCCAAATGTTCTTTAAAAACAGTGTTGTCAATCGAGATCCTGCAAACAATGTATTATTTTAGGATCCGTGATATACATACTGAAATATCACAAAATGGTAAGCACCAGTGATACATAATTTTTCTCCTTAATCTTAGCACTTCCAAAGAAATAAGGAAGGGCAATTATATTATACATTACAAAAAAACAAACAACGCACTCTTGTTTGCAGCAGGTGAATTTGGTTTAAAGGTGACATAGAAGGATTCCAAGAATAGTTTAATACAGTCTTGGAATACAGAAGGATTAGCTTTCCAGCAGCCGCCTCCTCGACACAGTTCATTAAAGATGAACAGATTCGTTGGGGCAGAAGCTTTCATGGACTTGAGCCTGCTTTGTCAAATGCATTATGTTGTCCTTTGTTGGCAGATATACGTAGAAGGGTATAAAGGAAAAACACAGTGAGAATTGTGAGTCCAAAATGTCAAGAAACACAGGAAGCCTCGAATGGCTGTAACATTTTTATGTACAGTTCAAATGTGTGCAAGATAAGCCATCAGTAGAACAGCCAGTGTGGCGTAGTGGTTAGAGTGTTGAACTAAGATCTGGGAGATCTGGGAGACACTATTTCACTATCATAGCTCAGCCAAGATCGATGTAATAATACAAAAACAGTGGTGCAAGATTTCACATTCCAAGGGTTGCCAGCTTCGAGTTGGGAAATACTTGGAGATTTGGGGGGTGGATGTTGGATTAAAAGGTGGAGCCTAATTTGATTGGCAGTGGGCTCTGTGCTCCTCTAGAATCAGCTCCTCCCTTCTGGTGACAGTTACTTGTAACGAACTGACGCTGCCAACTGCCTCTGTCTCTCTGCCTCACACTCTCTCAAGATATCATACGGACATGGTTTCAGTTAAGGATGAGGTAAATGTTATAGAAACCTCTTAAGGAAAATGTTGTTTGTTTTAAAAGACTCTATGGACATTTATTAAAAACAGTTTTCTTCAATGTTAATATGTGTGCTATTCATATTCTTCCACATAGTATTGGCTGTTTGCTTGAAACAGGTGGAATATCCTGCACCGAGTTAAGTCTGGGATATTGCCCCACAGAAGGGATTGGATTAATTTCCATCCCCCCCCCCTACAGTGGAGCCTGAAGAGGGCAGTGTTTGGGGAGGGGGGGGACTTCAATGGGGTATAATGCCATAAAGTCCACCTTCCAAAGCGGTCATTTTCTCCAGGTGAACTGATCTCTGTTGCCTAAAGATCAGTTGTAATAGCGCGAGATCTCAAGCTACCACCTGGAGGTTGGCAACCCTATGAATTACTCTTTGGTTATGTCTGTCGGGGTTATGGTTGCCAACTGCCAGGTAGTAGCAGGAGATCTCCTGCTAATTCAACTGATCTTCAGCCGACAGAGATCAGTTCACCTGGAGAAAAATGGCTGCTTTGGCAACTGGACTCTATGGCATTGAAGTCCCTCCCCTCCACAAACCCCGCCCTTTTCATGCTCCGCCCCCAAAGTTTCCCACCGGTTGTGAAGAGGGACCTGGCAACCCTAGTCAGGGTAGCCAACCTTTTCTTTTATGAGGGCTACTTCTGAGTAATACAAAATATCTTGAGCTATTCCCCCTCCCCCATATCCAGCCATGTTTTCGTCCTTCCAGCCAGCATGGTGTTGAGAGCCAGCGTGGTGTAGTGGTTAAGAGCGGTGGACACTAATCTGAAGAGCCAGGTTTGATTCCCCACTCCTCCACATGAGCGGCAGTCTCTAATCGGGTGAGCTGGGTTGGTTTCCTCACTCCTGCAAATGCAGACTGCTGGGTGACCTTGGGCTAGTCGCAGTTCTCGCCAAACTCTCTCAGCCTCACCTACCTCAAAAGGTGTCTGTTGAGGGGAGAAGAAGGGAAGGAGATTGTAACCCGGTTTGATTCTTCTTAAAACGTAGAGAAAATCGGCATCTAAAAACCAACTCTTCTTCTTCTTCGAATCAGAACATGACCTGGGAAGAGCGCCAGAAATAAAGTTATCAGCTAAACAGCATAGAGAAGAATTCTATAAAATCAGAGCATTTAAACAATATCTGGAGCAAATATTTTCACAGTCTTTTCCGGGGTGGGGTGGGGTGGATGCACCAGCAACACCACAACAGTTGGCAGGCTATTGGTAACTCGTCAGCTACCTGTCGGAGACCCCTGGGGTGTAAAATACTGCTATATCAGCTGTGGCACATAAATATACTATTGTGGGTTTAGGTCCCCTCACCCTAGTTCACTCTACTCTTTATGACAAAGGGGACTGCGATGTGTCTTGACAGTAGATGTCTATGTGCCTTGAGTATGAGGCAATAGTTTTGATCAAGTGGCCATCAGGGCTGGAAGAGGTGACCCACCCTACCTAGCTGTGTGTGTGAAAAGGAAATACAGCCTTGGACTGAAGGGAGGGGCCGTGGCTCAGTGGTACAGCATCTGCGTGGCATGCAGAAGGTCCCAGGTTCAATCCCCGGCATCTCCAGTTAAAGGGACCAGACAAGTAGGTGATGTGAAAGACCTCTGCCTGAGACCCTGGAGAGCCACTGCCGGTCAGAGTAGACAATACTGACTTTGATGGACCAAAGGTCTGATTCAGTATAAGGCAGCTTCATGTGTTCATGAGACAGAGAGAGAAACAGACTGAATGTATAAGTTGGCCAAACCGTCTGTGTGTGTGTGCGGGGGGGGGGGGGATGTCTTTCTCTTTGGCGATCTGATGTGGGGTAGCGGATCTATTGCCATGCATGTATATTATTAAAATGAAGCAAATACTACTCATACTGCAAGCCCCCCCCATTCTTTTTCCTACAAAGATAGAGAATCTGCTTAACATGCATAAGGTCTCAAGTTCAATCCCCAGCATTTCCAGCTAAAAGGCTCAAGTAGTAGGTGATGTGGAAAACTCTTTCTAACACTCTGGGGAGCCGCTGCCAGCCCATGTAGATAATACTGTCCATGATGGACCAACGGTCTGATTCAGTACAAGGCGGTTTCATGTGCCCCTGAAACCTCTCACAGTTTGGGAGAAGCAGGGCACGCGCGCAACAAGACACAAAAACAGTCCGGTCCGTGAGACATTTTGTATGAAGTCAGGAGCAATTCCAACTGCAGAAAGCTTGCAGGAACCAAGACATTATAATGCAGAATTGGTCTCTTCTTAACACCAATTTGCCCATCTGTAAAATAATTAACCCAAATTGATCTCAGTGGGTTTTTGTCGATAAAACTGAGACTTGAGAATGTCTGGTGTGTGAAGGTGGTTAGCATGACTTTATTAAAGTCCCAGTGTGTGCTGTCTGTGCATGCTTATCTGTGTGTGCATTTAGCTCTCTAAAGCTAATTGGACTGAACATTCAAATTCCCTACTTATTTATCAGCATTGCAGTTTTGGTCTTTGCAAATTAGGTTTGCCAACTCCTGGTTGGGAAACTCCTGGAGCTTTAACGGTGGGGCCTGAAGAGGGCAGGGTCAGGGGAGGTGAGGGACTTATAAAGCCATAGAGTCCAGCCTCCAAAGCAGCCTTTTTAGGTTGGCAACCCTAAGCAAATACGACAGGCATTGATCTGAGTTCAGAATCCACCATATCCGGAAGGGTCTTCTTTATCCAGATAAATAAGTGGGCCTCAATGCTTAGGATTGCCAACCTCCAGGTACTGGAAGAGATCCAAACAGCACTACAAGGTAATGTTAACAAAAGATAAATTTATAAGAGTGCAGGTAAGTGCAAGAAGTGAACATATATACAAGAATTAAAGGGAAACACAATCAAAGTTTTTCTATACAATTAGCACAAATGGTCCAGCAAGATATGCAATATAACTAAGGAAATTTTCCATTGGATCACATAAAAACAATATAGCTGTCCATAATAGACTTTCCTGTGCTTCTCAGTAGCTGGACACAAGATGTCAAAAACAAGGACCACAGCGAGGAGGTGCCAGAAGAGGTGCCCGGATGTGTCGTCTAGATCATGCACACGTTTTGCACATGGCTTCATCAGCTACACGTATCAAAGAAGTTCATGACAATCATATCAAATTCAACTAGGGACCAAACGGATTTCTATCTAGGTCTCCAAAGCATATGGCCGCTTTGGCCATTGGACTCTATGGCATTGAAGTCCCTCCCCTCTCCAAACCCCACCCTCTTCAGGCTCCACCTTAGGGTTGCCAGGTCCCTCTTCGCCACCAGCAGGAGGTTTTTGGGGTGGAACCAGAGGAGGGGAGGGTTTGGGGAGGGGAGGGACTTCAATGCCATAGAGTCCAATTGCCAAAGCAGCCATTTTCTCCAGGTGAACTATATCAGCTGGAGATCAGTTATAAAAGCAGGAGATCTCCAGCTAGTACCTGGAGGTTACCAACCAACAAAAACAAACATCTCTGTACTGTTACCATAGGTTAGGAAATTAGTACAAGACTATGCTGAGATATCTTCAAAAACAGTTTGTATTGGAAAACCAAACAAACAATAACAGCAAAGTGCTATATAGAGAAGTGACAAATCACATCAGTGAAGTGCTATGTACATAAATTGCCATAAGCATATACAGCAATCTAGGCATATATTTTTTGTATCCTAAATGCAGGTAGATGTTCAATGGATGTTCATATATTGAACATCTACCTGCATTTAGGATACGAAAAATATATGCCTAGATTGCTGTATATGCTTATGGCAATTTATGTACATAGCACTTCACTGATGTGATTTGTCACTTCTGTATATAGCACTTTGCTGTTATTGTTTGGTTAGTTTTCCAATACAAACTGTTTTTAAAGTACCTGGAGGTTGGCAACCCTACTCCACCCCAAAAACCTCCTGCCAGTGGCGAAATGGGACCTGACAACCCCATCAATACTATATTTTAAATGCTCTAACCCAGAGCTGATGGGGTATCATTAATGTATCTTTGCTAGGAGGAAACTGGGGTATTTTGGCATGCTATTAATTTCGGGGGGGGGGATGGGAAATAAAGCAGAAGGTTCCTGAAATCACAGGACATTAATGCAGGAGGTGATGATAACCTTGCTAATGTCTGCACTTTTAACAGTGAATTCCTAAGCAGAGTTATTCCCTTCTAAGCCATCAGTGGGTTTAGTAGAATGTAACTCTGCTTGAACAATGTTTCTGAACAAAATATGGCCTTTCATGCATGGCTCTTTCCCTCACGGTCACCCCTCCAATGACTTCAGGTCTTTGTTTTGATTATGCATGCTGTTTCTGACCGTCAGAGGTCACCTTGCTCTCCCCCTGCATTTCTGCGTGTTTTGCCCGGGTTTTCAGGGACCTGTTTTATCACGAATTTGAAAACGCGGGCAAAACGCGGGGAAACGCAGTGGGAGAGCCAGGCGACCTCTGATGGTTGGAAATGGCATGCATAATCAAAACAAAGGCCAGAAGTGGTCGGAGGGGTGACATCGAGGGAAACAGCCATGCATAAAAGGCCTATATTAAACCAGGTGAGCACTCATCCCTATGGATATAGAACAGATTGTTTTTAAAGTTCAATTTAGCATTTTAAAAATCCTGAGCTGGCAGGAACGTAAAACAGAGCAGAATGGATTTATGTTGCCTCTCACCGATGAGTGTGCGATAGGCATTCCTAACACTTGTGAAATCACATCTCCCACAGTGCAATGGAAGCATTAGCAATGTGTCTCTGTGTGTCTCACATTTTCCTAGTGACTCAATAGTGTGGTTTGAGCAGTGAGAAAATGTGTTCCCCTCCCCGCAGTCACAGAAACATTTCTTAGAGCAGTGCGGCAAGATCATCTACCATGATTTCTGTAATCTTTTAAAAAAAACACCATACCGGTATTTTATTAACAGATATAGATACAATCACAGTCACAAACACAAGAACACATAAATACATAAAGCAAACAAAGAAAAAAAAAGAAAAAGAAAAACAGCAAAACTAAAATGACAGCACTATTGGTCCAGGGCTTAGTATTTGTTGCAAATGTGTGTGTGTGTACTCTTTTTCTTTTGATTAGAGGTATAAAAGGAGTACACACACATACATGGAACTTTATTGGCATAATAACCACATTGCTAGATGCGTTTGTACAAGAAGGAAAAACCGTGTTCCATCATAAACTGACAATCAGTTAAAATCAGTATATAACTGACATTAAAAAGATCTGCTTCTCATATTTCTCATATTTCAAAACTAATAAACCCATTTTGACCCTTTAATAACAAATACACAGATCCATCTCTCTGGTCACCATTCTTGTCCTATACCATCATTCTCTCTCTCTCTCTCTCTCTCTCTCTCTCTCTCTCTCTCTCTCTCTCTCTGTCTTTATAACGATTGCAAGAAATTCAGCGACATGCTCAGTGACCTCTGGGGTTTTATCCATCAATAAAAATTTGATACTCTTGTCTGCTGAATTTTTTTGGACTTGAAGGTGAGGATTAATTAGTTGTAAATGCTGTTGAATAAAGACTGAATCTGATTCTTTAAGATGACAACTACAAAACCATAAAATGAGTGCAATAACAGCATAAGTGGTTAATACATTTACAGCGCATTCCTAAGGAGAGTAACTCCAGTTTAAGCCCATTGAAATGAATGCACTTAGACTGGAGTACCTCTCCTTAGGAATGCACTGTTAGAAATGAAAAGAAGAGGAAGGATAATTATAACGTTGTCTTCCATAATCTTTGAAATGGTTTAGATGCATGTTGAATTTCTTTCTGGTTTGTGTATGAGATGAAATCATGCCACATTTCATAAAAATCCAATGTATTAGCTTTGCCTTTAATAACTCTAAGTTGATGTGTCAATTTTTCTGCCATAGCTATTTGTCACAATTCAGAATACCAAGAACGTAACGTTAAGAATTCTGTCGTTTTCCAAGATCTTGCTATAACCCTCCCGGCGGCGATTTGAGTAATCATTGTACATTAATTTCCAGGGAGGGAGAGAGCTTCAAAAACACCAGATAGGCATGTGCAAATTGCACCCTTCAGCCTCGATTCCTTACCTGTACAATGGGAAGAATTCTCTTAGAGGATAGTTTTCGTAAGCCGAGGGAAGATGGATGTTAGCAGTTAAAAAGCAGTTTGCACTCCCAGCTGAACTTCTGATTTATTTCAGACCATTACGCCAACTCTGATTTTTCACTTGGATGCCTACGAATATGTCAGTGACAGTCAACAAAAGAATTCAGTCACATGCAAGGACTAGGGGACTTCACTGTATCCACTGCGATGATCCTTGGCGCCTCTCCTTGGCAGAGAAGTCAGCTTTGATCATTTTTGTTTCCAGAAAAAGAGTTCCAAATAAATTATTTTTTTCCTGACAGATGCCACAGGATTGATGCGGGAACCCTGCATTTTGTTTGGGGTTGCCAACCTCCAGGTGGGGCCTGGAGTTCTCCTGGAATTACAACTGATCTCCAGACTACAGAGATCAGTTCCCCTGGAGAAAAAGGCAGCTTTGGAGGGTGGACTCTATGGCATCACGTCCCTGCTGAGCTCCCTCCCCTCCCCAAACTCCACCCTCCTGAGGCACTGCTCCTAGATCTCCAGGAGTTTCCTAACTCAAGAGTTGGCAACCCTATTGAGTGCTTCTTGTAACCGGCATAGTTGATGTTTGATGTTGGTTCTCTGAACCCTTCCGTTTCTTAAAGACTTCACTGTAGATTCAAGGTGTAAAGAATTGATTAGCTCTTCTTCTGCAGGATTAAGACCTCTCTGGGAACATCACAAGGTTTTTTTTTGTTGCAGCTTGGCAACCAGGGTGGGATACAAGCATACCTCAGAGACATTGAGGGTTTGGTTCCAGGTAAAAAACGTAAAGGTCCCCTGTGCAAGCATCAGCAAACCACCTGTTAGTCTCTTGCCATGAAAACCCCAAAAGGGGTCGCCATAAGTCGGCTGCGACTTGACGGCACTTTACACACATACACTGCAGCTTAACACTCTGCGCCACGGGGCTCCTTACCAACGTAATAAAGTGAATAATGCAATTAAGCGAGTCACATGCATTTTTTTGGGTTTCCCAGTGCATATAAAAGTTGTTTACACTATACCGTAGTCTAAGTGTGCAATAGCATTATGTTTAAAAAAACAATGTACTGTAATAATAATGAAAAAGTTTGAAATATTGCGGGAATTACCAAAACGTGACACAGAGCCACACAGTGAGCACATGCTGTTGGAAAAATGGCGCCAATAGACTAAAAAATGAGGTATGCCTGTAGCAATTAGCGTATTGGACTAGGACCGGTTTGATTCTTCCTTAAGTGGTAGAGAAAGTCGGCATATATAAAAAACCAACAACAAACCAGATGCCAACAAGCGGAACAGATTGTGCTTATCAAACTGCACCCATTAACATCATGGCATTTGCATGACACATTATCCATGCCCTTTTTCTTTTTTTTCTAATTTTGCAAGTTCTCACCTTTGAGTTGAAGAATTGCAGTGTTAATTAGCAGTAGAAAAGAGTAGGAGCCCAGTAGCACCTTAAAGACTAACAAAATTTCTGGCAGGGTATGAGCTTTCGTGAGCCACGGCTCACTTCTTCAGATACAGATAGAACGTGAACTGAATTCTACACATTCTTAGCTGTATCTGAAGAAGTGAGCCATGACACAGGAAAGCTCACCCTCCCAGAAATTTTGTTAAGTCTTTAAGGTGCTATTGGACTCCTACTCTTTTCTACCACTAGTGACAGACCAACACGGCTACCCATCGTGCAGTTTTAAACGTAGGCTCTCCTTCCTTGGAGGGTTTTTAGAAGAGGTTAGATGGCCAATTGTCAGCAATGCTGATTCTGTGACCTGAAGCAGATGATGAGAGGGAGGGCATCTTGGCCATCTTCTGGGCATGGAGTAGGGGGTCACTGGGGGTGTGGGGGGGAGGTAGTTGTGAATTTCCTGCACTGGCCAAGGGGTTGGACTAGATGACCTTGGTGGTCCCTTCCAATTCTAGGATTCTATTATTCTAAGCCTTAAATCGGAACAAACACACAAAGGTTAAAATATGCCCCCCAAGCATCGCCTGGAATGCTGGAAGGGTGTGGGGGTGGGGGGGGGAAGAGAGAGATTTGATAGACAGCTACATTATCCAATAGCGAAAGAGCACCAGACAGGCTGCACCCAATCAGGCTCTAGACTCCGACTGCAACATAACCAATGGGGAGAAAACCCAGGGGCTGTGGAGGGGGGGAGTGTCGCGTCCTAGCTTTTCCATCCCGATTGCAGGCAGAAGCTGCTGCAAGCCGGCAGGACGAGTAGAGGGGGGGGGGGAAGCCCTCCGCGTGGAAAGAGCTGAGCCGCATGCCTGTATTATTGGCCCAGTACTCGTCCCTTAGCAAAGATGGTTAAGGATGCCCAAGCCAGGTTGGGTCAAAGCAAGACCTTCCTAGTCGCCTCTTTAAGAGAAACAGTGTTTTCGATTTGTGTGTTGGCCAGCGCAAATAAAGTTACCTGAAATGCAAGTCTTTTATTAGGGGACGGGAGGAGGTACTATTCCCACCCCCACCCCCCAAGAAAACGGGTTTACAGTGTCATTTGCCGCTCTCTAGATGCACGTTTTCCCCGGCCAAATTCTCAAAACTCAAAAATAAGAGCTTTGAGAATTCAGATGGGGGGGGGGAAGGAGGGGATGTGCATCTAGAGAGCGGCAACACCTCCCGTGCGTTTTCGCCCGCTGTACAAACAGGACTCTTGCGGCACTTTAAAAGTCTCACGATCTTTTATTCCATGGGACGGGAAGCCCCTTCTAGGCCACAGAAAGGGCTTCGTTCCGCTGCAATGAAACTGTTTCGGGTGTTTTTTGAAGTTGCCGCCGAGACTCCCCGTTTAGTGTTGCTGCAAGAGACCGACAGGAAACCCAGAGGACATCCGATGGTTCCCTTGCCTGGACAGGGAAAGGGCTACAGTTTGGCCAGAGGACGCCCGCTGGAAACCACTTTGCATGTCAAAAGGGAGGCCTCGGAGAGGCCGGTTGGCAGAGGAAACCGAGGAAGGGTGGGAGGCGGGGGAGTGGGGCCGGCTTGCAATCCAGAGCGCGCCACCTTCAAGCCCTTCGTTTTTTAAAAGTTCTTTTTAATAAATAAATAAATAAATAAATAAATAAATAAATAAATAAATATATATATAATTCACAGTGGGTAGCCGTGTTAGTCTGTTTGCAGTAGTCAAAAAGGGCAAGAGTCCAGTAGCCCCTTAAAGACTAACAAAAATATTTTCTGGTAGGGTATGAGCTTTCGTGAGCCACAGCTCACTTCTTCAGATACTGGAGAAGGTATCTGAAGAAGTGAGCTGTGGCTCACGAAAGCTCATATCCTACCAGGAAATATTTTGGTTAGTCTTTAAGGGGCTACTGGACTCTTGCCCTTTTTGACTATATATATATAAAATCGCCTCTCTTTCACCTCTGCTCCTCTTTGTAGAGGAAAGGGGGGGTGGAGGGGGTGGGAGAGAACAAGCGATTTCTGCCGGAGAGCTCGGCGTGCCCATTCCGTCCTCTCTCGGTGGGCAAGTGCCAATCCGACGCGCCCCGTTTGGAAGAAGAGGGATTCGAGGGGGGGGGGAAGGCAATCCCGTTTGACCCGGCTGCGCAGGGGGAGGGAGGGGGGTGTATGCATTGTACCCCCCCCCCAAAAAAAGCCGGCACTAATCCGAGCGAGACAGAGAGCCGGAGCCCCCGGGCTGCCTTTCCTGCTCCGGCCGGCCGCTCGGCTGCCGAGGGTGGGATTGGCCGAGGAGTCCCCTCCCCCTTCCGCCCCCGCCTCCCTCCCCCATCCCGGCGCTCGTGTGAAACAGGCAACGCGAGGGGAGGGGAGGATTCGGGAGCCGAAGGCGGAGGCAGCTGGAAGGCGAGGCGATGGTGAGCAGATCTGGGGGAGAGATCTGGGGGGGGGGATCTGGGGGGGGGATCTGGGGGGGGATCTGGGGTGGGGGTGGGCCTGAGCGAGCTGCTTGGGGTCTTTTGCGGCTGGGCCCCCTTCGCTCTCATTTGTCCCGCTTCGAGCCCCCAACGCGGGCGAATCCCTGCAGGCTGCCGGGGCTGCCTTTTGTGCGGAGGGCTCGCTCGGGGGAGGGGGCAGCCGGCAAATGCCGCGCATGGATGCGGACATTGTGTGCAATGCAAACCGGCATTGTGTGTGTGTGTGTGTGTGCATGGGGGGGGGGGAATCCCTGCAAAGCCCGGGTGGGGGTCTGGGCTGCACGTCACGGAGGGCGATCGCAGCCTCTGGGTGCGCCCAGCCTCCTGGAAGGGTGGCGTGCTCCGGAGAGGAAAGGCACCCTCTCCTTTTCTCCCCCCCCCGCCCTCCCTCCCTCCAAAGGTCTTCTTTGTCCGGCGCGTTTCACCTTCTGGGCGAGGACCCGGCTTCCCCTAAAAACTTCTCTTTAGGATTGTTTCCCTGCTTTGGAGCTGGTCGCAAAAATGGGGGTGGGGTGGGGGGACTCCTTCCGCACTGTCAGATCAGGCGCTCCATCCTTGCTGCTAGGATGGGGCCTCCCCCCTCCCCGGAAATCTGATCACTGCATTTCTGAAAAATGCCTGGGATGGATAACTAAATGCCGGTAGCATCTTCCCATACCGTTTCGCCGAATCCCGTCTCCTCCCCTGTTCTGGGTCCTTTCTCAGCTTTTCCCATTCCTCCATACCGCTTAAAGGTTTCCGGCGCTCCTTTTGATAAGTCAAAGCTCTCAGCCCTGATAGAGAAATAGGGATTTTCTTCTACAGAGCGCAGATAAGCTTTATTTTGGTACAGCTAAAGAGTTCTGCTCCCAAGTATTGACATCGGCTGATGGTATCATCCTCCGGATGAAATGCGGCAGTTTTGAGCTGCCGGTTGAAGCTTCCAGAGAGCTTGAAAATGATACCTCTAACTTAGGAAATTGTAGGGGGAAATAATCCAGCTGCACACTGGCCAGACTTGATATTTATCTTCACACAGCATTGAGCTGGGGGGTGGGGGTGGAGATCAATAAAGAGAAAACATAGCTCTTGTGTTAGTTACTATATTCTGAGCAAGGTAGAAGTAGAAACTAACACAGCACCCGAGTATTAGCAGGTTTTATTGCCACTGTCTAGTTCCTATAAGAAATCGAAATGCATATTGCACTGTGATTCAGGGACGTGGGGGAGGAGGGGAAATGGCTGTTACTGTACGTCTGTTTTTATCCAGCATTTCTGTGAATATATTTGAAATGGTTATACAGTGTACCTCGTTAGGAACGTTGGTTGTGTTTTGTTCCTTGAACGAACCAGTTCGGTAAGGTTGAGGAATGCTTAGGATATTAATGTGTGTTTCAATGCTGGCAAATTTGTCCTAGATTGTAACCCATAGAGAGTGTCTGTTTCGGTTTGACTTTCTTATCCAGTCACTTCTGCCGATATAAGTAATGGCAGTCTGTGCTTTTGACCACAATGTGTGTGTGGTAAAAGCCCTCAAGTCGCTTCCGACTCATGGCGACCCTATGAATCAATGTCCTCCAAAGTGTCCTGTCCTTAACAGCCTTGCTCAGATCTTGCAAAGTTGCAAACTGAGGGCTGTGGCTTCCTTTATAGAGTCAATCCATCTCTTGTTGGGTCTTCCTCTTTTTCTGCTGCCTTCAATTTAGCATGATGGTCTTTTCCAGTGACTCTTGTCTTCTCATAATGTGTCCAAAATACGACTGTCTCAGTTTAATCATTTTAGTTTCTAGGGTCAGTTCAGGCTTGATTTGATCTAAAACCCACTGATTTGTTTCGTTTTTTTGGCGGTCCAGGATATCCATAACACTCTCCTCCAACACCACATTTCAAAGGAATCTACTTTCTTCCTATCAGCTTTGACCACAGAGTTGGCATGATATTACTTGAAAAGTTGCTGATGATGTCTGCTTTTTGGGGGGTGTTGGACATTACGGCATGCAATCAGTTCTTTGTTGGATAGACTGTAGGAGGACTTTGTTATAAGTTGGCAAAATGTGGTGCTGATAGCTGGTGATGCCTTATGGGCTGAGCAGAAAATCTGGCTTTTGCTCTTCATATTCTGCCACAGATGTGTTTCAAACTCCTGACAGTTTTGGGCTATCAGATATTTGCAAACATATGACAATTATTGAAGTCTTGAGCTACCGCATGTTATTAGCTGTGGTGTAAGATGCCAGAGCTCTAAGAAAGTTCCTGGAGGGCATATACTAGCTTTGGAAAAGTAAAATCTATCAGAAAACTCATTAGAACTGTTGTAGCATCAGATCTATAATTTGCTGCTCTTAATATTTTATTGTCTGGGTATAAATAGTTGACATGAGTGTTATAAATAAAGGCCTTTATGGCTTAGAGGGAAACATTCTTGGTTCTCTTTCCCCTTGAACTGACTCTTAGTGTGATAATGTTTGTAATCCCGTGTTGAAGTTGTTTAGTGCTCTTGGCTTTCTTCTGTGCATGAGGCTCCAAAACCGTATAAATGTCTGGGGCTTTTTAGTTTAGATGCCAAAGGTTGTATGTGGGGGGATATAATAGAGGTTCATGAGATTATGCCTGGAGTGGAGAAAGTGGGCTGAGAGAACTTTTTTCTCCATCCCCCCAAATATTGGAACTTGGTAGTACCCAAGGAAGTTGATGGGCAGTAGATTCAGTATGGACCCCAAAGGAAGCACTTCTTTAATCAGCGAGTCATTAAACCATGGCACATACTACCTGTGGATGGTGGCCGAGAGCATAAGCATCCATAAGCATAAGGGGAGGGGCTGTGGCTCAGTGGTAGAGCATCTGCTTGGCAGGCAGAAGGTCCCAGGTTCAATCCCCGGCATCTCCAGTTAAAGGGACTAGGCAAGTAGGTGATGTGAAAGACCTCTGCCTGAGACCCTGGAGAGCTTCTGCCGGTCTGAGTAGACAATACTGACTTCGATGGACCAAGGGTTTGATTCAATATAAGGCCGCTTCATGTGTTCAGGTTTTAAAGGGGTTTGGACAGATTCATGGAGGAGAGGTCGATCAGTAGCTACTAGCCATGGTGACTAAAGGGAACCTTCACATTCAGAGGTAGTGAACCTCTGAGTACTGGTGCCAGGAGGCAACATCTGGAGAAGGCCTCAGCCTCTGTGCCCTGTTGTTGGCTCTCCAGAGTAACTTGTTGACCACTGTGTGAGACAGGATGCTGGTCTAGGTGGCCACTTGTCTGATCCAGCTGGACTCTTCTTATGTAGTTAAAAAAGGACAGGAACTGGCCCGGGCCTTGACTAGGGTTGCCAGCCTCCAGGTACTAGCCAGAGATCTTCTGCTGTTACAACTGATCTCCATACGATAGAAGATCAGTTCACCTGGAGAAAATGGCCGCTTTGGCAACTGGACTGCATGGCATTGAAGTCCCTCCTCAAACCTTGCCCTCCTCAGGCTCTGCCCCACAAACCTCCCACCGGTGGAGTGGGGGGGACCTGGCAACCCTACCCTTGACTGTCTATGGGGAAGCATTTAGGGTATGCCTTTTCACTAGGTATGGCTTATTTGGTCTTCCACTCCTATTTCTACTTTGCTAGGCTTCTGTGCTTGACATTTATGAACATTGGTCAATACCTGGAAATCTTTTTTAAAACGTAATTATTTTAATACTAAGGTAGATCAGTATTGTTATCCTCCTCTTGCAGCAACCAAGTAAAACCAATAGCCCTGTTCACAAATTACAATGAACACATGTATAATCCAGGCACAGTCAATGAACACCCCGGGAACGCCTCCCAGGGCACCGGAACGCTTCCCAGCTCGCAGCCTGTGCTGGCTGATGGAAGCCGGCAGGAGGCTGCGGCGGTGTCCGGGCCCAGCGCTGCGTCATCGTCCAGGGACCGGCGTCCGGGCCTGCACGCTGGTGCTGGGGCCACTCACGCCGGTGTGTGCCTTCTGGGTGCTGGCAGTGTGGGCCCCTGTGCCGGCGGAGGCCTTTGTCGGCCTCCTAAGGGTTTTTGACGAGGCCGCCGGTGCGGCTCAGGAATGGGCTGTTAGAGGCCACTGTGGTTTTTCCAAGGAGCTTCACCCACTAGAGACGGTAACCCTATTGGATGTGGAAGAGAAGACAATGACCTCTGATCTTGCCTACCAGTTTTTTTTGTCTACGCTGGTTCAGCTCATGTTACCTCTGGTCCACTCCTGGAATATGGAAATAATTCAGCAGCTGAACTGAATTCTAGTGTGGTTTTTGATCGCTCGTATTTTTGTTGTGTGGTTTTTCCAAATTAAACTTTGCAATGATGAAAGATAGAAACGTTTTTTTTCTTAAACGGAAGTTTGATCTTCCAAGAATTGAACAAGAATCTGTGGACTGCATAAAAGTTCCACCAGGAGAGCTTGATATTGACTGCTCCTGCTGTGTTGTGATTCTAGCTGCCTGGGCATATACATTTTCTCATAAAAGTATCATCCACAGAATTTCCAAGAGCAACTGCAGAAAAATATGCTGGTGTGTCTCTGAGGTACTAAGCTTTATGATTTGCAGATCTTGCAAAGTAAGTAGCATCATCTCTTACCAGTTCAGTGCTTCCATAATGGCTGGAGCTGGCCAAATATTAGAAAGGTCATTGCAAAGATTCTGTCCACATCTTTTAAACTTAAGTCCAGTTTTACTGTGTGTTTGCACAAGAGTGGCTTATCCAAAGCTCCTGAAGCCAGCCGCCGCCTTCGATTACTCTCCAGTTTATCGTGCTGCCTGAATTCAGGCTGCCCAACCAATTGGATGCTAAACCGGGATTCTAAACCACAGTTTGTACCTGGCTTGCTAACTGCTGTTTCTTTTAACTCTGGTTTGCCATGAAGTCTGACTGCAGAAATCCCAGTTTGTTTGGGCGTGACTTTCCTCTCGACTTCCTGCGTACAGAGACAGTTGCACATAGCAACAGAAAAACCTAGCACTATAGTTTCCATGGTACTTTCTTAGAACACACATTCTTCTCTTTAAGAGTGGCGGACTCTCACATGGAGAACTGGGTTTGATTCCCCACTCCTCCACCTGAAGCCTGCAGGGTGACCTTGGGCTAGTCACAGTTCTCTCAGAACTCTCTCAGCCTCGCCTACTTCACAAGGTGCCTGTTGTGGGGGGGACGGGACACGGAAGGCGATTGTAAGCCGCTTTGAGACTCCTTACAGTAGAGAAAAGCAGGTATAGAAACCAACTCTTCTTCTTTCTGTATCCCCTCTCTGTGTGACTCATGACTCGCCAAGTGTTGCTTCAGCCTTCCCTGAGAGCTTATTTAAAAAGAAGCAGGACAAAAGATCTCATTTAATCACATGCTTTTATTCGGTTTGCCAACATACACAATAGAAAATCATTCCACACACAATATTGTTACAGTCGAAAGCAGTACACAGCCCACCGACTGATGCGTTTTCCCCAAAGAGAGGGAACTGGTCACAACTGTGCGATTCTTCCCAAGCTTTTATTTTTTTTCTGAGAGTAAACTAGGTTAAGGAATGTGGTGAAATGCCTTAAAACAGGAGGGGTGTGTGGGAAGGGGGTGGTAAAAGACATTTTTTCCCCTTCCAGAGTAAAAAAAAACGTTCAGGGAGTGCGGTGAAGTGGCTAGACGGAAAGCAGAAGGGAACAGTGCCTGAGGATCCTTAGCTGAGAATGAGAAGAATGCTTATCTCACCATAGGCTTTCCTGTAGCCTGGGAGGCCTTGCCAGTAGTCTGTGAGCTTTGGAAGGAATCCAGGGATTGGGCTTGGAGATGAAAAAAGGGGGCAAAAGGCAGAATTTCTAGGATCTGTGAGCAAACTGCGGTCTGTTTGATACCTCTGGTAGATTAATTGGAGCTTTTGCTTGTAACCGGCTGTTCTGGACTAACTTGGGTTTGTCGTGATCCCTAAATGCGGCCACTGTTATGTCAGAAAAGCTCCCCGGGGGGCCAGGGGATATATAAGGTCTGTTAAAGCGGAAAAGCAAGTAAAACAAGAGTCACGATGCCCAGTGCTGAAAGAGGGTTTTTTTCCCCATATCTAGATGAGAAGCAATGTCAGATGCAGTTGTCTTGGGCGAAACGTGTGAAATTGTGATTTCTAGGCACGCACCGAGCAGTTAGCCCCAATCTACCTAGCTGCGAAGGGGCAGCCACCCCTTTATGGTCAGGAGATAATAAAATATGATGTCGCTGGTACTGTAACCTGAATATTTTGTAGATCATTTAGCTGGATTAAATTGGATGCAAAGCAACCTGTAGGGTAAGGCCTTGGCTGTGGTTTCATTAATTGGTAGATTCCCAGTATAGGGAGAATATGCCTTCTAATACAAATTCAATCTGCGAGGAGTATAGTGGTTACTATGATTTTATTTTCCCAGCCTTTTGTTGAGTTGGTTTCTTGCCTCTTATGCCCTTGATTATTCCTTTCCTGATATTTTGTTGTTGTATTGCGTGGTATAGTGGTTAAGAGCAGCGGACTTCAATCTGGAGACCCGGGTTCGATTCCTCACTCCTCCCCAAGAAGCTTGCTGGGTGACCTTGGGCCAGTCACGGTTTTCTCAGAACTCTCTCAGCCCATGTGGAGGATGGTAATGGCAAAACACCTCCAAATGTCTCTTGGCTTGAAAACCCTACAGGGTTGCCATAGGTCAGCTTTGACTTGATGGTACTTTCCCCCCACCATTGCTGATCTTATTGCTGTGGGTTTTATGTCATAGGGCGAAAACGCATGGTCGCTTTAGACTCCTTTATTCCCTGTTTCAGCCAGGATTCAGCCAGGATCAAACGCATTGAGGTGTTGGTTATGTTGTTCTCCTTCACTCATTTTCCTGTTTTAATCATCACGAGTAAGAGGAGGAGGAGGAAGAAGAGTTCATTTTTATATGCTGACTTTCTCTTCCACTTAAGGGAGACTCAAACCGGCTTACAATCACCTTCCCTTCCCCCAGCATCCTGTGAGGTAGGTGGAGCTGAGAGAGCTGTAACAGAGCTGTAACTTGCCCAGGGTCACCCAGCAGGCTTCATGTGTAGGAGTGGGGAAACAAATCCAGTTCACCAAATTAGAGTCCGCCGCTCATGTGGAGGAGTGGGGAATCAAACCCAGTTCTCCAGATCAGACTCTGCTTCTCCACACCACCGCTCTTAACCACTACATCATGCTGGCTCAGGAATCTGCTTCAGCAATCTAGACATTAAAACTGCAGGGTACAAATGTCTGATATTCTTTGAGATGTTTGCAGTAAATGAAACTTTTTAGAACATCGGTAGTCTGTTTTGTCTGCTTGAGGAGTAGAATGCCTTTGTGTATGGTGGAATATTTTTGGGTCTAGCCAGGACAGGATGGTTCAGGTAGGAATGACTGACACTGTGACCCCTTTTTCATGTACCCTGGCTGGCATGGGAAACATCACAGAGAAGGTGGGTATTGGGGTACTGCGAAAGGGGAGTCCATATTAATTGCATTCATATGTTTTTCCTGCCACAAACACAAACCTTGCTTTTCCCCTTTCCATGCCAACCATGGAGGGTGAATCCTATGAACCACACTGAATTTGACTTGACTTTGGGATCAGGATGAGGCAGGTAGTAGGCCGAAAAGATTGAGTCAATCGACCTGACAAATATTGGTCAAGTGTTTCTACCGCATTGGCTTTGACCATAAAAGTGAGAGAGCGCAATTTGATGCTTATTCTAATCACGAAAACAACATTAGTTAGCTGTTCTTGTTAAGCAATGATAAGGAAGAAATGAAGAGAATAAGATGCCAGCCACGCAGCCCATGCTTAGCATTGAGGAGTTCTTGATAGTCTTTGACCACTCAATTGACTGGCGCGCCAACCCTAATCAGAACATTAGGATTGTCTAGCTGGATCAAGCCCTGATCTGGATGGCCCAGGCTAGCCTGATCTCATCAGATCTCAGAAGCTAAGCAGGGTCAGCCCTGGTTAGTATTTGGATGGGAGACCACCAGGGAATACCAGGGTTGCTGTGCAGAGGAAGGCACTGGCAAACCACCTCTGTTAGTCTCTTGCCTTGAAAACCCTATAAGGGGTCACCATAAGTCGGCTGCGACTTGACGGCACTTTACACACACACAGAGCTGGATCAAACCAGAATGCCCATATAATCTTTTATGTTCAGTGATGGCAGGCCGGATGCCCCAAGAATGTTTGCAAGCAGGGTTGATATCCGATACACTGTCCATGAAGGTGGAATTTCCAGTTTGAACCATTATGTGAAATAGCTACCGATAGATCTATCCTCCATGGATTTCCTGTCCCAATCATTTTTTAAAAAAAAGCTTTTGTGAATCAAAGCTGGTATTCTCAGGCCTCTCTGAAAAGCCCGGGAATAAGAAGGAGGGGAGAAAGGCAGATGTTGCCACCGCAACTGAGGATAGGGTTGCCAGGTCTCTCTTCGCAACCGGCAGGAGGTTTTTGGGGCAGAGCCTGAAAAGGGCGGGGTTTGGGGACGGGAGGGATTTCAATGCTATAGAGTCCAATGGCCAAAGCGGCCATTTTCTCCAGGCGAACTGATCTCTATCGGCTGGAGACCAGTTGTAATAGCAGGAGATCTCCAGCTAGTACCTGGAGGTCGGCAATTCTAGCTGAGGAGCGGGGGAGGCAGACATCCACCTCTCTGCCTTTGAACATCAGTCAAAGAAAATATCTGTTGTCTTGTAAAATGTCCGTGAAAGACTGTATCAAAAACTAGACTCCCATTAATCGTGAAAATGATTTGAAGCGTTTACAGTCTAGTTTACGGTTTGAGGCATGTACACACCCAGATGAAAAAGGCCCTCTGATCAAATCCATGGCGAGTCACCTAATTGAAAGGATCTTCGCCTCTAGGATAAGGAACTCTCATCAGAAGCTCCATATACAGCCTCTGCAGAGCGGGCACTTAGGAAAACGCTGCAAGAAAATAGATGAAGGATAATCCTTTCTTCTTTTAAAACCACAACAACACAAAATAGCCTCAGGTTTTGTTTGGCAAAAACGCTTCAGAGGTTCTGGTGATTCATTCTGAAGCGCGCCGAGGTTTCAGGATGCATAAAATCACACTCTGCTTCTCTCTCGAAAACAGCACAATAAAAGCGGTTCTTTGTACGGTGCGGCATGGGGGGGGGGAGAGAGATGCGCTCTCTTATTGCTGCTATAATGATGCCTTTTGCTTAATTTGTCTGCATTGCTTGGCTGTTAAACAAGTGAGCAACAGCCCCAGTGCCTCCATAGCCAGATGATTTTTAATAGTTTTCTTCCGCCGTTGTTATGGCAGCTTAATTTCTCCGCGAAGGACTTGAAAGCGGGTCGGTGTAATTTCTTCCCAGGCCTTTTCTCATTATAGTCAACAATCCCTGTTTAATTGGGGTTGTGTTCTGATAAAGCGCCGCCCCCCCTTTCCCTGGCTTCCTTCGCCTTGTGTATTTCATTTTGCTGTTCTGATCACTGAGGTTGGGTCCCCAGAATTAATCTCATCCTAGACAGCTCGAAGACAGCTCATCGAGGTCATAATTAGATTATCGTTTATGGCGGGCCGATTTAAACGCGGTGTGATTAAGGCACTGGTTCCCAACCGGGGGTCCACGGACCCCCAGGGTTCCGCGAGAACTAAATTAAGGTCCGCGAAACAAAGTTATAAACCCATAATAAATTAATCTTTTCAATTAAAAGTTCTCTATTATAAAAAACACACATATTCAAATATTATTCTAAGTTTAATGTTGAACTAACAGTTATGATTAAAGTTTATTTTCAAATTCTCAGAATTTTTATTTTGAACCTTGGGGTCCCTGGTCAAAAAAAGGTTGGGAACCACTGGATTAAGGGGCTGTGTCTGTTGCTGCCGGAGAAATGGCAGCTTGTCACACAGGTGAGCCTGCTCGTTTGGGGATGCTTAGAAAGGAACCGTGCTCTCAAAATCCCAAGTGATCGCCTTCTTAGGGAAGGAGGCTGTTTCAGTTCTCCCAGGCTTCTCAAAAATATGGAACAGGAGGGGCTGTGGCTCAGTAGGAGAGCATCTGCTTGGCATGCAGAAGGTCCCAGGTTCAATCCCCCGCATCTCCAGTTACAGGGACTAGGCAGGTAGGTGAGGTGAAAGACCTCTGCCTGAGACTCTGGAGAGCCGCTGCCCATCTGAGTAGACAATACTGACTTTGATGGACCAAGGGTCTGATTCAGTGTAAGGCAGCTTTGTGTGTCAGCTTGTTTACAGCTGAACACCAAAATTAATAAGAATTAAAAAGTAAAAGCTTTTTTAAAAAATCTGTTACCTATTAAATTGGGAACATTTTTCTTCATCCATCGAAAGCTTTTAAATTGATTTAATCTCACTGATTTTTGTTATAGCCTTTAAAATTCCAATACGTTAAATCCTTATGGGCTTAATTCAGGATTTTTCTAAATGTTCCATTTTATTTTCTGCTCCTTCTTCCTAAATCCAGCACAACTGTCGGTTGCACAAGGAGTATGTGGAGATTCTTGAATGCAGTTGGGTGCAAAGGCTGTTGCTTTAGGCTGCAGCATGTGGATTGTGGTGCTGTCATTTAGAAGCATAGAGCATGACATCTCTAACCCTCTTGCACTATCAGTGAAATAATGTAAGATCAAAGAAACACTACTTCCAACGTTCCCGTCTTCCCAGAGCTGGTCAGGATGATGGAACAGTGCTTAGCAGTCGGCCGTGCAAATCCATTGTGAATCAATATGGGTCACCTGCCAGGTTCCATTCAAACCATCCATTTCCTGGTTGGTAATAGAAAAAGGTTCCACCTAATTCAAGATACTGCCTTTCTCCTGGAGTTTGATGCTTCCCCTCTGGCTGTCCCCTAGGGAGGGTGGGGCAGAGACGCCCCACAATTTAATAACTAGAATTGAACATCGGTCTCTCAAAAAGTAGTCTGAAATGGAAGATGCATCAGCATGTTTGCAAGATTGCTGTTGTTTTGGTAAATCGCCCTGCTAAAAATAAAAATTAGAACTCTTTTTCTATGGGCCAGCTCTTACAGAAGTAGAAGAGTTTTTATATGCCGACATTCTCCACCACTTAAGGCACAATCTAACTGGCTTACAATCACCTTCTCTTCCTCTCCCCACAACAGACACCCTGTGAGGTAGGTGGGACTGAGAGAGCTCTATCAGAGCTGTGACTAGCCCAAGGTCAACCAGCTGGCTTCGTGTGTAGGAGTGGGGAAACAAATCCAGATCACCAGATTAGCCTCCACCGCTCATGTGGAGGAGTGGGGAATCAAACCCGGTTCTCCAGATCAAAGTTCACCGCTCCAAACCACCGCTCTTAACCACTGCACCACGCTGGCTCACGCTGGAGGAGTATCCCCCCAAGGCTCCATCCCATGACATTCCAGTACGCAGTACATAAAAACCACATGGTAGGGAGCCTGGTCACATGTGTCGAGTCACATTGGCATCAAAGGCTGGTTTGGGTAGAGAGATTAGCATGGTTCTTCCCACATGATTCTCTTCCTCCAAACACGTGTGGTTTCCACATTCCTTTTGTTAATGGAACAGTGGGCTGAAGTCCTGTGGGAACTATGATGTTCCCATAATTTCATAATAGTCCCTGAATGTCCTCCTTATGTAATCATGGCACATGGAGGACTATCAAAAATGGGTATCCTTGATTGATCATGAAGTTTATAACAACATGGAAGTGGCAGAAATATCAAGGTTGGGACCTGGGGTCAAAGAAAACCTCATAGTGGTGGAAGGTTTAAAAGCGCTTAGCTAAAGTCTGGCTGAAGTCATTGGCTCAAACAGCACCAGGGCCTGATTCTGCTAACAACGTGGTGTAGGAGAAGACAGTTGGACTGGGGAGAACTTGGTTTGAATCTGTGGTTGTTGCGAGGCTCATTAGGTGATCTTGGGTCAGGATTTTTTAGGGGTGCCAGCCTCCAGGTGGGACCTGGGAATCCCCTGGAATTACAGCTCATCTCCAGACCTCAGAGATCAGTTCCCCTGGAGAAAATGGATGCTTTGGAGGGTGGACTCTGTGGCTTTGTACCCCGCTGAGGTCCCTGTCCTCCCCAGGCTCCACCCCCAAATCTCTAGGAGTTTCCCAACCTGGATCTGGCAACCCTACCCCCCCATCCCCCGCCAGTGACTGGTGGCACCTGTCAACCCTAGTCATTCTCTCTCATTCTTATATATGTATATAGTACAGTTGCTGTGAAAATAAAATGGAAGGGTGGGGGAGTGCACTGCTTTGAGATCTGTGGGAAAAGGGTGAGATGCAAGTATGATAATAAAAAAGTAAAGGTAAAGGTCCCCTGTGCAAGCACTGGATCATTCCTGACCCATGGGGTGATGTCACATCCCGACGTTTACTTGGCAGACTTTGTTTACAGGGTAGTTTGCCAGTGCCTTCCCCAGTAATCTTCCCTTTACCCCCAGCAAGCTGGGTACTCATTTGACCGACCTCGGAAGGATGGAAGGCTGAGTCAACCTTGAGCCGGCTACCTGAAACTGACCTCCGTCGGGATCGAACTCAGGTCATGAGCAGAGCTTGGACTGCAGTACTGCAGCTTAACACTTTGCACCAGGGGCTCCTTATGATGATAATACTTATGATGATAATACTTAAGAATTAATAATAGTGTCTTAAGTGCTCCAGGCAGTGTGTATTATGGGTGGCATTTAAAAGGCCCAAACAGATGTTTTATGTGCATACACTGTGTCAAGCATGGTAATATTGTGAATTTTCTAACATCATCAAGATGGTGGTGAGAGGATCGTGCACATGGTGGCCTTCTCACATACATGAATCCATATACATGTGTACTCTTGTATTCCTTTACATTGTGTGTGGCTGGTTCACCCATCAAATGCAGAGCAGCGATCTGGATCCATGCACTGTCCTGATGGTAAGGAACATAAGAATAGATATTCAGAACAAAAGAATATCAGACCGGTGATCTGCCTAGCCCAGCCTCTTGTCTTATGGAGTGACCAACCAGATACTGTGGCAGACCAAGGACAGGGCATAAAACAGGGCATAGAATGGGTGCCCGTCCCTCTACCCAGCATGGTGTATTGGTTAAGAGCGGTGGTTTGAAGTGGTGGAGTCTGATCTGGAGAACCGGGTTTGATTCCCCACTCCTCCACATGAGTGGCGGAGGCTAATCTGGTGAACTGGATTGGTTTCCCCACTCCTACACATGAAGCCAGCTGGGTGACCTTGGGCTAGTCACACTCTCTCAAACCCAACCTACCTCACAGGGTGTCTGTTGTGGGGAGGGGAAGGGAAGGTGATTGTAAGCCGGTTTGTTTCTTCCTTAAGTGGTAGAGAAAGTCGGCATATAAAAAGCAACTCTTCTTCTTCTACTGTATATTGAATGTTTGGGGCTTTCAAGGTTTGTTGTGAGCTGAACACCACTGAATTAATCTGTTCTGTGTCATGTTTCACCAGTATGTCAGCAATATGTGCCGAAATATGTATTGAAAAATAATTTTACGGTAGTTAAGGGTCATAAATTTAAGAGTTTTCCACTGTGTTTCAGCTGTAAATGACTCCCTATGTCTGGATAAGTGCAATATTTGACTATGTTGTCGATGTAATGTCAAGTGGAATATTGAAGATGAACCCTGTCCTAAACTGGCAGCATCCTGCTTCCTGCCATGTCATACTGGTATAACTTGTTCACTTGTGGATTTTTTTGAGCCCTCACCTTCTTTAATTCAGCGTGACAACATGAGAAGTGAGTTATTGACGGCAGCTAAAGCTGAGACCATTACAAAGATAATCAATAACACGCCTGCCGGAATAATGACCAGTACCAGGAATACATTTTTTTTATATTGATTCAAAAATTATGCCTCATTCTTCCCCCCTCCCTCTACACTTTTACGTTTGATTTATACAACAAAATGTTTTACTTTGCAAAGAATGCTGCTCATCTTAAATATTAAGGAAAATGGTGAGAGGTCAAAATATAAATGGCGGATTCTGATTTAGAGCCGAGGTCGTTTCGGTATCAAAGTTCTCAATATAGTAAACGGATTATGCATTGTCCTTCCAAGAACAATATGTGTGGTGCTAGGGCTGGGGGAGAACATTCAAAACTGGCAGTCCCGGTAAAAACCCCAAATTTGCGTTGCTTCCTCAAGGTTAGCAGCCCGAATAGCCCAGCTTAACCCAAACTTGTCAAACCTTGAGAGGCTAAGCAGCATCAACCTTGGTCAGTACTTGGATTGGAGACAACCAAGGAAGACACATGAACACATGAAGCTGCCTTATACTGAATCAGACCCTTGGTCCATCAAAGTCAGTACTGTCTACTCAGACCGGCAGCAGCTCTCCAGGGTCTCAGGCAGAGGTATTTCATATCACCTATTTGCCTAATCTCTTTAACTGGAGATGCCGGGGATTGAACCTGGGACCTTCTGCATGCCAAGCAGATACTCTACCACTGAGCCACAGCCCTTCCCACAGAAGAAGGCAATGGCAAACTCACAAACCACCTGTGCTCATCTTTTGCCTTGAACACCCCATGGTTGGGGTTGCCATGAGTTGATTGTGACTTGGTGACACGTTCTATTCACCAAGGTTGCTGTATCCTGGGTCTTGATAGATCAGCCCCGTTTCCACATTTTGCCATTCCGGATAATATCTACATTTCACAAAACCTTTCCTTGCTTCGTTAGCTCTGCTGACAAACTCCTTCATGCCTGTTCTTCTGTTTTATTTTCTCAAAGGGCGAGCTGTACCGAGCATGGAATTGATTGAGATCTTTTCCTTCCTTGCACGTTCTCATCTGCCTGTTCAAGGGAGTCCAGCCGTGCTCCCTAGCTGAGTCTTTGGTCATGCTTTGTAGCCTAAAATTACCCCTTAGGTACTAATCCAGTCAGGAGAGCAATGCCTGAGTTGTTGTTGTTGGAAAGGCCAAATGGAGTTTTGGTTTGTATGACTACTGAAGATAGAAGCCTTTTGCTGGCAACTTTTTGTGAGCCAAGTGTGAAAGAGGGGCAGTTTGTAGAATGAAATGGGAGCCTGGTGGTAACTCAAAGACCAACACTATTGTCCCACATCAATTTTTGTGAGACACAGTTCATTTCGTCAGATGTCTTGGTGCAGTTTGTGTCATTGTTGTCCCTTTTAAAATTTATTTTTGGGATAACTGGAAATAAAAACCAATTTTGATGTTTTCTTCGGACAAGTAAGCAGACGTGGGAAGAGATCCTCGCTTCCATCTCCGTGAGAATCCACAAAGGATTTGTGGGCCAGGAGCTGTTGCGGTAAAGATGTTCTTATCTTTTAGATGTTGAAAAGCACTACCAACAACATCTTGAAAGCAAGAATTAGGGTTTGGAGCTCTGGAAGTCTTTGAACTCGATTTGAAGACATCTCCTTCCCCGGCCTTTGACTTCTAATCTTTGCCTCTCTTTCTCCTTTCCTGTTCTATTCTCCATGCCTTGTCTTGTCTTTAAAGAAAAGAAAAAAGACTGTAAGACCAGGGGTCAGGTTTTGTTCTTTAAAAAAAAACCCCCACACACAGTCATTGTACAGTGCCTAGTTCTTGAGGTGCTTTATGAATAATAAATATTATTTTTAATGGGGGGGAACAAGTGTAGTGGTTGAGAGCATAGCCTTATTTTCATCGTAAATGTTGGAGGATATGCAGCACGAACTATCCCTGGGGAGGGGATGTTAAAGTAAGCATTGGCAAGGCCAGATCTGCACCAAACTGACTGTGCTTTTAGTAGAGAGGATAGGGTTGCCAACCTCCAGGTACTAGCTGGAGATCTCCCGCTATTACAACTGATCTCCAGTCGATAGAGATCAGTTCACCTGGAGAAAAATGGCCGATTTGGCAACTGGGCTCTATGGCATTGAAGTCCCTCCCCTCCCCGAATCCCGCCCTCCTCAGGCTGCACCTCCAAAACCTCCCGCCAGCGGTGAAGAGGGACCTGGCAGCCCTAAGAGAGGAAGTTCTCTTACACCACACGAAGCAACCCTGTTTTCTTTTTGACAAACGTTGGTGGGTACGAACTTCATTAATGGAACATTGCTCTTTGTCGAAAGCTGGTGTTCTGATCAGGGTTGCTAGCATGCGCATGTTTCCCGAGCGGTGGAAGATGCTTTCAGTGGAACAGTTCGTCAGGTCAGCATTAAGCGCATGGAATGTCCCAGATAAAATACTGCGGAAAGCGCCTTCTTACTATTTAATCCTTCCTTTTCTGACCTTGTAATGCCTTGTATTTTGGCTGAAGATGAATTAGTTCTGTCTTGGTCTGGATGTAGAGCAAACGGATGGTAAAGTAAAGTGGGGCAGCCGTATAGACAGAGCAATCCGGCTTTGTGTCTAGAGGTCTAGCTTTTCAGAACAAAAGAATACCTTTCAGCCAGGAAGTGCGAGTCACCAACCAGTGGAGAGCTTTGAAACGAGCGAAGCTTTTGAATATTAGCAGAACATCTTGTAGCCAAATTTCACGTTTAATGAGGCCAGAACAAATTTTTCCAGAATGACTCTTTGACCCCTCTACAATCTAATAGCACAGAGCTTAGAGAACTGTGCCTGTGTACATGTGCATATATAATTGCAGTGTAAAGGAATGGATAGAAACAGGATCATCGAGAAGCCAAAGGGGAAACAATAAAAATGTCTTTGAATTCCTTCTTTCTGTGCAGCGATAGTTGAATAGACAGGCTGCAAGGCTAGAAAACAAATATGATTTCATTTCTCAGGAGTTAGATTATTCTCTATGTTAAAAAAATGTCTGCCATTTTGGTGGTGTATTAAGGTTTGATTGCATTTTTCAGGAGTTAAATTATTCTCCCTATTTAAAAAAAAGTTGGAGGAGTGGCGAATCAAATCATGTGGAGGAGTGGGGAATCAAGCCCGGTTCTCCAGATTAGAGCCCACCGCGCCTTACCACTACTCATACGTGGGGCAGAAATTTCCTATGGAAAAATATCGCACCAGAAATTTTTCTGGAAACTTTTGTGCTTTGGAAAATTTTCCATCCAAGATCACTGCTTAAAAGTAATTCAAGATGTATCGCAGCGGTATGAATAGGCAAGGAGCGCATTACGTGGCAGGCACCTGGGGCTTTTTAGTTTAAGGAAAAGACTACTTGACAGACAGAAGGAGCCATCTTAAGTAGATCTACGCAGAAGATTCCAGGTACAGTCCCTAGTGAAAGATCTCTGGTGGTAGCAGGTATGGACCTTTTAGTGCCCGAAACCCTGGAGAGTTCCGGACAGTACTGAGCTGGATGGGCCCGTGGTCTGGTGAGTGTTAATATAACTTTCCTTACAGCGCATTCCTCAAAGAAATGCCTGCGCGGGCTTAGTAGGCAAACTGGCGGTGTTGCTTCGGCTGTGCCGAAATCTCTGCCCGGCACCAAAAACCCGTGCAACCCTCATAGGGTTTTTTAGCTGGCGTATCTTTACAAAAATACAAAGGGTTGTTCCCAAGCCAAAAGTGCTTGGGAGGCCGACTAACGTCAGCCCTGCCCTGCGGCCGGCACAGTTATGCCCCCGGAACGCCTCCCGGCTCGCTGCTGCAGCCTATGCCAGCAGCCGGAGGCTGGCAGGAGGCGGTGGCGATCGGGGAGCGGTGCCTGGCCCTGCACGCCGGCGCTGGGGCCACTCACACTGGCGTGCGCCTTCCATGCGCCGGCGGTGTGGGTCCGTGCGCCGGCGGAGGCCGTAGTCAGCCTCCTAAGGGCTTTGGGCCCATTTTTCGAGAATGGGCCCTTAGCCTTGTTTAATTGATGGTTCTTTTTTGTTTTCAGTTTTAAACTGGTATGTCACTTTAAGAATCTTCATTTAATTGCCCACACCCCACCTCAGCACAATCCTTGCACCTTCAAATCCTCCGTAACAGTTTCTCCCAGTCAAGAATGAGATATACATTTTAAATTGAGCCTTATATGAATTCAGCCTTTGTGTGTATACACAACAAAGAGATGAAATGAGCAGCGAATTGCCAATGGGGGCGGGTGGGAGGAGGGAGGGAGCATGCACAAAAGCTGCCTTGAACCATGAGGAAAGGCAGGCTACAAATGTTTTAATAAATAAAATAATTAATAAAACAGCAGTATGAACACCCATACTGGCACAGAGTGGTAAGCTGCAGTACTGCAGTCCAAGCTCTGCTCACGACTTGCGTTCGATCCCGACAGAAGTTGGTTTCAGGTAGCTAGCTCAAGGTTGACTCAGCCTCCCATCCTTCCGAGGTCGGTAAAATGAGTACCCAACTTGCTGGGGGTAAAGGGAAGATGACTGGGGAAGGCACTGGCAAACCACCCCGTAAACAAAGTTTGCCTAGTAAACGTCGGGATGTGATGTCACCCCATGGGTCAGGAATTGCACAGGGGACCTTTACTTACTTTATGACCCCCAAACATAGTAACGGTCAAGGATGTTCTTCTAAAACCTCTCCCTTCCAAATTCACTAAGCATAGATAATCCTTTCCCCTTAATTATAATTGCCCCCCCCCCTTACAGCCAGGTGCGTTCTTCTTTATCTTCTTAGCTTATATTTAAAGCAACTACAAATAGCTTTGTATTCTGTGGACTCCAGAAAGGTAACGCAACTGTGTGGTCTCAAGCAGACATTTTAAAAGTCCTTTACAATTTTGGAATGACCATGGCAGGGGACAAAAGCTAAAAATCCTTCAGAGGACTAAATAAAAATTCATTTATTTGCAAACCTTTGAATATGATTCTGCACAGCCCCAGGGGAAGTATGCAAATGAGATGGGATACCATCTGAGGACAGGGTTCAGGCATATTGGGAAAACCTTTATTTTAAGGGTTGTTAGTTTATGAAATCAGGATTGGCTTGCAGACCATGGTTCAGATCTTGGCTTCCCTCAACCAATGTGGCTTTCCTCTGCCACCCTTGCAGAGACCTGCCTGGCCTCCTGCTTTGTGATAGCAATGCCAATGAAGAACCTAGGATTACGCCAGAAAAGTCTACCTTCTTAACCCTAGTTAAGACTGCCATCCTAAGCAGGGTTATACCTTTCTAAGATCCTTTAAGTCAATGGTATTAGAAGGATGTAACTCTGCTTAGGATTCACGAATCATAGAATCATAGAATTGGAAGGGACCACCAGGGTCATCTAGTCCAGCCCCCTGCACAATGCAGGAAATGCCAAACTACCTTCCCCCCCACACCCCCAGGGACCCCTACTCTATGCCCAGAAGATGGCCAAGATGCCCTCCCTCTCATCATCTGCTTATGGTCATAGAATCAGCATTGCTTACAGATGGCCATCTAAGCTCTTCTTAAAAACCTCCAGGGAAGGAGAGCTTACCACCTCCTGAGGAAGTCTGTTCCGCTGAGGAACTGCTCTAACTGTTAGAAAATTCTTCCTAATGTCTAGATGGAAATTCTTCTGATGGTTCTGGTCTGACCTTCTGCGGCAACAGAAAACAACTCAGCACCATCCTCTATATGAGCCTTGATTATGACAACCTCTACATTAATAACCAAACCATCTTTTCCATGCTCCTTTCTGTCAACCAATATTTTTGTAGAGTTAGTATAATTGTAAGCTTTCATGGCAGAGTGGGGGGTTTGAGCCTGGGTCTCCCAGATCCTATACCACACTAGATGCCACTGTAAGTCACCTGGGGTCACTGGGCCCAAATAATGTGCCTGCTTGTAGAAATTGTGTTTTGAATCCCTTAACATGTATAGGAATAAAATGTTGTTTGACTACCATGCATGGAAATACAGATGGATATTTTTAATAGGTCTGGTTTTGAAACCTTGTCTATACCATACATGCAACATATGTCACCCATTTGGCACTTCAAGTTAGGTCTGGATAGAGATCCTGGGGGGAAGCAGGCGGCCTCTCTCTTTCCCTGGTCTAGTGGGAAGTGGGTGAGCATGGAAATCCAAGAAGTTGCATTGGACATTTTGGTGCTCCAGCAATATCATTGATTGTGGCTGCTGCATACTTTGTGGGAACCATATACTTAGACTTACATTAGTTGGCTAGGTAAAGAGTATTGTGTCATGGATATATCATTTTTGTTGAAGGTAAAACAATGAAGAGAGCCAGTGTGGTGTAGCAGTTAAGAGTGGTGGACTCTAATGTGGAGTATGGGTTTGATTCCCCATTCATCCACATGAACCGTGTACTCTAATCTGGTGAACAGGGTTGTTTTCCCCACCCCTACACATGAAGCCTGCTGGGCGAACTTGGGGTAGTCACAGTTCTCTTTGAACTCTCTCGGCCCCACCTTCCTCACAAGGTGTCTGTTGTGGGGAGAGAAAGGAAAGGTGACTGTAAGCCGGTGTTACCCGAAATGCTCTTTGAATGGGGAATTAGCTAAGCAGATCGGTAACTTTAATATTTCTATAGCGAGATCAACCAACTATACCAGAGCCCATTATACAGACAGAATACAGACAGATTCCCATTTGGCAGGGATCGTTGGTGGGGTAATATTTACCGTTCTTGAAGAGGAGATGTCCAAGTTCCAGTAGACTAAGATAGCAGAAAATAAGAGCAAAGGTGGGGGCAAGGGGTTCCCGTAGACTCGGCCAGTGAGGCGGGAGGGAGCGTGGTCAAGCTGCGCAAAAACCAGACCAACAGAGTAATGGCAAGTATGCCAGGAAAGACCTAAGGTAACATTATGGGCTGGGGGCACCCCAGATATACTGTTTTTCTGGGGGCAGGGTGATGGTATCACCCCTCCTAGGTTCCCAGGTGACAAAAAGGTGACAAAAGGATTAATCTTCGGCTGCCGGGGTGGGGTAGTGAGACTTTGGAAATTATTCTGATTCTAATGTCTTTTGCAACCCGGGAGAAACCGGGAGATCTTTGCTGAAGTGATTAACGTTCTCAAACAAAAGGCGCAATCTCTGTTAACGGCTGGGGATCGCTGCTGCATAGCTGGAGGAATGACTCATCGCTGATATCAGGATCGCTGCTGATTGCCCATTAAGCTGCTGATGTTGCAATGGGAGAGGGGGGGTGTTGGCACTGACTACGTGACTGTCTTCTTTCCACGACATGGCTGCGGCTGGATCAGAGTTTGCACAGGAACATGGAGTCTCTCAGGTTCACTGGAGGTTGCCCTTGCCTCTGCTTCCTAGCTCCCGGCAGCACGGAGCGCACAGGAGCGGCCGTGTCAGTTTCAACGGAGCGCGCTGCAGCCATCCCAGTAGCATTTGGGGAGGGTGCGCGGCTGGAGCAGTAGTCATGTGCCTGCATATCGGGTTGCCATGTCCAGTCAAGGAGTTTAGGCGGCCCATATGCTTACACCAGTTTGTGACTCCTTAAAGGTAGCCCTGACCTGGATGGCCCAGGCTAGCCTGATCTCGTCAGATCTCAGAAGCTAAGCAGGATCAGCCCTGGTTAGTATTTGGATGGGAGACCACCAAGGAATACCAGGGTTGCTGTGCAGAGGAAGGCTCTGGCAAACCACCTCTGTTAGTCTCTTGCCATGAAAACCCCAAAAGAGGTTGCCATAAGTCGGCTGCGACTTGACGGCACTTTACACACACACACAAAGGTAGAGAAAATCGGGGTATAAAAACCAACTATTCTCCTCTTTCTCCTCCTCCTCTTTCCTTTCAGTCTACCTTAGACTTGAAATCCTTTTGGCTTTTCTCTGAATCTCTGGCCCATCTGTTTCTTGTCTTTAAATGTACAGCGTTAACTGGACGTCTTTTACCCAATTTCAGTCATTTGCAGGTAGACTGCCACCACCATTTCCCCATCTTTAAGATTGTGCAACTTGTTCGGGGATTTGCAGACGCTAAATATAATAATTGCCCAATTTGCCTCTTTTGACAAAGTAATTCAGTTCATATCCACAAAAGGAGATTGTCCGTGCAATTTCTGTCTTTCTCCTTGGGAGGTTTTTGACATTTCCTTGCTTGTTAGCATTGCCCTTCTTGGAACAAATGTCACTTCAGACCGTTTTAACAACTAGGAAAAAGAATCGTATTTATTTTAGACCGCTCATGTCATTTCAGATGACATCAAATGACTGATTTATGGTAAGTCAAAATGTCAAGATTATGGAGGTTTGCTTCTTCTGTTTTTGTTATAACTTTTGTATTGGTCTTGAAAGGAGTCTTGGAACCCAAGATCAACGTTGTGTTACTTAAAAAATTGTAGTCCTCTCTTGTTGTTTTTAAAAAAGGGAATTCATAGGAATGCTATGGTCCACATTGTGGTAAATGTGTGTGGAAACTCTTGTCTTAATGACTAGAAGTTCTACAGGAGCATTACTTTGGTGAATTTGTCAGCATGAGTATTCTTTTCAGATTCAGATTTATTATTAATACAGCATAAGCCAGTAAAACACATGCATCATTTATACAAAAGGTAAAAAATTATAGCAGTTCAACCAGAAACATTCTAATTAAAATTTCCAAATAATTTATAATAGACTAAAATTATAATACACCAAATTGTAATTTAATCTAATTGCAATTGCCCAGCATTAGGGGTCGAACTTTATGCTATTGCACAAAATTTGGCTACCTGTTTTGCCATCTGGGCATTCCCTTCCCAGAGGAGACTCTTAATTCTCCCTTCATCTGAGCTGACTGTGATTTGGCTGAGCAGGGGGCATGAGTATTCTTTGGGGTTCTGTTTTCTGTATTGCTGATGTTCTAAGTGAGTATGCTCTGATGTTCTAAGTAAGTACTGTGAATGCATATGCGGATTGTGGTGCCAAGCTGTGCCTCAAACACACACATTTGTTTATTTATTTACTTAATTTGCTCCCCAAGGCGGCTTACATCATTCTCCTCTCCTCCATTTTATCTTCACGACAACCCTGTGAGGTGGGTTAGGCTGAGTGTGTGTGACTGGCCTAAAGTCACCCAGCGGGCTTCCATGGCATGAGTGAGGATTCTAGCCTAGATATTAGTCCAACACTTTTAACCACTACACCACACTGGTTCTCATAACCTTTGGAATACGTGCACAGAGCCTATACCCTTTAAAAAGATGGTACAAGACCAGTTTATTAGGGGCAACGGTGGGATGAGCATGCATGCCTACCTTTATCCTGTTTGTGGGTGGGTCCTTTTTTTTGGTATGCTGCTCATAACTTTCAATCTTGTTATTAGGAGTGGTCAGAATGAATATATTGCCAAGAGTCCCCCCCCCCCACATGTATATGATTGTCACTGGTCCCATTGAAGAAATGGATTCTCATAGATAATTTTTTTTTCATTGCCCTTGGTGCATCTTCTGGTTTTTTTGTGTTTTTTTTTTTTTGTAATTTGTGTTTTTTTCTATTTAACATTCAGTCCATCCCATGTAATATTTGGCTTTGCTGTCTCTATGGCCCAACGTACAAGGGAGAACTCAACTGCTGGGAAACCAAATCCTGCATCTAACTCGGCTGGAACGTCTTGGCCTTGGGAGTTCTTTTTATTACATTTGTTGTAGAAAGTAACGGCCTGTCTTGTCTTCCCTTGTTCTGTGTTTATTTTGCAAGCTCAACTTTGCACTGCAGCTTCTGGGAACGCTAAAAGAAAGGAAATGGGTACACATGGAGGGGCCTGCAGTCAAAGTTTTGGCTGGTAAATTCCAGGGTGCGCAACCTTCCCAGCCAGTTCAGTTGAGGGAGAATCAGAGGTGAGGCTGGTAGTGACCAGAGAAGGGACTGTTTCCATGCGCGTTCTCCCCCCCCCCATTCTTAGACCGAGGTCTTGAACAATATAAACATAAATAAGACCCATCTCTAAAAACACCTCTCTTTGACTCTTCTCTGCAGCCTCCAAAATCGAGCAACAAAATAAGTATGCTGAGGGTCAGAGTCCTCTAAGAGGAACTGAACCTTTTGCTTCAAAGTTGCTCGAGAAAATGCGGACCTTTTGTTAAATCATGTATAATCCATTTTAACCGAAGTTGGGACACTTAAGGAAAATGCAAAAGGATATGTACCAAGGAGTCCACTAACTGAAGAGGGCACGGAAACAGCTAATCTGAAAAAGGGATACTTAGCAGATGCCCCAGCAAAACCATTGGAAAAGGCCAATTAAATATTGAATGCATAAAGATTCTACGTACCTTTGGACTAACCAGAGAATCCAACCAGGAAGGAAGATTACTCTTAGATAACAGGCCCAGGTCAAGCGGAGAACATGTCCTCCGAGCATCAAAATGAGTGTAACACTTATCTCTAGCATTGATCAATTTGGCCACATTTTTTTACTTTGATCTACAGCAGAGGAGTAAAGGTTGCCCACCTTCAAATTTACAAGTCATAGCTTCTGTTCAAAATGCTGGAGCCAGGGAGCCTCATAAGAGTCCTTGAGGGTTGCTGTTTCCATACAGGTGTCTTGCCTCTCCCTTGAGGTGCTCCTGGCACCTGCGCTGTTCTCTTTTGGGCGCCAGGCCAACATATTTCTGTTTACCCAGGCTTCTAATTAAGAGGTTGATCTTATAACAACATTTTTATAGTTGCTTGTAGCCTGAAAACTGTTGTTCATTTTAAATATGTGTAACGACTTATGTTTTATTCCCTGTCTTGGTTTTTAATGCTGGGTTTTAATTAACAACTTTTAGTGTTTGATGTTTTTACTGTGTTTTATTTTGTGAGCCGCCTTAGGCAGTTCCCAGGAGAGGCAGCATTATTTTTTTCTAAATAAAGAAATCGCCTCCCCCCCCCACCTTCTCCCATCAGTGGTTTATGTTCTTTCAATCAACTGTTGCTGCCTTTCATTCTTCTGATACCCTCTGGTGTAGGGCCCTCTGGAACCAGCGTGGTTTAGTGGTTAAGAGTGGTGGACTAATCTGGAGAACCAGGTTTGATTCCCCACTCCTCCACATGAAGCCTGCTCGGTCACCACGCTTTACTCGCTTACTTTAACTGTCCAAATGAGTCAGCCTAGGCTGCAGTTCTTAAACAAGCATGATATGGAAAGGAGCCCTCTTAACAAGCAAGTGACGATTTGGTTCTGCCGAGATCTGCCGAGACAAATAGATCTGGTAATCAAGTTGTTGGGTCCATCCCTGAGGGGTAAACCGTGCCCTTGTCAGTTGGCACTGGTGAAGGGCCCCAAAGTCATCTGCATGACGCCATAACTTGTGCTCTAAGACCTTTGCCCCTGGGGTGCAGTTGAGAGGGAAGGGGGAGGGAAGGTGGCACGGAAAACCTTTTTAGTTTTTAAAAATGCATTAAGCAAATTCTCGCTTCCCTTCACAGAATATAACTCGTTGCTCTAAGAAATGCTGTAGTCAACATTTGTCCGAGCTGGCGATAGCCGATTAGATTAAGTGCTGTTTCTTCCCCATCATTAATGATGTTAAGCTATATTAGTTGTATACATGGCTAGTTAAAATTACGTCTCCATTTATGCTACTGCTATAATTTTTCCCTTCTTTTTTTTCTTCTTCTTGAGCTGTAGCACTCAGCAGGCCCCCCGGGAGTTGATGTTTGGCAGGCTAAACTTTTCTAATAAGGTTATAAAATACCAAAGAGCAGCAGCTCATTTCCTTGTGTCATTAGCGGCTGTTCCTTGCAAGCCAAATCTGGTGTGATGTTTTATGTTGTTTGGTATTATTGACACGGGGATCTCTGTGTGACAGCCACAATTTTTTTGTTACGGTCCCAGAACTTGCTTGGAGCTGACCCTTTGAACCAGACCCAGAATCCGTCTCCAGGGGGTCGTCTGAAAGCTGGTGGTGTGGGAAGCGTCTTCCAACAGGAGTTGTCCCCTTTTGGACAATCCAGCCATTCACTGCACCAGTGGGGCGGATCGAGTCAGACATAAAGGGGCTTATTGTGACCACAGGATAATCACAGTTGTGTTTAGTGGCATAGTTTTAATAATTTCGGGCTATTATAATTCAGAGTGGGAAAATAAAGTTATTAATGCCTACTTGTCATTACTTTTACTTATTATCCTACACAGCAATTTCGGAGCAGCTGTGCACAATAACGCCACTGTGGATTGCGTTCCTGTTAAGCAACTTGGCCAGATTAGATTCTAAACTATATTTTGCTGTCGCTTTTTTGCTGCTTGTCAAAACCAGGGCTGCCCAGAGCCGCTACAGGCCCAAGACCTTCTCTGTCCCATGTCACCTGACCGTAGTTGTCCCCAAGTCCCTCCCTCATGACGGCTCTGTAGGGTGTAGTGCTTGAGATTCAGCTTTGTTTAGTGTGAAACATTCCCTGGATGTCCTTGAACCCATCACCATCTCAATGAAAAACTTAATCATAGAGTTGGAAGGGACCACCAGGGTCATCTAGTCCAACCCCCTGCACGATGCAGGAAATTGAGAACTACCTACCCTCCACACACCCCATTGACCCCTACTGCATGCCCAGAAGATGGTCAAGATGCCCTCTCTCTCATCATCTGCCTACAGTTATAGAATCAGCATTGCTGACAGATGGCCATCTAGCCTCTGCTTAAAAACTCTCCAGGGAAGGAGAGCATACCACCTCCCAAGGAAGCCTGTTCCACTGAAGAACTGCTCTAACTTAGAAAATTCTTCCTAATGTCTAGATGGAAACTCTTTTGATTTAATTTCAACCCATTGGTTCTTGTCCGACCTTCTGGGGGATTGTTTGACATGGTTTTGACTGGCATGTTTTTTGTTTCTCAGCTCCTAGTTGTGTTCTACAGCAAGGTGTGTGTTTGTGAAGGGACCCTGTGAGAACTGGGATGGGAGCTGCATACTGTAATTGGTCCACAGCCATTAAACCAGAACTGAAACAAAATGCTGTCTAGTCCAGCATCCTGAGTGGCCAGCCAGATGCCCCCAGAAGATCTACAAGGAGGGCACAGAATCTCTTCCTGTTGCTTCCCTGCAGTAGTTGGTATTCAGAGGATTACTGCCATTGAACATGGAGGTTCCATTTAGTCACGCTGGCTATAATAAATACTGATAATCCAGTCTTCCATGAATTTGTCTCACTCCCTTGAAAAGCCATCTAAGATGGCAACCCCCACCTTTCCTTCTGTCCCTGCCCAAGACTTGTATTCTTCGAGAGCTATCATCCTCAGCCAACTGAAAAAGAAGAAGAGTTGGTTTTTATACCCTGCTGTTGTCTACCAAAAGGAGTCTCAAAGCGGCTTGCAAGCGCCTCCCCTTACCCCCCTGAACAGGCACCTTGTGAGGTAGGTGGGGCTGAGAGAGCTGTGAGTAGCCCAAGGTCACTCAGCTGGCCTCATGCGTAGGAGTGGGGAAACCAACCCAGTTCACCAGATTAGAGTCTGCCGCTCATGTGGAGGAGTGGGAATCGAACTTGGTTCTCCAGATGAGAGTCCCCCACTACACCACGCTGGCTCTATGTTTAAAATGTTTGTTTTATTTCCTCTATTTTTAATTTGTCTCACTGAAATTCCTTCAAGAGGCTCTGGGTGGTGTATTCAGATGCTTATGCCTTACCACAACCCTGTAAGGTAGGTTAGGTAGTGAGAGGCTGACTTGTCCAGTGAACTTTATGGCTGGGCAGGGATTTGAATCCTGGTCAAACCCTGTCCAGTAGTGGTATTGTGGTTAAAACGCCAGCCCGGATGCCTTTCTGATGAGGTCCCTGGCTTCCTCGAGACAAAGCCGTAGACGACATCTTGCCGCTACGGACTCTTGAGGGATGAGCGACCTCATTAACATTGTCTTGTAAAACACCACTGTTCGAACATATGCGCTCAATAGTAAAGTCATTTAAACTATTGATTTGTCGGCTTCCTTTCCCCCCCCCCTTCCCGTGAAGGAGACTGTTTTTGCTTCAGGCTTGCCCCTGCCTGCCCCCCTCGCCATGTCCCCTGACCAAATTGTCCCCTCTCTTTCTCATTTGGACTTGATTATATTGAGAAAGCGGGCGATGCCGCCTTGTTGCTTCTGGGCAGGCCGCTTGTGGATTGTCTCGGGTTTCTCGGGGTGAGAAATCCTGTAATCGCTTTCCCCCGAGACTTGAAGGGTCTTTCGGAGCCTTTTGTGAAAATAGCTTTTCTGATTGCTAGGCAGGTTTGATAGGAGAAGCCCTTTCATTTACTCATACGCTTTGAATAGATTTAAGGCTGGAAATAACATATGCGCTGGCGGAAAATAGCCAGTGAGTTAATTGTAAATGAGATCAGTTCAGAGGTTGGGAGACAGAAGCGCCACCTTTAGAAGCACGAGCTGCCAGCACGGATCCGACCCCCCCTGAGTGCCATGAGATGGGGGGCTCTTCAGCTGATCAGTCTAGATTGTGTGGAAGCAGATGAGAATTAGAGGTGAGCATCCTTTTTTTGGGGGGGGGTGGCTTTAGAAATCTGAATTCTTTAGTGGCTTCCGGCTTATGGAGCTAGTCCAAGGTTTGTAGTTAACCTAAGTGGGTTAAAATCCTCCCCCCACCACCCAAAGGCTTCGCATATATTGAACACCATGGTGTGGGGTCAGAATATCAGATTATGAACCCTGTGTTCAGGTCCCCATTCTGCCATGAAGGGTTACCTTGGGCCAGTAACTGTCAGGTTAACCTACCTCACAGGATTGTTGTGAGGACAAGATGGGGAAGGAGGGGTGAAAACCCGGTAGCGACAGCGTGGAGGTTAGCTGGCTTTAAATGGGACTACATATATTCATAGAAGAGGGACCTATCATCAACATGTAGCAAGCCTGATCTGTGACTCTTAGCCATGATGGCTATAGACCGGGGGTTCCCAAATGGAGTGGGGGGTGGTGAGAATTTGCTTAATGCATTGGTGATGAATTGGCAGAGCCAGATGAACAATGTGCACCGGTGATCCCCCATGAGGTGGTCATGGGTACTGTGGTGCCTGTCAAAATGCCTGGAGAGGGGCCGTGGCTCAGTGGTAGAGCCTCTGCTTGGCATGCAGAAGCTCCCAGGTTCAGTCCCCGGTATCTCCAGTTAAAAGGACTAGGCAAGTAGGTGATGTGGAAGACCTCTGCCTGAGACCCTGGAGAGAGCCGCTGCTGGTCTGAGTAGACAATACTGACTTGGATGGACCAAGGGTCTGATTCAGTAGAAGGCAGCTTCATATGTTCATAAGAGTTTGTTTTCTGGTGCCCCCTGGCTGCTCCATCAAAGCAGAGAGCCAGTCCTGGCTTTCCTCCTTTTCACTGGAGCAGGGGGTGCTTTGGAAGAACCCAGGAGGCGTTGCTGTTCTATCTGCAGGGAGCACTCATCCGGATACCCTCGCTGCCATCATAGGAGGGCTCTTGGCTTGGAACCTGTAAATATTTTGGGGAACCTGCCAGCATTTTGTGATGGGAGCCAAGCCTTGTGTCAGCTGTGGTTTTTGTGGCACCCGCTATCAGCAAACATTCCCAGAGAGCTTCCAGGTTCAGCAAGATCGTGGACCTTTGGTGTACGCCCAACCATTTCAAGCCTGCGGGCACATTTGGAATTTGGACATGGCACGGTGGGAGCAGCAATAAAATGGCTGCCGAAAATGGCAGCTGCAGGAGGTGGAGCCAGCCACAAAATGATTGCCACAGCTTAACTTCTGTAACCCAGTGTGGATCCTTGTGCTGCGGTGGCAGCTGCTGCCAAAGCAACGTTTTTTTAAAAATCTGACCGGCCAATAAAACGTCTAATAGTCAATCAGAAGACTTTTTGGACAAAAGCCCTACCTGGCCCCACCCACTTCCTGAAAACACTTGGCGGGCACCGGAAAAGGTGTCGGCGGGCATCGTGGCACCCATGAGCACCATGCTGGGGACCCCTGGTGGACGCAAACCTCTAAAAAGGGACAGTGCCTTTTCTGCAATGAGCAAGCTGCTTCCAGTCCTCATTGAGACCAAGTCCGATAGTATGAATTCTAGCTGAGTAGCTTCAGGCTGCAGTTTCCCTTTGAAAGTGTGCGTGTGTGTTATTTTTTTCTCTTTTGCTGAAGGGTGGCAACTTTTAAGTCTGCAGTGAGGTGTCAAGGGAAGTTGAAATCCTCCGCCGCTGGTTTCTGAGTGCCTTCAATGATTGATATTTAAGGGGGATGTGAGCTTCTCGTTTTCATTTTTAATGTCTCTCATTGCTTTATTTCATTCCCTTTACTTCTCCCTCCATGTTCTGGGTAGCCACTGGAGATCAGGAAGCTTTCATGCACATCCCTGAGAATGCAGGAGAGACCGCCCTGCAGCTCTTTCAAATGGCAGCATCTCTCCCCACAAGATTATTATTTATCTAATTTTCTTGATAGTTTTTACCCAGCCTACTAAGAGTGTGCTTCTAGGTGGCTAAGGGAAGTGTCCCTAGAATTGGGGTGCTCATGGAACTTGCCTTTGTGGTTGGGTAGTCGTGTTGGAGGAGAGGGTTACAGATACCGTGGACTGCCAAAAAACCCCAAATCAGTGGGTTCTAGATTAAATCAAGCCTGAACTGACCCTAGAAGCTAAAATGACCAAACTGATGCTGTCGTACTTTGGTCACATTATGAGAAGACAGTAAAGCTAGGAAAAGTTGAAGGCAACAGGAAAAGAGGAAGACCCAACAAGAGATGAAGAAGAAGAAAAGTTGGTTTTATATGCCGACATTCTCTTCCACTTAAGTAAGAATCAAACTGGCTTATAATCACCTTCTTTCCCCCTCTCCACAACAGACACCTTGTGAGGTAGGTGGGGCTGAGAGAGTGTGACTAGCCCAAGGTCAACAAGTAGGCTTTGTGTGTAGGAGGGTGATACAAATCCAGTTCACCAGATTAGCCTCCACCACACATGTGGAGGAGTGGGGAATTGAACCCGGTTCTCCAGATCAGAGTACATCAAACCACCGCTCTTAACCACAACACCACCCTGGCTCTCAACTCTATAAAGATGGATCGACTCTATAAAGGAAGTCACAGCCCTCAGTTTGCAAGACCTGAGCAAGGCTGTTAAAGATAGGACGTTTTGGAGGACATTGATTCATAGGGTCGCCATGAGTCGGAAGCGACTTGACGGCACTTAACACACACACAGTCGTGTTGGCACGCATACCAGAGAATGCTGCATCCGAGTAGACTTTGGGGGAGGTTAGCAGGAGAGCTGACAGGCAGGATTAGGCCTGCCTCTTCTCAAGAAATGTTGCATACGCAATTGGCACCTTGTCCTCACAATCTTTGTGTCTCTCCATGTTGTGTTTGATGGCTGGATCTGGCTCTTCCGGATGTTACCTCTTGGCTGTGTGGAGGGGTTGGCGTAAGTGGAGATGCATTTGAATTGTCCGTTGAGTGCCTTCTACATAAGCAGCAAAGACAGAGATAGGGAGAGTTCCCTGCCCCCCAAGGAAATTAAAACCTGAAGCGTCTCTCTTGAGAGGGAGAAAAAAGCCAAAGGAGGGATAGCCGGGAGATAGAAGGATGTCTGTGACCTTGGCAGGATTGGTGCTGTGAGTGTGAAATGCTTTGCAGAAGTTGAGAGAAGGGGAGAATTTTCAGGCCTCCAATAATCTGGATGCATTTGGGCATATGCCCAGGTTTGTGGTCACCAACCGCCCCCTCCATCAAGTTGCAGCTGACTTATGGTGAGACCTTGTAGGGTTTTCAAGGCAAGAGACGTTCAGAGGTGGTTTGCCATTGCCTGCCTCTGTGCAGCAAACCTGGACTTCCTTGGCACTCTCCTATCCAAGAACCAACCAGGGCTGTGACAGTATATACCGAAAGACTGCAGACAGTGAGCAGATGGAAATAATCTACTTGACAATTTATTGACGGCTGTAGTCACATGACTGTAAAAAGATGTAGTCAGAACAGGCCTGAACAGATTGAGAATGATGACTCAGCAGCTGCCCGTTGATTGGTTAATCGACTAGGCAGAATTGTATATAACTGTACAAAGAATGTATGTATTCACTCTGCTACAAATAGAGTGTCTGGCGGAGCACTTTGTCGGAGTATGCCAGAACTTGCTTGTATGTATTTATTGCACCTGTAAATAAATGTAAATAGCACTTATTCAAACTGTGCTGACTCTGCTGTCCTCACTTGAGCCTGGGGTGCCAACCAACTGAAACTACAGAAGCCGTCAGGCTGACCCCGTTTAGCTTCCGAGATCTGATGAGATCAGGCTAACCTGGGCCATCCAGGTCAGAGTTTGTCTCAGTAGAGGTAGTAGTTTCTTCCAAGATCCGTTGCTGCTCTGGAGAGTTTTTGCAATTGCTGAAACCAGTTTTCGAGGTCTGAGTGATGTCAGGGCTGAGTGGCTCTTTGAGTTTTGTAATAATAGGTGTGAGAGTGAGAAATGTTTTTGGATTTGGATTTTGAGTGATTGTCTTGTGTTAGATCACTGATGAATTTAAAACTTCTTAGCCGCTTTGAATCCTGTGTTCCAGGATAAAAGTGGCCTATAAATATTCAAAATAAATAATGTGCTAGGAAAAGATGGAGCTGCAGGACTAACTATAAAGACAGGAGAAGAAGAGTTGGTTTTTTATATGCCAACTTCTTCTACCACTTAAGGGAGATTCAAACCAGCTTGCAATCACCTGCCCTCCCCCTCCCCACAGCAGACACCCTGTGAGGTAGGTGGGGCTGAGAGAGCTCTAACAGAGCTGTGACTTGCCCAAGGTCACCCAGCTGGCTTTGTGTGTAGGAGTGTAGAAACCAAACCGATTCACCAGATTAGCCTCTGCTGCTCCTGTGGAGGAGTGGGGAATCAAAACCGGTTCTCCAGATCAGAGTCCAGCGCTCCAAACCACCGCTCTTTTTTAAAAAGTTTTTTATATTTATAATGTAAAACAAAATAAACAAATACAATAATAACAAAAAATGAAAATACAAAAGAGTATCAATTATAATTATACAGAGTTATAAAATTCAACAAAGCAACAATACCCTTTTGACCCTCCACCCACCTTAAAAAGTGACCCATCACCTGACTTCCGCAGAAGTGTCTAAACAGTTCTAAAAATTATTAATAGTAATAATAAAAAAGTAAGTAAACTTGTTTCTATAACTCACTAACTAAAATAGTAAAATCCATTTTTTGCCAGTTTATCCCAATATGTGATGGCCTTTGCCCACATTTTTTTAAATTCTTCCATATCATTTCCATGTAGGAATTCTGTTAATTTGGCCATCCTCATATACATCCACAATTTCCCTCTCCAGTCACGAACTGAAGGTTTATTCACTTGCTTCCAAACATTAGCTATTACAAACCACCGCTCTTAACCACTACACCAGGGGTCGGCAAACTAATTAGTCAGAAGAGCCAAATATCAACAGTACAACGATTGAGATTTCTTTTGAGAGCCAAATTTCTTAAACTTAAACTGTATAGGTAGGTACACTGTTTATTAACTTAATAAACTTTAATTAAAGTCTTAATTAAACTATAGGTACACTGAATAAAACTTGATATCATACTTAATAGTGATCTTATTTATTGATAAAAATTAAATTGTAAGTCCATTTCCCCCTCCCCGACCGGAGTCCTCGTCTGGAGGCCTGGTCTACCGCCATAAAAGCTATTGGTAGACCTGGCCTCCGGCTGAGTCCCATTGGGAGGCCAGGTCTACCCATTGGCTTTCTCGGCAGTAGACCTGGCCTCCGGAGGCCCATAGAAGCCAATTGGTAGATCTGGCCTCTGAAGGGGGACTTTTCCCCCTCCTCGGAGTCCAGGTCTACTGCCAAGAAAGCCAGTGGGTAGACATGGCCTCCCAATGGGACTCAGCCGGAGGCCAGGTCTACCAAAGGAAGCCCGCCCTGCCCAACAGCTGATAGGCGGGGGGGGCAGGAACCACCGAGCCACCCGCCCAGCAATCGCGCGGCTGGAGGGGAGGGGAGGCTTTAGCCTCCCAACCATTGAGGGCAAGGGAAAGGGGGACCCGGCCATTCTCCATGGTGTGTGTGTGGGGGGAAAGACAGAGCACCTGCTCACCAGCTCTCTCTCTCTCTCAAGCGCTCTGGCTCCGCAGCCCAGCTGCCGGCGCAAGCGGGCGCAAGAGCAGGGGGCTCCGAACCAAGTTTGAAGAGCCGCACTCAGGGGGCCAAAGAGCCGCATGCGGCTCTGGAGCCGCAGTTTTGAGACCCCTGCACTACACCATGCTGGCTCTTTCTCTAGCTGCCTGGACTCTTTCCTCAGCATTGTTTTCCCCAAACATTGCTTGTTGGATCTCCTTAGCATTAGCTACCTGGCTGGACAGCTCCTCTGCTTTTCAGCAGCGACGCTTTGTCTAAATTCCTGCCTTGGCTGGACAGCTCCCCTGCTCACTCAGCTGCCTGGCCTTGAATACAGCTTCCTACCTTGCTCAACCTAGCTCTCGTATCATTAGGGATGGGGCAGGACAACAGTCCGGAGCTGAACTTTGGACGGATTCAGTTCCTTCTCAGCCTGTGAGTCTACAGCTTCTCTGTAGCCAACGTGGTATAGCGGTTAGAGCAGGGGATGCGCCACTTTTTTGAGCCCGCAGGCATGTTTGGACTTCTGACAACAGAATGGCTGCTGCAGGAGGGGGAGCCAGGCACAGAAATGGCTGCTGCAGCTTACTTTCAGCCACACAGTGAAGAAGAAGAAGAGTTGGTTTTTATATGCCGACTTTCTCTCCCACTTAAGGGAGACTCAAACTGGCTTACCATCACCTCCCCCTCCCCACAACAGACACCCTGTGAGGTAGGCGAGGCTGAGAGAGCATGACTGGCCCAAGGTCACCCAGCCGGCTCCATGTGGAGGAGTGGGGAATTAAACCCGCTTCTCCAGATCAGACTCCACTGCTCCAAACCACCGCTCTTAACCACTACACCACACTGGCTTTTTGAGATGTGGTGGTAGCTGCTGCCAAAGCAGTGTTCTTAAGAATCTGCACTGCCAATCTACACAGCCAAGCAAATCTCCAAATGGCCGTGAGGGAGGAGGGAAGGAAGGAATCCTTGTGGCAAAGAAACCCCGGCTCCTGCCCACTTCCCAAGGTCTTGCCTGGAGTTAATTCTGCCTGCCTGCCTGTTGCTCAGACTTCGTCATCCCAGGTTTAAATTTCAATTCAGTCAGTGGCTTTTAGGAAGCTGCTGTTCTCTCAGTATTCTCTGAGACCAGGTCTGCCGAGAACGAGGCCTGAGACTTGCATTTGGGAGTTGTTCTGTGAATTACATGGGGACAGCCCACACTGTCGCTTTATATGCGATAGCTGTTTGGACAACTTACTGATCCTACGACCAGTTGCTTTGGATCTGCTTTGGAAACCACTTATGGATCTGAGTGGTTTCCTCTCCCTTTTTCTCTCTCTGTTCTTTGTGGGACTGGTTGGGAATGGAGAGCAAGTCATGTCCCTTCATGGAAATTGTGTGTGGGGGATTCTTGGACAGGATGTTGCTGCTGTGTTATAGGAACTTGTTTGCCAGGCAGACTAACTGCCGTGGTGCCTTTGTGACAATGGGTACATATTTTTTATTGGCAACATTTATATTATATATGGGAAAGCACAGAAGTGAAAAACAGGATTAAAATAAAAGCTCTGCAAATCAATTGATCTATCGCTTTTATCATTCTTCCTCCAAGGGGCTCAGGGAGATGTATATCATTTCTCCCCTCCTTCGTTTTATCCTCACAACAACCCTGTGAGGTCAGATAGATTGAGAGGATGTGACTGTCCCAAGGTCATCCAGTGAACTTGATGGCAGAGAGGAAACCCCAAATCTACCCAGTCCAACACTCTAACCACTATACCACATTTGAATCACTCAGAACTGCAGAGTGGGAAGATACACACACAAACAGATAATTAGCATGGGTACTGCTTACACCATTTTAAAATAGCAATGTTAATATCAAGGCCTGAAAGGTTTAAGAATAGTAAATGTATTATTATATGAAAACATGAGAATATAGAGAAGTTTAAGTCAAAAAAGTTAACAATTGAAATATAATTTCAAAGTAAGCTCCAATATAATGTAACAGTCTTAGTGGTTATGTTTATATGTGTTTGTAAGTGTTGTGATGAAAAATAAAGTTTAATTTTAAAAGGCCTGGAAGGGTAGAACGGACTTAATCTGTTTAGGCTGTAACGAGTTAGCATATTACACAGTATGATTCTGTGCAGCCCGTACCTTATTTTGCTAGCTTTCTGCATGCAGGGAGTTGTTTGCAGAGGTGCATTTATAAAATATGACAATGGAAACGGGAATGCAGCCTGAAACACCTTTGTGCTCAACTGGGAACTGGTTTTTTTTTTCCCCCCAAGTTCGGTTGGGAAGATCCCGCACAAACCGAATGCAATCAAATAACAAAACCCTTTCCCAGTTTTTCTTTGGGCCTAACTCACACCTGCATCCTCAAGAGGTTTGTGCAGCAACTCCCTCCAAACTGCGTGGCTCTACTGAATTATGACTGAATTGCGGCATCACAAAGTTGCGGTAAAACTGCTTGAAGTCAGTAGAACTGGAACGAAGCCTTCTGTCATTAAGTTCCCTGCTGAAAAATGGAATAAGACACAACAGCTGGCACTATCTTTGGAATAGTTCTGCCTGGAACTGTGAGTTTTGATAATCCCAGTGGGTTCTGGCAACGTCCTCTACTATTTTTGAGGCAATTTACTAGTTAAATCTTCAGTGGGATGTCCCTGCGGAAAGAGGTTTGGGAAGTCTGCATACAATACCACTTCACTTGCCATACTCAAGAAGAAAACGGTGAAATGGAACCCAGCTAGGCAGTAACAAACAGAGCTAGACAGTACACTGGAGTGAGAATATGTGAAATCCTGAGCTACAAGGCATTCTTTTCAGTGGTTTAAGCGTTCTTCTTTTTCTGCCACTGGTGACATTACCTCTTTTCAAAATATGTCCCAAGCACTGTAATCTGCTGCGCGTACAATTTGTTTTCCCTTTGGGTAGAAGGAGTTGGGTGGGCCTGCTTGTTTTTAGAGAATTAGTGAATGGAAACAAGTGGATTTAAAGCAGTGTCCAAGCCTTGCCTCTTTGACTTCTTTTGCATTGAATCACTCGGCAGATAAAATTAGAATTGCTAATAGAAATAAGACTTCAGGGGGATATATATATATATATATATATATATATATATATATATATATATATATATATATATATATATATATATATATATATATATTTGTCTGCACCTGCGACTTGCGTCGTCTCCCATCTCTCTGCTGCACACCTCCCCAGAGCCTGCTGACCCCTTGAACCAAGCAACATTTAGAAATTTTGTTGATAAACAAAAATTTCCATCTACGTGCTTGGCTTTGCTAGTATGTTTCTTCGATTTGGGAGGGAATTTCCCTTTCTGTTCGCCTATTGTTTTGTACGGTGCCAGACAAACAAAGCATCTGGTGTTTTAATAATGCTGTGTAAATGGCCATCACGTGGTTTCCTGCCGTTGTTAGCCCAGGTCAGTCTGTTAAGACTATTGAGCGGTTTTGTAGCTCTGCAACGGTTGGGGAGGGAGGAAGGGAGGGAAGAAGCCAATCCATGCTTCTGTAGCCTCTAGGTTGGATTGCTAGAAGGTGCTCCACGGTCACTTATGCATGGGAGTTTTACCTGAACTTTGTTGCTCGCTGGACCCACACCTTCCTGTTGGGAATCTATGCACCAGCAGTCTCCAAGCTCAAATCAAGTCCCCGCCCCTTAAAATGCTGCTTTGTAATTGGTTTACTTTGTAGTGCTTACTGTGAGAGAAAATCCCCCCCAAACCCAATTGCCAAATAAAAAAGCATTTTAAGAAGGAAAAAAAATGGAGCAATCTGAAAGGTAAAAAGGTGACCCATGGGGGGACGTCACATCCTGATGTTTACTAGGCAGACTTGGTTTACGGGGTGGTTTGCCAGTGCCTTCCCCAGTCATCTTCCCTTTACCCCCAGAAAGCTGGGTACTCAGCTGCTACTGAAAGGAGGGGGGGGGGGAAGAAATCCAAACCTCATTTTTGAAAAGCCTTTCTTCTGCTCAGAAAGAGCTTTGAGGAAGCAGGAAGCATTTGAATCCCCGCCTCTTTACACATTGCTTTGTAATTGGCTGCATGCTTTCTGTGATAGAAACCAAGCTTGGCTGTCCCGCGCTTTGCATTATGCATGGAGATTTCACCTGGGCTGAGCTCAGGGGAGAGGGAAGAATTGGGTTAATAGAGGGAAAGGAAGGTCCTGGATTTGTGAGGGCTGGCAGCGAGGTCGTCTCTAACGGATGGGAAACTCATTCATAACTCCAGAGAAGAACTGAGACAAACCAGGGGTGAATGTGAGTGGAAGTACCCATGCTGGGGCAGCCCTTGCAGGAGTCTGGGTAACTTCAGTTAACAGAAAGTGCTGTGGCTTATCAGTCTGTGTCTTTGTGGGCTCAGTTCAAGGGGCTGTGTCCCCCCTGTAAAGTCATTTATGATTTGGGACCCTCATGTTCCAGGAACCACTGCTACCTGTATTAATCTCTCCTCACTGCATTCTCCAGCTTGCTTTAGAACTCATTCCCTCCAATGCCTTATCTGTCTCCACTCCCCTGAGAGCCAGCGTGGTGTATTGGTTAAGAGCGGCATACTCTAATCTGGTGAACCGGGTTTGTTTCCCCACTCTTTCACATGAAGCCAGCTAGGTGATCTTGGGCCAGTCACAGTTCTCTCCGAACTCTCTCAGCCCCGCATACCTCACAAGGTGTCTGTCATGGGGAAGGGAAGGCGATTGTAAGCTGCTTTGAGACTCCTTAAAAGGTAGAGAAAAGCAGGGTATAAAAACCAACTCTCCTCCTCCTCCTCCTCCTCCTCCTCCTCCTCCAGCCCACAACCTGCTTTCCTTCCATATACTCTTTGGTATTATGTCTTGCTAAGATGCCTTCCTCCACAGCCTCTGCCTTCAAATCTCCAGGAATTTCCCAGCCCCGAGTTGGCAACCCTGTGACAACAGATAATAGTAAACTCAGAGCAACACCTAATAAATAATAATAGATAAGAAATCAAGAAGAAGTAAACAAGAGACAAAGGGGGGTCGCTACTTACCCACATCTATTGAATGCCTAAACAACAGTGCCTTGATTTGCATTTAAATTCTCAGAAGACTCAAATGCGTCTCCAAGAGCCGAGAAATGGGTTGCATGCAGACTAAATTTTCCATCAGTGGGACTGAACTTTACTGCCTCTCTCCTCCCACGGCAGCCCATTAATCTCCACGAAGTGCTGCTCCAGGAGGGTAGGGAATCCTGAGGAATGACGTGTGGGGGGGTCTGCGATGGAAAGGGGGAATCTGTGGGAATTGCCAACTGACTCCAGATCCAAGCCTTAGACTGTTGGCAAGGGCCAGGCACAGCATGGTGTAGTGGTTAAGAGCGATGGTTTGGAGCGGTGGACTCTGATCTGGAGAACCGGGTTTGATTCCCCTCTCCTCCACATGAGCGGCGGAGGTTAATCTGATGAGCTGGATTTGTTTCCCCACTCCTACACACAAAGCCAGCTGGGTGACCTTGGGCAAGTTACAGCTCTGTTAGAGCTCTCTCAGCCCCACCTACCTCACAGGGTGTCTGTTGTGGGGAGGGGAAGGGAAGGTGATTGTAAGCCGGTTTGAGTCTCCCTTAAGTGGTAGAGAAAGTCGGCATATAAAAACCAACTCTTCTTCTTTTCCTTCTCCTCCTCCTCCCTCTCCCTCTCCCCCTCTTCTTCTTCCTCTTTTTCCTCCTCTATTGGCAGGAAGGTCTCCCAGTGGAGGGCTATGGTTCAGTGGTAGAGCATCTGCTTGGCATGCAGAAGGTCCCAGGTTCAATCCCTGGCATTTCCAGTTAAAGGGACTAGGCAAGAAGGTGATGTGAAAGACCCCTGCCTTGAGACCATGAAGAGCCACTGCCGGTCTGAGTAGACAATACTGACTTTGATGAACCAGGGGTCTGATTCATGTGTCCATGTGTTCATCCTTTCAAATAGCACTGCTGATGCCACTTTCTTTCAAGGCCCCTGTGCTTGCTGGAGCATATGTGCTAGGGGGGTGACGGCTGTTCTTGGTCTGGGGCAGCCCACCCCTTAGTGGCTGACTGCTTCATGAGAAGAGGGTGCTTATGGCTGGAGCCTGAGCCTTCCAGAAGTTTCCAGGCAATTTGGGTCAGTGGGGAAGAGGGCCAGGAGCACATCGGACACTGATGCTTTCCCCCCAGAGCCGAATTAACTTCTTAGTCTTTCCAGGCTAAACCCTGTGCTGGGTGCCTCTGGTTCTACAGGTCAGATGGCACAGAGACTTTTCTGTGGTGGCCTGTGTTTAAAAATGCATTTATCTCCCTCGTTCCTTCCATGCTGGTACTCAAGGAGGTCTCCGATCTGGCTGTTGACCAGTCCCAGGCTTGCTTGGCTTCAGTCATTCACCCTCCAATCATCTCCAGGAATTGTTTGCTCAAACATATTTGCCTGGCACTTGCCGCCGCAGCTTTCAGATGCCAAGTTAAATCCGTCCTGTTTTTCTCGAGCGTTTGGCAAGATTTAACACAGAACAGCTCAATTGTTTTTATCTCAGAGGGGTCTCCGACGTGAATTAACATTGATCCCCCCACTGTGCCGGTTCCCTCTTGTTTTTTTGCCGGATTATTTTTATCCGCTCCTTATTGTGCCGGGGCTTTGAGCTGTCTTTTTTGGGGGGTTTCTCTGCTTTTCATTTGTTTTGGATTTGCATTCAGTGCTTTAAAAAAAAATTCTTTGTGTTGGAGGAAAAGGCAGGGTAGAAATATTTTAATTTAGAACAAATTAATAATCAGTATCATCCAGAGCTGACTGACACAAGTGGTGCAAGGATAAGGTATGCCCATCCTCACTGCTCAAGATCTCGTAACTGGAGATGCTGGGGATTGAATGTGGGATGAACATCGGTGACTCATCAGTGAAGAAGAAGAAGAGTTGGTTTTTATATGCTGACTTTCTCTACCGCTTAAGGGAGAATCAAACCATCTTACAATCCCTTCCCCTCCCCACAACACCCTGTGAGGTCGGTGGGGCTGAGAGAGCTCTAAGAGAGCTGTGACTAGCCCAAGGCCACCCAGCTGGCTTCATGTGTAGGAGTGGGGAAACCAACCCGGTTCACCAGATTAGCGTCCTCTGCTCACGTGGAGGAGCAGGCAATCCAACCCGGTTCTCCAGTTCAGAGTCCAGTGGCTTCTTTGTCCAAGACCTGTCGTCTGCTAACCACCATCCACTTCTGCAAAAGTGATATCCAAACAATGCTCCTCACTAGTAACTAAAGGCAGTACTATGTATTACTCATCACTTTGGTAATTGTTCCTTGGCCGAAGCTGTGATTTTAAAGTAGCAACCAACATAAAACCAATTTCTTTGGCTGCTGCTTTTGCCTACTTTTGAATCGATCGATCAACAAGCCGGTCTGTTTAATGGAAGGTTATTTTGCTTTGATATTGTTTTTCACTCGGGCTCTGTAAATCTCTTTGAGAACTTTTTTTGTTGAACATCATCATATGAATGCAGCCCATGAGCATGAGTCAGAGGGAGGGTGTGTTGGCTTCCCTGCTCCTTGCTGCCCACGGGAAAGTACCGCATCCATTCCAAGGAGGGACATGCCACACTGTTGTTATACACAGCCTGTGGCTCATGTTCAAATGCTAATACTAATAAATAATTATAATCCCATGGATCTCTTGAGACCCTCTGCATTTATAGCACCTCGACATTCTAGGTATATTCTAGCACCAGCTGCATACTTATACTCCCTGGAAAGGAACACACATAGGAGGGCCTATACACTGGCCAAATGTGCAGCCCTACCATCTGCCATATTAGAAGGGAGGGTGGAGAGACTTTGCCCGTGTAACACAGGAGAGCTGGAAAACATTGAGCACGAATTTTTTTAGATGTCCCCTCTACAAGTCAGCCCGTTTCAATATTATTGACCCTTTGATTAGGGAAATGGGCTCTGGTGATGAGGGTGAATGGGCCCAAAGGTTTCTGCTGGGAGACAGCTCACCAATCCCCACCCAGGTCGCAAAATACTGCGCAGTAGCAATGAAGCTACGTCGCCTTAATGTACTTCCTTAATCTGGGGAAATGTCAAGTTGGGTGATTCCTAATTTTGTTGGCCTTGGTTGTAAACGTCTACTCTGTAGGGTCAGTTTCTGTTTTACCTGTTTTATCTGGCATACCTGCCACGAATAAAATTTATTTATTTATTTACTAATAATCTCAGCTGTCTCCCATGATCCTTCCTTCAATGAGATGAGCATGGTATTCACAGATGTGCATTGTGCCACTGTGTGTCACATGTCGTGCTGAGAGGGAATGACAATCCCAAATTCTCGTAGCGAGCTGGGTGACCAAACAGGGATGCAAATTTTGGGGGCAGTGGTCCTCCTGAGATGAGATTCCTTGCCCCCAGAAGCTCATCTTCTCACCTGATTTTTTTACTCTCCCAGAGACTTTTCTGTTCCTGCGGGCATCTGATGGTTTTATTTCCTGGCCTGTTCGGTTGTCCTTTTTTTAATGCCTTTATCCATTCTGATTAACTGGTAGTTTTATTGGCTGCTGTTTTACAACTGGTTTTTATGACTATTTTAGCCACTTTCCTGTTTATTGAATCCTGTTAATGGCTTGTTGTTATGCTGCTGCTTTCGTTGTACTGTCTTAGTTGGAGAACCACCTCTGGATGGGTGGTGTTTCTTAAATACGAATTTGTGTCTGTTTTTAATCCCCACTCCCTTGTACAGGACTTTCTATGGCCTTTTATGCATGGTTACTTTGTCTTACGATTCTCCTGCATTTGTCTCGGTTCTCCGTTGGGCCAGCAGAGAATCTCCCTTCCTCTTTTTTCTTTTCTGAGTAGAGCTGCATTTCAAGGGGTGGGGACTCAGATGCTTCCGGATTTCTGCTGGTGATTATGCTCCAGAGGGTCCCAGGACTTTCTTCACAACAAACCACACCTGTGCATAGGGTTTTCAGATCTCGGGATAGAAAAGTGTGAGACAAGAGAGGGACGAACCAAGGACATACTACCCATGCACAAAAGAAGAAGAAGAGTTGGTTTTTATATGCTGACTTTCTCTACCACCTAAGGAAGAATCAAACCGGCTTACAATCACCTTCCCTTCCCCTCCCCACAACAGACACCCTGTGAGGTAGGTGGGGATGAGAGAGCTCTAAGAGAGCTGTGATTAGCCCAAGGTCACCCAGCTGGCTTCATGTGGAGGAGTGGGGAAACCAACCTGATTCACCAGATTTGAGTCTGCTGCTCATGTGGAGGAGTGGGGAATCAAACCCAGTTCTCCAGATCAAAGTCCACCGCTCCAAACCACCACTCTTAACCACTACACCATGCTGGCTCTATGTTGCTTCCTGGTAGCAAAGTAGGATATGTATTTTACAAAACGAATAAATGCCTCGGATCACCCCAGGTGTCAGGCTGCTATCTCGGTTTCGTTATTGCCTCTGTCTCTGCGTTGTATTGTCTGCCCCCCAAGGTCGCATACCTAGGCCTGGGAACCCAGCTCCTGAGAAACTGTATTCAGCCTGTACGTGTAATCTCCCGCCTTTCCTGCCTTATAATATCTCCCAGCTAGTGAGCCTCTCATAGCTGTCATTTTATTCGTTTGCACTGTATGCCTAATTGACCAGTAAAAGCCATCTGTTTGGACTCTATATGACTTTGTGGTGATTTCTGGTTCTGTGGGCCAAGGGCTGACATTATGACAGCTAACACCTTCTCTTCACCATTCTACTAGCCAGGCTGGAGCCCAGGGGGGTTCGCCTGCCACTTGGATGGGAGCTGTGCAGCTCTCCAGGTGATCTACACCCTGGAGCCCTTCTCTGAGGATCCTACTCTGTTACAAGACTTAATCGCTGAACTTTTCCGGACGACCCGAGAGGTATGCCGCTCGTCTAGATCTTCAGGACTTGGATCAATTACTGAACGATGCCCGATTGGCGACTGAGGATTTACAAATATTAACTGGACTTTTGGATAATCTTATTTCTCGAGAAACTCTTTCTACCATGGCGGGAGCCCCACCGGAGGGTTTTTCCCTGATCCCGGATGCAGCCAGCTGTCAGGCTGAGGCCAAGCGAGTCGCTATTAGCACCGCTCTTCTCCTTGTGGAATGTACAAAGGACACCCCGGTAGCCACCTTGGCTCAAGTTTTGACCTCGACCTTCGGAGCCGAGGCACCCGCACTGGCGGTTCGAGTACAACCTCTGCTGGGCGGGGAACCCGACCCCATACTCTCACTCCTGGAGACAGAACTTTTGCCGCGCATTACGGCAGAGACTGCCCTGAGACTTGAGAACGCCAAAGTTCTTGCGGATCAGCAAGCCGCCGAAGCGGCTAAGGTCGCAAGAGAGAGAGAGGCTGCGGAAGCAGCCAGGGCGGCTGCAGCAAGGATTAGGAATCAGGCGAACGTGGACACGCGCCCTAAGGGCAATGTACTAGGGCTATCAGGTCTGTCCTTTTCCCCGGCGTTTGTCCCGTCGCGCGCGACCCAACGCGCACGCCGTTTGGCTGACCGACGTCGAGACTCAGAAGAGTCTGAAGACGAGGATTTATATGGGGATAGCTCTCAATGGGCCACAAGCTTCCGGACCAGTAAGCCTCATCTTACTGGTGGCCCAAGTGAGGAGGCTCATCTCTTAAGAGCCCAGAATCGGGAGCTCTCCGACCGTGTTGATCAACTCCAGGAAGTAATGGAACGTATGCTTCAGGAGAACAGGCAATTACAACAAACCCTGATAGCTCTGAGACAGCCCGTTCCGATACCGGGTCAGGGGGTACCCGTACAGCCACCCGCTAATGTGCCTGCTCCACCCTTGCCTCCTGGAGCTCCTGTTGCTCCTCCGCCCGGACCACCCGTGCAACCACCCGCTAATGTGCCTGCTCCACCCTTGCCTCCTGGAGCTCCTGTTGTCCCTCCGCCCGGACCACCCGTGCAACCGGGTCAACCTGCGCCCGGCCCTTGGAAGCAACTCAAATTGAGGACTACGTATGACGGATCTCTCGAGACTTTGCCTTGTTTCTTGCATCAAGTGGACAGTTATATGCGAGAACAAGGACAACTTTTCCCCACGGAAGACAGCCGGGTGCGTTACGTAGCTTCCCTTCTGACAGGTAAAGCGGCTGACTGGATGGTCCTCCAGTTTGACACCCGCTCTCGTGCTATTCGTTCCCTCAACAACTTCATGACTGCCCTGAGAAGGAGGTTTGAGGACCCCTTCCTGGGGGAAAGAGCCAAAACGGAACTCTTACAATTAAAACAAGGCTCTGCTACAGTTCGAGAATTTGCCGATGAATTTCAACGACTGGCAAGTAAAATTGTAGGTTGGCCCGAGACCACCCTGATCCATCATTTCAGGGAAGCCTTGCATCCTGACATTCTGAACTGGTCTTACATGCGAGGCGATCCCGATACCCTCGAAGACTGGATCCTATTAGCCGAGGAAGTGGAAAGCCGCCGACGCTTCATTTCTCTCGTCCGTCAAAAGCACAAGGAAAAAGGCACCCAAAAGCCTCAACCCAAGGCACCACTGCTCGTCCCACGAAATCCCCCACGTCCGCCCCAGGAACGTGAAGCCCGATTTCAGAGGGGTGCCTGTCTTACTTGCGGAGAAATGGGCCACTTTGCAGCCGTTTGCCCACGCCGCCAGGAAATATTTCGTCCCAGCACGACAACCCGCGCCCGAGGTCGTCCACCACGCAGAGGCACCGCGGCCACCCGCAGCGCAGCTCCGGGAAGACCCACACCCTCTGCACTCCATGCCGGGGACCCAGCCTCCCTGCCTACTACCAACGACCCCGCCGGGTCTCGGATTACAAGTGCCCCATTGGGGGACGATTTTCCCTCTTCGGATGAGGAAAATCCTTGGATTTCTCCAGCCTTAAACCTGGAATCTCCCCTCGACTTGTCAAAAAACGGCTCCGGTCTGTGGTGAATGGAGCGTCTCCACAGACCTCTCAGGATCTTCCTATCAAACCGAATGCTCCTACCAAAATTAAAGACGTGGACTCCACCGTCTACGTGGATGCAGTTTTACAGCAACTTAACGGTGGCCCACAAATCCCCGTCAAAGCACTAATTGACTCCGGTTGCTGTCGCACTCTCATAAGCGAAACCACTTTTGCTGCACTCAGAGCCGACTCTGAGGCTTTACCCGCCCCCGTCCAATTTGCCCAAATGGACGGAAGCCATTTCCAGGGGGGTCCAGTTGATCACCGCACCATAGGGGTGGCAATGGGAATTGGTTCCCACTGGGAACAAATAGACTTCACTATAGCCCCTATCCGATTTGAAGTGGTCTTGGGAATTAACTGGATTAAAGGACATAGTCCCAGTATTGATTGGGAAACAAACACTATCTCCTTCGCTAGTCCCACCTGCGACCAGCATCGGCAAAACTTTGCTCTGCTATATCCGCCCGTTCCAGCATTAACCTCTACTGCCCCAGCATCACCGGCTCTACCCGCTGTATACCGGGACTTTGAAGATGTCTTCGACCTTAAGGAATGTGATGCCTTACCCCCCCACCGGGCCTCAGACTGTGCGATTGAAGTGGTAAAGGACTGCACATTAACCAAGAGTAAGATTTACCCTATGAGCGCTTCCGAGCGCACTGTCCTCCGGGACTTTTTGGACAAAAACCTCGCCAGAGGGTTCATTCGCCCTTCGAATGCCCCAAACTCGGCCCCCGCGTTTTTCGTCCGGAAAAAAGAGGGCGACCTTCGCCTGTGCATTGACTTCAGAAAGCTCAATGCGGTTACCCAGACCAATGCCTATCCTATCCCATTAATATCCGATATTTTGGGACAATTGCAGGAAGGCCGTGTGTTCTCTAAATTAGACTTGGTGGAAGCTTACTACCGAGTCCGTATCCGCGAAGGGGATGAGCACCTCACTGCCTTCTCTAGCTGTTTCGGAATGTATGAATTCCTTGTGATGCCGTTCGGATTAAAAGGGGCCCCGGGGGTCTTCATGCAACTCATCAATGAAATCCTACATGACCTTCTATATCGTGGGGTGGTGGTCTACTTGGATGACATTCTCATTTATTCGAAAACTATGGACGAGCATGTGGCTCTGGTCAGGGAAGTTCTGCAACGCCTGCGTAACCATCAACTTTTCGCAAAACTAGCTAAGTGCGAATTTCACCAAAGCAAACTCACGTTTTTGGGATACATCATCTCCCACCAAGGTCTTCGCATGGACCCCGCCAAAGTCCAAGCCGTCCTCGATTGGACTCCCCCCACCAACCGGAAGCAAGTACAGCAATTTCTGGGATTTGCAAACTTCTATCGAGGATTCATCCCTAACTTCGCCCAGGTGGCTCTACCCATTACGGACCTACTGAAAACTAAGGGAAAAGTAAGCTCGGCTGCCTTGCCCTCCGCGAAAATCCTATGGACTGAGCAATGCCAAGCCGCCTTTCTGGCCCTCAAACGCCTCTTCACTTCGGAGCCGGTGCTACAGCACCCAGACCCAAATCAAATGTTCATTGTGCAAGTCGATGCTTCCGATGTAGCCATGGGAGGGGCTCTCCTCCAGCAAGGACCGGATGGTCTTCTTCACCCTTGCGCTTACTTTTCAAAAAAAATTGCGCACGCTCAATTAAACTGGCCCATCTGGGAGAAAGAGGCCTCAGCAGTTCATCATGCACTGACTCTATGGCGACAATTCTTGGAAGGGTCTAAAGTCCCCTTTGAGGTTTGGACCGATCACAAAAATCCAGCTGCCCTCACGGGGTCCCATAAGCTATCGGCGAAACAACAACGGTGGGCGGAGTTCTTTGCGCAGTTCCGTTTCACCCTGAAGCACGTCCCTGGGAAGCAGAACGTTCTTGCGGATGCCCTCTCCCGTTTACCACAATATCCGGTAAAACTCGAAAGACCCACCAACTCTCTGTTCACCCCTATGCAACGTGGGGCTCTACCTATGCTGGCTGTACAAACTCGATCCCAGCATCAGCACACCTTACCCAACGTACAAGCTCCGCCAGCTCAACCGGCTGCCCAGCCGCCACCGCAACAAACCGGAGTTCCCGCCCTTCCTACCCCTCCGACCGCCCAGCCGCCTGCAGTCTGCGCACCGCCGCACATAAGCACTAGCTCCATAACTGTTTCTAAGATCTCCATGGCCGACGGGGGGGCCCCCTCCAAAATCCCCATCTCCGAGCCCTTTTTAACTGTCCTTCGGGACCAGTGCCTTTTAGAACGTTCCGCTCATACCCTACCTCCTGGTGTTTTGGAACAAGGAGGATCCTGGTACAAGGACTCGAAATTATATGTCCCCAAGGCTCTCCGAAAGGACGTTTTACATTTAGCCCATGGAGCCAAAACAGCTGGGCACTTTGGGTTTCTGAAAACCCTTCACTTATTGCGCAGACAGTTCTGGTGGGGGGGAATGCGTTCCGACATTGACTCCTTCATCCGCAGCTGTCCCGTTTGTGCCGCTGCGAAACGATCGCAGGGCAAATCCCCGGGACTGCTACAACCTCTTGAAACGCCCAGCAAACCTTGGGAAGTGATTGCTATGGACTTCATGACTGATCTCCCTCTCAGTGGGGGTAAAACTGTGTTGTGGGTTGTTACTGATTTGTTTTCTAAGCAAATACATTTGATTCCATGCGCAGGGATCCCCTCTGCTCAAAAACTGGCCCGCCTCTTCGTGACGCATATCTTTCGTTTACATTCGTTTCCGCGTAAGATAATTTGTGACCGCGGCAGTGGTTTCGTTTCTAAGTTTTGGAAAGCTTTCCTCAAGTTGGTGGGAGTGGAACAAGGGTTGTCTAGTGCATACCATCCTCAAACTGATGGTCAAACTGAACGTGTCAATGCTGTACTTGAATGTTATTTACGCTGTTATGTTAACTACCACCAGGATAACTGGGTAGAACTGTTACCTTTAGCAGAATATGCCTACAATAATGCCATGCATCAATCCACAGGTTTTAGCCCATTTTTTGCTGTGTATGGACAAGATTTCAGTCCCATCGCTCCTACAGATGATATAGAGGGGGAGGGGAACCCCGACATTGCCTCCTGGGCACACGCCCTCCGTACCACTTGGCCCTGGCTCGTTAGCAACCTCGACCGAGCCAAACGTAAATACAAAGCACAAGCTGACAAACATCGCTCCCCCGGGGGTGATCTGCAAGTGGGTACTTTGGTTTACCTTTCCACCAAAAATCTCCGTTCCACCCAACCGTGCCATAAGCTCAGTGCTAAATACATTGGCCCTTTCCCCATCACCCGGGTCATAAACCCTGTCACGGTGGAACTGGCTCTCCCCAAATCCTTGAGGCGTGTGCATCCTGTTTTCCACATTAGCCTCCTCAAACCCCATGTTGCTTCTTCACGGTGGCATCCGGACCCACCTCCTGCGCAACCCATCATGGTGGGGGGGGCGGAACACTTCGAAGTCTCCAAGATCCTTGACTCCCGTGTTCACCATGGCAACCTGCAATATTTGGTCCGTTGGAAACATTTCCCCCCTGCCTATGACGAATGGGTACGCGCACGGGATGTCTCCGCCCCCGACCTCGTCGCCGCCTTTCACATTGCTTACCCAGATCGGCCAGCCCCCTTGCGAACTGGGAGGGGACCTTGAGGGGAGCAGAATGTCAGGCTGCTATCTCGGTTTCGTTATTGCCTCTGTCTCTGCGTTGTATTGTCTGCCCCCCAAGGTCGCATACCTAGGCCTGGGAACCCAGCTCCTGAGAAACTGTATTCAGCCTGTACGTGTAATCTCCCGCCTTTCCTGCCTTATAATATCTCCCAGCTAGTGAGCCTCTCATAGCTGTCATTTTATTCGTTTGCACTGTATGCCTAATTGACCAGTAAAAGCCATCTGTTTGGACTCTATATGACTTTGTGGTGATTTCTGGTTCTGTGGGCCAAGGGCTGACACCAGGCCAAATACACATACTCTGACCCTCTGAACCTCACTGGCACAAGGAAAGGTTGCCATGATGTTTTCGACGGGCCGCATCTTCGACGGGTCCCATCTTTGTTGGATAGATCACTTCTGTTCTTTACTTGACTTTGGTGCTTTGCCGCTTGCCTTTTTCAGGGGTGCTCTTGGGTTCACTAAGTTCTGCATTGGTAGTAACAGTGGCTGAAAGGGTGGAAAGAGTCATTGTTCTTTCTTCATAAAGGAGTGCTTTGTGTGTGTGTGTGTGTGTGTGTGTGTGTGTGTGTGGGAGGCACAGAGAGCTGAACACTGGTGAGTGTAATGCTCAAAACGAGGTTGAAGTTTCCTACCTTCTGACCTCTGTTGTTCCCGGATCTCTTAAAAATTCTGCTCCTTTGACCAGAAGTCTTCCAATGAAAGACTTAAGGTCAGCTTCTGGAAATTACTTTTACTTTGCAATCCTAACCAAAGTTACTCCACTCTGAGCCCCTTAAAATCAGTCGGCTTAGCCTGGAGTTACTCTGCATGGGACCGCATTGTCGGTGACCCCTTTTTTACGGTCAAATACCGAAATTGATGAGTTGGATATGGCTGCAGGTTTTAAGATGTGAATTGACTTGTGAGCAACATATGAAACCGGTGCTTACAGTTGAGGTTTGTAGCACAAATAACTAAATTCTTAATGTTCGCTGCAATGCTTCTGAAATGCTGTTGTCTTGGCAACACAATGTCTTTTTTAAATAAAAAGTTATTGGCTAGGAGGGAGGTTTTTTTTTTGTTAGTTCTTTTTACATGAGCAAACGGGCAGGTCGATAAATTGGAAGAAGTAGAAGAAGAAAAGTTGGTTTTTATATGCCAACTTCCTCTACCACTTAAGGGAGAATCAAACCAAATCACCTTCCCCTCCCCACAATAGACACCCTGTGAGGTGAGTGGGGCTGAGAGAGTGTGACTAGCCCAAGGTCACCCAGCAGGCTTCGTGTGTAGGAGTGCGGAAACAAATCCAGTTCACCAGATTAGCCTCCGCCGCTCATGTGGAGGAGTGGGGAATCCAACCCGGTTCTCCAGATCAGAGTCCACCGCTCCAAACCACCGCTCTTAACCACTACACCACGCTGGCTCTCAGAAAGCTAATGGTTCAGTGAAGAAAGCTAATGATTCAACGTCCCAAGCATCCCACTTACAAACCTACAGGAAGCAAGACTTTGTGAGTGGACCCTTTCTTGAAGCTTCTCTCTCGGGGCCAAGTAACAGAATCATGTGTCTAGCCCAGTGGTTCCCAACCTTTTTTTGACCAGGGACCACTAGGACTTTTTTATTTGGTGCAGGGACCCCAAGGTTCAAAATAAAAATTCCGAGAATTTGAAAGTAAACTTTAATCATAACTGTTAGTTAAACATTAAACTTAGAATAATATTTGAATATATATTTTTATAATAGAGAACTTTTAATTGAAAATATTAATTTATTATGGGTTTATAACTTTGTTTCGCAGACCTTAATTTAGTTCTCGTGGACCCCTGGGGGTCCACGGACCCCTGGTTGGGAACCAGTGGTCTAGCCTGATGATTGCAAATGTGAGCAGCCCTCACAATTCAGCTGTCACATGTCTTTGAGCTTTTGTTGACAGTACATTTGAATAAACTTGGAAACTTGCTTGTCCTCTTGTGTGTGTTAAAGATGTGCTGCTTTTTCCCATAGAATTTCTGTTACGGGGAAGCTTGTTTTCTGAAGGAAAACACTTCATTCGCTGTCTGCTGTATTAGATTTACTCCGCTGTAGCCTGTCCTGCTTTGGAAGTAGGGTATGTGATAAAACAACTAGGAAAAAATGGAACCAAATGAATGCTTGGAGCTGGATAGTTTGCGTGTGTCTGCCAAAATCAGTGTGCCTGGAATCACAGCTCGTGGGTAAAAACAGGAGGGACATAGAATCATAGAATCATAAAGTTGGAAGGGACCACCAGTGTCATCTAGTCCAAACCATTGCACAATGCAGGAAATTCACAACTATCTCCCTCCCCACACCCCTACTCCATGCCCAGAAGATGGCCAAGGTGCCCTCCCTGTCATGATCTGCCTAAGGTTATAGAATCAGCATTGCTGACAGATGGCCATCTAGCCTCTGCTTAAAAACCTCCAGGGAAGGAGAGATTACTACCTCCTGAGGAAGCCTGTTCCACTGAGGAACCGCTCTGTTAGAAAATTCTTCCTAATGTCTAGACAGAAATGCCTTTGATTTAATTTCAACCTGTTGGTTCTGGTCCGACCTTCTGGACCAACAGAAAACAAACTCGGCACCATCCTCTATATGACACCCCTTCAAGTACTTGAAGTACGTCTCCATGCCAGGACTAGTCAATCCTGGCAATGATTTTAATGCACTTCAAAGCAATACCCACTAAATTCAACAACTGTATTTCTCTGCAGAAGGCAAAAGTGGGGACGCATGTGTAGGATCACTGGATATAGTACTACCAGGGGGGTGAATGATCATGATAGATCCATATATCACTGGATATTCTGATTGACTGGAACCAGGAACCTGAGAATAGGGGACAGTCCTTGGAAGATTGGAGTAGCTGGTAGCTTATTGCTAGTGGTCGAAATGGGATAATCGTCCCCCTCCCTTAAAAATGACAAGAGAAATAGTAAGACATATTGCACAGCTGTTAGCATCTGGATAAAATACCACTGGTGGGACTGTGGAACGAGACCATCTGTTATTGCTTTGCAGTCGTATTTCTGTAGTTTGGGGCTTGGTGACTTTAATACGGTGAGAAAAGAGCCGTAAATTTTGGATCATTACTGATTTTTAAAGGAATCTTTTGAGACCGTGATTTGGGCTGTGATCTGCTTATTGCCAGAGTTAGATGTGCCGTATTCCTTCCTGTAGAATATGTGTCACCTCTAATCAAGGGAGTGAGACGTTTTCAGAATGATGGCGCTTTCAACGTTTGTTGCGGTGGCAATCTGTAGCACACCGGTGTTTCCTTCTTAGTTGCAAAAGTTTTTGCCTGCATGTAAAAGTATGTGTTGCTGCATGTGTTGTTTGTGTGCATGCTCTGCTTTTCAGGCCAAAATGGGCTCCCTAGGATGGGTTGCATCTCTTAAAATTCAAGGCACAATGTTGGTGGCAGGTGCTATATATATAAAGGAAAAGAAGAGGTTTACAAACTATAACTTTAGTTTGTAGAAATAACGTGTTGTAGTGGTTAAGAGCAGTTGACTCTAAGCTGGAAAACCAGGTTTGATTCCCCACTACTCCACATGAAGCTAGCTGGGTGACCTTGGACTGGTCACAGTTCTCTCCGAACTTTCTCAGCCCCACCTACCTCACAAGATGTCTGTTGTGGGGAGTGGAAGGGAATTGTAAGTCAGTTTTGAGTCTCCTTAAAGGTAGAGAAAATCGGGGTATAAAAACCAACTCCTCCTTCCTTCTTTCATATTTTTACCCCACTTTTCTCCCCTACGGGGAACTGAATCAGCTTACAAAAATACAAAACTACTTACCGGTATAAATTATCACCCCATACTCAGCTCCATACTCAGAACGTTCCTTGGGCTTTCTGCCCGGTTGCTACAGGAGCAGGTGGTTGAATGTTTGTTGTGCTTAATAGGATCCTGCTTCAAGCATTGTGTGAGCTAAAGATTTCTTTTTCCACTTCTCAGTTATCAATGTAAAGCTGTTAAGGTTAGTAGAATCAGTAAAATAAGTTTAAATTTCACTAGGGTTCCCAACACTGCCTTGGCAAATGCTGGGAGATTTGGGTGTGTGTGCATGGGGAGGGTGGAGTTTGAGAAGGATGTGGTGTCACTTCTGGGTGATACTCTAGGCTGCCTCCCCTAGTCTCCATGGGAAATTTGGGCAGGGGGCAGGTAAATCTCTACTGGTCGAGTAAATGGGAGGCCTCATTTTCATACGGTATTAAATACTGCATATATTTCAATTTCCCACCCAAATGTTCTTGCTTCCTAAAAACAAATAAACAAAGCCCCCTTGTGGCTTCAAAATATCCAGAAATTTTACATCACTACTTCCAGCCTCCTTTCCAGTTTGATCCAGCTAATATTTGTTGTGACATCTGAATGCAGGTGCCTTGGCAAACTGCAGTTTGTTTACTTCCTGCAAACCGAGGTTCACAGACTCGGTTTAATCTCAGTTCAGAATCCTGATTTGTGAGAATTAAACAAACCCCAGTTAGCCGAGGCACCTGTATTCAAATGTCACAACAAGCGGGAGTTTGATCAACTCAGGACATTTGCAGTAAAGCTCCAGGTATGAAAGTTGTTCGATCCCAGCGGAAGTTGGTTTCAGGTAGCCGGCTCAAGGTTGACTCAGCCTTCCATCCTTCCAAGGTCGGTCAAATGAGCACCCAGCTTGCTGGGGGTAAAGGGAAGACGACTGGGGAAGGCACTGGCAAACCACCCCGTAAACATTGTCTGCCTCGTAAACGTCGGGATGTGACGTCACCCCCATGGGTCAGGAATGAACCGGTGCTTGCACAGGGGACCTTTACCTTTTATGATGGTTGTTGGGGAAGCAAGTGGAACACACCAGTGTGGAGTTTGACCCGAGTTTGCTGCAATGTCTAAAAGGAGCCTCTTTTTTCGCAGAGCTCGCCGCTGTATTTTGCATTCTCTTCCACCCCTTTCAGCTGTCTTCAGTCGAAAGCCCGCATTTCTTTGGAACTTGTCAGACTATAATAATAACCCTCCTCTGTGGAGTCGTTCCCTGTTGCGCGATGTTTTGAGGAAGTGTTTGCAAGGCAGTAGCCCATCTCTAATGAGACCCCCCCTTTATTAAAAATTTATGCATAACACTCAGATTTGCTTTGCAAATGTATGAAGCAAAATCTATCACTCCGTGGGGTTTTGCGTAGGCGTCAGGCGCCTATAGACAGGACTGTTTGCATGTATGTTTAATCTTTTTTTTTTTTAAATGTGAATTTTGTCTCATGGTTGGTGGCTTGGGGGACAGTTTTTCCCCCTCGATGCAAAATATTCACCTACTTTTTTTGTGCTGCACTTTTCTCTTGAAATGAACGAGAATGTTTCTTGAGGAGCAAGTTTAAAATGCTGGAAGTAACATTAGTTCACCTGGCGCCTAGTCTTTAAAGCTTCAGGTGACAGGTGAAGACCTTCTCACTGGCAGATTACCTGGCATCTTGTGTTTCTTTGTTTTCCTCCCCTCTCCTGTGTATTCAAATAAGGTGGCTTGATGAATTGTCTTAATTGTGGCTTATCTCAATGGCTGCTAAAGTGTTTTAATTAATTGGTTTTATTGGCGTCTGCTTCCTGAACTGTGGTTTTTAATGTGGGTTTATGTTGCCGGTTTTTTTTCCCCTTTCTAATTTATTGATTTTAATTCAGGATGTTGTTTTTAAAAATTTGGGCTTCCAAATAAGGTTTTTTTTTATAAGCCACATTGGCATTGTAGAAACAGCTAATGAATGTGTGTGTGTTAAGGGCCTTCAAGTCGCTTCCGACACATGGCAACCCTATGAATCAATGTCCTCCAAAACATCCTATCCTTAAACAGCCTTGCTCAGGTCTTGTAAATTGAAAGTCGTGGCTTCCTTTATAGAGTCAATCCATCTCTTGTTGGGTCTTCCTCTTTTCCTGCTGCCTTCCACTTTTCCTAGCATGATGGTCTTTTCCAGTGACTCTTGTCTTCTCATAATGTGACCAAAGTACAATAGCCTCAGTTTAATCATTTTAGCTTCTAAGGTCAGTTCAGGCTTGATTTGATCTAGAACCTACTGATTTGTTTATTTTTTGGCAGTCCACGGTATCCATAACCCTCTCCTCCAACACCACATTTCAAAGGAATCTACTTTCTTCCTATCAGCTTTCTTCATACCTTTAAGTAATAATAAACATGGGTGGAGAGCTGGTGTAGCATAGTGGCAGAGGGACTGAGCTGTGAACCAAGAAGGCCGAGGTTTGAACTGTGCCTCTGCCACAAAAGCCCTATGTTGCCTTCCCTTGATCAACTGATTCTTGGCCCCCCATCTGCAACATGGGATACCCTAAAGAGTGGTTGTAAGGATCACAACTGGGTAATAATGTTTGTGAACTGCTTTGAACATTTGAAGGTCATGTACAAATCGAGATACCAGCTGTGAGTCTGAGATGGCCTCGTGCTCTGCCAGTAGGGTTGCCAGGTCCCTCTTCGCCACCAGCGGGAGGTTTTTGGGGCGGAGCCTGAGGAGGGTGGGGTTTGGGGAGGGGAGGTACTTCAATATCATAGAGTCCAATGGTCAAAGTGGCCATTTTCTCCAAGTGAACTGATCTCTTTCGGCTGGAGATCAGTTGTAATAGCAGGAGATCTCCAGCTAGTACCCCTGTCCTCAACATATTGAGGGGTGGGAGAAAAAATGGCTGAAAAATGGCCTCATGGTTAACGCTCTAGGAATTTTCCCATGCCTCTATGGTCTTTACCATAGAGATTAGGGAGATTTCTTTGAGCATCACCTAGAAGTGACATTACATCCTCCCAGGGCACCTCCCTCTAAATCTCCCAGCATTTGCCAAGGTAGTGCTGGCAGACCTATGGGGGCTGTATGAGATCTGCATTCTGCAGAGCTGGCGTTCTTTGCATTAGGCCTGCAGGGATAGGGGCGAGAGAGCTAGTGTAGTGTAGTGGTTAAGAGCGGTGGAGTCTGATCTGGAAAACCGGGTTTGATTTCCCCACTCCTCCTCATGAGCGGCGGAGGCTAATCTGGTGAACTGGATTTATTTCCCCACTCCTCCACATGAAGCCAGCTGGGTGACCTTAGGCTAGTCACACTCTCTCAGCCCCACCTACCTCGCAGGGTGTCTGTTGTGGGGAGGGGAAGGTGATTGTAAGCCAGTTTGATTTTTCCTTAAGTGGCAGAGAAAGTCGGCATGTAAAAACCAACCCTTCTTCTTCTTCTTAAGGCCAGAGCAATGCCAGCTGCTTGATACAGTGAAGATGCCATTCTTCCTCCTTGAATTAATATCAATAGCAGGCTGCCCAGAGAACGGCTGCTCTGGTTGCATCTTGATCCTAATTATTTCCACGAACAAAATCTGAGTCCTCAGCAACATGGCGATGATGATGTATGGAGCAGGGTCATCCTGACTGCATGAGAAGCCTGAGCAAATTGCTCAGGGCAGCAGTATCTCCCCCCCTTCTTTTGGTGCAACATGCAGTCTCATCAATCTAGTAAATCTGGCCCTGGATAGCTCATAATGTTACCTGGGATTCTGGAATGCACCTTTCAGATATAGATATATTTTTGCCGTCAAGTCGCAGCTGACTTACGGTGACCCTGAAGGGTTTTCGAGGCAAGAGACGTTCAGAAGTGGTTTGCCATTGCCTGCCACCGTGTCACGCCTCTAATATTCCTTGGAGGTCTCCCATCCAAATACTTCCTAGGGTTGAGGATGAGAGTGTGTAACTGGCCCAAGGTCACCCCGCATCAAGTTTCCATGGTGGAGTGGGGATTCAAACTTGGTTTTCCCAGATCCTAGTCCGACGCCCTAACCACTACACCACACTGACTCTCATATGATACTCCGTTTGTATTTGTAGTGTATTTTTATTCCACCTGCCAGCGAGAGGTGTAGTGAGCCAGCATGGTGCAGTGGTTTGGAGCGGTGGACTTTGATCTGGAGAACTGGGTTTGATTCCCCGCTCCTCCACATGAGTGGTGGAGGCTAATCTGGTGAGCTGGATTTGTTTCTCCACTCCTACACATAAAGCCAGCTGGGTGACCTTGGGCAAGTCACTCTCTCTCAGCCCCACTTATCTCAGGGTGTCTGTTGTGGGGAGGGGAAGGGAAGGTGATTTGTAAGCGTTTTGATTCTTCCTTAAGTGGTAGAGAAAGTCGGCATATAAAAACCAACTCTTCTTCTTCTCACTGGGGACCCAAAGAGCTTACAAAAACCACCATATGATTTAAATAGATGTTTAAAAGAATCACAGTGTTAAAAAAAATTAAAAAGCCTACACTGCATCTTGGGCTGGTATCCCCCAGGTTAGTCTGCCAAGGTCTCAGGCTGCAAGCCATGAGCCCTTGATTTGTTGCCCTTGGGCTTCCACCCAAGGGCTCATGCCCTTAGCTTGGCATGGGCTTTAAGTCCCAGCAGGAGAAAGAGAAACATTCAGTCTGGTTCTTGCGAGCTGGGAGCTGTCTTCCCCTAATTCCCCCTCTTCCCCAGCATCCTAGTCAACATTGCAAAGGATGCTGGGGCACATCTCTTGCACTGTTGTTCAATACAATACAGTGTCTTTGATCAGCACTGAATCATGGAAGGGCCTTCCAAATGCTAAATTTCAGCATCTTCAACTCCTTGATCCACTTCCTGTTTTTTTGCTTTTCGTTTTTTTGGGGGGTGATGTTGGATAGTTTCTTGCTCCTATGTTCTTGAAGCATTCATGAAAATAGTATAGTGAGCTTTCTCAGTCCTGCCTACCTCACAGGGTGTCTGTTGTGGGGAGGGGGAGGGAAAGTGATTGTAAGCCGGTTTGAGTCTCCCTTAAGTGGTAGAGAAAGCTGACATATAAAAACCAGCTTTTCTTCTCCTCCTTCTCTTTCTTCTCCTTCTCCAAGTAAGGGCAGGGTCTGCTGTATGGTGGCATGTTCTTTCTCCTCCTGTGTCATCGTCGGTTCTTAAACTGTTCGCTAGGGGGTGATGTGGGTCTTCCTCTCCTGCAGGCAGTCAGGATACAGAGCAGTAGCTCTGTGGATAAGCCTGTGCTTTGCATGCAGAAAGTCCCAGGTTCAATACCCGGCATCTCCAGTTAAGTGGTTCAGGGAGGAGGTGATGTGAAAGACCCCTGCCTGAGACACTGAGTAGCTGCTCCCAGTCTGAGTAGATGATACTGGCCTTGATGGACTGACGGTCTGATTCAGCATCAGACAGCGTCGTGTGACTCACGGTGCCCCTAAGGCTCGCTCAGTGATGTCTTGAACTCTAGCCTTCCTCGCAAGGTTGTTGTGCAGATAAAAATGGGTACAGATTGTGTGTGACCCCTGAATTCCTTGAAAGAAGCTTGGAATAAAAATCCAGAGAATGGTGGTGATGAATAGTGCCTGAGAATTTAGTGGGGGATGATTTTAGACTCAGTGCAATCCTATGGTGAACTACTCCACTCTAAGCCCGTTGAATCAGTGGGCTGAGTCTGGAGTAACTCTCCCTAGGATTGCATTGTTAGTCTGGTGTAGGGTGAATATGCTAAATATATGCCCTTGTCTAAAACACAGGTTGGCAACCCAGTCAAGGTAATAGATCTGCTTCTGTTTTTGATGTATTTCTTCTGGGGATGCACACAAAATGTCCCCCCCCTCTTTATTGCTGGTAATAAAGAAAAACACCTCTAAGTTAATTACAGAGCTGCTTCAGAAGGGTCAGCGTTTTTCTGGCTCATCTCTAATCAGTAAATTGTTAGGAAGAGCCGTAATAAGGCAGCTCACCATTAATCCTTATTCTTCCCAATGTAACTAAGGCCATTGCCTTTAATTTAGAAGAAGGAACAATCTCTGAGGAAGATCCCTGTAGGTAAAACCTGCAAAAAGTAATATTGTAGAATTAACTGCTATTGACATGTTACCGCCTCAGTGTGATCAAGCTAGGCCGTTAACAGAGCGGGCCTGCGTCTGATTTACTTTGCCGTGCAAAGGGGATTGGGATAAAATTGGGAATGTGGTCATATAGATCCAGGGAATGAGACGCAGAGCGGTTAGGTGATGCAATTTCTCGGGTCGTGCTGTTGGGGCAATAAGAATGCGCCAGCTTTAGAGTTAGCACAGGATTCTCCACGAGGCAGAAAGAGAAGTAGCAAACTGTCAGCCATTGAGTGAGTGTAAAGGTTTGTGTGAAATGTCTCGTTCTTGCGGATGGTGCTGAAGATGGAGGACCGAGACAGCTTGAGAAGGAACACAATAGAAAAGCAACAAGATTTAGATGCGGAGAGTGAGACTTTTACCTAACAAATGTATTTTTCTACCATTTCCATTGGTAGATTTCCAGTTTGCTTTACAATGTCGAAGTGCTGAGTCACAATAAGTAAGGATCAGGATGGGATGGAAGGCAGTAATTAACTCTCAGCAGGGTTGCACAAGGTTTTTTTGGGGGAGGAAGTGGATAGTGTGCCAACTGGAAACTGCAGTGAGAAAGCAATTTAGCCAGGGAGGAATTCGTGAAACAATTCTTCTCTGGCAACAGATGCCCTTGGGATTATGGACACGTACAAATGGCTGTGAACCTTGGAACACAAACACTGGCAGCCCAGGGCGTGTGGTACCCATTAGGGTCTTGCAGCATTTACTCATGGGGTTAATTAGTTTCACCCCGAACACCAATTAATTGGTACATTAAGCAACGGAAGGGTTTTTTTTTTTACTTTTTTAATGTAGTCATTTATGAACCATCTTTCTTAAAATCAAGACAGTTGATAAAAACATTGCAAAAAATAACAATCCATGGAGATAAAAATCCTAAACACTTCGCAAGAGGATGCGTAACAACAGACCAGTTGACAAAAGCCAATCTGAAACAAAAGTCTTAAACCCCCTGTGAAAATTTGCCAGGGAAGGGAATTCCAGAGGGCTATACATAAAGTGCTTGATGCGGCACATTTTGATTTGACCGGACGGAAATATTAACCCATCAAAACCCGTCATTGGCTAGGTATTAGTAGGCAAATGGTCTCAAACAGGGAGAGGTGGTCCTTACCATTTGTAGGGTGTATTTTGATTGACTGGCAAAGGGCCATTTTAACCAGTTATTCAGATGATTTGGATTCTAGTGGCTTACCGCTAAAGAGAATGAAAAAAGTAAACATGTATTTTCCCTGAAGGAGCAACATCTCTACTCCCTTCAGTATTAAATAAGATGCGTTTACTGACAGATGCGTATACTGGGGCTTGGTCTCAGGGTAGCCCCAACGAGGTATCTGCACTACTGGCCCCAAGGGGAGCTGGGGGAGGACGCAGAAGAGTCATCCGGGCCCAGCAGCAGCCCATACGCTGAGGCCTTGGGATGGGTGGCCCTGTCATGGGACAGCCTGCTGAGACCTCCTCAGAGGAGGGGGAGGAAGTCAGCCTCAGAACACAGGAACAGCTGAGAACAGAGGCACAGCCACAGGTAGGGTTGCCAACCTCAGGTATACATGAATTCGGCTTTACCGGAAACTCATTGAATTAGGCTTCTGTGTACTCTTCGTGATTATATATTCGCATCAAGAATATTTCATTTAGCACACTTATTGTGTATAAGAACTTACTCTTCATGCAGCTACATGCTATATGAATATTGTCAAAAAGTTTGTGAGTGTGTGGAATTATACTCAGTTTGGAACTATTCAGCACACTGCATAAGTGTATGAATCTATTCTTATGTAGCTACATGCTATATGTACACTGTTAAAAGTTTATAAATATGTGCAGTATTATTCAGTTGGAACCTTGTGAGAACTTGTTATAAATTGTTGCATAACACTACTGACTTCCTTGTATTTTGGGCTTAACAGCATGCTTATGCCATAAGTGTTCTTTATTTGATTTCCAAACTTCCAGGTAATAGCAGAACATCTCCTGCTATTATAACTGATCTCCAACTGATAGAGATCAGTTCACCTGGAGAAAATGGCCGCTTTGGCAATTGGACTCTATGACATTTAAGTCCCTCCCCTCCCAAACCCCACCCTCCTCAAGCTCCGCCCCAAAAATCTCCCGCCGATAGCAAAGATGGACCTGGCAACCCTAGCCACAGGCCAAAGCTGTTTCACCATGGCCGCAGCCCTCCAGCTCAGGATAGATGGTGGCATGGATGCTTGTGAGCCCAGCATTGATCGATTGGCAAAGGGCCAATCCCTGACAGCAGTGATGAGGCAGAACAAGGCTGATGCACTCCACCTGGCTTGGAATGCCAGAGTAGCCTAATTAGCAACAGCGGGTTTATCTCTCCCAGTGAGATAAGTGTCTGTTTAAGGAGCAAGCAAAACCCAGCTGTTATGGGAGCAACTCGTTGCCACTACATACAGTTTGGCCTTTGTATCTGTGCTGCATTATGGACTCCTGATGACCTGACTACTTCAGACTGGACCTGAAGCACAGCTTGGACTGCCCTCTCTTGCACAGATGCCTTGGACTTTAACAGTGCTTCACCTTGGATTGCCCTACTGACCATGTGTCTTGCCTCTGGCCCTTGTTATCTGTGTGTTCCAGGACACCTGGGGAAAGCAAGGGTAAAGCCTAGGGTCTATCCCAGCTAGCCCCAGGGCACAGCTAGTGGGAGGGGTGGCTGGAGGAGAAGGGAAGGCTGGAAGGGGGGAGAAGGAGGTGTGAGCACCCAGGAATAGGCCAGGTGTGGCTGAGGAGATAGCCGATTTTGGACTTGGACTCTGGAGACCCTGGCTCATCCCCCCACTCAGCCATGAAGCTTTTCTCTTAGCCTCACCTACCTCACTGGATTGTTTTGAGAGCCAAAAGAGAGATGAGAGAACCACGCATGCCACTCTGCGATCCTGGAAGGAAAGGCATGATAAAAGTGTGGTAGATTCAGTGAGGCCTTGGCAGCTGGGGAATTGGGCTCCCAATCGTTTGCGGCGTGGAATGGGCAGCTGCCCAAAGAACCGACGGACGTGCGGAACTTGCCTCGCAGCTCTCTGATTCCTAGTCACAGGCTCCAATCTTGGCCGCACCTCCTCTGCCTGCTAATGTCATCAGGACAGACCACTGTGGACTTAGTGGCTGGCGGACGGTGGGTTTGGCTGTGCTTGATAGGCACTTCTAATTTAGAGGAGTATGAAAGGTTTAATTTTTCCATTGTGTGCCATTTGGATGGAAGAAAGGTCATCCAAGGAAAGTAATTTTGAAGAACACGCCAGCAAATCATTGGCTTTGCTGGTGCGCGCCGCTTCTCTCTTTCTTGCTCGATAACAATGGGCTCAGATTAATCCTTGCCGTTAAGTCCCAAAGCTAATCAAAATTTGATATGTAAACACTTTTAATTTCTGCACATTAGGCACTTCTGTGGGGCTTAGAAGAAATTGTTAATGTTTCAAAGCTACAGGCCTGGTAGGGCTTCCTCCCCCCTCCCCCTTCCAATTTACTTGCTCAAGAAAGTTGTTCTGATGTCATTAATTGGAAGTTTGGCCTGATCAGAAGCCTCAGATAAAAACGTGATAATGAAATATGATGGCAGCTTTTAGAACCTGCAAATTTGTTTTGTTAAAAAAATAACAACGGTAGTGCGATTTTATTGTTAAAGTTTGAAAGCTGAAGTTGAAAACTAATTGGTTTTTTTAAAAAAGCACCCAGAAAACAGGAGTCCAGTTATGCATAAGATGTATTTTTTTCTCTTTCAGTTTTGCAGTGGTGCATGTGTGGGTGTGTTCAGTATAGCTGCTGGGTATTTCAAAACAGTTTGAAAAGGTTGGTTTTGTTGGATTAATGTGTAGGTGTGACTCCTTGTGTTGTTTTGGCGGTGTAGAAGAAAGCTCCATGCCCTTCCAGTTCCAGATGCGTGGAGACTCTTACCAGGCAGGCAACCATGTGTATTTGTTAAGTGCCGTCAAGTGGCTTTCGACTCATGGTGACCCTATGAATCAATGACCTCCAAGACGTCCTATCATATGACAGCCTTGCTCAGGACTTGCAGACTGAGGGCCGTGGATTCCTTTGTAGAATCAATCCATCTCATGTTGGGTCTTCCTCTTTTCCTGCTGCCTTCAACTTTTCCTAGCTTGATTGTCTTTTCTAATGACTCTGATCTTCTCATGATGGGACCAAAGTACGATAGCCTCAGTTTAGTCATTTTAGCATCTAAGGAGAGTTCAGGCATCCATGACTTGCTTCTGATCACTTAAGTGTTAAGAAAGAGAAGGGGATGCCTCATTGTCGGCTGAATCCTTGCCAGAGATGCAGGGGTGTCATTGCCCCCTTGGGAACAGAAGTGGGTGTGGCTGCAGCTGGGTGGCATGCAGAAGGTTCCAGGTTCAATCCCTAGCATCTCCACTTTAAAAGGTCTGGTAGTAGGTAATGTGAAAGACTTCTATCCAAGACACTGGAGAGCTGCTGTCAGTCAAAGTAGACAATATTGATGGACCTTGATAGACCAGTCACCTGAGTCTACCACTAGTGTACATGGCTGCTTACAAAGTTACTTAGGCAAAAATAAACTAGTCCCTGCTTTTAAGGAGCCTCCAATCTACAACAGACCATGTGGAGATAGGGTAATGCCTGGCAGCTGGCAGGATGGTTGTGAGTCGGACATAGCATCACAGGAGAATTAAAAAATATATATATACAGCCTTTTGTACTTACCAGAAGTAAATACAGGAAGTGACAAAGGGTAGCTCTAGGAATCACTGGAAACTCAGTGGTAAAACCATCAGGGTTCTGTCAATCCCTAGAGCTACCCTTTGTCACTTCCTGTATTTACATCTGGTAAGTACATGAGGGCTGTATATTTTTAAAAAATTCTTTTGCCCACCCCTGCTCTAAGTGGCGGTAGAAGAAAACAGCACCCTTGTGTACTTACTAGAAGTTTATACAGAAATTTCTGGTAAATTCACAAGGGTGCTGTTTGCTTCTACCGCCACATAGAGTGGGGTGGGCAATGAGACCTGTGGGCCGGGGATCCCCTGTTCCTACATGCCAGTGTGGTGTAGTGGTTAAGAGCAGTGGTTTGGAGTGGTGGACTCTGATCTGGAGAATCGGGTTTGATTCCCCACTCCTCCACATGAGCGGCGGAGGCTAATCTGGTGAACTGGATTTGTTTCCCCATTCCTACACATGAAACCAGCTGGGTGACAACAGAAACAACAGAAACAGAGGGAAAAAAAGATGGGAGGCGGCTTGATTCAGGGGCAGAGCTTCTGCTTTGCATGCATAAAGTCCCAGGTTCGACCCCCAGCATCTCCAGTTAAGACTCAGGCAGTGAAAGTCCTCTACCCAGGAGAGCTGTTGTCAGTCAGAGAAGACAGTTCTGACCCTGAGCGTCCAATGGTCTGAGTGACTATAAGGCAGCTTCTTGTGTACATGAGGGTAAATAATGTTGCAGTATGCCACTGGCATTATAAGAGCAGTCCTCCTGGGTCAGATCGGCAGCCCTTTTAGTTCACTATTCGGTTTCCCACAGTTGCCAACCAGATGCCCCTAGAAGGCCTGCAAGAAGAGTACGAAGAACAAACTCTCTCCTTATTGTTATATTGTTGAGAGCCAGCGTGGTGTAGTGGTTAAGAGCGGTGGTTAAGACCGGTGGACTCTGATCTGGAGAACCGGGTTTGATTCCCCACTCCTCTACATGAGTGGTAGAGGTGTAAGAAAACATTTTACCCTTGATGGATAAAATGAAATCTAGCCACGAAACTGCCATATGCCAGTTTTTAATGAACGACTCTATCCCTGAAGTCACTTTAAAGGTGACGGAATTTTTGACGGAAGTTGTCAAGTCTAGGATCAAAGCTTAAATCATATCTATATGGGAAATGTATGGAATGAGAATTCTTGTGTACCGTCTATGCTATATTTCTGAGAATATGCCAATGAAGGTCATTTGATTTGATTTGATTTGAGTGGTAGAGGCTAATCTGGTGATCCGGGTTGGTTTCCCCACTCCTACACACGAAGCCAGCTGAGTGACCTTAGGCTAGTCACAGCTCTCTTAGAGCTCTCTCAGCCCCACCTACCTCACAGGGTGTCTGTTGTGGGGAGGGGAAGGGAAGGTGATTGTAAGCCAGTTGGAGTTTCCCTTAAGTGGTAGAGAAAGTCGGCATATAAAAACCAACTCTCCTCCTCCTCTTCCTTGTTTGTCTTCGTAATGTTGCAGTATGCCACTGGAATTATAAGAGCAGTCCTCATGGGTCAGACCAGCAGCCCTGTTAGTTCACTATTCAGTTTCCCACGGTTGCCAACCAGATGCCCCTAAAAGGCCTGCATGAAGAGGATGGAGAACAAACTCTCCCCTTATTGTTCTACCTAGCAACGGGTATTGTGCTGCATATTTTAACATTTTGGAAGCTGAGCGGTGTTCAAATTCAATTGAACGCACGGGCATATGCAAAATACAAATGGGACCGGGGGTGGGGTATCTTTCCTCCAAGATCTCTGAGCGTGAAATATATGCTGGTGATGATAAATATTTGGAAATGCTGTGCTTGTCACTCATCCCCTTCGTGGCTACCGAGCTCTGGGTTAGCGATGAGGATTCAGAATTCAGCATGCAGTTTAATCATCCGCTTCCCCTTATTACCATACAGTAAAATGTGTTTAAAAACAAATCAAAAAGAACCCGCTATTAATCTTCTTCCTCATGAATATCACAGCTATGGGGAGATGCCGTTGGTCTCCCGCGACTTCTTTCACGCCCTGCCTTCAGCTCGCGGAGATTAAAAGAATTATCCCACTGCCCCTCATTGTATGTGTTACATTGTATGTTGGGTTTTTTTTTTTGCAGGCTGCCCTAATAATTAGAAATAAAAATTACATTGCGGATACTGTGGGAACAGCGCTTCTGATAGCCCAAGCAAGGACTGCGAAGTTTTAAATCTACATTTTTGGAGTTTTCTTTTCCCCACCAATGATGTGCAGGAAATGAATTTTATTATCTAGGGAGGAATTGCTGTTGAGATTTGGATGCGGCGAAAGTATTTATGAATTATGCAATGTGGACATGTCATGATGAAGGTGGCCCAGTTCTCTTCTGCGCTGTCCTGGATGGAGGGGAATGCGAGCGAGAATAGCAAGCACATGCGCAAAGAATTTTGGACTTGCAAAGCCATGGGCGGGGGAGGGGGGAGTCTTAGAGAGAAGTCCTAAGCTGATTTTAAAAGAGGCATGCTTTTGTGAACCCTTGGATCATCCTACGTAGACAGCTGCAAGATTTCGTGGTTTGTTTTCGGGGAGGGGTGTGGCTCAGTGGTAGAGTCTCTGCTTGGCATGCAGAAGGTCCCAGGTTCAATCTCTGGCATCTCCAGTTAAAGGGACTAGGCAAGGAGGTGATGTGAAAGACCCCTACCTGAGACCCTGGAGAGCCTTGGAGAGGGGCCATGGCTCAGTGGTGGAGCCTCTGCTTGGCATGCAGAAGGTCTTAGGTTCAAACCCCGACATCTCCAGTTAAAGGGACTAGGCAAGTAGGTGATGTGAAAGACATCTGCCTGAGACCCTGGAGAGCTGCTGCCGGTCTGAGTAGACAATACTGACTTGGATGGACCAAGGGTCTGATTCAGTGTAAGGCATGTGTTCATTTGGGGGCTGTGGCTCAGTGGTAGATCCTCTGCTTGGCATGCAGAAGGTCCCAGGTTCAATCCCCGGCATCTCCAGTTAAAGGAACTAGGCAAGCAAGTGATGTGAAAGACCTCACCTGAGACCTTGGAGAGCTGCTTCCTATCTGAGTAGACAGTGCTGATTTTGATGGACCAAGCATCTGATTCAGTATAAGGCAGCTTCATGTGTTCATGTGTATCTACTCAGAATTCTATTCAGGTCTATTCAGAGGGGCTTATTCCTGGGAAAGCGTTCTTAGGATTGCACTGCTAGACGCCCATGTCTATCAGCTGTCAAAACTCAGTGAGAAAGTTAGTGGATCTGGCCCTTTATAAGCATCTGAAATCTTAGGGGCTGAATGTTCATTTGTACCCCTCCTTTTCTTTTTTTGCTTTATCCCAGAGTCAATATTTTTTTCCTTGTGGAAAAAGTGTACGTAGAATCTATCTTTTAAAAGAATAAAACTTGTGTTTGACATGTGAACTTGATGTGGCAGTAGGTTAACATTCTTTGTCTTGAAAACTGAATGAAAATAAATGTGATTAGAGTTGCTTGTAAAGACGACCCTCTTTCTATGAGGGGAATCATTCTGTTGTTTAATGGTTTGTGGACCTTGAGATAGTGGGGTTCAGAAAGTGCTGTCATGGCATTGTGACACACTCTAGCAGTTTCCCAAATCTCTGTGGTAAAAACCATGCGTATCTGGAAAATTCCTGGAGCGTTGTTGGCTCTGATGTCACTTCCAGGGTCATACTTGGAAGTGATATCGTGCAACCTGCCCCGGCCCCCTCATTTTTACTCCTGCTGCCATAGCGAGCAACCCGATTTCCTTATCTCACACCAGCCCTGTGAGGTGGGTGAAACTGAGAGTGGGAGAACGGCCTAACTTCACTCAGCAAGCTTCCATGGCGGAGTGGGGATTCAGACCTGGGTCTCCCAGATCCTAGTCCAATACTCTAACTCAGAGCTCCCCAACATGGTGTCTGTGAGCATCATAGTGTGCCTTCTAACACCTTTCCTTGTGCCCACCAGGTGTTTTTAGAACATAGGTAGGACCAGGTGGGGCTTTTGGCCACTGGAGAGCTGATTGGCTGCACAGATTAAAAGGTATCCTGTTAAAGAGAACTTCTGCCTGAAATGTTAAAGAGTTACTATGAGAGTCATGCATTCACTCGCTCCTTGACCTTTTTGCCAGCGTGGTGTAGTGGTTAAGAGCGGTGGTTTGCAGTGGTGGAGTCTGATCTGGAGAACCGGGTTTGACTTCCCTCTCCTCCACATGAGCGGTGGAGGCTGATCTGGTGAACTGGATTTGTCCCCCCACTCCCACACATGAAGCCAGCTGGGTGACAGCTGGCTAGTCAGCTGGCTAGTCACGGTTCTCTCTGAACTCTCTCAGCCTCACCTACCTCACAGGGTGTCTATTGTTGGGAGGGGAAGGGAAACTGATTGTAAGCCGGTTTGAGTCTCCCTTAAGTGGTAGAGAAAGTCGGCATATAAAAACCAACTCTTCTTCTCCTTCTTCGGCTCTGCCTCCTATGGCAGCCATTTTTGGTTGGCTCCGCCCTCTGCTGCAGCCATTTTTGTTGTTGCACCCTCTACCCTGTGTCAGAATTCCAAAGGGGGCCTGCAGACTCAAAAAAGTTGGAGACCCCCTGCTCCAACCACTACACCGCACATCAGAAACAGTTGAGATAAAATGTGAATGTCTCATTGGCCCGTGGCCAACTTGTGTTTCTTTACAGTGTTCTTTGCAGCGACCTACAAATGCAAACGAATGCCTTGGGTGGGATAAAAATGGGAAACTTCTTATGTCACGATGTCATGCCCCGTCTGATACTGTACAGGTGTTGGGCTCTAACCCCGAGAGCATCTCAGAGAGCCCCTTTGGCTCATTGCCCTGTCTTGGGGAAGACCATCAGGTCCTTCCTGCCGTGAACACAAAGTCAAAACATTTCTGCTTCATTTGCGAAACCCATCAAACCTGGAAGCAGAGGGGGACTCCTGCCACTCGTGTGCCACTGCTTTCCTTGAACTGTTGCTTTTCAAAATATTTTCACATAGCTCTGAAGGTATAATTATGGCATTCATTCTTCTTTTGAGCGTAATTGCTGTACTTTGCGGTTTTCTTTTCTTCGCCCCTGTAACCGGGGCTGCGGCAAAGAATTTGTTCTTAGCAGTCGGTCTCCCTCGCCTTGCAGAGTCGTCGGGAACTGTCTGTGGTCTTTTATGTGTGGCTGTTTCTCTCGCTGTCACCCCTCCGACATCTTTGGGTTTTTGTATTGATTATGCACGCCGTTTCTGACCGTCAGAGGCCGCCTTGCTCTCCCCCTGCCTGTCCCGCGTTCTGCCCACATTTTCAGAGACCTGGTTTATCTCAAATTTTAAAACGCGGGAGAAATGCGGGGAAAGGCTGGGGGAGAGCGAGGCTACCTCGGACGGTCAGAAATGACCTCTGACGGTCAGAAATTTTAAAACGGCATGCATAATCAACACTAAGACCCGAAGTTGTTGGAGGGGTGACGGCGAGTGCAACAGCCATGCATGAAAGGCCTGTGTGACTGTTTCCCCCTCTCTGCTGAGTAGGTCTCTTTCAATGAACGGCAACTACCGAACTGTGCAAGGAGACCTGCCTCATGGTTTTGTGCAGAAGTAACGAGAACGCAATTGGTCCAATGGTCTCTAATCATATGTAGTGATGAGTAGTGATTGGTGTAGTGGTTAAGAGCTGTGGTTTGGAGCAGTGGACTCTGATCTGGAGAACCGGGTTTGATTCCCCACTCCTCCACATGAGCAGCGGAGGCTAATCTAGTGAACTGGATTCGTTTCCCCACTTCTACACACAAAGCCAGCTGGGTGACCTTGTGCTAATTGCACTCTCTCAGCCCCACCTACCTCACAGGGTGTCTGTTGTGGGGAGGGGAAGGGAAGGTGATTGTAAGCCGGTTTGAGTCTCCCTTAAGTGGTAGAGAAAGTCGGCGTATAAAAAACAACTCTTCTTCTTCATCTGGCACAATCGCCAGTGGCCTTTTGCTGTGTCCTGAGCCATTTGAGAAACCCTAGGCTCTTAATTCAGCTCCTTTGTGTTTTCAGGGGCTTGGCTGTGTGAACTGAACTGTCCAGAGCATTTGCAAAAAATGGTTTTTTGTGCACTCAGAGTTATTCATATAAAGAGGAGGAACCCTAGCCTTGGGTCCATGAACTAGAGCTCTATTTGTATATTTTTAAATGCATTTACATATGATTATTATTATTTTTTAAAAAAAAAACGCCAACAGAAAATGTCAAAACCATTGATGTCAAAGATTTTTCGGGAGGAAAAGGTCTCAAAGGACCGCACAGGCGTCCCCAATGTGGTGCCAACATATGCCAAATGTTTTTAGAAAGTGGGAGGGGGCAGTTGGGACTTTTGCCCAGCAACTTAGCCACACCACCTCTGAGCAATTGAGCTTTGCCCTTAACTGTTATAGGCCATATTCTTTAAAGGCACAGACTGCTCATACGGCCTGCAGGACAGTGTGCTGTGAGACGCTGGGTGCAGATCCCCAGTGTGTAACCCTGCTGTCCGGGGTCTCTTTGACCCTGTGTCTTTTCCATAACCATCTTCCGCTTCTCTCCTAGTGACGCTTTGGTCTTGTCTTGCTCGTGCTGCCCCCTTTCCACAACCCCATGCAGTGCTGAGAATGCTTTTTGGGATGCTGAAGACGAGGCAGCTCTTCCGGTGCTCCCTGCTCTGCAGCGACACGCTTGCTGCACACCGAGCGAGAGGAAGCTGTGCGGCAGAAGCTGCAACCGGAAGCGACTGCATTACTGGCTTTCCGCATGTCACTCACTGTCAAGGGGGAAACTGGTGGAACGCATGTTGGGAGACCGAGCTGGAGGTCGCTCCTTTTGTTTCCCACTGTCCTAAAGCGTGCCTGGGCCCTGCAAAGTGATCTTCCATTGTTGGCAGCTGAGATCAAATTTGCAGCCTTCCTAGGAGCTCTGGAGGCTACTTGAGCAGCATTGTCTTTTACAATCCTGGTTTCCAATTCAATTGCAGAGGAGCAAAGGAGAGGAAGCTATTTCCAAAGGGGCTTTTTTGTAGCCAATGCTGGATGCTTGACCTCCTCTCTTGGTTCTGGGTTAACCTCATGGAAAGAGGCTTTTGCTTTATGAAAACGTCTCCCTCTTATTTATAGCTTGTTAATTCCTAGCACATGGACTCCTCCTTGCCAAAGTTAAAGGTGGCTTGCAAAAATCAAAACAATAAATAAAAGTAACACTAAAATTCAAAAGCAGAGGAAGGCGGCATGGTATAGCCCCATCTTGTCAGATCTTGGAAGCTAAGCAGGGTTGGCATTTGGATGGGGGGAACCACCAAGAAGAAGAGTTTATTTTTATACCCTGCTTTTCTCTGACTTTAAGGAGTCTCAAAGCTGCTTACAATCACCTTCCCGTCCCCTCCCACAACAGACACCTTGTAAGGTAGGAGAGGTTGAGGGAGTTCAGAGAAAACTGTGACTAGCCCAAGGTCACCCTGCAGGCTTCATGTGCCGGAGCAGGGAAACCAACCCAGTACTCCAGATTAGAGTTCACTGCTCTTAACCACTACACCACGCTGGCTCTACAGAGGAAGGCAATGGCAAGCCACTTACCTTGAAAGCCTCTTACTGGGGTTGCCATAAATCTGTCGATGGCGCTTTCCTATGTAACATTCGAAAACAGCTTAATAAAAATAATACAGAGAAGCCCTGCTGGATCAGACCAAGGCCTATCAAATCCAGCAGTTTGTTCACACAGTGGCCAACCAGATGCCTCTAGGAAGCCCACAAACAAGACTGCAGCAGCATGATCCTTTCCTTTCCTTTCCTTTCCTTTCCTTTCCTTTCCTTTCCTTTCCTTTCCTTTCCTTTCCTTTCCTTTCCTTTCCTTTCCTTCCCTTCCCTTCCCTTCCCTTTCCCTTTCCCTTTCCCTTCCCTTTCCTTTTCCTTTTCCTTTTCCTTTTCCTTTCCTTTCTTTTTTTGTCAGCATACCATTTAACAATTAAACCTAAAGTATTACGATAACACTTTGTAATGGCATCGTAAGGTAGACAGAACACTGGAGAGCATTCTGGAGCTGCCGAGTACTTGAAAGAAGTCAAAATACACTTTGGGTGGACTGAGAGCTGGCATTAATCTCAGACTTAATAATCCTTGCATCCTTTACGGTTTCACGGCGAGTCCTTTATGTACTGAGTTTTTTAAACTGGCAAGTCGAGTGCTTAAAATTATGAAGCTGGACTTTCAAGTGTTTGGTTTCACATTATGTCTTTGATGTGTTCCATAACGTCTTAAACATTGGCCCGGATGCCACAGAGAATTGAAAACAAGAAATTAATTGGGCATTGAAGGGAACCCCCCGCTGTGGCAGAATCTGAATTTCAGTCAACAGGCGGTGTAGTATAGTGGTTAGAGTGTTGGATTATGGTCTGGGAGGCCCAGGTTTGAATTCCCATGGAAACTCACTGAGTGACTTTGGGGCAATTACTCTGTCTGTCTTGGCCTAACCTACCTCACAGGATGTTTGTTTTGAGGATAAAACGAAAGAAGGGGGAACAGTGTTGTATATACCGCTTCGAGGATCCGTTGCGGAGGAAAGCAGGGTATAAAAATCTTGAATAAATAAATTATACAGGGATTGGGTTTCTTTCAAGAGAAGTCATTATATCTCCCTGCCTGTTGCCTGATTTAAGTTGATTTGGTTCTGGTCCTTTTCAGACTCTGTTCTGATAATCTCCGCATCTGTCACACAGCTATGGAACAAACTGGAAGACCTTGAGCATGTCACTCTCTCTCAGCCTAAGCTAATCTACTAGGTTGTTTTAAGGATCAAATGATGGTAGGAATCGTAGATGCTGCCCTGAGCTCCTTGAAAGAAGGGCAGGATAAAAATGAAACCCATTTAAAAAGTTTTCAGAAATGTTTGATCCCTCCCTGGAGTTTTATTATCCATCTACCGTAATTGGTGCTAAGCAGAGTGAGCCTGCAAGAGCAGAGCTGTTGTATCAATCCAGAGCTCCTAGCAAGAAATTCTTTAATACGAAAGAAACCAGTGGTGGGAAACTTACACCTCTTGATCATGTTGATCATGCATTTATTTATTTAGTGGTACATTTTTATCCCGCCCTTCCTCCAAGAAGTTCAGGTCGGTGTACACAATTCTTTCCTCTCCTCCCTTTTACCCTCACAATAATCCTGTGAGGTAGATTGGGCTGAGAGTAGGTGACTGGAGCAAGGACACCCAGTGCTTCTCATGGCAAGAGGGGTTTTGAGGGGTGGGGCTATGGCTCAATGGTAGCGCATCTGCTTGGCATGCAGAAGGTCCCAGGTTCAATCCCCAGCATCTCCTGTTAAAGGGACCAGGCAAGTAGGTGATGTGAAAGACCTCTGCGTAAGACCCTGGAGAGCCGCTGCCAGTCTGAGTAGACAATACTGACTTTGATGGGTCTGATTCAGTATAAGGCAGCTTCATGTGTGTTCATGTGTGAGCCTTGGTTCTCCAGGTCCCAGTCTAACTCTGTAACCACTATGCCACATGTGTGCCCCTCTGTTCGTATACCTTCTCAGGAAACTTGGTAGGCATTCTCTGCTGGCTATACCAACCCTGCTGGGATATTTAGACCAGCAGCTATCCTTATCTGTGGGGTTTGTGAATCTCCTGTGTGCTGAATTAACATGGTTCTGGCTTGCAAAACCTTCTTCTATTGCCGGCTGCAAGAAACTAGCTGGAAGACATTGTTCGTACAATGAAGCTGCTTTTTACTATCCTGAATTAAAAACAAACAAACATCCATGCAAAATTTCTAGAGCTGGACCTGTGCCAGCAAAACCCACAGCTGACATTGCTGGAAAAGCCAGAAGCAGAGAATCCAAGCTTGTTGGGTCCCGGTGTGCTGCAGTTTCCTGATGGATGGACCATGAGATGGAATTACCCACCACCACCAGAAACCACTGAATCTTATGATTAATCTGAACGTTGGGCAAGAAAACATATATACATTTGTTCTCCTCAAATGAAATACCAGATCTCCAACACCAGAGGACAGGGCATCAGTCAGAGTGGCATGCTTGCCAAAATCAGGCAGATGGAAATGGATCTGACTTCAAAGTGTGCTTCAGCCAAGGGTTGAATCTTGGCTTCTGTTTCCGACTGGGAACAAGCGCCAAACCTCAAAATAGGGGCCTCCCAAAAATGCATTTTTCTCTTCATCTGTCAAATGGTTAGAGAAGAGCGTGTTTTGAGCATAGGGGAGCTCTTGCGCTTGGTGTCTGGGCAGCTGTAGCCAGACTCCATAACCCTGGGCTGGTGTCAGTGTAGGGTTGCCAGGTCCTCTTTGCTACCAGCAGGAGGTTTTTGGGTGGAATCTGCGGCGCTTTGATTTTTCTGAGCAATGATCTGAAGGTAACAATGTGTTAGCTATCTATATCTATATCTATATATATCTATATATATATATATCTGTTTGGGTACATTAGGCTGAAGAAGCCACCTAGTGGTGAAAACATCAACTATATGGAGGACGTTCCCTTTGTCTATATTTGCCATCTCCACGCTGGCTATGATTCTATGTGACAAGTCCTGATATTACACTTACGAATAACTTTTGAAGAATTTTTGAAGGACTTACCATACTAACTTCATCCAAGATTGATTCTTAAGAAAAGTTTAACGGACTCCTGAGGAAATTGACTGTAGACTTCTTTTGTATATAGTTGTTGCTTTTCACTTGAACTGTATTGTACTTCACTTCGTTTAGCTGTTGCACTCTATGTTTTACATTTCCACCATTCTGTATTTCTCCTTTATAAATCTTGTGAATATAGCACTTGAATGCTGGTATTTATCTTTAACAGTACCTGGAAGTTAGCAACCCTGTGTCAGTGGTCAGCATGGGCAGGCACCTGGCAGGGCCCACACCCTGGCAGAGGGCCTGCTGTCATCCAGTGATGCTTCCATGACCCTCCAGAGACATTAACCGCACAAGTATTTAAAAGTGATAATCGGCAATACGAATAGGGAAAATGTCTTGACTAACTTGGAGCACTCTCCAGATAGGCAGAAAAGCCTGATTTACCACAGTGGTTCCCAACCTAGGTTACACGTACCCCCAGTGGAACGAACCAGCACATGTAGGGGTATGTGGGAAAAAACCTGAATAATGGCAGGAAAATGTATTTGAGATAACAGCAACTATATTAATTACAAACATTTTGGTAATATGAGGGGTACAGTTTATGGAAATGGGATGCCAAGGGGTACACAAGTTAAAAAAGGTTGGCAACCACTGACTTACCAGATAAAGAAAAAGGAAACACACACAGCAATGGGTTAATGAGGACTGAACATCCACCCACAGCAATGGGTTAATGAGGATTGAACATCCTCTACAAGGCATAACATGTTGAGTAGGGTTGCCAGGTCCCTCTTCACCACCGGTGGGAGGTTTTTGGGGCGGAGCCTGAGGAGGGCAGGGTTTGGGGAGGGGCTTCAACGCCATAGAGTCCAATTACCAAAGCCGCCGTTTTCTCCACATGAACTGATCTCATTCGGCTGGAGATCAGTTGTAACAGCAGGAGATCTCCAGCTAGTCCCTGGAGGATGGCAACCCTAATCTTGAGAGTCGTTGAGAGTTTAGTTAAATGCAAAAGGACAGGGAGGGTTAGCAAAATTAACATGGGATGTTGCAGCTGTGTGTGTGTGTTTGTGCGTGCGTGTGCATGTAGGGAAATTTCCAGGTTATTTCTCCCCTGCAGTTTCTTTTGGGCCCCTAATCCTTGTTGTTTTTAGTCTTGACAGCGGTTGTCAAACGGAAAGGTTAGCTGCCAAGGTCAAATATTCAGTAGCGCCAATCATGATCTTGTTCGGGGGGGGGGTCACCTGACCTAGCACATTTGCTCCGGATGCTTTTCGGTGCTAGTCTGAGCCTCTTTGACCTTCAGGGCTTAACGCAGGAACTCTACCTGGCGATAGTGCGTAAGGTCCTTGTTGCCCGGCAACCTGAAGGCCTAGCACCACGTCTGACCGTTTCCTTCACAGACTCTTGGTTCAGATACCTTTTCTCGACACAAAGCTAATCCGGAACTAGAGGCGCTTTATGTAAGCAACATGCAGAGGTAGTGGGAAAAAAATCAAGTGTATTTCTTTCATTCTTGGGATATGGGTGAAACGAAGATCCAACTGAAACCATGACATAATAATTTAAAAGACTACAAAAAGAGAGGAACAGTAAACAAGCATCTTAATCCTAAAAAAAGAAATCCATGAAATGCACGCATTAGACGCGTCAGTTTTGTCTATGTAGATTTGTTTAGCTCTTGAACTGGTAAACGAGGGTTGGTTTTGGTCCGAAGCCAAATAATATACTGAGGCAATTTTATGCCTCATGAATTATAGAAGAGAATGTTTGGTACGTGGAGTTTGCTCTCGTCTTCGGCTGGCTGGCTCCCCTCCCCATTTGTATGAATTCCTTTGGGAATTTTAGTTTGAACCATCCCGCGGAGCTTGAAAGATACCTCGAATGCCTGCAGACTGCTCCAGCAGAATGGAAGGAATTTTAAATATGAGCCCCCTTTTCCCTTGACCGAAGCCGTCTTCTTTTCTCTAAAATTTTTGCTAGCTCCAGATGGTGGCAAAAATGCTTTGATCTTATCATCACGGTTAGCTTAGTTCCAAAGGGGCACCTCTTCCCGCCCCCACAACTTGGGGGTGTGTGTATGGCAATTTATTTCCAATTCCCTCTCTTTTCTTGCCTTTTTGGAAACGGAGAGTTGTTAGCGCACCCGCAAAAATTGCTTCGTTTTTCTTAGCAAGGAAGACGGAATGTCTTTGGCCTCCTTGTTAAGTGAAATCCCTTTGCGAGAGAGTGGATCCTCTGTCCCAGCGGTGAGCAATTTGTTCAGTGCCAAGGGCCATAGCAGGAATAGATCGAGAGCCCTGCGGCTGCCGCTGATTTGCATGTTTAACTGCAAGTCATTAACTAAATCTGCATGTCATTTTTGCAGGGTTGGCAGATGCCAAACACCAGACAGTGGATACGTTGCGTGCATTTGACAAATTCCAGAGGAGGCACCCAATAGGTCTGCTAGAGCAGAAAGTGTTGTGGTATTTTACCAATTAACCAGTCTATTGTGTTATGAACAGGCAGTACTGTGAAAAGAAGCACTTGGATTGAGATTAGGACCAAGCCAAATGTTCATCAGTAAATGTCTTTTGGTGAGAAAGGAAGGGTTTTTTTGGGGGGGGGGATTTGACAAATTCCAGAGGAGGCACCCCATAGGTCTGCTAGGTCTATTGTATTATGAACAGGCAGTACTGTGAAAAGAAGCACTTGGATTGAGATTAGGACCAAGCCAAATGTTCATCAGTAAATGTCTTTTGGTGAGAAAGGAAGGGTTTTTTTTTGGGGGGGGGGATTTGACAAATTCCAGAGGAGGCACCCCATAGGTCTGCTAGGTCTATTGTATTATGAACAGGCAGTCCTATGAAAAGAAGCTCTTGGATTGAGATTAGGACCGAGCCGAATGTTCATCAGTAAATGTGTTTTGGTGAGAAAGGAAGGGGTTTTTTTGCGGGGGGAGAGGGAAATGTTCTGGAAAAGGGGGATTTCCACATTGTTCCCGTCTCCTGTAGTTTTTTGTTTTTTTTGCAGGCCCCCAGTTTATAGAAATAATCATAGTTGAGCTGCCTTAAGACTAGGGTTGCCAACCTCCAGGTACTAGCTGGAGATCTCCCGCTATTACATCTGATCTCCAGCCGATAGAGATCAGTTCCCCTGGAAAAAACAGCCGCTCTGGCCATTGGACTCTATGGCATTGAAGTCCCTCCCGTCCCCAAACCCCGCTCCCCTAAGGCTCAGTCTCAAAAACCTCCCGCTGGTGGCAAAGAAGGACCTGGCAACCCTACTTAAGACAAGAGGAAAGGGAGGGTCTAAATATTTTAATAAATAAATACTGATCTACCTTACAGGGTTGTTGTGAAGATTACTGAGATGATGTATGTGATGCACTTTGAACACCTTAAATAGCATACACACACACACACACACACACAGAATCTTTGCCAAGCTTTGAGTTAGGCTAACGTTTCTTTTATTTGTCATTCCAGAGTTCTCTTTCCTGGTGTCACTTGGAGCCAATCTCAAGTTGAAAATCTGACAAGGTAAGGTATTTAGTGTGTGTTGTATTTAATGATGGCCAAAATGAGACCACTTCTTCATACATGGTAAAGCACAATGAACTCTGCTTCCTCTGGACACCTGGGTGCAAACTTCCTTTGTCCAAACTTTAAAGGGAAGGCGATACTATAGGATGAGTTGCTGCCTTTCGTGGCAACAGGTGACTGCTCTCTATGGCTTTACCTGTTTCATGTAGCAGCCAACCAGACACCACAGAAGGCCTACAATCAGGGGACAATCAGGCCAAGCTACCACCTGTTCTTGTCCCCCAGCATTGGTATTCAGAAGATGAACATGGAGATTCCGCTTAGCTATAGTGGCTAATAGCCATTGATGGACCCGTCTTCCATGAATCTTCCAAGAAGGCACCGGGTCCTGAGAAAGTGGGTCTTCTGACTATTCTTTGTAATAATTCCCCTACCCTTTTTACAAGTTTGTATCTCTGGGGATACATCTATCAACTGAACGTAACACTTAATGCAACTGCTGAAGGCTGTGGCTCATGAAAGCTTTTGCTACAATAAATTGTTAGTTTTTAAAGCGTGACAAGATTCTTTGCTGTTTTGGCTGAAACAGGCTAATGCCGCCACCCCCTCCCCCTCCAGAACGCACGTTAGAAATTTATGGTAAGTTTCAGAGTATTAATTTCCTCTGCTGTCGCCAGCTGCGTCGAGCAACTAAAGCCCTAAAAGTATGTCCTTGCAAACTGGGGAGCAGCGTCTCAGTTGTCTGGCACACAGGCAAAATGGAAGCCCCTGTTGCAATCCTTCAGCTGGGAAGGGTTGAGCAGTTGTCTGCATGTCTCCTTACGATGACCCATCAGGAGAATTAAATCATTTTTATTGCTTGTGTTGTATTATCTCAGCTCTAGTATATGTCTTGCTAGCATTTATTGCCCCTCAAGTACAGTAGCTTCAAGGTATTTAGGTTAGGAGTCAGTCTGCCGTTTGAAGCTGGGCACAGTTGGAGAGATTCCATGTTAAGTGGTAGTGGTGGATTTGTGAATTATGATTCATGGCGCAGGCGGTGACTTTATAGCTTTTAAGCCCGCAGCTCTTCTGTTTTTGATGGATTTGTTTGGGGACTTTCCTTTCCCTGGTGTCGTTTCTGCCTGTCACGTGTGCTTTACCTATGTTCGTTCCCATGGCAGGCATGGCTTATGAATTCCTTTTGCTGCCTGGTTTATTTGTGCAGTGTTCCTTCAGTTCTCTCCCCCTCTCCCCCAGTCTCCAGTCTGATTTCCTTTGCGTTTCCTTGCTTTCCATTGTTTGTCATCCAAAAGATGCACAATAGGTAATGTTAAAAACGACAACAGCAACCTTGGAGCAATGTCTGCATGCAAATATAACTTGAAAGATTGCATAAGCACTACTTGGAGGAATGTAGTATTACCAAATTCCACAGTGTTGATGGAGAGAAATAAATAAAAAATCAAATTCCTGGCAGCCAACATCAAATGCTGAAGTGCTGTTCCTTTATTTTATTTATTATTTATTAAAATATTTATGCCCCACCTTTTCTGCCTGGCTAAAGGTGTTTTAGTGAGCCCCATGGCGCCGAGTGGTAAGCTGCAGAACTGCAGACAAAAACTCTGTTCATGAGTTCAATGCCGAGGGAAGTTGGTTTAAGGTAGCCAGCTCAAGGTTGACTCAGCCTTCGATCTTTCCAAGGTTGGTAAATTGAGTACTCGGCTTGCTAGGGGTAAAGTGTAGATGACTGGGGAAGGCAATGGCAAACCACCCCATCAACATAGTCTGCCTAGTAAATGTTGTGGTGTGACATAATGTCTTTCTGCCAACAGCTGTTTCTCACTGTATTTTTCTCCTGGATCAGTCCAGAGTCAGGTTGCCAGCTCCGAGTTGGGAAATACCTGGAGATTTTGGGGGTAGAGCCTAGGGAAGGCAGGGTTTGGGGAAGCTCAGCAGGATATAATGCCACAGAGCCCACCCTCCAAAGCAGCCGTTTTCTCCAGGGGAACTGATCTCAATCACATGGAGATCAGTTGTAATAGCGGGAGATCTCCAGGTGCCACCTGGAAGTTGGCAACCCTAGTCCAGAGGCAGAGTTGATCGCAAGCCAGGATCCACGCTGAGGGGTCCATTCGAAGAAGTTGGGAAGGGAATGATGGGAAAACAACAAGCAAGTGGGAAGGGAAGGGTTGGGTGAGAAGAAGGCAGTAAGGAGACTAGTGGATACACAGAGGCTGGTAAATATAGAATCAGAAAAAAGCACAAGCAAATGCCAGAATCTGTGTATGTATCTTGCATGTTAGGGATGTGGAGCTAAGATAAGGAGAGTGTCTCTGAGAGCATGAAGGCAGACTTCCTTTGTTATGACAAGACTGCAGCCTCTTCCTTCCCCCCAGCGTAGAGGATTAGGGAGCAGAGTTCCTAGGTTTAAAGAACATGACTCTTAGATAAGGTTGGATTCTTTGTACATTAATGAAGTCTTTCCTCACTCTTTTAAAGGAATATATAGCCAGCGTGGTGTAGTGGTTAAGAGAGGTGGTTTGGAGTGGTGGAGAACCGGGTTTGATTCCCCACTCCTCCACATGAGTGGTGGAGGCTAATCTGATGAACTGGATTTGTTTTCCCGCTCCTACACGTGAAGCCAGCTGGGTGACCTTGGGCTAGTCACAGCTCTGTTAGAGCTCTCTCAGCCCCACCTACCTCACAGGGCGTCTGTTGTGGGGAGGGGAAGGGAAGGTGATTGTAAGCCAGTTTGAGTCTCCCTTAAGTGGTAGAGAAAGTCGGCATATAAAAGCCAACTCTTCTTCACCTCCTCCTCCTCCTTCTTCATTTTAAAGGTATGTGTATGTATGTATGTATATATATGTGTGTGTGTGTGTATGTGTGTGTATATATATATATATATATATATATGCAAAACAGCCCCCCCCTTTTGTAAGCACAGTCTTTGCTAACCGCTTAGTTGAAGCCCAAAGACATCAGAGTAATGTTCTGTCAAGCCAGCCATAAACTGATCGCTCCGAGGAGCCAGGGAGACGCGGATTTATGCAAGTCCTCTCTCCATAAAAGTGCTCCGCTTCAATTGCTTCCACTGGGGCTCTACTCAAGGCCTCTCTCATACGCTGCCAGTTGAATGAGTCTCTGCCCTTCCTCTTGATTGCGCACCATATACCAGGCCACCAGGCGTGACGTTTTGTACCCCCTGCTTCCACAGTTGCTGAGCGCAATCTTTCTTTACCTCTTCAGAAAAAGTATATCGACTTTTCCCCACTATGTGCATTGCACCACTGGCAGCTAACAACATCTGTCTGTCTTCGCCTATCAACATTCCTAGAACAATGTAAAATAAAACCCTGGAAAGAACACTGATAGCAACATGCAATTAAAAAACAAATGGGAAACCGGGGAGGCATCCTAAACAGAGTTACACCCTTCTAAGTCCATTAAAGCGAGTGGACTTAGAAGGGTACAGCTCTGCTTAGGATGGCACTTTTATTAACCAACCTGCGAATGCTTTTTGAACTACAAATCTTTTGATCAAGCATCGAAAGACAAGAAATGAGATGGGGGGCAAGGAAACTTAGTATTTATTTATTATATTTTCATCCCACCCTTCCTCCAGCATAGTGTACATGGTCCTTTCGTCCTTGGTTTTATTCGTACCACAGCCCTGTGAGGTAAGTTAGGCTGAAAGGTTACCCAGGAAGCAATTAATTGCAAACAGAGATTTGAACCTGGGTGTCCTGGTCTGACACTGTGACTTGGGTTGCCAACCTCCAGGTACTAATAGGGTTGCCAATAGGGTTGCCAACCTCCAGGTACTAGCTGGAGATCTCCAACTGTTACAACTGATCTCCAGCTGATAGAAAATTCACCTGGAGAAAATGGTTGCTTTGGCAATTGGTTTCTATGGCATTGAAGTCCCTCCCCTCCTCAAGCCCCACCCTCCACAGGCTCCACCCCAAAAACCTCCCACCGGTGGCGAAGAGGGACCTGGAAACCCTAGTTGCCAATCTTCAGATAGGGTCTGCAGAGTCCAGGGATAACAGCTGATCTACCATACTAAAGAGATCAGTTCCCCTGGAGTCAATGACTATTTTGGAGGATGGACTTTGTGGCATCATACCCCACTGAGCTCTCCCCTCTCCAAACACCCCCCATCCCCAAGTTCCATCCCCCAAATCTCCAGGAATTTCAACCCTAGCTCTGACTTGTTGCCTTTTTTTTTTTTTACTTGAATGAGTTCTGTCATTTGAGCACAACAGCTGAGTGTATTTCTTTTGTTGCACGCAACTTCATTCTGTCGCTTTCCTTGGCCTGTGGTATTAGGAAGCAGAATACCACTGGCATTACATCAGCCCTTCTGTCTGGCCCTGATCAAAAGCTATTGACAGCACAACCTCTTTGAGAGGCCATGTAGCAAACATTGATTTATGAAAGCACTTGTATTTCACTTTTCCACTTCATCTCAGCTTCCAAGGTAGCTTATTACAACCCAAATGAAAAACTAATACATCACTGTGTAAGAGCCATACATGGCTCTGGGGATCAGTCTGGATCCCCAATAGTGCAATTTAGCTGCAAAAACCAGCTGTGAATGCTTCCAGTATGGATTAGGGCTGCAGTACTGGGAATGGGAGGAGCCCCGTGGCACAGAGTGGTAAGCTGCAGTACTGCAGTCCAAGCTCTGCTCACGACCTGAGTTCGATCCCAACGGAAGTTGGTTTCAGGTAGCCGGCTCGAGGTTGACTCAGCCTTCCATCCTTCCGAGGTCGGTAAAATGAGTACCCAGCTTTCTGGGGGTAAAGGGAAGATGACTGGGGAAGGCACTGGCAAACCACCTCGTAAACAAAGTCTGCCTAGGAAACGTCGGGATGTGACGTCACCCCATGGGTCAGGAATGACCCCGTGCTTGCACAGGGGACCTTTACCTTTACTGGGAATTGTGGGGGGATGTTTTAATGTCCTCCCACTTCCCAGGTAGGGAGAAAGATGCAAGAGGCGTGTCTTTTCTTTTCTTACCTATGAAATCACCAGTTCCATTCTCCGAGGATCAGGCCAGCAGGAATCCCAAGACAAAGGCCAAGGCATTTTGAGGGTTACCGTCGCACAAGAAGAGAACACACAAGTTGTACTCCATATAACAGGGTCGTATAGCTGTTGTATCTACTTTTCAGCTGTCTGCTTTGCTGAATTCCAAGTTTGGATCCAATGCCTTAGAAAAAAGGAGAAGTAGGAAAGAGGATGCCATGGCTTGTGCTCTCACAGCATTCAATGATTACCACAAGCTCAAGGAATTCTTTGTTCTGAAAGGGTCCAGGAGCGAAGTTTTCACTCAGAGTAATTTAGCACGAAAGTGCCCATAATTCTCCCCCTCCCCCCAACCTTACCACCTCTTAATTTGCCAAGGAGACACATACATCATGCTTTTTATATAGTACTTGTGGTTCTTCCGTTACCTTTGGTGATTTGGGAAAATGCCTGGGGTTTTTATCTTTTAATTGGGTAACCACTGGATATTAAAAGAGGGCTATTATGCAGAGTACTAAATTTGAAAGGCTCTGAACTATAAAGCTGTTAAATGGACATTAGTAAGGGAGGAGACAGAGTTCTGTTCCTTCCTTTCCTCAGACAGGGCAGAAGATTTAAGGGGGCTTTCTTTCTCTAATGATACTGCTCATAATTTGTTGCTGGTATTTTAATACTTCACAGAGCCAGTATGGCATAGTGGTTAGAATATTTGACTAGAACCTGGGTTCAAATCCTCACTCAGCCATGAATCTCATTGGTGACCTTGGTAGGGTTGCCAAATACAGTGTTGCAAAAGCCTCATGTACCTACCAGAAGCTGATACAGGAAAATGACAAGGGTAGCTCTAGGAACCATTGGAAATTCTATGGTAAAACCATATGGTTTCCGGCAATTTCTAGAGCTACCCTTTTTCACTTCCTGTATCAATGTCCAGTAAGTACACGAGCTTGCTTCCCCTCTCCCCCTTAATTTTTCTTCGGCTGTTTCTTGGAGCAGCGGCAGCAGAGGCTTGGCGGGCCCAGACTTTGGTGAATTCTAGGGCTTCACTGAACCTATTTGCACAATTGCATGTTTGTTTTTGTCAGGGGGAAGGGAGAGGAGGTAGGAATTGTGAGAACCCAAAGATTTGTGGCCCATTCACCTCATGAACAGAGCCAATGTGTTAATGGTAAGCTGGAATGGCTTTTTGTTTATTTTTAATACCCCGTGACCAGGTTTTCCTTTACTTTGGCTTCATCCTTAGTCAATAGACTATTAATAAATAGGTACATATTAAATGAATGAAAATAATGTTAAATAACCAGCTTCTTCCCTAGGAGAAGTATTAACTTCCATGTTTGCTTTCGTTGCAGCTGATCACACAAAACAAACTTTTGCCATATAACTCTGCTGTTGTGCAGTAATAATACACAGTGCACGAACTATGTGGCCATGGAGAATCCACGTTTATACCAGAATACAGATTTGAAGCCAGAGCATCCCCCTGGCTTTGTCTTACTCTATTAAGTATGATTTAATTGTGGCTCAGGGCCAGTTCATCAAAGTGTGCATAAAGGTAAAGGTAGTCCCCTGTACAAGCACCGGGTCATTACTGACCCATGGGGTGATGTCACATTCCGACGTTTACTAGGCAGACTGTATTGACGGGGTGGTTTGCCATTACTTTCCCCAGTCACTTACACTTTACCCCCCAGCAAGCTGGGTACTCATTTTACCGACCTCAGAAGGAAGGAAGGCTGAGTCAACCTTGAGCCGGCTACCTGAAACCTACTTCCGTTGGGATCGAACTCAGATCGTGAGCAGAGCTTTTGAGTGCAGTACTGCAGCTTACCACTTTGTGCCATGGGGCTGTTAAAGTGTGCATACTGAATGTGAAATGGGGCAGCAGGATCAACAGCCTCAAGAGGGCCCTCCATTTTGTGTGTGTGCGTTTCTCTTAATATGTGATGTGAGCAAGTACTTGATAAACACAATTCCCAAAGGAAAAAGGTCATGGAATGATGTATATAGAGCTGTATATAGGAACATATATATGCCTTCTTGATGTTCTTGATATGGGCTTGAATCTGCTGTAGTGTTTCCATGGACGGAGGAGTTTCTACCCTTGGATCATGGCTTTGTTGTCTCCTCCTCCTGCTGCATCCCAAAACACCCCCCCCCAAGTTGGTGTCCAGGGGGCAGGACCCCCCAAGAAACTAGATTTTGGTGATCATTTGGTGCTTCAGTAAAAGGGGGGAGGCAAGACATTCTTGCTGCATGGGAGGAAAACCTCCTATCCACGGAATCACTCTGGTGGATTCAAGCTATAGCTTGTCTCGGAAGGGGCAGATCATTCTGTTCCTCATATTTGCAGTGGTGTGGTGAAGGTAAAGGTCCCCTGTGCAAGCACCGGGTCATTCCTGACCCATGGGGTGACATCACATCCCGATGTTTACTAGGCAGACTTTGTTTGCGGGGTGGTTTGCCAGTGCCTTCCCCAGTTGTCTTCCCTTTACCCCCAGCAAGCTGGGTACTTATTTGACCGACCTCGGAAGGATGGAAGACTGACTCAACCTTGAGCCGGCTACCTGAAACCAACTTCCGTTGGGATTGAACTCAGGTCGTGAGCAGAGCTTGGACTGCAGTACTGCAGCTTACCACTCTGCGCCATGGGATGTGAGTATGGCCTATATATTTGCTTTATGTATACTTTTGTAGCCGTGTCCTTTACATTTTGAGGTAGGTATACTTGTCACGAAACATACAGGGTCGAACTTTTCATCTGGTCTTTTGTAGACAATCCACGGTGACAGTTTGTTAACATTTTTGGAATTCTGTGAGGGAAAATGGTGCCTTTGTTGACTGTCCTCCCCCTTCAAAGTATTATTGAGCCGGCTGGATCGGATGAGAAAAAAGTAATCTTGCCTTTGTTTTTCAATCAAAAAGGAAATTACCCAAGTTTGAGGGGCAGGAACATGCGGCCAGCCCATTGAAATGTGAAGATTGTTCTGTCAATTAGCATAACAAGAATGCTGCTGAAGTATTTCTGATTTACCAGCCCTGTAACTATGACAACAAGATTCAAGGACCTGCAAAAAAAAGTGATAACTGTGTCTTTAGTGTGGCCTTTGACATGCAAATTGTCAGAACAAGGATTAAAAGAAAAGAAAAGGCCATTTCCTCTTGTGTTGGCTTCAGTGGCAGATTTTATTCCATGCTGTAAATACTGATAATAACTTCAGAGGACAGTAAAGAGGGCAAAGGAAAAGAACCATTTAATCTTAAAATATAGAGAATGAGGTTGTTTCTGAAGAACTTCTCTATCAGTTTCTGGAACGTTTATAATTTCAAAGAACTCCCGATTCTACGAGATCCTTTAAAATGCCATGAAATATGTTGCATGATCTATCTACTTTGACAGGTTTGCTCTCGCTGTCTTCAAGCAGGAATAAATCTGAAATACCAAAGTGTAAATACAGAAGTTCTTAAGATGTTTTACTTCCTTCTGTAGCACAGACGTCATTCATTTCTTGTTATGGCCGTTTCTAGTAGAATTTCTGTGAACGGAGAGACTGTGTCTTGTAGCAAGGCTGTTTAGACAAAAGGGTATTTTCCTCTGGCCTTGGCCTTAGGGAGGCAACTGGACTTCTGTCGCTGGACTTGTGGACTTCTGTCACATGAGCGGCGGATGTTAATCTGGTGAACTGGATTTGTTTCCACTCCTACACATGAAGCCAGCTGGGTGACCTTGAGCTAGTCACAGTTCTGTTAGAGCTCTCTCACCCCCACCTACCTCACAGGGTGTCTGTTGTGGGGAGGGGAAGGGAAGGTGATTGTAAGCCAGTTTGAGTCTCCCTTAAGTGGTAGAGAAAGTCGCCATATAAAAACCAACTCTTCTTCTTCATCATCTTCTTCTTTGTCTTCTTCGTTTTCGTCTTGGTCTTGGCATTGCTATCCTAGTAGTGGTACCCACTACTTTATCTACTTGCTACCACTTATGGTTTCTTTCTTTCTTTTATTTATTTGCTTCATTTATACCCTGCTTTTCTTCCCTGCGGGGACCCAAAGCTGCTTACATCGTTCACTTGTCCTCCATTTTATCCTCACAACAACCCTGTGAGGTGGGTTGGGCTGAGACAGGCTCAAGGTCACCCAGTACGCTTCTAGGGCAGAGCGGCGATTCAAAGCAGGGTCTCCCAGATCCCAGCCTGATACACTTCCCACTACACCACACCGGCTCTTGTTTTGTTTGTTTCATTCCTTTTGGCCCAGCAAGATGGCTGGTTGGGAAGAGTTATTGTTTCTAGAAGAGAAAGAAGTGAAAACAGAGAGAAGTGAGTGAAGATCTATGAAGTATGAATGTCTTACCTTTGTCCTAGTTCCTACCTGACATAGGTCGTTTAGGCATGGGAGTTTTACCTGAGGTTCGTTGTTCGCTGGACCCACGCTTTCCTGTTGGGAATAGATGTACCAGCAGTCTCCAAGCTCAGATCAAGTCCCTGCCCCTTTAAAGGCTGCTTTGTAATTGGCTTACTTTGTAGAGCTTACTATGAGAGAAAATCACCCCCCAAAACCCAATTGCTGCATAAAAAAACATTTTAAGAAAAAAAACTGAGCAATCTGAAAGGGGGGGAATCAAAGACTCAGGTTTAAAAACCCTTTCTTCTGCTCAGAAAGAGCTCTGAGGAAGCAGGAAGCATTTGAATCCCCGCCTCTTTACACACTGCTTTGTAAACGGCTGTGAGAGAAACCAAGCTTGCATGTCCCACGCTGTGCCTTATGCATGGGGATTTCACCTGGGTTGAGCTCAGGGGAGAGGGAAGAATCGGGTTAACAGAGGAACGGGAAGTCCCGGGACTTGTGAGGGCTGGCAGCGAGGTCATTTCTAATGGGCGGAAAACTCATGTGTAACTCCAACGAACAACCGAGACAGACCCAGGGCAAACGTGAGTGAAAGTACCCATGCATAAACAGCCATAAATCAGTTTTACAGTATTTGTTGCTGATAGGTATCTTTGGAAGAGTTTCCACCAGTTGCCATCACCACTATGCTGTTGCTGCTGTTGCTGAAGCTCTACTAACTCCCAGGAACAACATTTCAGAGGGCTCAATGTACCACAGCAGGAGGTGGAAGCCAGAAAAGCTTGCTCTATGAATAGTTGGATACACCCCACTATTTATTTATCCAGCCCTTCTCAGAAAGGAGTTCATAGCAACATAACACGACTTCTCCCCACCCCTATTCTCAGCAATCCTGTGGGATAGTGTGCTCCAACAGGAGACTGGGCTAAGGCCTGGACAAGTTTTCCATTACTGGCTAAAAATTTACCTTCAGCCTGTATGTCTAATTCCCTATTTTTTGTCATCTAACCCTGATTCTTCTTGGAGCAGAGGGATAATTAACAAACTTCTCTTGCTAGGTCTAGCCCTTGATAATTTATTAGAAATGGGCTTGAGCAGAGCAAAAGAGAGCCAGCATGATATAGTGGCTAAGAGTGATGGTCTGGAGCGGTGGACTCTGATCTAGAGAACCTGGTTTGATTCCCCACTCCTCCACATGAGTGGCGGAGGCTAATCTGGTGAACTGGATTGGTTTCCCCACTCCTCCACACGAAGCCAGCTGGGTGGCCTTGGGCTAGTCACATTCTCTCAGCCCCACCTACCTCCCAGGGTGTCTGTTGTGGGGAGGGGAAGGGAAGGTGATTGTAAGCAGGTTTGATTCTTCCTTAGGTGGTAGAGAAAGTCGGCATATAAAAACCAACTCTTCTTCTACTTGGATGGGAGACCACCAAGGAAGTTTGGGGTAGCTTCTTCTTTCTTTCTTTGAGATGTGGTGACTGTGCCTAAGGTCAACCAGCGAGCTTTATGGCAGAGAGGGAATTTGAACCTGTGTCTCCCTGACGCTCTTAACCCGTACATAGTTAGCCATAGTTTTCAAGTTACGCAACGATCACGGAAGATTTCAGGCTGCTTGCAGATGCATGTTGTTGTGAGTGTTGAACACAACTGGCAATCACACACTCTCAGTTTGCACAGCAGCTGTTCTCATTCCTGTGCTGATTTCTCCTAGTTTAAAATCACTAGCAGGATCTGCATTTAGTTATTTACTTACCTGCATCATTTATACCTCCTTGTTCCTCCTCAGTGAAGATCCAAAGATCCAAAATCTCTTCTCTGTTGTATCCTCACAACAACCCTGTGCAGTAGGTTAGGCTGAGAATGTTTGTCTGGCCCAGTCACCCAGCCAGCTTCCATGGCAGAGTGGGGATTCGAACCTGGATCTCCAGGTTCTTAGTCCAACACACTAACCACTATACCACACTGTTTTTCCACTGGTTGGAACAGTGTTGGTGACGCCAAACCAGCCACTGCATTCTCAGACTGGCCTCTCTCTCTCTCTCTCTGTCTCACATTCACATGTACATCCCAACCCCAACCTGGTGAGAAGTATCTCCTCTTTCAGTTTCCTATTTTTAGCGCTTCCATTTAGGGTTGAAGCTGCCTTCCGCAGCCTTTTGTTCACAGCTTCGTACATGCCCAGTGTGTGCACATTTCATGCCTCTTTCAGGCGCTGTGAGATCAGTTCCCCAAACTCAACCGCCTCTTTGCTTGTATGAATAGCTCATCTGCATTGAGTTCGTAGATAATGGGATAATTAGGCAGCTCCCTCTGTCGTAAAAAAAATTTTGGTTGTCAGTTTTGAACAAGTAGTGATTAAAATATTGTCGAAGGCTTTCACGGTCAGAGTTCATTGGTTCTTGTAGGTTATCCGGGCTGTGTAACCGTGGTCTTGGAATTTTCTTTCCTGACGTTTCGCCAGCAACTGTGGCAGGCATCTTCAGAGTAGTAACACTGAAGGACAGAGACACTGTCCTTCAGTGTTACTACTCTGAAGATGCCTGCCACAGTTGCTGGCGAAACGTCAGGAAAGAAAATTCCAAGACCACGGTTACACAGCCCGGATAACCTACAAGAACCAAAGTAGTGATTAGTTTTTATATTCTGCCTCCAGCGAAATAATCTGAAGTAATGAATGGTTTATGAGGAAGAGCGTAAATTGTGAACTCCCATGTCAGGTTTGTTTTATTGCTTTGCGTACCAGATTGCTGGCCAACACAAACCTTGGTATCCATCCCCTCCGGTGACATTCCTTTCGAGCATCCCAGTTTGGGCTGTTTTCTTCTTTACTTCCTCCCCTTTTAGTGGTCTCCTAGCTTGCTGTATGCATAAAAATAAACTCTATGGGTCTAGAGGGGGGAGTATTGGAAGATACCTCACATTCTTGGATTAGAGGGAAGGTTTTTTTGCATGTGTGTGTAGGGAGCCAGCGTGGTGTAGTGGTTACGAGTGGTGGTTTGGAGCGATGTTCTCTGATGTGGAGAACCGGGTTTGATTCCCCACTCCTCCACATGAGTGGCAGAGACTAATCTGGTGAACTGGGTTAGTTTCCCCACCCCTACACGCAAAGCCAGCTGGGTGACCTTGGGCAAGTTACAACTGTTAGAGCTCTCTCAGCCCCACTTACCTCACAGGGTGTCTGTTGTGGGGAGGGGAAGGGAAGGTGATTGTAAGCCGGTTTGATTCTTCCTTAAGTGGTAGAGAAAATCAGCATATAAAACCCAACTCTTCTTCTCCTCCTCCTCCTCTCCTGCTGCTTAGAAATTAAAACTGCAATTTAATGGTCATATCTCCCCCTGCCCAAAGGACTCTCAGGAATCTGTTTAGATTTAATTTTGCAGCAAAGCCCTTTCTTGATCATCATGTGTCTTGGAAATCGCTCATTGTCTTCCCACTTTGAAAATTGGTACCTATGCTCCCAAGAGAGCAGGATTTTTTAGCCTCACAGGAACTTTCTTTGAAGATCGCTGGACACCTGAAAGATTAGAGCATTATTCCAGAACTTCCTTCAGTGCCCCGGGACTTTTTATTTTTCTGGACAAAAAGAAACGGGGCTCCTATTAAATCAAAATGGGTGGCAATAAATAAGTCTCGCAAGAGCAAAAAAGGAACTGTTCTCCTCCTAGCTGGGGCACAAAAGCTCTATCTATATTATCCAGATTTACGGATCTTTGCTTGTGGTGACCTGCTCAAGAAATTGGCTTGTTTGTCTTGGCTGATGATTTTCTAACCTTGTTATGAAGGTCATGCTGCAAGTTGGCAGGTAAGTCTTCCTGCGGTATTTAAGTTATGGATCCAGAATTTATTATATTATGTGGGTTTGATGCATGACGATGCGATCGGCCAGTAAGCTACAAGGTGATTCATGAGACCAGATTTTATAGGGCTTGTGCTGTTATCGAAGGCAGCATTATGGTCTTGGCATTATGTGTTACGACTCTGCCTTAGAACGTAATTCGTTTTCATCTAATATGCTGTCAGGGTATCGCCCTATCCAAACTATGCAAGAAAGAAAAAAAGAAAGGTCTTGGCTAGCTGGTGAATAAGCACTAAGTTTTGGCCTTTACGGTAAAGTAAGGAGGAGAAACAGAAGGGCAAAACCCCTGCTGTATTTCTAGATGTTGGAAACGCCATCCAAGTGTAATACTAACGTCTCAAGAGCAAGATTTGAGTCCAGCAGCACCTTAAAGACTAAAAAGGTTTCCAGGGTATAAGCCAGGGGTCCCCAACCTTTTTGAGCCTGCGGGCGCCTTTGGAATTCTAGGGCGCAGACCTCAGAGGGGCGCAGAACTGGCCCGAGGGGCACTGTTTAAAAAATATTAGTTTCTTGGGGGGGGGAATGCAACTGACAATTTATATATATTTTTATTTTAAGATATGTACCACAACAGTGCTATGGAGTATAATTAATTGCAACGTCTTATAAAAAGTTTTGTGCTTTTATTTTTTCCCCTCTACAAGACATCTGTTTTTGAAAATTGGTTAGCAATGGGGTCAGCACAAGTAGTTAACCTTGCCTAGGGCACAAAAATGACTGACACCGGCCCTGCTTCAGTCACACAATTAAGATCCTTGTGGCGTGGTGACAGCGGGTGCCAAAACAGTGTTGTTGATTTTTTTTAAAAAAAAACTGAACAGCCAATCAGAAAGCCCCACCTGGCCCTGCCCACTTTGTAAAAACACTTGGTTGCCACCAGGAAGGGTATGGTGGGCGTCATAGTGCCTGTGGACACCCCATTGGGGACCCCAGGTATAACAGTAATCCATAAAAGCAGCAGATAGCATTTAGATATTAACAACCAAAAGACAACAGCAAAAGTTTTCAGATACATAAAGGTCCATCACCGGACTCAAACGTAGCTGTTCTACTTCAGACCAACACCCTCTGAAACTTAGCTGTGATTGTTTTTCGCTCTGTAGGACGGTGGGCAAGCCAAATCGGCATGTCGTTTTCATGAGGTCTATCTGCATAGCCTGTCAAAGTGTTACCTTTAAAATATAAAATGTCCTAAATCAGAGAAAAGGGAAATATATGGTAGGCAACAAGAGCTAAAAAATAAACATACTCGATAGCTTGGAAAACTTGTACTGCAGACATAATGTGCATGCAGATGTTTGGCTTGAGAGCCAGCATGGTTAAGAGCGGTGAGTTGGAGTGGTGGACTCTAATCTGAAGAACTGGGTTTGATTCTCCACTGCTCCACATGAGCGGCAGACTCTAATCTGGTGAACCAGGTTGGTTTCCCCACTCCTACATATGAAGCCAGCTGGGTGACCTTGGGCTAGTCACAGTTCTCTTCGAGCTCTCTCAGCCCCACCTACCTCGCAGGGTGTCTGTTGTGGGGAGGGGAAGGGAAGGCGATTGTAAGCCAGTTTGATTCTTCCTTAAGTGGTAGAGAAAGTCGGTATATAAAAACCAACTCTTCTTCCTCCTCTTCTTCTACCTCTTCCTCCTCCTCTTCCTCTTCTTCCTCCTCCTCCTCTTCTTCTATTAATATGTTTATTTGAGGGTTCCAAAGGATATCCTGTACTGGGTTCCCCCTGAACTTTAATCTGATTTTGGCTTTGCATACAGTCTCTCTCTTTTTCTTTTATTTTTGTATAGAAATTAAAAAGAGTTTCTGGTTATTGCTAAAACCAGCTAAATTAGGCAGATTTTTAAAAAAGCCCTCATCCTCCAGCTTTAGGTTTAGTGTGTGGATTTGATTTGGAATTGTTTGATTGTAGCACCTTTAATCTGTGAAAACAGGTAGAAGGCAGAGGCTGATGAGAAACTGGCATCAGGTTCTATTTGCCTTTCCAATACAAATAAGTCTGGCATCTATTTAAGACCTAATCCTTGGCCTGCTATTATTGGATGAACTCCAGGCCAGGAATTCCTCTGTAATCCCATGCGCTTTACTGCCACACGCTGTCATGTGTCAGAACGGCCTAATTAAATGATGCTGCTCATTGTCTTGTGGTGCAAATTAAGTTCCTAGCCTGGTTGTAATTGACATATCATGCTTAAGGTGTGAAGCGTTAAAGAAAAAGAGCACTTAGCAGCTGTGTTGAGGATTTGCACCATGTTTCCCAAAGATACTGGAAAAGGGAAAACCTCTGGGTGGTGTGAGACAGACCGGTGTTCTTGCAGCTATAAAATGGTATTGTACACGGTACAATTGTGCAAGGGTAAGGTACAGTTGTACAGGGGGAACATTTTGGAAAGTCCTTCCCTGCCTCCAAAATTCCCCCCTCCACGATTCTGTAGGTTTTCAAGGTGTTCAGCAGTATAATTCCCCTCCCTCCTTTCTTCCTGTAACTGACTCTCAACCGCCCTCAATATTCCATGTCCCTTGGGACATGTTCAGTCCTCATCAGACTGTCTATTGCATGTTCTTTCTTTCTTTTTTGTTAATTTACACAGTCATTTTCTTGCATACTTGCATATTTTTTTGCATATTTCTAAAAAGTCTGTAGAAGCTCTTCTCTTGTCTGTGAGTTGCCCAACAGAGCTGCAAACCTTTGTAAATCCACTGAAGTCAGTGGGCTTAGAAGGTTGTAACTCTGCTTAGGATGGCCCTGCCGGTTTTACTGCTTTTATGCCATTAGCAAAAGCCAAAAGCCATCTATGTTGCTATTTAGATATACTGAGAAGTGTATTTATGGAAAGCGCTCGAACGGAGAGATGTATCTTGTGTCTGTAGCCGTATTCTGAAAGCTGTATGTGGTCGGGAACATTTCTCCCCTGCTCCCATCCCTACTTCCTTTGCGCCTTCTATAATACATAGCTCACTGCAGTGGAATGCTGCTGGGTATTTCCAAAGCCCTTCAGGGGCAGCAAAAAAAAAAAAAAAATCCTTTGGTTCTTTATGATTCTGCAAAGCATCTAGCCCAAATGACCAGGTTTCTTTTTTGCTTAGCTTGGCAGAATTCTTAATGGTGCCCAACCAGGCGTAAGCACACCACGGGAATTTTCAACAGAAGAATTTTTGGCCTGTTCCCCTTGGACACTTGGTTTTGAAAAATGCAGCAAGGGAGTGAAGGTAGCTTAAGAGTTATATTACATGTGCTCCAACCCCCCCCAGCAAATATCAGGAGAAGCATTCTAGAGTACTTTACTAGAATGTTTGCCAGCACAATGGATGCTTACAATCTTTTATAAGACTTTCTGGTCCCTCCTTTCTGGCCCTCTTAACTGTGAAGATACCTTTCCAGAGCATTGTTATCTTCTGGCGCATCCAGCAGGGATAGTTCAGATGGGTTTGTGCGGCTCCCCTTTGCAATGTTCATTTATGAACTTTATGTTTCACCCTCCTACTTTTAAAACAGTAGTCAAGGCTGCTTACAATATAAAAACCTGGAAACACATAAGCACATCTAACAACAGCAATGGTTTGAAACAGAACATAAGAATAACAGCAAAATGTTCATAAAAACAGCATCAACGTGCATAAAAACCAGTAAAAAAGAGCTCAATTCAGCAATTAACATCAATTATGAAGATAGAAGCCACACATCAGAGGAAGGAAATGCCAGATGCCCACTGGAATTAGATAGTTCTAATGCTCTGGAAGGTCAGGAACAAAGACAGCATGATGAGACTCCTGGAGGAGGGAATTCTACACACCAGAAGTCACAACCGAAAAGACCCTGCCCTGTGTACCTGTTGATGTCACAACCTGGAGCAGGACACCACTGATCAGCCTCAAAGCACAGGCAGGCTTCTGTAAATGGCAGTGGTTCTTCTCGTTGAGAGCCAGCGTGGTGTAGTGGTTAAGAGCGGTGGTTTGGAGTGGTGGACTCTGAAGAACCAGGTTTGATTCCCCACCCCTCCACATGAGTGGCGGATGCTAATCTGGTGAACTGGATTTGTTTCCCCACACCTACACATGAAGCCAGCTGGGTGACCTTGGGCTAGTCGCAGCTCTCTCAGCCTTACCTACCTCACAGGGTGTCTGTTGCGGGGAGGGGAAGGTGATTGTAAGCTGGTTTGATTCTTCCTAGGGGAGGGCTGTGGCTCGGTGGTAGAGCATCTGCCTGGCAGGCAGAAGGTCCCAGGTTCAACCCCCAGTATCTCTACTTAAAGGGACTAGTCAGGTAGGTGATGTGAAAGACCTCTGCCTGAGACCCTGGAAGCTGCCACCGGTCTGAGTAGACAATACTGACTTTGATGGACCAAGGGTCTGATTCAGTATAAGGCAGCTTCATTTGTTCATGTATGTGTTCCTTAAGTGGTAGAGAAAGTCTGCATATAAAAACCAACTCTTCTTCTCCTCTTTCTAAGCTGTTTAGGGGTTTGTGTGTGTGTATAAAGTGCTGTCAAGTCACAGCTCACTTATGGCGACCCCATAGGGTTTTCAAGGCAAGAGACGTTCAAAGGTGGTTTGCCATTGCTTGCCTCTGCATGGGCTGAGAGAGTTCTGAGAGAACTGTGACTGGCCCAAGGTCACCCAGCAGACTTAATGTGGAAGAAGGTGGAATCAAATCCGGTTCTCCAGATTAGAGTGTGGCTGCTCTTAACCACTAAACCACGCCAGCTCACTTTTAGGGGTTTAAAGGAGAATATTTTAAATCAAGGACCTTGCATTGTAGATGCAAGAACTTGTCAATACACCAGCTTGTTAATGACAATGACATGTCAGAATCCAACTACAATAGACACTTAAAACAAATATTCAGACCTGTTGAACGATCATGGTTCCTAATCATGGAGCGCCAGGTACCATTGTGATAGGGCTTGAGATTGCTAACAGTTCTCACATCCCTCTCAAGCTGTAATAAGGTTGCCAACCTCCAGGTGGTGGCTGGAGATCTCCCGCTATTACAACTGATCTCCAGGCAATAGAAATCAGTTCCCTTGGAGAAAATGACACCTGAACATCTCTTGTTTTGAAAACCCTACGGGATCACCATGTTGGCGGTGACTTTACGGCCTTTCCACTTCCAGGATAAGGTGAGTGCCAAGCCTTTTCATGCATTCTAGTTCATAAATGTAACTCAAAGTAATATGTGTATGTCGCGAATGACAAGGCCTTGACAGTAACAATGTAAAGCAAGCCTCTGTCCAGTTTTCCTATCATTCCCCCTCCAGGAACTGAGAACTTGATTTTTATTTTGATTTGTAGGACATTTAAAAGCAATTCTAGCAAACTTTTGCCGAAGAGTTTCCATTTTTCTTTTTTTAAATATGTTTCTTTTGCAAACTGTATCGAAGGAATTAGTTACCAAGCCGTTGTGCATCTCTTCTGTGCCTCGAGCTCTGCTGACCGTAACTGCATCTACCTGGAAAATTATCTTTAGGTGACAGAAAAGTTCAGGTTAGTTTACATAATAGCAAACCTTTTTGCATCGAAATGCATGGCTAATGTGCAAGGATGTCATTAGGAAAGCAAATTAATGTCACCGAGGAAAGAGGTTATAAATATACAAATGATGGCTTAAGGCAGAAATCGGAACCTGGCAGGCTGTGGACCGGCTTCGGTCTTTTTTCTTTTTTCTTAATCCGGGTGTGTCCCACCCAAGCTTATGCCAGGCTTGCTTCTTGTGATTACCTCTAGGCAACCCAAGAAGGGGAGTGACTGTAGCCTTACAGCTCATTCCTGAGCCCTGCCGTGGCTGGGGATGGCATGGCTGCGGCACCGCCACCACTCCTCCACAGAGGTTTCGCGACTGCTGCAGGGGGGAAAAGGGGCATTTTTTAAACAAGAAACGCGGGTGCCCCATAGAGAATCATAGAATCATAGAGTTGGAAGGGACCACCAGGGCCATCTAGTCCAACCTCTTGCACAATGCAGGAAATTCACAACTACCTCCCTCTCACACCCCCAGTGACCCCTCCTACTCCATGCCCAGAAGATGGCCAAGGTGCCCTCCCTCTCATCATCTGCATAAGGTCACAGAATCAGCATTGATGACAGATGGCCATCTAACCTCTGCTTAAAAACCACCAGGGAAGGAAAGCTTACCACCTCCCGAGGATTCCTGTTCCACTGAGGAACCGCTCTGTTAGAAAATTCTTCCTAATGTCTAGACGGAAACTCTTTTCATTTAATTTCAACCCATTGGTTCTGGTCCAAAAATCTGGTGCAGCTCCGCTGAAGCGTAAAGGGACATTCCTGGCCTGAAAGGGGTTAGGAGGCTGCCTATCAGCAGTTCTGTCCCCCAGAATGCCCCGGGAACACCTCCTGGGATGTTGGCACAAGGACTTGCACCGGCAAGACACCGGCAGGAGGCCGAGCCGGCGTCCCAGGGCCACACTGCTGTGACAGTCCTGGGGGGCTGGTGCGAGTGGCACTACACTGGCGTTCATGCCAGTTTGAATGGCACAAGTGGCACCAGCATAGGGGTCTGGGTGCCTCCTAAGCCCATTCGGCCCCCAGGCTCAGGAATGGGCTGTACGACATGTTTGTGATGCCGAGGTTGAGTCCCTGAGAGTGACCTGTGAAGAAGATTCTCTGATAGCAAAATGGCTTTCTTAAACCCTGGAAAGCTGCTGCCCTTTGAAGCAGAGAATGCTGAGCTAGGTTGGCTAGCCGTCTGACAGCGTAAGTCACCTTCAGATGCCGAAGAGCCTATGTAAACTGCAAGAGAGAGGGTTGTTTTTTTAATTGCCGCCAACATATCACTAGTGATTCACCCCGAGGGATGTATAGGCAGGCTAGTGCATCTTTTTGTTGGCTAGTAACTTTTCTGGGCTTATTTATTAAGTTTCCTTATTCCCCCAGAAGCTCCCCAAACATGCATTTCAGTTCTTTACCCTGTTAGAATAGAGAGAGGGGTATATTCATGTATGGTATGTTATCCTTAGTAATCCACCCTCTCCTTGAAGACTTCCAGAAGAGTCTTCCACCTCCTAAGGGAGTCTCCTCCGCTACCGAACAGCTCTTACTTATAGGAAGCTTCTCCTAATATAGCTGAGATCTGTTTCCTTATACTTTCTTTTCTGTTAATTCTAGTGCTGGCCTTTGATGCTAGAGAGAACAATTCTGCTCCATCTTAGTTACTAGAAGGTCATAGAATCAAAGAGTTGGAAGGGACCACCAGGGTCATCTACTCCAACCCCCTGCCCAATGCAGGAAATTAACAACTACCTCCCCCACACATCCCCGGTGACTCCAACTCTCCCCCCACCATGCAGGATCCCACAATCAAAGCACTCCTGACAGATGGCCATCCTCTGCTTAAAGACCCCCAAAGACGGGGACTCCACCACCCTCCGAGGCAGTGCATTCCACCATCAAACAGCCCCCACCGTCAGAAGGTTCTTCCTAATGTTTAGGTGGAATCTCTTAGTTTAAATCCATTACTCCGTGTCCTAGTCTCTGAAGAAACAGAGAACAAGCTAGTTCCCTCATCAACATGACATCCCTTCAAATATTTAAACATGGCTATCATGTCTCCCCTCAACCTTCTCTTCTCCAAACTAAACAAACCCAACTCCCTCAGTCTCTCCTCATAGGGCATGGATTCCAGACCTTTGACCATTCTGATTGCCCTCCTCTGGAGGTCCATATACTAGCCACAGTGACTAAAAAGAACCTTAAGAACATAAGAAGAGCTGTGCTGGATCAGATCGAGGCCCATCAAGTCGAGCAGTCTGTTCACACAGTGGCCAACCAGGTTCTTCTAGGAAGCCCACAAACAAGTAAAAGTAAGAGCTGAAAGTAAAAGAGCTCCTAAAAGTAAGAGCTGTTATCCTGCTTGTGCACCTAATATGATAGGCATGCTCCTCTGATACTGGAGAGAAAAAGTATGCATCATCCATTTTGAGTAGTAGCCATGGATAGGCCTCTCCTCCATGAATATGTCCACTCCCCTCTTAAAGCCTTCCAAATTGGAGGCCATCACCGCATCCTGGGGCAGGGAGTTCCACAATTTAACTATGTGCTGTGTGAAGAAATGCTTCCTTTTTTCTGTTTTGAATCTCTCACCCTTCAGCTTCAGCAGATGACCTAGTATTATGAGAGAGCATCAGTCAGAGGCAGAAAACCTCTAAAATTCAGTACTAGGAGGCAGCATCAGGAGAGGGCCTTGGCTTCTGGGGGCCCTGTTTATTGGTTCCCCAGGGCAACTGGTTAGTCTCTGTATGAAACAGGATGCTGGACTACTCTAGTCTGATCCAGGAGGGCTCTTCTTATATAATCTGGGCCGTTTCTTCTGCAAGACTCAGAAGTATATGAGATAAGCACACTGACCAGTCACAGCAGCTGTAACTGGTGATAACATAGTCGTCCCTGGTTAGTTTTTCTCCCTAGAGAGAAAATTAGAGCGATAATATTGACAGATTTCCAGAAAGGGTAATAGATAATGCTGAAAGCCCCAAAGAAAAGTAGATCACGGTGTGGGTTTCATTAATCTCTGAGCACTAGAATAGTACATGATCAGCAGATTCACGTGAACACATGAAGCTGCCTTATAATGAATCAGACTCTTGGTCCATCAAAGTCAGTATTGTCTACTCAGACTGGCAGTGGCTCTCCAGGATCTCAGTCAGGGGTCTTTCACATCACCTACTTGTCTAGTCCCTTTAACTGGAGATGCCAGGGATTGAACCTGGGACCTTCTGCATGCCAAGCAGATGCTCTACCACTGAGCCACAGCCCCTCTCCATGGCTCTCCAGGATCTCAGGCAGAGGTCTATTCACATCACCTTCTTGCCTGGTTCCTTTAACTGGAGATGCCGGAGATTGAACCTGGGACCTTCTGCCTGTCAAGCTCTGCCACTGAGCCACAGCCCCTCCCCATGCAGCAGAATGGTTGGTGGCATGTTCTACTTCAGGCAGCAATCTTCAGGGAGATTGTGGTACGGGGCGGGGGCTAAATTCTTGCTGATTTGTGGTCTGAGATTCCCCCATCCTAAATATGCAAAAGAAATTTGGCATATTTCTCACATGTGCTTTGCCAAGAAAATCATTGCAGAGCAATCCAAAATGATCCGTCTTAAGGCGAAAACGCACGGTCACTTTAGTCCCCTTTATTCCCTGTTTCAGCCAGGATTCAGCCAGGATCGAACGCATGCGTTTTGCCGAACTTGCGTTCGATCCTGGCTAAATCCTGGCTGAAACAGGGAATAAAGGAGGCTAAAACGACCATGTGTTTTCACCCTTAGATACAGTAGAAGGTTCATTTGGAATAATCCATTGATCCTTCGTATGATTCTTCTCTTTGCATGTTACTACATCAAATATTGTTGGCCCAGCGATAGACATTGCTTCATCTTTCCCCCTTTTTCTTGTCACCAGGGAAACGACAACCTGGGAAGAGTTGTTGATATTTGGATGGGGGGGGGGGATCCACCTGGCTGTTTTCCCTTCCCAAGATATTAAAGGGCTTTTGATAAATCACATTTGCATGAACTGCCGGTCTGCATATAGCGCTGTAGCTATTAATAGTTTATGTGCCATGAATAGGAAAAGAACAAAATATTATTACAGGAACAAAAATGTTTAGTGTGTTTATCATTTTGGCTTGATAGCTGACAGCCAACATAAATCAGAATAATTAAATAACACTTGGAGAGAACAGGGCATATCAGTGCCATTCTGATATTTCCTAGTTATTTGATTTGTGCCTTGTTTAAGTGAGTGTGATAAGGAGTCTCAAACTACTGAAGAGCAACCGTTCTAAAAAAAAAAAAACTTATCTCCAGCTTCTGATCCTGGAAAAGTAAATCTGATCCTGGAAAAGTAAATCTGCTCACCTCCTAAACAGAGGCGGAACAATCTGGTAGTGAAATCCAATACTGTTTTGCAGCAAGGACATGTGGGTGGCCAGCTTATCTCTTTGGAAGCATATTTATTTATTTTTATTTTATTTTCAAATTTGTAGCCCTCCCTCCTTAGCAAGCCTGCTCAGGACGGGTAACATCATTTTAAAACCTAACCATTACATAGAAGAAGAAGAGTTTTTTTTTATATGCCAACTTTCTCTACCACTTAAGGGAGACGCAAACCGGCTTACATTTACCTACCCTTCCCCTCCCCACAACAGACACCCTGGGAGGTAGGTGGGGCTGAGAGAGCTCTAAGAGAGCTGTGACTGGCCCAAGGTCACTCAGCAGGTTTCATGTGTAGGAGCGGGGAAACCAACCTGGTTCACCAGATTAGAATCGGCCGCTCATGTGGAGGAGTGGGGAATCAAACCCGGTTCTCCAGATCAGAGACCACCGCTCCAAACCACCATTCTTAACCACTACACCATGTTGGTAATAACAATAAAACCAACAATAAAATTAGACCTTAAAACCCTTAATCTGAGATGGCGCACAAATCCCGTTCTGCTGTAAGAGCCACACAGGTGGCTGCCCTCAACCATACCTTCCATAACATGGGGATGGTACTCGCAGCCACCCTTAGTTGTAAACCTGGTGGAAAAGCTCTGTCTTGCAGGCCCTGCAGAACTCCTTAAGGCCTTGCAGGGCCCTGATGTTTATCGGCAGAGCACTCCACCTGGCAGGAGCCAGGGCCGAAAAAGCCCTGTCTCTTGTCGAGGACATCTGCACATCCCTAGGGCCAGGGACCACTACCAGTAGACTCTCATCAGACGATCTCAATGTCCTTCAGGGGGTGTACCAGGAGAGGGGGCCCTAATGATACGAGGGTAGGGTTGCCAGGTCCCTCTTTGCCACCAACGGGAGGTTTTTGGGGCGGAGCCTAAGGAGGGTGGGGTTTGGGGAGGGGAGGGACTTCAATGCCATAGAGTCCAATGGCCAAAGTGGCCATTTTCTCCAGGGGAACTGATCTCTATTGGCTGGAGATCAGTTGTAATAGCAGGAGATCTCCTTCCACTACCTGGAGGCTGGCAACCCTATTCGAAGGTCCCAGACCATGTAAGGCTTTAAAGGTCAAAACCAGCACCTTGAACCTGATCCAGTACTCCAGCTGGAGCCAGCGTAGTTGATAAAGCACTGGTCGTATATGCTCTCGATGTGAGGCCCCAGGAAGGAGCCTCGCTGCCGCAATCTGCACCATTTGGAGCTGTCGGGTCAGTCTCAAGGGCAGCCCTATGTAGAGCGAGATACAGCAATCCAGCCTAGAGGTTACCGCCACATGGATCACCGTGGCTAGATCCGGGTGGGAGAGATAAGGCACCAGCTGCCGGGCCCGGCAGAGATGGAAAAAAGCCGCCTTGACCACGGCTGAGACCTGGGCCACCATAGATAAGGAGGCATCTAAGATCACGCCCAGACTCTTTACAGCAGGTGCAGATGTTAATTCTTCTTCCTTGTCCTCCATCTCTCTTTCTGAGGCCTGGGAAGACCCAGATGGGTGGTACGCAACAGCAGGGATTGGGAGAGTTGATCCAGCAAAAGGGGGCACTCACAGGTATGTTTTGGGGCACTCACAGGTATGTTTTGGCCTAGCACCTAGGAGAAGCCCTGACCTGGATAGCCCAGGCTAGCCTGATCTTGACAGATCTCAGAAACTAAGCAGGGTCAACCGTGGTAAGTATTTGGATGGGAGGCAGGCAGTTACAAACCATCTCTGAATAGGAAGGCTCATTCCATTGTAGGAAAGACCTGCTGTCAGTGGAACAGATTGGGAGGATCCAACCCACTATCTCTCTGCCTAGCCTACATCACAGGATTGCTGTGAGGGAGAAATGGAGGAGGAAGGGAGAATCACATAACACTGCTCTTAGCTCCTCGGAGGAGGGGCAGAATGAAAACAAGAGATGAATACGTTTTTGAGAAGAGGCACAGATGTTCAAGGTGGAAACTGTAAATCTGCCATCTTTTGGAAGACACCTGTCCTAGTTAAACGCTTTAAAAAAGTTCCAGAAGAAAGCTCAATGAAAAAGCTCGGGATTTGTATTTTTTTTTAAAAGACTCCTCCTTTGAGGAAGCATGAGTGGAAGATAAAAGCGAGGCAGCTCGTGAATATTTAAAGTTTTCAAATTTTCATATGGCAGGAACCATCTTTTATGTACATATGTCTGCTGTCTTCAGAATCTAAAAACATATATATATATTTAGATAAAAAGCAATCGTGACAATAGGTGCCTCCTGACAGAGTTGGTGCTACAGAGTTGGTGCTAGTAAAGGGGTCCTTTGCATGCCGAAACATGAAGGAAAGTTTGAGAAGTTTTGCGAAGGCCTGCAAATGAACCTCTGGATCACAACTGGGCATTTTGTAAACTCCTTCCTGCTCATTAAGGTGGATCTGTTGACTGAGTCTCTTAATCAAGAGAACATTTGCACTTTATGCCTCCCAAGAGCTTCTCACAGCCCTAGGGTTCCCTCCCTACTCCCCACTTGCATATCTGCAGAGAATGAGTTCAGAATAGAGTTGTCAGCCTTGTTCTCATAGAGTTGATAAACGTGTGTCTGGGTTGCAGACGTTTCAGGCTGCAAGTTTGGGCAGGGTTGCCCAGCGTTCCCCAAATCCAGACAACCTAATTTGTACATTATGCAAATAGCTTCTTAATTGTGCAAATCGAGCATATTAATTGCTGCTTTGTCTGCCGGTTGCTTTGTGTCCGCTTCTGGCAACTGCCACAAAAATTGGGAAACGATTGGATGAAACTTCTTTGTACCTGACCATTGGCTCATGCTAGGATTTGCTTTCTTAAGGCTGAACTAGATAAGATGTCCTGGAGATGTGTGAACATATCTGCTGATATTGTATATATGTATATATACATATCTATATGGAGCAGATCAGGTTTAACTCTATCCTCCCCCTTGTGGTTTTTCCAGTGCCCCTGGCTACTCTTTGTCCCATTATAGGAAGCATCTACATAAGAGGAGACCTGCTGGATTAGACCAGTGGTCCATCTAGTCCAGCATCTCATCTCACACAGTGGCCAACCAGTTACTCTGGAGGTCTAACAACAGGGCATAGAGTCCAGCACCTTCCCCCGATATTGCCTCCTGGTGCTGGTATTCAGAGGTTTATTGCCTCTTAACGTGGAGATCCCTTTAGTCACCATGGCTAGTAGCCACTGATAGACCTGTTCTCTCGTTCCTCCTTCCCAGTGTATTTTTTGAAATTACTCCTCTTACCCCCGGCCCTTGGGTTTCTTCCATGTTTTTGTGTGGCTCAGCCTCCAATGGTACCTCCAATTTTGCATTTGCGCCCACCATCCTGTGTCTAAAGGGGCCTTCAGGCTCAAAAAGGTTGGGGGCCCCTGATCTAAACCATTACCATGTTTCCCATGTTGGCTATCCAGGTGTCTCAGGGTGTCTTCCCCTTATTATTGCTCCTCAGCAGTTGGTATTCAAAGGTACGCTGTCTTTGAACATGAATGTTCCATTTAACCATCATAGCTGATAACCACGGACAAACTTAACCCTCCATGAATTTGTCTGATTCCCTTTTACAGCTATATGTGCTAGTAGTGCTTTCTGCATCCTGTGTCAGGGAGTTCCATAAATTACCTATAGCGTTCATCATCCACAATCAACTGCCGCTCCTTTTCATCGGGTGCCTCCACACTCTAGCATTAGGGGAGAGGAGGAAGTTCTCTCTGCTCATGTTCTGTCCACACCATGCGCTGGCCCAGGCTGCAGATGGTGCTGAATGCTGCAGTTTGCTTTCCCGTTCCAAGGAAAACAGCTGATACAAGTGAAAAGAAGATGCTATAAATAGGTCTGTATTTACCTGCTGTGGAATACCAAGTCGCCTTCGTTCTGCAGGTACACATCAGTTGAGTTTGTGAATGTGGGGTGGGGTTTTTGGCAGGCCTTTTTCTGGATTTCATAGAATCATAGAGCTAGAAGGGACCACCAGGGTCATCTAGTCCAACCCCCTGCACAATGCAGGAAATTCACAACTACCCCCCCACACACACACAGTGACCCATACTTCATGCCCAGAAGATGGCCAAGGTGCCCTCCTTCTCATGATCTGCCTAAGGTCATAGCATTAGCATTGCTGACTGATGGCCATCTAGCCTCTTCTTTAAAAACCTCCAGGGAAGGAGAGCTCACCACCTCCCGAGGAAGCCTGTTCCACTGAGGAACCGCTCTAACTGTTAGAAAGTTCTTCCTAATGTCTAGATGGAAACTCTTGATTTAATTTCAACCCGTTGGTTTGGTCTGATCTTCTGGGGCAACAGAAAACAACTCGGCACCATCCTCTATAGGACAGCCCTTCAAGTACTTGAAGATGGTTATCATATCTCCTCTCAGTCTTCTCTTCAGGCTAAACGTACCCAGCTCCTTCAACCTTTCCTTATGGGACTTGGCCTCCAGGCCCCTCACCATCTTTGTTGCCCTCCTCTGGACATGATCCAGCTTGTCTACATCTTTCTTAAATTGTGGTGCCCAAAACAGAACACGATACTCTAGGTGAGGTCTAATCAGAGCAAAGTGATACCATGTACAAAGGTCCTACCGCCATTGCATGATCGTCAGCTCCAGCTCTTATTATTCATGCTTTGAGCTTAATGGCCCCATCAGTTAATGGAGCAGGACGGTTTTTGACAGACCTCTGTGCAGCGCTCAGCATCTCAGGTGTATTTGACCGGCCATTACAGAATAGATTACCTCTCCTGATGGCGGTCAGGGTTGAATATTAAAGAGGCGGCAGTGACAATTAAAACTTCAGGGCCTAAAGGTGCAGCACAGTGAAGAGACTCATCTGTAGAATGCTCCTTCAAGCCTCTTCAAAGAAGAGCCTTGACATTGACACCTCGGCCTGAGCGGCACAGCCGGAGGGCTTCTGCAGCACATTTCAAATCAATAAGAAACCAAATCTCCTCCACACCTTCTTGACCTCCACGGCCTGCCAGTCTTTTCTCTCTGCCCCTCCCGATCAACCTGGCCTGTGTGTGGGCCCCTTCTTGCTTACAGTACACATTCAGCATGGTGTAGTGGTTAAGAGCGGTGCTTTGGAGTGGTGGAGTCTGATCTGGAGAACCAGGTTCGATTCCCCACTCCCACAATCCTGTAAGATTAGTCGCTAATCCTGTAAACCGGGTTGGTTTCCCCACTCCCACAATCAAAGCCAGCTGGGTGACCTTGGGCCAGTCACAGCTCTGTTAGAGCCCTCTCAGCCCCACCTACCTCACAGGGTGTCTGTTGTGGGGAGGGGAAGGGAAGGTGATTGTAAGCCGATTTGAGTCTCCCTTAAGTGGTTGAGAAAGTTGGCATATAAAAACCAACTCTTCTTCTTCTTCCCTCTGGTCCATAGGGTCAGAGAGAGATGATTCCATGTCCTTCTTGGATGCGTTCTCCTTTTGTTCTCCAAACTCGGCCTCTTCCCTCTATATTTGTTTCGCTTCTCTGGACCAAACTGAATGTTAGGCTGTAGCCCTTTGATATCATAGAATCATAGAGTTGGAAGGGACCACCAGGGCCATCTAGTCCAACCCCCTGCACAATGAAGAAGAAGAGTTGGTTTTTATATGCCAATTTTTCTCTACCACTTAAGGAAGAATCAAACAGGCTTACAATCAGCTTCCCTTCCCCTCCCCACAACAGACACCCTGTGAGGTAGGTGGGGCTGAGAGAGCTCAAAGAGAGCTGTGACTAGCCCAAGGTCACCCAGATGGCTTCATATGTAGGAGTGGGGAAACAAACCTAGTTCACCAGATTAGCCTCCACCACTCACGTGGAGGAGTGGGGAATCAAACCTGGTCCTCCATATCAGAGTCCGCTGTTCCAAACCATGCTCTTAACCACTACACCACGCTGGCTCTCCTACACAATGCAGGAAATTCACAACTACCCCCCCACACCATCAGTGACCCCTACTCCATGCCCAGAAGATGAGGAAAAAACCCTCCAGGATCCCTGGCCAATCTGGCCTGAAGGAAAATTGCTTCCTGACCCCAAAGTGGCGATCAGCATTACCCTGGGCATGTAAGAAAGGGCCACGAGAGTCAAACACTGACACAACCTTTCCTGCCCTCCCTCTCATGATCTGCATAAGGTCATAGAATCAGCACTGCTGACAGATGGCCATCTTGCCTCTGTTTCAAAACCTCCAAAGAAGGAGATGTTTGCCTAGTAAACGTGTTTCGGCCCCAGAAACAACCATAGGGAGGGGGTAATTTTCAATAGAGAACTGGAAGGGGGATGGGATGGTTCTTTCTCCTTTCTGTCAGTGTCCCTTTGAAACATCTTCCTTTCCCAGGCATCCCTACCATTCCCTTGGAGTTTCCAGGCCTGTCTTTTTAAGAGAAACACTGAGCTGGAAGTTCAGAAGGTGTCATGACTCACCCCAGCTCAACAGGTTACTGACACCTCAGGTGAAGTAGAGTCCCTTGAGGGCCCTGAGAGGTCCATGACACAGATCCTTACGAATGCTTCACAGGTGGATCTCGAGGTCCATCCCTACAGATTCAACTGACAAGGAAGAAGGTTTTTATACCCCACTTTTTATCTTCTGTAAGGAGTCTCAGAGGCGCTTACAACCGCCTTTCCTTCCCCCCCCCAACAACAGGCACCTTGTGAGGTAGGTGGGGCTGAGAGAGTTTGGAGAGAACTGTGACTGGCCCAAGGTCACCCAGCAGGCTCCATGTGAAAGAGCAGGACTCCTAGAGGACCCTGACCCTCAGCATACTTATTTTGTTGCTCGTTTTTTGGAGGCTGCAGAGAAGAGACGAAGGGAGGTCTTTTTAGAGATGGGTTTTATTTAAGTTTTAGGGTTTCATTGTACAAGACCTCGGTCTAAGAACAGGGGTAAAGAAAGAAAGAAAAATGATTGCAAAGCTAAAGGCCCTGATTATCTGACAAGCCTGTTGGGTGAGGGGCAGATCTGGGCCGAGACGCAGTTGGGAAGTCTGGCTAGGAGGGGAAAGCGCCTCTTGTTTAATTATGTCGCATTGACCTCCTCAAGAAATTGTGTATCACAAATATGGAAGAATGTTTTGCAAGTGGCCGGGGACTGAGCTCTGTTGCAGCATATGCTTTGGGGAAAACTGTCTCAATATTGTCCCCTTTTGTTAAAATATTCAATGTTGAGTGTCTGTGAAACTGGGAAGCCTGCCATCTTTGGACAGCTCTCCCCTAGATTGGTTTGAGCATTGTGGCTAAACAGTATGGTAATCATGAAATAGGACTGATCAGCAGAGGTACGTTGTACAGTCCTGCTGGGAGAACGCAGGGGAGGGATTGCTTGTTTGTGAGGTGCTGGAAGAACCCCTTTCTTGTGCTTAGAAAACTTAGTGTAATCAGAGTAAATGTTCAATTGGCATCCTGCTTCAGAAAAATGGTCTTCTGCTAATTCTGAGCCATGTTTTTCAACTGCAGTCTGGCTCGCTGCAACCTGCCCTGCAATCTGTTCTGCCGATGGAAAGAGAATGCTTTCCCATGTTACTCTTCACCCAGCAGGGAGAGTAAAACCCCATATCTGTGTCTGTGCATTAAATTGGCGCTGCATCCCATGACCTCCCAGATCCTGACTTGGCACAGGCACCCAGTGAAGTTAGTAGGCAATAGATTCATGACGGACAAGAGAAAGTACTACTTTACTGCTCAAGTAGTTATATTGTGGAATTGACTGCCAGTTGTGGCCACTAGTAAAGGTTTTAGAAGGGATTAGGCAGAGGGTAAATCCATCAATGGCTAAGAGTTAAATTGTGGAACTCCCTGCCCCAGGATGTGGTGATGGCTGCCAACTTGGAAGGCTTTAAGAGGGGAGTGGACATGTTCATGGAGGAGGAGGAGAAGAAGAAGAGTTGGTTTTTATATGCTGACTTTCTCTACCACTTAAGGGAGACTCAAACCGGCTTACAATCACCTTCCCTTCCCCTCCCCACAACAGGCACCCTGGGAGGTAGGTGGGGCTGAGAGAGCTCTAACAAAGCTGTAACTTGCCCAAGGTCACCCAGCTGGCTTTGTGTGTAGGAGTGGGGAAACCAACCCGGTTCACCAGATTAGCCTCTGCCGCTCATGTGGAGGGGTGGGAGATAGCTATCTTATATAGACCCAGTTGAATAAGCCTCACATAACTTCCTTGAACCATCTCATTCCCCCGCATCCTCTAAAGGCGAGATGTTAGACACCTCTGAACATTCCAAAGAGTAATGGTTGCTAACTTTGTCCATTCATTCTGGGATTTATTCTGGACATAAAGCCGTTGATTCATAAGTTATCTTTCTCAAGGCTGAATCTGTAAGTTTGCTGGAGCAGTGAAAAATGCATGTTTGCGAATCTGCACAAGAACCTAAAAGCATACTCTCAGGGCCGCTGTGTCAAAACATCCTAAACAGTGATTTAGAGTTAAAATCCACAATGGTTGGATCCATATCAATGTCAGGGGAAGGCCCTGGCCATTGTGACCCGATGGTTGGCCCTCAAAGGCAGCTGGTTGGCCGCTGTGTGAAACAGGACACTGGGTTAGATGGACCGTGGGTCTGATTTAGCCAGGCATTTATGTTTACAAGGAACATCCTCGCAGGAATAGGAGGCTGTATGGCTGGAACCCTCCGCTCCCTCTTTGATGTGAGTTTATAAAGTCAGATGCTGGACAGATTCCATTCCCCCCCCCATGTTTAGGATTAAGATTTTTGAGTGTGAATATTGTGGCATTGAATTTACTTTATTGCTCTGGGTCCTTAAGGGTCTTGGGTAGGCAAAGTTCTTGGAAATGAGGGGAAATGTATTTCTCTTTCCTTTCAGGATGCAAGATTGCTTCCTTTGGAATCTCACATCTATAAAGCGAAGGGCTAGCCCCCACTGCTGCTTTGCCAGTCCGGTAACCATCCTTTATTTCCCCTCCCTCTTCAGTTTTTCTTCCAGACAGTTAAAAGGGTCACAGGGCACTTGGAAGCTGTCATAACATGGGCATCCTGCTATCATTTGCACAGTGACTTCAACATAAATATGGGTCTCATTGGGGCCATACTAGATTAGGGGCCATATTTAGCCAGTTAACATACAGAATGGTGTGTACAGGGGAGAGATACCGCTCAACTTTCCTTTCCCTTATCTTGTTAGAAAGCAAGCCTGAGGACAAAGCTCATCTCTCTCTGTTAACGCGAGCTGCTTTGGGAGAAGCTGGATATGGACGTAATAAATTAAATGTTTAACATGTCCCTAGTTTGTGTGAAAATTCTCTGTCACATCTTTGGTACCACATACTTTGGCTGGCAATATTTTGCCAAAGTCTCATAGAGAAGGCCCCAACACCTTCAGTCTGAGGTCCTTCTGCTGGAGATGTGGGGGACTGAACCTGGGATCTACTGCTTGCAAATGATATGCACTACCACTGAACCATGGCCTGTCCTCTGTAGAATCACCATCACATACTCCCATACAAACCTACCCAATCACTATGGCCATCTTTCAAGGCCCTGCTTGGGTTGCCCCCACCTTCTGAGATTAGGTGGGTGGCAACCCGAGATAAGACCATCTTGGTTGTGGCACCAAACTATGGAACTTTCTCTCCAGGGAGATTTGTCTGTCTCCTTCTGTCACTGTCTTCCACCAGCATGTGAAGATGCTTTTGTTTCATCTGGTATTCCCTCAGTGGTCCCTCCTCCAGCATGGTGTGGTGGTTAAGAACAGTGGTTTGGAGTGGTGGACTCTGATCTGGAGAGTCAGGTTTGATTCCCCGCTCCTCCACTTCAGCAGTGGACGCTAATCTGGTGAACTGGATTTGTTTCCCCAATCCTACACATGAAGCCAGCTCGGTGATCTTGGGCTAGTCACAGCTCTTAGAAATCTCTCAGCCCCATCTACCTCACAGGGTGTCTGTTGTGGGGAGGGGAAGGGAAGCTGATTGTAAGCTGGTTTGATTCTTTTTTAAGTGGTAGAGAAAGTCGGCATATAAAAAACAACTCTTCTTCTTTTTCCTCCTGCCCTAGGTTTTAATTGCTGTTTCCTGTGTTTTTATATTTGTATTTAAGTTCTGGTTTTAATTGTTTTTATGATGTGCTTTTAACCAATAGCTTCCTTGGCATTTCTGATTAGAGCTGAAAGGCTGTGTATAAATTTTGTAAATAAAATACTGCTAGAGTGGCTCTCCAGGGTCTTGAGCAGAGAAGGGGGGGGGTTCATAGCTCAGCGGCAGAAAACCTGCTTTGCACACAGAAAGGCCAGGTATCTCCAGGTAAAGTATCTCAGGTAGCTGGTGCTAGTCAAGACTCTGGAGTATTGTTTCCAGTAAGAGTAGGCAAAGCTGGGTGCAACAGACCATTAGTCTGACTCGATATAAGGCAGCTTCCTATATAAATTTGCAAGGCCTTTCCCAACTCTAGCTGCATGAGATTCCTTCAATGGAGATGGTGGGGATTGCACCTGGAACCTTCTGCATGTGAAGTAGGTATGCAGTCACTGGATTACAGCCTCTCCCAACAGGCATTCTCTCTACTTGTCAGTATATTGCTAGGGCAGAGATGGCCAGCCGCATCCATTTTAATGGATTGGTGCGTCCACCTCCTAAGAGCTGAGAGTTTATCACAGCAACAAATCAAAAGGATGACGAATCACCTGATAGAAAACCATGGGCAAACAGTTTCTTTTGGCCACCAGAACAGCCGCTGAACGCCTCCTCCCTTTTTCCATATCTCCCCTTTAAAAAAAAAAAAGGAAAAGGAAACAAAGGAGACATTAATTAGAATAACACACATTTCAAAGGGATTCCTGTTGGTCTCATTATACGGCTCCCAATTTGTTTTACTTCCTATTGATTTATAATTAGCTTGGGCCAGATTTGAGGCTACTGCTAATCAGTGTGGCAGGAATTCCGAATTAGTCATTTCTTTCCCACAGTGTAGAGTTAATCACTATTTTGGGTTCACTTTGAAGATCCTGGGTGAAGCTCAAAAACATCTGTCCGTGTGGAGCCAATTCCTCCGCTGCATTTTGCCTGGTGCCCGTCCGGACCGTCTTCTGCAGAGCCAGAAACGCGGGAACCTAATGGCGCTGTGCCTGCAATAAGTGGGGATACGTGGCCACATGGCCAAGGCAGACTTTGCAGAATTATACACAGTCACAGTCTTTATGTAATAGAGAATTTTCTATTCTGCTTTCCGCCCCGAAGGGACCTCAAAGCGGCTTACGGAGGTTTCTAAAATACACGACAGGCAATTTATGCAACACAGTTTAAATAAATAATGCGAACCCCAAATGAGCACATCCCAGGCAGATCCAGATTCACTGGTCCAAGGCTGCGAGTCGCAGGCTAAGAACCAAGGGCCAAGAGCCCTTTGGCTCACACCCAAAGGCTCATGCCTCTGGCCACATCCAGGCTTACATACTTTCACCCTGGATCGAAATCTGGCTCCGCCAATGCAGCCGTGCCTTTCTTTTCACCTTCTGCTCCCAATCCCGTGCTGAGAGAATCCTGTGCCAAGCCCCACGCATTTGTTTAGCCTGAATAGGAGAAGACTGAGAAGGGTTAGGAGAACCAACTTCAAGTACTTGAAGGGCTGTCATATAGAGGATGGTGCTGAGTTGTTTTCTGTTGCCCCAGAAGGTCGGACCAGAACCAATGGGTTGAAATTAAATCAAAAGAGTTCCCGTGTAGACATTAGGAAGAATTTTCTAACAGTTAGAGTGGTTCCTCAGTGGAACAGGCTTCCTCGTGAGGTGGTAAGCTCTCCTTCCCTGGAGGTTTTTAAGCAGAGGCTAGATGGCCATCTGTCAGCAATGCTGATTCTATGACCTTAGGCAACTCATGAGAGGGAGGGCATCTTGGCCATCTTCTGGGCATGGAGTAGGGGTCACTGGGGGTGTGAGGGGGAGGTAGTTGTGAATTTCCTGCATTGTGCAGGGGGTTGGACTAGATGACCCTGGTGGTCCCTTCCAACTCTATGATTCTATGATTCTACATCCTCTAATCATGTAGAAAGCACACCCCCCCCCCCAGTTTTTCCTGCCAGGTTGCAATCACTGACTGGCAATCCTGGGTGAATGAGAATATTTTTAAATGAAATCATTAAACTGTTATTGCTTTTTTGAGGAGGCGGGACACTTTGACCTGCTGGCAAAAAAGTACTTTTCTTTAAAAAAAAAAAAACAGGAACAAAACCTCTCTGCTGTACTCCACGTTCAAAAACCAATGCAAAACAGCTACACCAACGAGCGTTCGGAGTCAGAATTCCATTTCAGAAATGCCCCAGGTATAGCCTAGCTTCTCCCCAATTATGTATAAATTCAGGAACCTGCTGGCTAAGGAAAATTATCCATTCACTTGCAAGATTTATTTTTTTTAAGGGAATCATAGCAAGCTGTGTTTGCAACTCCATTTTTTTTACCCTCCTCTGCCAACTTCCCAAGAGCCTGTGACAAATCAAACCACTCCACCAGACAGCTGTGAATTTATTCTAGCTTGAAGCGGGACTCATTTTGTACAGTGGGGATGAAGTTTTTGTGCACATGGGCATGTGGAGTTTAATAAGGAACTAGATTGTTTCTAAGGGCCAAAGTATACATGGTATTGCAAGTCCATGACTGGAGCCCAATGGCAAGTAATTTAACCTGTAAAACCTGTCATGTAGAGGGCTGCATTGATCAAGACAGTAACGCTAGAGGGAAGGGTTTTTTTTTTTAGACTCTTTCACTTCACCACCTTTTTTCATCTGATTGAAGCTAGCCTTCCTTGAAATCTTTTAGCCCCTGAAGAGAAAATCAGAAGAAGAAGAGCTTTTCTCTATCGTAAGGCGTCTCAAAGCAGCTTACAATAATCTCCCCACCCCCCACAACAGGCACCTTGTGAAGTAGGTGGGACTGAGAGAGTTCGGAGAGAACTGTGACTAGCCCAAGGTTACCTAGCTGGCTTCATGTGGAGGAGTGGGGAATCAAACCCGGTTCTCTAGATAAGAGTCCACCGCTCTTAACCACTAGACTATGCTGGCTCTCTACACAATCAGAATATTGGTTGTGTCTTTCCCCCCTCTACTACCAAAAGAAGTTGAAAGGAGTGAATTTTCATGGTGAAATGGTATGGCACACCCCATGGATTGATACCGTATCAGCCCCCTTCCTCTACTTTTGGAGGCTAAATTAAACATCGAAGGATGTATCCTTAGTTTTACTTCTCAAAAGATTAATATCCCACCTTTCTACCACATCAAGGGGGAATCTGATCCTGGAACCCAAACCCCTTGTATTACTATTACAATTTAACCCTGCTCTTTCTCCAAGGAATTCTCCTCTTCCATTTTATTGTCACTGCAACCTATCAGATTTCCCACTGGCTCACAAGCGAAGAAGTGTAACCCTCTTCTCTGCAGTTCCACCCCATGATTCCTCGCATAGATTTTTCAGTAGTCTTCCCTCTTGTGAGAGTGGGAAAGCTTATCTTTAAAAAAAAAAGCAATAACGTTATTTTTAAAAAACAATAACGTGGACACAGGAAAGCCTAATCTCATGGAAAGGATTCCACTGCCAGAACAAAATACTTTGTGTTTGAAGCTCTTGACTTCTGATTACCCTTTCCACTCCCTAGAAATCAGTGGCCTTGTGCTGTTTGTCAGCAATAATCTCCCAAGGGACATGGTCTGGCATCTTTGAGACCACTTGCCATTAACTAGAGACATTCAGGAATAATAAAACTGAGGCTGGACAATTACAGTTCCCACAAACATCCGGTTCTGTTACATTTTTCTTGAAAATGACTCTTTGGTAGTTGTCTACCGAACTGCTACTTGACCTTATGTGGACAGACCGATGACCAATAATGAGGACAATTATGGGTTATAACTCAGTGAAAAAAACCCCACTGCTACTTTGGGGAAAACAATGTCTTAATCTTTACCCAGAGGGAATCAATTTTTGTGTGGGACATCTGCCGCTTTTTAGAAGAAGAAGAGTTGGTTTTTATATGCTGACTTTCTCTACCGCTTAAAGAAGAATCAAACCGGCTTACAATCACCTTCCCTTCCCTTCCTCACAACAGACACCCTGTGAGGAAGGTGGGGCTGAGAGAGTGTGAGTAGCCCAGGGTCACCCAGCTAGCTTTGTATATAGGAGTGGGGAAACAAATCCAGTTCACCAGATTAGCCTCCGCCGCTCACGTGGAGGAGTGGGGACGCAAACCCGGTTCTCCAGATCAGACTCCGCCACTCCAAACCAACCGCTCTTAACCACTCCACCACTCTGGCTGTCTCAGGACCTATGGTGGGTAACAACGATATAAAAACAGTTAAAAAAAAAAAACGGTTGAGAAAAAAGTAAACATTAACAGCTAAATTAAAACACAAACCTAAAAATATATGATGTCCCCACCAGAAGGTATTTCTCCTTCACCAATACTCAGGCAGTCCCAAAAGTTCCCTGGAATAACTCTGTTTGAAGCCTCATTAGGAAGCCAGGAAAGTAGGACCTCTTGTGAAAAAGCCGGAGCCCAGCCCTTTACATACCATGCCTTAGAGCAGGGGTGGGGAACCATTTTTCTGCCAAGGGCCATTTGGGTATTTATAGCATCATTCATGGGCCATACAAAATCATCAACTTAAAAATTAGCCTTCTATATTTGGTCAAACATTTAGCCAAGAGGCACGACCGGAGACGGCTCCGAGTGTCTGCCATGTAGAGCGACTCGCTTTTGAGCTCTGCCATCCCCATCTGGGCCCAAGAGATTCCGGCAGGGCAGCAAACACAAGACGGAGTGTCGCCACTTCCACCCCAAGCCCTCTTGTAGTACAGAGGGAATACAGAAGAATACAGAACCTTTATTGGCATTTACAGTAACAAAACAAACAGGTAAAGCAGCTAGATATGGATCTAAAAAAGGCATGAATACACAGTTCATCAGTAAATTTTATAATAAACAATTAAATGAAGGTTCCCCTCCTTCTTTCTCCCTCCGTTAGGACCTTGGCCAGGAACTCGGCTACTTGAGTGATAACTTCAAAGCTTTTGTCATCCAATAAATGGCCTATGTATATTTCCAGTAGTCATTGCAGTAGTAAATTGAGGAAGAGAGCTAATTAAGCTGCATCGAAGCTGTGTGAAAAGTGGACAGTACAAGAGAATATGTTGTATTGTGTCAGGTTCTTTGCATTGACACCTACAACATCTTGCTTCACGTGGTATTCCCTTGTATCTACCACTAACAACAGCTGAAGGAAATATATTAAATCTGGCCAACAAAATGCTCTACGGTGAGAGGGTATAGTTAAGTTAGAAAAATACTGGGCCATAGAGTTTATTTGATAAGAAAGGCCTAAAAAACGAGGGGAGCAGATACCTTCAGCACCGGCTTTTATTATTTGGGAATCACTGTCCCATATCCTTTTTTGGATTGTCCTAAAAATATATAATTCAGTGGAATTGGACAAGGAATCAAGATCAATCCTGAGTGATCTGATCCTATTTAAGATAAGCCGAGACCATCTAGAAACAGTTGAGTCAGTATGTAACGCTGCCAATAAACTTCTTGGGGGGGATCGAAAATGAGAGCGTAACCAGTATTTGATAGTAGTGATCCAAGCACCAGATTCTATCGTGTGCAGTCCCAGCTCAGCGCACAGAGAAAAATAGCAAACAGAGTTTGTGACGCCAAGGATGCGTCTCAAAAAAACTGCCCTGAGACGCTCCACTTCTTTATTAAAACCCTGGATCCAAACTGGGATTCCGTACAAAAGTTGCGGGATCACAGTGGCTTGGAAAATCTGTAAGGCAGCCGGAACAAAATGGTTACCCTTCTTATAGTAAAAACGAGTTATTGCAGCCATCTTATTTTTTGCCAAGGTAAGGGACTGATTACAGTGTGCAATCCATTTTAAATTATAATGAAAAGAGACCCCCAAATATTTAAACATTTTCACTTGTTCGATTTCTCTTCCCACAGAGGGAATACAGCCTTGGTGGGAAAGGGTTAACACAGTTTCTTGGGCGGTCCTAGCAGCTCTATAGCTAATGGCTCTTCTGCAAGGGGGAAAGAAGGTTCCTTTTCTCGGCAAAACAAACTCACATCTGCCTTGAATAGAGGCTATTCCTGTCCGTGGGAGGGGGCAGATCGCCAATATTAGATCCTTCTGAGCTAGAGATCTGCCAGGACCCACAAAGGGTCAGACCAAATGATTTCGTGGGCCTTATACGGCCCCTGGGCCTGATGTTCCCCACCCCTGCCTTAGAGAAAGGAGTAATGAATAGACCTTGCTGGGAAGAACAAAACTGCTGCATGAGAACATACACTCTTTTTGACTGTCCTCCTCTCTGTGTTTCTTGAAATATCCCAGAGGATGAGATAGGCTTGCCAACTGCATGCCCCAGCGGGTATTTGCCCACCATCGCACATACCTGCCCACCATTGCTGCAGCAGGAGAAAAAGGGGCAGAGGGGGCAGTGATGTCACAGGCAGGTGGAGCTCTAGGAATCATCCCAACTCTTTATGGTAAAGATCATAGAGATTGGGGGATCCTAGAGCACCAACCAGAAGCGATGTCACTTCTGGGTTTGGAACAAGCCTCACCACCAGAATCTCTCCTGGGAGTGGTAGGTGCAGGCCTGGCAACCCTATGATAGGTGATACACTATGGGGGGAAAGAGGTGATTGTCCTTCTTGCTTATGCATTTACTATTTCTGTTTATCCCAATTCAACAGCTGGTGGTCGGAGGTGGAGAAATCAGCCAGTTTGAGGGGGTTGAATAAGGCCTTGGGGAACACTAGTCGCTAACCCACACCTAGGAACCTCAACCCTGTCTCTTTCCCACAATAATATTGCCAGGGCTACATATGCACATCTTTTTAAAAAGGGTTGTTCTTTCTGTATAATCCTCTTTCAGCTAGGGCAGCCCAACCCTAACGGGGGAACCACATTAAGAACCAGCGTGACCCCAGCGCTGGAGTTAGCGCCATTTGCACTGGCTAAAGTGGCCCTAAAGCCACCGCTGGGGCACTTAACGCGGGTTTTGGGGAAGCCAGGCAGCAGTATTAGCCTCGAGTGCTGGCACAGCCTCACCGACAGCATTTCCCCAGTGCAGAGGCTCTCACCGGCGTCAAAAGGGGCATTCCCTAACCCCTTTCGGCCTGGGGAATGCCCCTTTTTTGCAGGTGCAGAGTTACGCCAGCAAAAAATCTATGGAGAGTTCCATGGGTTTTTTTTCAGATTTGCTTTTGCAGGGTGGTGTAGTGGTTAAGAGCGGTGTTTTGGAGCGGTGGACTCTGATCTGGAGAACCGGGTTTGATTCCCCACTCCTCCACATGAGCGGCGGAGGCTAATCTGGTGAACTGGGTTGGTTTCCCCACTCCTACACATGAAGCCAGCTGGGTGACCTTGGGCTAGTCACAGCTCTCTTTAAGCTCTCTCAGCCTCACCTACCTCACAGGGTGTCTCTTGTGGGGAGAGGAAGGGAAGGTCGTTGTAAGCCGGCTTGAGTCTCCCTTAAGTGGTAGAGGAAGTCGGCATAGAAAAACCAACTCTTCTTTTTCAGCTTGCTGCGTTCGGAGCAAGGCGCTGTGGAGGCGGCATGGCTGCGCCATGCCCGGGCGCTCCTTAGCCCCCCACCCAACGTTAGGATTGGGCTGTTAGTGTGATAAGGCAACGACATCCATGCAGGTGCTCAAGCGCAAAGCAAGTTGTTCCAATATCCTGTGATTTCAGGAATGTATTTTTGTTTTATTGCACTCTGTCTGAAGATGAGAAAAAAAATTCTCTCCCGCTCTTTTAAACCAATGCTGCCTTTGAATTTTGGGAGCAGGGAAGGAAGATGTGGGAGGGGGTGAAGCTCAAGTTGCAAGAAGATGCAATGACAAAATTCTGAGATAAATGCTTCTCACAAAAAGCAGCAACATTTGGGAGCGAAATAATGAAAAACTTTGTGTTCCAGCCTGATCTGTTGGGCAGCATTTGAACATGTTTGAAAGGTGTCATTGCAAAGGATTAGATTTCACAATGGTAACCTGTACCTTTATTAACTCAGCGTTTGTAGTGAACAGTTATTTGCCTGCATTTTTTTTTAAAGGCAAGGTTATTTTCTGTGAACCAGTAGGGGGAAAAATCTTCTTCTTTTTTCTCCAGAGAAGTTAAGCTCGTTGCTATAGCTACTGAGCTTGTGGCTTTAGTAGGCTCTCCTTTTCCCCCTACTAACTTCCTAATGTAAATTGTTAAATTCATCTCTTATTGCCTGTAGTGTCTTGGTACTGAGGTTGCTTAGAGATGTTTCTCTTCCCTGCCAGCTTGGGATTACACACGCGCACCCATTGTTTCCATATATACAGACGTTTAATGCAAATCGTAGATGCGCTGCAAATGCAAACATTAAACAGGTGCTTCTTTTTAGAGATCTACCATGATGCCTAGGATTTTGCTCTGAGATGAAATTTTTCCAAGCTCGGAGGGAACTGGGTGGTGCTTGAAGAATGAGGGCCAAGCTTGAGGGCTGGCATAAACAGCTTTCATGCTGTTTTTTGATCCGAGGAAGTCTCATGCAGGATTGCAATCAGGGTTTGATGGCCAAGAGGCAAGAAGACTATCCAAGATTCCAGAGCCACTTCTTTTCTGCTGCCTTTTGGGACGACCTCTTGCTGGCTTGGCTGCATAGTAGGTTGGCCAACCCCCAGGTGGGGCGTGTTCTCCCAGAATTATGACCAATCTCCAGTCAGATCCTCTGGAGGAAATAACAGCTTTGGCGGGTAGCCACTATGGCATCACATCTCTGCTGAGCTCCCTGACTTTCCCAGGCTCCACATCCAGATCGCCAGGCATTTCCCAGCCTGGAGTTGGCAACCCTAATGCATAGAGGGCAAGGCTGCTCACACTGAGAGGAGCACCAGGAGAGCAAGGTGAGGTCATTTAGCAGTGGAGAGGATTCTTCCAATACTCTGACCCTTGTCATGTTGCACACCATAGTACATTTCCTGGTACTCAGTTTGTGTTTCCTGCCCTGTCTCTCTTCATCTGCTGCCCACAGGCCTGGCCTTGACACCAGTGAGATCATAGCTTTGCCTACTTCTTGTCACATGGCCATGATAGCATGCGACTTTAAGGTTGCCAACTCCGGGTTGGGAAATACCTGGAGCTTTTTGGGTTGGAGCTTGAGGAGGGCGGGGTTTGGGGAGGGGAGGGACTTCAATGCCATAGAGTCCAATTGAGAAAGCGGCCATTGTCTCCAGGTGAACTGCTCTCTATCGGCTGGAGATCAGTTGTAATAGTGGGAGATCTCCAGCTAATACCTGGAGGTTGGCAACCCTGTGTGACTTCTTGTCACATGATTGCAGCTCAGTGGATCCCAGCTATGGGAAGGATGACAACCACTTCAGTAAAGTAGATCCAAACTGTTCAGGGCTTTTTATAGTTTATTGTTTTAACCATTGTTTTTCATCCTTGGTTTTAACTGTTGTTTGATTTCTTATTATTGTTTCATAGGACCTCCCACTTGTACTTCACATAGATAATTTTCAGTGTCAATAACATGGACCTTTCTGCACATCATGAGGACAGAGCTGGCATTCTGTGGCCATTAGAAATAAGAGCCGAGAACATTACACCTGTCCGAATATACATTCTTGCTTGCGTTAAAGCAACAAGTCGCAACGTTGAGGTGGCGGTAGGGTTAATAAACTTTTAAAATGTGTGACTTACTTTCCAAACCAGTCCGTATGTGTGTACAGATGGCTGCTGAGGAGGAGAGAGTAAGCAGTCTGGATCTTTTGGCCTTTGCAATTTTTTTTTTTGACAAGGAATAACATTTTTTTTTTTAAAAAAAAAGACTCCTACAAGCCATTAATCTTATGGCTGTGCATTTTCTTTCTTTTTCTCCCGTTGGAAACACAATCATTTTGAATCATGAATATGATTTCAACACTGTTTTGTTAAAAGACCATTACATAGTTTTGCAGTACATGTAAACACACCATTCCTGGAGCCACTAAATTAGTCTCTGTCGGAAACAGTTGACAGACCTATTTTCCCTCCCCTTTTGGACTCATAAATTTGTCTGTAATAAGAGTTCGCTTCTTTGAAGATTTTGACTGGAAAAAGTACTAACCCTGAAAATCAGAGTCCTCCGAATCACAATAAAAAAATTACCATCTAGATCCCACTGAGGTGGTACAGCTGGGTGTTTGGACTGTATCACTTCATACTGCAAGGGAAGACTCATGTGATTAAAGCCTTCATGAAGCAAAATCCCCGAATATAGAAAATAAGCCTGTTAAGGAACATACTCAGCAACTACCTTTCTCCCTAGCAATGATTTTCGGCATCGTGGGAATTTTCTTCTGTGGTTAGACAGAGAAGTCCTATGTTGCTGTTTTGGGATCTGGTTACACGGTGGCTGTGGGGAAAACATGCACATGGGGGGCTTTATATGTCTGGAGATGGGGTTGAGCATACCCAACATCTTGTGCAGCAGTAACGTTTCAGCACGCCTGAGGAAGTCAGGAACAGTCAACACTGGATTTGGGGGCAGAAGTCAAAGTTTTTTGGCTTAGGTAGGAGTCCCCTAAATAGGATTGCCAGTTTCCTGTTAGCCACTGGTGGGAGATTTTTTGGGCAGAGCCTGAGGAGGGTGGGGTTTGGAGAGGGGAGGAACTTCAATGCCATAGAGTCCAATGGCCAAAGCGGCCATTTTCTCCAGGTAAACTGATCTCTATTGGCTGTTGGTGGTGGTGGGGAGGACAGCCGCAGGGGAAGGTGGTTGCCTTCATCCTCTACTGGTGGACTTCCTGTGGGTGATTGACCCTTGGTCTGATCCCAGATCCCCTTTTATGAACAGATTGCTGTGATGCTCAATTATTTTTGGATGCAAATGGTAAAAGGGAGTAAAGTAGCCCGGTGTTGTTTTTTCTCTGTCTAAGGGTTTTGTCTTCCTTAGATAGCTGAGCATGCGGCGTTGGCAGCGCATCTCAGTTAGAGTGGAATTTATTTAGTAGTTGGGGCCCGTTTCACAATCTCCCTTTGCTCTCCTCAAGCTGTCAGCAATTTACTAGCATTGATTTCAGCCCCAGCATTAATCCTTATCAATGTATGAAGCTGTCATTAACATTCTGTCCCAGAGCCAAATTTCCATGATGAGACTCACCCACATGAAATGAGTTTGTTGGCGGGGGGTGAACCGGAGGGGGAAAAGACCTTGGGTACCAATTGTAAAGTATGCTTAACAAGACAAGATTTTACTGCTTAAGCTAATTGGTATGAAATCCGCTGCAGAGGGAGTATGATACTTCTTCTTGGACATGTCAGTGGTCAGATGACCCTTACTGATTTCTCCCCCCCACACTTAATTTGGAAGGCCTGTTGCAGAAAAAAAACTGAGCTGTGGGAACTGATGATGAAACAGAACAAGGGTATGGGAACCACAGAGAAAACCCATATCAGTTTCTCTGGAATAAACATTCCCTCTGGTTTTTACTATGACTAATAGTTAGAGTCATACAAGAACACAAAAGTAATGACTACAGGAGAATTACACAACTTTAAGGTTGACAATGAGGAAATGGAAATTGTTGAAGACTTTCTATTCCTTGGCTCCACCATCAACCAAAAGGGAGACTGCAGCCAAGAAATCAGAAAGAGATTGAGACTAGGAAGGGCAGCCATGAAGGTGCTAGAAAAGATTCTGAAGTGTAAGGATGTGTCACTGGCCACCAAGATTAAAGCTGTTACCGCACTAGGTATTCCCAGCAATGTATTAAGAGTTTGAAAATGTTATAAAAAACATCGCTTTAAAAGGGTTTTTGGATGCCACCGCTAAAAAATGGTTGAAAGACGTCTTCACAGCTAAAGGGGCCAAACAAAGTGCGAACAGTATTTTTTATAACAGTTTCAAACTCTTAATACATTGCTGGGAATACCTAGTGCGGTAACAGTATAAGTTAATTAATGCCGTCGTATTCCCTATTACTATGCATGGGTGTGAAAGCTGGACATTGAAGAAAGCTGATAGGAAGAAAGTAGATTCCTTTGAAATGTGGTGTTGGAGGAGAGTGCTACGGATACCATGGACTGCCCAAAAAACAAATCAGTGGGTTACAGATCAAATCAAGCCTGAACTGACCCTAGAAGTTAAAGTGACTAAACTGAGGCTATCATATTTTGGTCACATTATGAGAGGAGAAGAGTCACTGGAAAAGTCAGTCATGCTAGGAAAAGTTGAGGGCAGCAGGAAAAGAGGAAGACCCAACAAGAGATGGATTAATTCAATAAAGGAAGCCACAGCTCTCAATTTGCAAGATCTGAGCAAGGCGGTCAAAGATAGGACATTTTGGAGGACATTGATTCATAGGGTCGCCATGAGTCAGAAGCGATTTGACGGCACTTAACACATAACACACAATAGTTAGAGTGTGTGAGCATGTACCAGTCACGAAAGCAGCAAAGCCAGAACAGCAACAGACATGCCTCAGGAGACTTCCTCCATATGCAGGAAATTACGTTGTAAATTTACACATGCAAAAAAGATTCCCTCACCCTCGCCCCTCGGCCTGATGAGTCCTCAGAGTATGCCAAAAAACCTTTGCCATTCTTCAGGTGGCTCCCTTTCATAGCCTTTATCATATGTAGGGTTGCTAGCTCTTGCTGACCACAGGAAAAATGGGGGCGGCAGCAAGGTATTCAGTATCATGGCAATACAACTTCTGGCATGAAGCTGGAAGTGACATCATCACATCAGGGCGACATTCTAGGATTCACCCCGAACTCTATAGTCAGCCATAGAGTTTTGGGCAAATCCTAGAGGGTGACCACAACTTGATGACATTGCTTCCAGTTTCATGGCATAACCCCCCTCCCAATTTTTCCCCTCGTCACCCCATTTTGAAGAAGAGTGTTATGTGGACAGGGAAGAAATTCAAGAGCAAAGAGCCGGTTTTATACTGTTAATAACCAATCTTTATTAGAAAAAAAATTACCTCCGAAAGCTCTCCATAGAACCAGCCTGCCTAAGCAATCATTTCATGAATGCCTTCCCTCAGCCAGCTGCCACCAGGCTTCTGTTTCTATGGGGGAATCTGAGCATTCAAGCAGAGCCACTTTGTTCAAAGCCCTTGGGAGCCGTATTCAGAACCATATGGTATTATCGAGAACTGGTTATGAACCCCCGGGAGGCCTTCAGAACCATATCAGTCCCTCAAGAACAGTTCCCTGAAAAGGATGCCTCTGCGTCATCTCACACTCTGCAGAAAACTAAAGGATCCTCTTAGAAGAAAGCGGTGACTATTCTAGAAGGACACCTGACTCCTTTCCTTAGGACTGCTGCAAAGTTTTAAAGCTCCCATGCACCAGCAGTGCATGTACTGCAGTTTGGATCTAGCCCCAAGTTTGTTGTTTTTAAAATTTTCTCAGACCCTAGGTCAGTGATGGCGAACCTTTTAGAGACCGAGTGCCCAAACTGCAACCCAAAACCCACTTATGTATCGCAAAGTGCCAACATGGCAATTTAACCTGAATACTGAGGTTTCCCCCCAGCTCTGCAAGGGGGGGCGGGGGGGGGGCTTTGAAGGGCAGCGGGGAGTCCAGGGAAGGGGGGGGCTTTGTACGGCTCCGCGCTCTCTTCAAAGCCCCCGCCACCCCGTGCGTGCCCACAGAGAGGGCTCGGCGTGCCGGACTTGGCACGCGTGCCATAGGTTCACCAACACGGCCCTAGGTTCAAAGTGATATTTTTATTCATGTTCCCAGCTTTACTCCTTCTGAGTTAACTTGTTTCATTAGGGTACTCCTTAAATACTGCTTCAGTTCCCAGGACAACCTCTTGACTTGTCGCAATGTATCCCAGCTGTAGGAGAAGTTCAGCCCAGCATTAATTATGCGCTAAAAACATAACGAGAGCTCTTGACATTTTCCCCAGATCCGTACTGCATTGTCTCCTTGTGTTTTCATTTGCAGCGCCTCTATTGATTGGAGGGAAAGGGGAACAAAATAATAATAATTCTGGCATGGTACATTTTGAGTTGATCCCAGACTTAGGGTAATGTCCTCTTCTCCTCACTAAGATGTAAAAAATGTTGTTGTCATGTCCTGGCCTCTGTGATACGATTGTTCAAATGGAGATTCAAAACGACCGAAACCCTGTGTGACTAATTATATGTTGGGTAATTACTTATTTCCACTCACTATTGTCTGCCCTTATCTGCAAGCTTGCAAAGAAGCCATTCGGCACCATTTATGTTCAGTTTATTAATTATTGATTGCATCGGAGATAAGGGCCATTTCTGCAGCTCCCTCCCAAGGCGAAGAGCGACAGCCAATGCAGCTGAAGTGTGTCATCAAAGATGAACTTTATTGGTTGGGCTGTTAAAAGCAAGATTCATATATCTCCCTTGATGGTTACAACATTTTACAATTTTTAAATTTGAAGGTGATAATTTTAATCAGGGATTGTTTTTATTGATCTAACATCTTTATTCGTACTGGCCGTCTGCGATTCTGTCGTGCAAAACTATTGAGTCTGGACATTTTGATGTGCTGGCATGTGGTTTTTAAGAAGAGGTTTTAAAGAAAAGGCTAGATTCTATGCTGATTCTATGACCTTAAGCAGATGATGAGAGGGAGGGCATCTTGGCCATCTTCTGGGCATGGAGTAGGGGTCACTGGGGGTGTGAGGGGGGGAGGTAGTTGTGAATTTCCTGCATTGTGCAGGGGGTCGGACTAGATGACCCTGGTGGTCCCTTCCAACTCTGTGATTCTATGATTGATCAGTTGACCGTATTAATGCACTTGAATTTGAATTTGACATATATCTTCCAACTGTCCCTATGTACCAAGGACTATCTTTATTTTGGGCCATTTTCGGAAAAGTTTGTTGATGTGAGTTGGCTTTCTTCAGGGTTCAATCCCCCTTCCTGGCCTCTAGCAGTTAAATCTCTCCATGTGTTTGGGCAGATACATCCAGTGTGCAAGTTCGTGTGGTGGTGGAATGTACCATCAGGTTGCAGCCAAGTTATGGTGATCTCCCATGGGGTGTTCAAAGCAGGAACAGAAAGAACTAGATATCAGAGATCAGAGGAGCATGCCTATTATCTTAGTGCTGTGGAACACAGGCAGGATAATGCTGCTGCTGTCGTCTTGTTTGGGGGCTTCCTAGAGGCACTTGGTTGGCCATTGTGTGAACAGACTGCTGGACTTGATGGGCCTTGGTCTGATCCAGCAGGGCTTTTCTTACTTATGTTCTTAGGGAGAAAGGTTTGAGCCTCCATCTCCTACCTGACATGTTCATTTTCTACACACAAGGAAATGGCTGACATGGAAGGAGCACTCAGTCATTTGAGCTCCCCGCTTGCAGGCTGAAGCGATTGAGCCCCCAAACAGGTTTTTTATCGTCGCTTCTGCTGCTTGTCCTGGGCCCCCTTGAGGTGATAGTGGGATCTAATTAGTGACCGGGACGGAGATGTAGCTCCCCTGGAGATTGGACTCGCAGAGGAGATTTCTTCCAGCTCTACTTTCAGAATGTTTTAACGTGGAAATATTTGGTTACAGTGGGATCTGTTCCTGCCTTTCTTCGGGCTGGCCCACCTTGCCGAATTCTCCCATGCGACTGTAAAACATGGTAATGGCTTCCAGCTCCCTGAATTTTAAAATGCGTAGACTGGTTGCGTATCCACATTCTTAATTGCATCATGAGGCCAGCGAAGAGAATCTGCTGTTTGACTGCACCTTTTGAGATGTGACTGGCTGACTCTCGCTTTGGCCCCCGCCCCCCTACAAATGTCCTTTTCCAGGCCCTCGCCTTCTTTTACACAACATGCTCTTCTTTGAGCTGCTGCCCTGCTTTGGGCATATGATACTGTCAGCGTGTTTGAAGCCCTCTTTGGATACATGGTCTGCTTCAGGGGTCCACGCCTCTTTGGAGCTTGCGGGCACATTTGGAATTCTGACACTGCATGGTGGGCACAGCGACAAAATGGCTGCCACAAAATGGCTGCCCCAGGAGGCGGAGCCAGCCGCAAAATGATCGCCACAGCTTACACATGAAGCTGCCTTATACGGAATCAGACCCTTGGTCCATCAAAGTCAGTATTGTCTACTCAGACTGGCAGCGGCTCTCCAGGGTCTCAGGCTGGGGTCTCTCACGTCACCTACTTGCCCAGTCCCTTTAACTTGAGGTACCGGGGATTGAACCTGGGACCTTCTGCTTGCAAAGCAGAGGCTCTGCCACTGAGCCACAGCTGCAGCTTAAGTTCAGTAACACTGTGTAGGTCCTTGTGCTGTGGTGGCAACTGCTGGCAGAGCAACATTTATAAAAAAAAATCTGCACAGCCAATCAAATATTCGCTAAATCAGAGGACTTGCTGGCCAAAAGCCCTGCCTGGCCCCACCCAATTCCTAAAAACACTTGGCGGGCGCTATAACGCCTATGGTCCCCCCATTGGGGACCCCTGGACTGCTTGATCCCACTTGCTCTCACCACTATAACTCTTTTTCACTGTCACAATGTGGAGTGTATAGGCGTGATATTATTGAGAAGGAAGAAAGGAATTCCCATTTGATTTCATGCCTGGTTCCAGGACCCACTGAGAGCTGCCCAGCCTTCTCCTACTAGCAATATGACTGTTAGCAGAAGGGCAGGAACCAGCCAGATATCTTTCCATCATGCCTGGCACTCCCTTCCCAAGAAACAGTGGTATCGAATTTTAACATCAGTCGTGTTTTTCTGCTTGTTTTATTCCTGTGAACCTTTCTGGGAGCCAATTTGGGCTGAAACGCAGGATAAGGCATAATATGAATAATAAAACAAGACAAGCTTTAATAGTCGCAGGAAGATAGGCAGTAAAAACTGCAAATGGAACCCATTGGTCAATACCGGGTTCTGTCATTTTTGTTTTAACGTTTCCAGTTATTCGGTCCAGAATTTTGAATCACAGATACTTACAAAGCAGCATTTATGAAGAGTGATATTTTTTTTTTAAGTACTTAACAGTAGCAGTATTAGAATTAAAGCCTTCAATCTCTTTGTTAAAGTAGTTGCTATTCTGGTGTTGAGACAGATGGAGAAATCATGAATAATCCTCCAAAGAAAGGGGTCTCCATCAAGTGCAATTTTTTAAAAATGCAAACGATGATTAAAATTTAGGAGTTAAAAGCTGACCGGAAGACTTTTCTTTCTCGTGGTATTATAAGTTGGACTTTTCCTTCCTTCAGCATTTAAACTGCTGTGAGGGGTATTATAATGAAAAACAATATACAGTCACTGTAATACATTTTAAAAACTGTAAATAAAGGGGTGGGAGGGAAGGTGGCATAGTATAGCCTCATCTTGTCAGACCCTGGAAGCTAAGCAGGGTCGGCACTTGGACATGAGACCCTCAAGGAAGACTCTGCAGAGGAAGGCAATGGCAAACCACCTCTGCTTCTCGCTTGCCTTGTTGTAAGCTCCTCGCTTGGGGTTACCATAAGTCGGTTGCGACTTGATGGCCCATGTGTGGATAATTGGGTGGTGGAAGGCGCTGTCAAGTCACAGCTGACTTATGGCGACTTCAGGGTTTTCAAGGCAAGAGACATCCAGAGGTGGTTTGCCATTGCCTGCCTCCGCATGGGCTGAGAGAGTTCTGAGAGAACTGTGACTAGGCCAGAGTCACCCAGCAGGCTTCATGGGGAGGAGCAGGGAATCAAACCCAGTTCTCCAGATGAGAGTCCGCCGCTTTTAACCACTACACCACACTGGCTCTATGTACATAATACACGCGTAAATAAAGGGGTAGATGAGCATGCCAGAAATGCTATTTTTAAAATAATGTGCATGCGTGTCCCCATATGAGAAACTGAACAATCCCACTGATTCTTATTTATGGCCTTCCTAGGGAAGAGAGCCAGTGTGGTTTAATGGTTAGGAGAAGTGGTTTGGAGCAGTGGACTCTGATCTGGAGAACCGGGTTTGATTCCCCATTCCTCCACATGAGCATTGGAGGCTAATCTGGTGAACTGGGTTGGTTTCCCCACTCCTACACATGAAGCCACCTGGGTGACCTTGGGCTATTCACACTCTCTCAGCCCCATCTACCTCACAGGGTGTCTGTTGTGGGGAGGGGAAGGGAAGGTGGATTGTAAGCTGGTTTGAGTCTCCCTTAAGTGGTAGAGAAAGTTGGCATATAAAAACTAACTCTTCTTCTTCTTGTGGGCAGAGGTGCTAAAAATTCCCTGAAGGATTTCAAAGTGTTTACTTTAAAAATGACAAAAGTTTTGTTTATCTTTCGGACTGAATATCTTACACATGTGACTAAAATAGCATATGTTGTTACAGATTAGACTTTTGCTCTGCTAGTAATGTGCCACAGCTGAGGTGGTATCCTGATGGCACAGCTCGACGGTAGAACCCTTTCGTTGCCTGCCCGTGGTCCCAGGTTCTCTGTCCTCCACTCTCCAGCTGTCAGGATTGAGAAGACCCTGGAGAGCTGCTTTCTCTCTGAGTAGATGGTGCTGATCTAGATGTGCTATTGGTTTGAATCGGCAGATGTTAACTTCGTGAATTAGCAGATTCTAATCCTAGAATCGGCTCTAGAACATCCTCTCTGTCACACCTTGACATGCAGAACTGTGTGTGTATCAAGTGCCGTCAAGTCGCTTCCGACTCATGGCGACCCCATGAATCAAAGTCCTCCAAAATGTCCTATCTTTGACCACCTTGCTCAGGTCTTGCAAATTGAGGGCTGTGGCTTCCTTTATTGAGTCAATCCATCTCTTGTTGGGTCTTCCTCTTTTCCTGCTGCCCTCAACTTTTCCTAGCATGATGGTCTTTTCCAGCGACTCTTGTCTTCTCATAATGTGACCAAAATACGATAGTCTCAGTTTAGTCATTTTAACTTCTAGGGTCAGTTCAGGTTTGATTTGATCTATAACCCACTGATTTGTTTTTTTGGGCAGTCCAAGGTATCCGTAACACTCTCCTCCAAAACCACATTTCAAAGGAGTCTACTTTCTTCCTGTCAGCTTTCTTCAATGTCCAGCTTTCATACCCATACATAGTAATAGGGAATACTATGGCATGAATTAACTTAATCTTGGTGGCTAGTGACACATCCTTACACTAGAATCTTTTCTAGCTCCTTCATGGCTGCAGAACTAGCACCAGGGAAAACACCCTGGCCTAGTTTTCGCCCTAGTTTTCTATTGTGCATGTGCAGGATTTTTTTTTAAAGATGGGGGAGCATGAGGGATCATGTATATTTGAATACTGGATATCAAGAAGTCTGAGACTTGAATATCTTGCTTTTGGGTTGCTCTGGGTAGGAGAAAACGGGTGCAATTCTTTTTGGGGGGATCCCTCTAGTGAAACGGGGATGGCTTCTCAGGAGAATGAGATTCTGTTGTGCGTGCCGGTATATGCTCATCAGATGTCACTCTCTGAAAGGCACCTGCTGTTTGGCTCCATTATTTTGGGCTGTTTCTTATCCTTATCTTACCGGCAGTGCAAAATCTTGTGCATTCCTCCAATCGTCTTGACCCAACACTTGCACTTCAAAGCCACTAGAGGCCACTGTGGCGCTTGAGAAAGTTGGCAGTAGTTGGTGTTGGTGGCAGAACCCCTTCGGAGGGAACATCCTTTAGGAGTCAGTAGAGGGAAGAAGAAGAAGAGTTGGTTTTTATATGCCGACTTTCTCTACCACTTAAGGAAGAATTAGACCGGCTTACAATCACCTTCCCTTCCCCTCCCCACAACAGACACCCTGTGAGGTAGGTGGGGCTGAGTGAGTGTGACTAGTCCAAGGTCACCCAGCTGGCTTCGTGTGTAGAGTGGGGAAACAAATCAATTTCACCAGATTAGCCTCCACCGCTCATGTGGAGGAGTGGAGAATCAAGTCCATCGCTCCAAACTACTGCTCTTAACCACTACACCACTCTGGCTCTCACATTTGGGAACTGGGTGAGCTATTGGCAGAAGGATACACTTAAACACATGAACCTACCTTATCCTGAACCAGACCCTTGGTCCATCAAAGTCCGTATTGTCTACTCAGACCGGCAGTGGCTCTCCAGGGTTTCAGGCAGAGGTCTTTCACATCACCTACTTGCCTAGTCCCTTTAACCTTTCTGACAGGTTTGTTGTGAGGATAACATAGGGGAAGGAAGAATGGTGTTGTAAGTCGCTTTGGGTTCTCCTGTTGCGGAGGAAAGTGGGGTATAAATATTTAAATAAATAAATAAATTTTCATTGTGTTGAACCAGCAGAGGAGGACATTGGAAAGATCCTGGCAGCAGCACCTGAGTTCCATCTGGGCTGAGTTTTTCTCCTCTGCCTATAGTTACTTAGTCTGGGTATGGCCAGTCAAAGGCAAAGTGCTAAGGTATCTTCACCGGTATACAGTATATCTAAGATGCTAAGTAGCCAGCCCAGTGATTCAGAACCCACCCCAGATGTGCTTTTTGTTTGTTTATTTAACCAGCATGGTGTAGGGGTTAAAATTGGTGGTTTGGAGCATTGGACTCTGATCTGGAGAACCGGGTCTGATTCCCCACTCCTTCACATGAGTGGAAGAGGCTAATCTGGTGAGCTGGATTTGTTTCCCCACTCCTACACAAGAAGCCAGCTAAGTGACCTTGGGCAAGTTACAGTTCTGTTAGAGCTCTCTCAGCCTCACCTACCTCACAGGGTGTCTGTTGTGGGGAGGGAAAGGGAAGGTGATAGTCAGTTTGAGTCTCCCTTAAGTGGTAGAGAAAGTCGGCATATAAAAACCAACTCTTCCTCTTTGTCTTCGTCTTCCTCGCTTCTTCTTCTTCTTCTTCTTCTTCTTCTTCTTCTTCTTCTTCTTCTTCTTCTTCTTCTTCTTCTTCTTCTTCTTCTTCTTCTTCTTCTTCTTCTGTTTAAATGGGGTATTTTGGAAATTTCTGTAAGCCCCTTTGTGTCCCTTTGTGGAGAACAGCAGCATAGAAATGCCCAAATATAATGAACTCAGCAGGAACTGGCCAGGAAGCCGTGTGCTCTTCATTACAGGCACACCTTGTTTTATAGCGCTTCACTTTTATCATGCTCCGCAGACATTTCGTTTCCGAGCTAGTCTATCGGTGCCATTTTTCCAACAGCATGTGCTCAATTCTCGTCTGTGTCACATTTTGGCAATTCTCGCAATATTTCAAACTTTTCATTATTATTACAGTGCATTTTTTTAGACATAATAGACTATGGTATAGTGCAAACATAATTTTTATATGCACTGGGAAACCAATTTTTTTTGGCGTAACTCGCATTATTGCGGTGATCTGGAACCGAAACCGCAATATCTCTGAGGTACGCTTGTACCTTGCCATTGCAGTGGTTCAGATTTGGGAGGGGAATCTGTGTACTTTCATTCCAACACTGCCTGGCAACATGTGAGTTATGAACAGTCCCAGATTGTTCATGCCAAGTGCTCACACTACAGAGACCCTTAGTAGTCAACCAGTGATGTCATCAGCCATCACAGGCTTGCCCTCACTTGCCAACCAGCGAGGGTGATTTGGCAGCGCAAGATACCTCTTTATTTATTTAAGATGTTTACACTCTGCCTCTTTGCAATCTCTGTGCGGTGCGACTTCCAAAAACAACTAAACCTTAGAAATGCAGTAGAGAAAACAGTTTAGAACAGATGTAATGATCCAATGATAATAATAATAATAATAAGAGTTGGTTTTTATATGCCGACTTTCTCTACCACATAAGGGAGACTCAAACCAACTTACAATCACCTTCCCTCCCCCTCCCCACAACAGACACCCTGTGAGGTAGGTGGGGCTGAGAGGGCTCTAACAGAGCTGTGACTTGCCCAAGGTCACCCAGCTGGCTTCGTGTGTAGGAGTGGTGAAACAAATCCAGTTCACCAGATTAGCCTCCGCTGCTCATGTGAAGGAGTGGGGAATCGAACCAGGTTCTCCAGATCAGACTCCTCCAGTCCAGGCCACCGCTCTTAACCATTACACCACCATGAACCATGACAGCAGCAAAGCTACAACAGGGTTGATAAATCACGATGGGTAGCCGTGTTAGTCTGTCTGTAGCAGCAGAAAAGAGCAAGATTCCAGTAGCACCTTTAATACTAACAAATGTGGCTCTGTGGTAGAAGGAGAAGGGTTGGTTTTTATACAATTTTTTCCCTACCTTTAAGGAGTCTCAAAGCGGCTTACAATCACCCTCTCTTCCCCCCCTTCACGACAGGCAACTTGTGAGGTAGGTGAGGATGAGAGAGTTCGGAGAAGACTATGACTAGCCCAAGATCACCCAGAAGGCTTTATGTGGAGGAGTAGGGAATCACACCCGGATCTCCTGGTCAGAGTCCACTGCTCTTAACCACTATGCCACACTGGTATCGTAAGGATGAGAGGTTTCCCTTCTTGCCATGATTGCTGGAAATGTTTTTTAATCTCACTTTTGCCTCCTGCTACTTCAGACCAAAATGTCCAAAGCAGGTTATCATCCTCTAAAGTATTTCAACATTTGGAACCCTACTGAACACAGCTAAGGGACTCGTAATTGACATCACCATTGCGCCCATTTTGTGAGCGAGAAAGCTGGTCACAGATGGCTGAAGCACCAGGGATGGATGCAGGCGTTTTTCTGCAAGAAGAATGCTTTTGCACATTGATCTGGAGCTGAAGACTCAAATTTCAATTCCTTTATTGGCATACGTCTCAGGACTCAATTCTTACATTCCAGGTAGTCCAGAGCAGAAAGAGAAGCAGCAGGAGGCCTGTGAAATTGTTAATCTCTGAAAACAATTTTGGATTTGTGAAAGAGGAGTCGCAGCTACTGCAGTGGAACAACGCACCTCGAATGTAGGATGAAGAGAGAGAGGGAAGTCCTACACCCAAGTCAGCTTGCTGAAAAATGGGTTCTTGACCTAGGGATGCCAGGTCCCTCTTCACCACCAACGGGAAGTTTTTGGGGCAGAGACTGAGGAGACAGGGTTTGGGGAGGGACTTCAATGCCATAGAGTCCAATTGCCAAAGCAGCCATTTTCTCCAGGGGAACTGATCTCTATCGGCTGGAAATCAGTTATAATAGCAGGAGATCTCCAGCTAGTACCTGGAGGTTGGCAACCCTATCTTGACCTGATGCAAGGCTGGGGACTGTTGTCTGGAAGCAACATGTGTCGCTGCCCAGAAATGTAACTTTCCTCTGATACATGTGTGTGGAATGGTACACATACTTGAAACAAAGGGAAGGGGTTCACTGTTAGATGAAAACACTGATATTTCTGTTAGTTTTGAGACAGAGACCTTCAACTGTCCTGGGGAATTGGTTCTGGGAAAGCATGTTAAAAATCCATGCCCCTTTGACCTGGCACACAAAAAAATGGAACATTTTCAGAAGTTAGGAAATATTGATATTCTATAATGTTCCTAATAAACTTTTCACCAGTGGAAATACCAGTTAGGACCCTCTTGTCATTCTCCTTGGCTACCTGGAAGGAGTTGTTATATAGAGACATAAATATTTTATGACTAATTTACTGGCAGCCACAAAAATATTACTAGCCAGAGATCAAAAATCATCTGCAATGTCAAACAATGGTTTAACAAGGCTTCTGGCACAGCTGTGGGAAAGAGGTGGCATTAATACATATTAAAGAACGTTTCGTATATCTTATGAGTTTGTTGGAAGATGGGCAGTGTTTCAGAGATAATGACACCTAAATTGTAGAGGATAACCGGTGTTATGTAAATTGTTCAATATATTCTGAATGGTGGGGGGAACCTGAGAAATACCTGCATTGTTCTCAGCTAAATAGCATGTTTCCTGCCAGTAGTTGAGTCAAAAATCATACATCAAAGAAAAATCCCTGCACTGTCTTCTGGCATTTCTTAAATCAGAGAACTTTGGGAAAGCCAGCGTGTATAGGGATGGCAGATTGACATTTTGAATTGAGTTTTGACATCCCGTCAAACCACGATTAAAAATGTTCAGCTAGGGTTTTGCTCTGAGTTAACAAACCGTGTTTTTCAATCTGCCGGCAAACTGGAATTGGAAGTGGAAACCATGGTTTGAAGTGGGTTTGCAAACCCATGCGGGGAGAGTAGTTTGCAGCGTGTAATTCAGGAATACCCAACCGTCTGGAACCTGCGGGCACCTTTGAATTCTGACACAGGGCACAATGGCTGCTGTTGAAGGCGAAGCCAACCACAACATGGCTGCCACAGGAGATGGAGCCAGCCACAAATGTCAGGCAGCAAAGTTATGCATAAATCTAATAGTAACCCTTCAACATTTCAGGTAAAAGCTCTGCTTAACATAGGGTTGCCAACCTCCAGCTAGTAGCTGGAGATCTCCTGCTATTACAACTGATCTCCAGCCGATAGAGATCAGTTCAGCTGGAGAAAATGGCCTCTTTGGCAATTGGAGTCTATGGCATTGAAGTCCCTCCCCTTCCCAAAAACCCCGCCCGCTTCAGGCTGCGCCCCAAAAACCTCCTGCCGCTGGCAAAGAGGGACCTGGCAACCCTAGTTTTACAGGATGCCATTTAATCTGCACAGCCAATCGAATCTCCAGTGGCCATTCAGAAGCCCTGCTGGGCAAAATCCCTGCTCGGTCCAGCCCACTTTCTAAATACACTTGGCGGGCAACAGGAAAGGTATCGACGCGTGCCGTGGTGCCCTCAGGGACCCCTGATGTAATCGATGGCTTTGTATGCCCCTCTTCCTGTGCTGCTATGTTTGGAAAATACTTTCAGGCAGAGACCTACCTATTTTTAAGGAAGTTTGCGTACAATATTGGAAACATTTCCAACAT